>NC_143423.1:9268409-9916136 GCF_059467195.1 Physcomitrium patens | reverse complement strand
ATATATTTATAAATTTGAATATTTCTTGAATTTTTTGGCATATATACAAGTAAAACTTGGATAATTTGTTGGTATGCTTGTTGTGAATGTGTATGAAAAATTTGAGGTCAATCAAATGATTAGATTGAAGCATATAAGGATTTTTGTGAATTGAAGTCTCAAAAATTGGAGTTTGAAGGTCAATGATTTTTTTTAAGATCTTTATTAATTTATTAATTGGATTGGAGTAAAAATTATTTGTATAAATAATAGACTTGATTTTCAATATTTTTTTGAAATTTGAGAGCAATTTAATATTTTAAGAAGGAGATATCAACATTGGAAGTTCAATATTAAGATTGAGGTAAGAGACTACCTAACATCGAATTGGATTATCTTGCATTTCTTTCAATTAGTAAGTACAATTGATTTCATCTTTCTTTTATTTTTTTTCAACTAAATTATTAAGAAGTGTGCAAAATTTGAATTGATAGAAATGGTTCGATCATTAATTTTTGAGATTTCAATATGCTATAGGATTTTTTAAGAATTTATTTAAGATTTAGAATTTAATTAGGATTTTCTCAGGATTTGATTTAAGTTTTTTTTAGGATTTTATTAGAGTTTTAATTAAAATTTAATTTAATATTTTATTAGAATTTTAATTAAAATTTGATCTAAAATTTGGTTAAGATTTATTAAGATTTTAATTAGGATTAAATTAGGATTTGATTAAGATTTATTTAGGATTTTTATTTTTATTATTTCTTTAGGATTCTTTATTTTTTCTTTAAAATTTTCTATTCCTAGTATTATTTTAAGTTTATTGTTATTTTTTTAAAGATTAACTTTAATATTTCTTTAAGATTCTTATTATTTAAAAAAAAAATTGATTTAGGACTTCTTTGTGTTTCTTTTATAACTTCTTTTAAATTTATTTTGGATTAGTCAAAGTTTGATTAAGATTATTAAGGTTTATTTAAAGTTTATTTAAGATTCTATTAGACTTAGTAGGATTGTTGTTGAATGTCTACTTACCTTCCACAACTAAATGCTTGGTGCATTCTCAAGCAAAAATACATGTAATACAATAATATCAAGATAAAAAAGTGTGTATTTTATATTATTCAAGTTGACTTCTTAAGATATATTATTTTAAATGATGGTTTTATGATGGATCCAAAGAAAGTGTAGACTATCTTAGATTGGAAGATTCCAAAATGAATAAGAGATGTACAATATTTTTTAGAATTTATCAATTATTATAGGATCTTCATCAAGAACTTTTTTCAAGTTATAGCTCTTCTTGTTTGTTTAACATGTGAACACAAACTTCAGTAGAGGAATAAAATTGAAGCAACTTTTCAAGCCTTAAAGATAATATTTATTTTTGTATTAATTTTGTATTGTGTTGATTTTTTTAAGGAATTCTTTGTAAAAACAGACCCATCAAATTTTGCTTTAGGTATTATTTCATCATAAATAGGAGCAGATGATAAGCTCTACTCAGTAGCTTTTTATTCCAAAAAAAATTCAACAATAAGATTAACTATAAGATCCATGACAAAGAGCTTCTTGTGATCATGGATTCATTTCAAAAATATCATCATTATCTACATGGCGTCTTGTATGTAGGAGTCACAAGAATCTCAAGTACTTCATATTACTATGTGTTTTGAATTATTGCTAAGCTTGTTGAAGCTTGTCTTTATCAAGATTTGATTTCAAAATTATTGATCAATCCAAAAAATAACAAGATTTATCAAACACCTTTTATAGATGTTTTTTAACTCACACCAAAAAAAAAAGAAATACAACTTTTAATCATCAAAGAACAAATTTCTTGAACCTAAAGGATTTTCATCTCAAAGCAATGAAATTAACATTGATTATACACTCAACTCCTTTTAATCAAATTCAATCAAGTATGTTTTTTGATCCTCTTATTTATGATATTAAGAATATTTCTTATAAGTCCCATGATACACCCAAGTTTGAGTTCAAAAACAACCTATTTTATTTCAAAAGTAACCTATATTTTTCAAAAAAAGAAGCATATTTACATATTTTTCTAACACGTTGTCATGATGTAACATGGCTAACAAGTGAAAGGGTGAAGTAAATACCATGTTTTGAGGATCTCACTTCAAAAACATTGTAGCAAATTATCTTGGAAAAATAGATATTAGTCAAAGGGTAGAAAAATTAAAGGTGCTAATGCTGCCTTTTTACAAATTATGCTTCTATTTACTTTATAAGGCCATAAATAAGACAATACAAGATAGATTAGAAAAATAAAGGTTATAGGCATGTGTAGGAAGGAGTTAGAAATACAAATTAGTAAAAATTACCTCAAAAAAATGAAAGTTGATACCCAAAGAGGACCGGTGTCGTGTTGTAACACGAGTATACCGTGAAAATATAAAGAAAGGGGACTTTTATTAATGTTCAGTTACCTCAAATATTAGGAGCAACAATCGATTCCTGTGCCAATATTCAGACGTCAGTTCAGATATCCTGTCACAGTCGGTCAGGGCATACTTATCAATAACGAAATGCTCCATTTGATTCCAATAGTGGGAGTCAACAGAATTGAAAGGACTAAATCGATGACTGAGCGAGCCTGACATGATGGACCAATTTGATCCAATTATGGAAACATCCAGGTCTTACTACGGGCCTCTTAGCTAATATGAGACCTGACTTGGTCGGACAACCCAATGCGGTCCAATTACGGGGCTCCGATTTCGTGTCAGGCTATTCCGTTCTTTGTGCCATTCCGGGAACGTCCTTTCGGTAAAAGGATCTCTTAAAGGTAAAAATGGGAGAGAAAGCTCGAACGGCGGAGCCAATTCCAGATCCAAGACGGAAGATTGAAGAAATCCAGAGGCTAGGGTTTGAAAGAGAGAGAATTAGGGTTAAAAGGGAGGATAGGTTAAGAAATGAAAAGAGGGGAGAATCAAGTTTTTTTAAAGGTTGGAGAGCTAGCTTCATGCTTCGGAGGGGGGGGGGAAAAAAAAAGACAGAGAATTGGGGATTTTTTTTTTTTTTTTTTTTTCATAGGATTTTGGAAAGACTCAGGCAATCGTTGCTGAAAGTGAGTGTTGTACTGATGAATTGGGGTTTTAATGAAGTGGGTGTGATTACTCTTGACTATTTTGTGAAATCAAAGTTACGTCTGTGATTGAAGAATTAAAAGGGTGTCTTTAGGATTGAGTATGCAGAGTGAATGAAACTTTTTGGGTTAATCTAACAAGAGAGTCACTGAATACAAGATCGTGAGTATAGAGCGGTATCGGAGATTAGCAGATTGGATTGTTCGGGGTTCTCTGTAACGTCTAGAGACCTACCGGCTGGGACAAAAAAGATTTCGACGAGCAGTTGAAGGACATCCGTATAGATTTATAGTATATTCTTACAATCGTCTATATACCAATAGTCAAAAACTGATAGATTGCTTGAATATTAGCAAATCTCCAAACTACCTTCTACAGCCAGACGCCTAGTGCATTCTCGAGCAGGAAAGCACGTAATACGACACCGGTTATGAACTTGGGTCGAAATCAGACTCTGAGGCACAAAATCATACTCTGACGGTGATTCAAGGATTCTTTGGCAGTTCAAAGAGCCGAATTAGAGAGAAGACTTGTGGAGGAATTTTTGAGAAGTGATTTCGTGTCGTTTGAATCAGTGTTGGATTTTTGAGGGATTTTCAAAGCAAGTGATGTTCTCTGTGATTTCAGATCTTTGAGAAATAAAACCGATTTATAAATTTTTGGATTACGTGTCTTTTGTAGCGTTTTTACAAGTGAAAATTTAGAAACTTATTGATATGCTTGTTGTGAATGTCTATAAGAGATTTGAGGTCAATCGAATGGCTAGATCGATACATATGAAGGTTTTTATGGGCTAAGGTCTCAAGATTTAGGGTTTTGAGGACCAGTAAGATTTTCTTAGATATCTAGCAATCTGCTAGTTGGATTGGAAAGATTTTTGGTTTTATCAGTAGAAGACTTGATTTTCTATATACAAGTAAAATTTGGAAGCAATCAAACAATGAAAAAGGGAGATATCAGCGTTGGAAGTTGGCATCAAGATTGAATAAGGAGAGACCAACTGACATCTGAGCAGAATTTTGAGGTCATCAACTAATTGGTAAGTGCAATTTTCTTCAAAATTTGTATACTCGTTTCTAACTTAAATTCCAAGAAGTGTGCAAATTTTGAATTAGAATCGATGGTTCAATATTTAGTTATTTAATTTTCAAATTTATGATTAGGGTTTGGTTTGAAATAGGATTTGATTAGGGTTTAGGATTAGGATTTGATTAGGATTTGGTTTAGGGTTTAGGATTTTTTAGAGTTAGGATATGATTTAGGATTTGATTTAGGATTTGGTTTACGATTTAGGATTTAGGGTTTGGTTTAGGGTTTAGAATTTGGATTAGGGTTTAGATTAGGATTTGGATTAGGGTTTGGGTTAGGATTTAGGATTTGGTTTAGGATTTGATTAGGGATTGATTTAAGGTTTAGGATTTGATTAAGGTTTGATTAGGGTTTGGTTTAGGATTTAGGATTTGTCTAGGATTTGATTAAGGTTGGATTAGGATTAGGGATTGGTTAGAATTTAAGGTTTAATTATATTTTTGTTAGGGTTTGACTAAGTTTTCTTTAATATTTTTTTATATTTCTTTAGGATTTTCTTGTATTTTTTTTATAACTTCAATAAAATTTAATTGAGCTTGCTTAATGTTTGATTATGATTATTAACGTTTAATTGTAAATTCTCTATAATCCTATTGGATTGTTAGGATCTTTTGTTCCAATTTTCTTTATCTTCCATAGCTAGGTGCTTGGTGCATTTTCAAGCAAGACTTCACATAATACGACATATTTGGTGAATCCGATGTGAAAAACTTGAGGTGGGAGGTATTTGGAGTTTCTTTGATCTATTTGGATTATAGAGAAGAAAGGTAAGAGAGTGGAAGGAGGAGTTTTTGGTGGTGCTTCAAGTGGAGTTGGAAGTGGAGCTTCAATTGAAAGACAAGGTATATATTTTGATCCCAACTCTGCAAGCATGTTTGAGGCATTGACCTTATTCATGCAACAACAACAGGTTAAGGATCGCAAAGAGGGCATGGCAAACAAAGCATTACAAGTTGTTGTAGACAAGATTGATCAATTTGAAGGGAAGGATATTACAAAATATTTAAGATGTTACGTAAAGGAAATGGAATTGAAGCATGTTTCAGAGAAGGAGATGATTCAGCTATTTGAATTGGCTACTGTATCAAAAATAAGAAATCATGTGAAGTCCATTCTAGGACATTTTGGAGGTTCATTGAAAAAATTATCTCAAGTATTAAAAGATGAGTATTTTTTAGAAGATAGTGACCGAGTTACAAAGAAGTCATTTTTTGAATGGATTGAAAGGCCTAAGAAGGATCTACTAGCAACGGAGTTACTAAGGGAGTTTGAAAAGCAATATTCTTATTTATCAAAGAACGAGAGGAAATTATTAGATTCAAGTAAAGTGGAGCTTTTTCTTCAAGCAGCTAGAGGAGAGTTGTAAGAGAAGTTGGAAATTTTGCTGGAAGATAAAGATGAAGTTGAAGGATTGACAACAAATTAAGAGAAAGTAGAAGAGGCGATTGGGATGCTTGTAAAAAGAAAAAAGAAAAAAGTTAGGATAGAAATTCAAAGACCATTGTAAGCATCTAAAGAAAAAATTCCTGCTATCTATCGTACATCTACGATTCAACCTTCAATGGCTACATCAAAGAGAGAAGAAATGGGCATTGTTGAAATCATACGAAGGATGAGATATTTGCAAATAAAATTTACAAAACTTGAAGAGATGGATCAATCATCAAGAATATCAACAAGACAAAATTTAAGACCAATAGAAAGTATGGTGCATAGGTGCATGTGGTATGATAGCATAGATCATTCAAGAAGGAAGTGTGAGGATTTTTCAGAGGCACTATACAAAGGATTTTTTTTTTTTAAAGATGGTATGATACACTTAAAAGAGAGTGGAGAAAAATTAGAGACAAATTTTGGTAAAAGGAGAATGAAGGTGTTTGTAGGAGATGCTTTCAAGGTGCATACAACTTCAAGCAATGAAGCATCAATATTTTGGGTGGGAGCAAATCCAAGAAAATGCTTAAGTATAAATCTTGAGTATCTAAGAGAATCTAGTTCTTTATAGTCAAGTGCAATGAATTATGTTCAAAAGAGAAATTTTATTGGAGATGATCTAAAACATGTTGGCAATAAAATTTGGTAAATTACTAGGTGGGATGATCTAGTAGATAGATTATCAATTCATGTTCATATTACAAGGAGTCAACATGAAGCATTAATAGAAGAAAAATGAAGGAGAAACGAAAATCATGAAGGGCCATCAAAAAGAATCACAAGGAGAGATAAAATTCGACAAGAGAAGAATCCTATGTATGAAGAGACAATAGAGAATATTTCTACAAAAGAGAGGGAGATTATGAAAGAAAAAGCAAAGGTTCCTGCTCATAAATTACAATCAGATATTGAAGCTGCTACAGATTTGAAGAAAATATTGGAGGAGCGGATTTTAAGTGAAAAGGTTGAATTTACAATTGGTGAAATTCTAAGAATTGTAAAATGAAAATTTCATGAAGTTATTATTGATACAATAAAAAAAAAAACGGCAATCTATTGGTGATACTATGACATCAAATGCACAAGGTACAAAGGCAATAGAAAGCAATAAAGATGAAGAAATTGAAATGTAAATTGTTGGAGATGTTTCACGAGTCAAATTTATAGGAAAAGAAGATATGATTCAAGCTTCTAGTCATTATTCTCGGAGTCATTGGGCAAGAGATACTACGGAAATTTTAATAAAATTGAGAGATGTAAAAGAACCAATTGTAGCATTGATTGATTATGTTTCTAAAATAAATTTAATGTCAACAAAATTATATAAAAAGAGAAATTGGCCTATTGATATTGAGCATGGGTGGATGATAAGAGTAGCAAATAATTCAAAAAGAGATTTGTATCGAGCTTGTCCAAATATCAAAGTGACAATAGGAGATGTTATTGATGAACAAAATTTCTTTGTGCAAGATATGTCTATGTATCCTATTATATTAAGACAACCATATATTACTGCCACATGAATGGAGACAAAGGTTATAGATGATGGATCAGCTTATGCAAGGATAAGAAGTCAAGACGGTATCGTATTACGTGCTTTCCTACTCGAGAACGTGCCGGGCGTCTGGCTGTAGAAGGTAATATGGAGATTCGCCAATAGTCAAGCAGTCTATATGTTTTTGATTGTTGGAATATAAACAACTGCAAGAATACACCGTAAATCTATACGGATGCCCTTCGTCTGCTTGTCGAAGTCCTTTTTGCCCCAGCCAGTAGATCTCTAGACGCTACAGAGAACCTTGAACAACCCAATCTGCTAATCTCCGATACCGCTTTGTACTTACGATCTTCTATCCACTGACTGTCTTGTTAGATTAACCCAATAAAATTCATTCACTCCGCATACTCAATCCTATAGACACCCTTTTAATCCTTCAATCACAGACGTAACTCGATTTCACAAAACAGTCAAGAGTAATCAAACCCACTTCATTAAAAAATCTCGATTCACCATTACAACACTGACTTCAACAACGATTGCCTCAGTCTCTTCAAAACTCTATGAAGAAGAAAAATCCAATACTCCGTCTTTTCTTCCCCGATCCAAAGCATGAAGCTCATCTCCAATCCCTGATCTTCAAAAACCTCCAATGAAACTGAACTAATAACCTTAAAAAGAGCTTGAAGCTAGCTCTTCCCTATCTTCAAAAAAAAACCTCCCCCCTGATCTGAAAAAAAACCTCCCCAAAACTTACTCCCCCCCTAACCTTATCCTCTGAATTTCTTCAATCTTCCATCTTGGATCCGAAATTTGCTCCCACCGTCAGAGCTTAGATCCGAAATTGACTCTCGCCATCAAGGCTTAGATCCGAATTTGGCTCTCGCTGTCAGAGCTTTCTCCTCTGTTTTAACCTTTAAGAAATCCATTTATCGAAAACAACGTTCCCTGAAACAGAGAATAGTACAACCTGAAACAGAATCAAAACCCCATACTCGGGTCCACATTGAGTCGCCCGACCAATTCAGGTCTCATATTGGATAAGAGTCCAGTAGTAAGACCCGGATTCTCCCGTAATTAGACTGCATTGGGTTGCCCGACCAATGCAGGTCTCATATTGGGTAAGATGCCTGTAGTAACCTGGATGTTCCCGTAACAAGACTGCATTGGGTTGCCTGACCAATGAAGGTCTCATATTGGGTAAGAGGACCCGGATTGGATTCTTGAAATTGGATCCAATTGGCTCTTCGAACCAAGCTCACCAGTCATGAGAATTGGTCCTTTCTCTTCCTGCTGACTCCCGTTATTTGAATCAAATGGAGCATTTTAGTATGCCTTGGCTGACTGTAATGGGGTGACTGAACTTGGCTACTCAGTATTTGCATTGGAGTTGGTCGTTGCTCCCAATATTCGAGGTAACTGAACATTAATAAAAGTCCCCTTTCTTTATATTTTCACGGTATACTCATGTTACAATACGACATCCACCTCCTCTGAATCTGTGCATCCTCCGATATGCACCAATTTACCCAATTGTTGTTTGATTCAGAATATATCCTCTACGTCTTTGTCCTGTTCGTCTTCGTCACCTTCATTATCCAAATCACTTTCATCTTCTTGCTGCGGAATCTCTATACCTTCATTAAGGTCTTCCATATTCATCTCCGCGTGTCTTCGTTTAAATATTTTTACTCACTTCCCTGCAATTGGTATTTTCAATTTTGTACCATCTAACTCCCGTAATGAGTAAGTCACATTATCATGAACAGTTGTTACTATATATGGTCCAAACCAACGTTTTGAAAATTTCCGCAAAGTACTATGTTGATTATCCAAACTATTATCATAAACAAGTACCTAGTCACCTTCCTCGATTGCTTTTGGTCTCAATCGATGTTGCTTATCAAATCGTGCCTTATTTTGTAACCTTGCTCTTTTTAACCTTCCCAATGCTATCTGGACATCTTCCGTTCTTTGCTCCAATTGTCGAATCCTAATAGCCAGAAGTTCTTCTCTTGTCATTCCATCTTCCCATGGTAGCATACTCCAAGTAAGTACCTTTTTTTCAATCAGCATAATTGGTTTTTGACCTGTCATAAGTTCTACTGGCATATATCCTGTCACCGAACTATGTGTTGTTCGATCAGCCCATAATGCAAATGACAAAAGCCGTGGCCACTCTTTAACTTTCCCATTACAAGCTTTAACTAATGCTTTCACAATCGTTGGGTGACCGCGTTCGCTTTTTGCATTTCCTTCTGGATTATAAGCAGTAGTCAGTGATAGTTTAAGTCCACATCTTTCAAAGAACTTACGAGCTTCTTGTGCATTTAATTCTCCATGATCTGCAGTGATTTTTCCTACGCATCCGTAGTGGCAAATGACATCTTCAAGCAAAAACCTACAAATCTCCTCTGTAGATTTTGTCCTCAATGCTCTTCCTTCTACTTGATTTGATAAATCTTCACGAACTAAAACCAAATATCTCATCTGCCATAACCCAACCGGCATAATAACCAAATCAACAACCCATTTAAAATGAATAGCCAGAGGATACGTAGGATGAAGACCATCTCGATGTCGGATATTAGAATATGATTGACAGATTTCACATGACTCTACAAATGAGAGCACATCTCGATACATATTTTTCCACCAATATCGTTCCTTGAGTTTAGCAAAAGTAGCCCAGATTCCTCTATGCCCTGCCCATAAACTATCATGAAACTCCTTTAATAATTTTAGTCTTTCTTCCTTTTTGCCTATCACTCGTTGTGGCATCCCAATTCTTGTCTTCGGTCTCTTCCATAAGAATCCATCTCGAAGTAAAAATCTATATGCTTTTTTTCTTATTTGTTTGAATTTTTCTGTAGACCAATTCCCCTGCTTAGTCAAGGTATTCAAGTAATGACCAATATCCAATAATTCTCCTTCATAAGATTCTTCAAGAAATAGCTTGTCTTCTCTGTTGAAATTTGATATTGAATAGAATTTCAATCCAACGTCATCAATGTCTTTAACCATTTCGTCCTCCCTCTCGTATCTTGCTCGAGATAGCATGTCTGCTACTAAATTGTCCTTCCCAGTAATATGCTTAAATTCTAGATTTAGTGATTTAATATAAGCAATCCATCTCAACATTGTAATATCTGGCATTGAACAGTTAATAATCATTCCAAGCAATGGCAAGGAATCTGTTTCAATTACTACTACTGCCCTCATCAAATAGTCCTTTTCAGCTTTCATAGCCGAAACGACTCCCCAAAGTTCTCTTTTGACTTGCGAATATGCACGCTGACGAATACTTAAAACTTTAGTCCCAAATCAAACTGCAAATCTATTCCCATTTGAATCATCTTGACCCACAGCCCATCCAATGGCAATTGGACTAGCGTCCACAGTAAGAATCACTAGTCTATTACACTTATAATCAACCTTCCTCAATATTGGAGGTGACATCAATAATTTCTTCAATCTTTGCATTGCCTGAATATGCCTTTCTTTCCATTTAAATCGGTAACCCTTGCGTAACAGTTCATATAATGGATCCGCTATGTGAGCAAAATGAGGGATCCAGATTCGATAAAATACACATGCACCCAAAAACCTGCGAACCTCTGTTAAAGAATCACAATCCTCTTTCATCCTTCCAATTGCATCAACTTTAGTCGGATTTCATTTTCTTCTGTAAGATCCACATAAATGTCCAACAATCACAACCTCTCGTACTCCAAATACGGACTTCATACCCGATAATGTAAGATGAACTTCTCCAAGCCGAGTTAAAATCTTTTCATAATCTTGTATATGATCAATAATATATTTGCGACACCCCCTCGTATCTAAAGTTTCATCCTTGTCTCTTTCTTTGCACCCTTTTATAGGAACATCATCCAGAAAAGGCATAGTCTTTTTCGGAATAAAATCTCTCAATACCTTATTCATCTCATTCATCATATGCGCAACTGAGTTGATCGCACCTTGAGGAAGAGTGTACATTCTAACCAATCCAAGTGGTGTCCTCATTGTTGTCATATCTCTACTTCCTTCGGCAAGTTGAAATTGATCATAACTTGAATACAAGTCACCCATTGAATAGATCGCCCTTCCAGCAAACGCCTCAACAAATTCATCCACAATAGGCCCAATTCTTGCATTCCTAACAGTTACTGCATTCACCGGTTGCATATCTTGAATAAACCGTAGTGACCCATTCTTCTTAGGTACCGTAAACCATCGACTAGAATATGGCACAAATGAAGGTTCTAATATTTTCATATTTATCTTTTTTTTTAATAGTTCAACCAATTTAGGTAAATGTGCCCTCGGTACTAGAATCAGTCTTAGATTCCAAGGTACATGTGGTACAGTGAAGATAACCATAGGTGTTACAATATTTGGATCCACACACCCAATTTCATGAGATTCGAAGGCAAATAATCTACCTTGTTAAGCCAACATCTTTTTGAAGCAAGTAATTTCTTCCGGTAATAAAGAACCATCAGAACCAATCTTTAATTCTTCAAAAGTCTCTTTAGTAAACTGGTATCCAATACTCATTGGATCTCTTAAACTTGCTTCATTTGATGCTTCTCCCATTTGTTCTTTAGAATCTTTTAGTAATGGTCCGGCAACAGGCTTTACCTTCTTATCTGCCGTTTTACATCTCGTCTCTACAGTGACTTCTGGTGCTTGAAAAGATTCAAGTATGGTATAAACCTCTCTTGAATGAATCTCAACAATCTTATCATTATCTCTTAACCCAATAGATGTAATCAATTCCAATGAATGTTCCAGTCCATTTTCTTCATAAACACCTAAAATCCTCTCATCATCTTGTAGTGTACCTAACTTGCGTAATTGTCTTTCAATATCATATAATCTTTTTCTTTCTTTTCTTTTAAAATCATCAACTTTCTTATACATAATATTTCCATTCTCTGATATATCAATAAAACTCGCATCAAAGGCACCTTCATCTCGCGAGAGTACCTCCTCTTTTGTACCTCCATAATCTCGCTTTATAGTGGTACCTTCCCAAAATCCTTAAATCCTTCAACAATCTTTGGCAATGGTTTCTCCCTTAACCTATCTCGATTCCGTTCATGGTTAGGAGGTATTGTTAGAAATTGTACAGCTTTCCTCTCATCTTCGCTCCGTACCCTTGCATAAGCAGAATCATCGTCAAGTACTTTTGTTTCCATCCGTGTTGCCGTAATATAAGGTTGTCCTAAAATCAACGGATAAGACGTTGTATCTTGAACAAAGAAATGTTGATCCGTCGCAACATCCCCAATCCGAATTTTGACATCTGGACAAGCTCTATATAATTCGCCCCATGTGTTATTAGCCGCTCGAATTGTCCATCCATATTCCATATCAATTGGCCATTTTTGCTTCTTATAAAGATCTTTAGACATGAGATTTATTTCAGAACCATGGTCGACTAAAGCAACAATTGGTTCTTATATATCTCCTACTTTCACCAATACCTCAGTAGTTGCCCTTGCCTAATGCTTTCGAGTATAATGGCTCAAAGTTTTTATTTCTTTATCAGTATAATCTTCGAAACGTACTCGTTGATTATACCCATTCTTTTCATTTGTTGGTTGCTTGTAACCAATATCAATCTCTTCTTCTTCTTTATATATTCTTGCATCAATAGCATGACTCATTCCAGTTTCTCCCATTAATTGCCTCTTTCGCTTAATGTTGTCAATGATGACATCATGAAACTCCTTCTTTGCAATTCCTAAGACTTCTTTCAATGTGAATTCCACCTTAGCGTTTAATATACGTTCTTCCAACACCCCTTTCAAATTTGTTGCCGCTTCAATGTCAGAAAGTAGCTTATAAGCAATTGATTTGCCCTTATCTTTTGTCTCTTTTGTTTTTTCTCCCAATGATGCTGAGGTATCCTTTACAGGCAATTCTTGTGAAGCTGCCTCCCGAGCCTTGTCTCCTCGAGTTTGCCTCTTAGAAGAATTTCTTTCTCTAGTATCATCAAAATTTCCTCGTGTCTTTTCTTCCACCAAAGCTTCATTTTGGCTCTTAGCAATATATGCATGAACTGAAAGAGACTCAACAGGATCCTCCCAACCTGTTCTACCTCATATTATAGCTGCAGTCCTCAATAACGCTTCTCGAGGTAATTTCCCTTCTTGCATTGTAGAAACGGCAGAAGTCCAAAACTCACTAGTTTCCATACTTCACCAATTTCATCATCTACTCTAGTACCATAACTTGCACTTTCTCATGCTGTTGTTTCATGCTCTTTTAGGTAATCTTGAACCAATGCTCTCATTCCTCCCTTGCCAAAATTGGTTTGAAGAAGATCATCCCTATCTTTCAATGCTATCTTCCCATCTTTCCAGAAAATAATTCTCTGCCGTATCATATTATTAAATTCATTGCAATCTTTTCTAGTGTATGAAGCATCATCACACCAAATGCATCTTTGTACATATCTTTGTTTTGAAACATTCTTCGAATTGTTTATAGAAGTATTCTCTTTAAGTCTTGCCAATTTGATTTGAAGATCTCGCATTCCTCGTATAATTTCTTCCATCCCCATATCTGCTTTCTTTGATAAGGATGTCGAAGGTTGAACTGTAGGCATTGTTGGTGGTGTTGTACGTACTGGAGCTTTGGGTGCTTGTACTGATTTCTGAATATTGCTCCTATCCTTCCTCCTTTCTTTTTTTTATAAGCAATCCCATCGCATCTTCAACGTTCTTCCACTTCGTTGTCAATCCTTCATCTTCTTCTTTGTCTTCAAGAAGGAGTTCTAATTTCCCTTGCAATTCTCCATCAGCAGCTTGAAGAAATAGATCAACTTTGTTCGGCTCCAATGTCAATTTTTCTACCTTTGACAATTGAGAGTACTGCCTCTCAAATTCTCTTAGTAGCTCTGTTGCTTGCAAATTCTTATTAGGCCGTTCAATCCATTCCAGAAACAGCTTCTTAGTAACGCGATCAGCATCTTCCAAGAAATATTCGTCTTTCAATGCATGTGAAAAAACCTCCCATGAATTCCCATAACGATCCATAATCGATGTAATGTGGTCTCTTATCTCCGGTAGCGTGGCAAGTCCAAATAGTTCAACCATTTTCTTCTCAGAAACCTGATTTAATTCCATTTCATGAACCTAACATCTTAAATACCTTGAAATATTCCTTCCATCAAATTGATCAATTTTAATGACCATTGCTTGCAATGCTTTGGTTGCCAAAGCTTCCTTTCGATCATTGCTTTGCTGTTGCTGCATTGACAATGAGAAGGCTTGAAACATACTAGCAATAGACGGATCCATGTGCATACCTTGTCCTTTAGAAGAATCCCTACCAGAAACTCCTCCCAAAAATCCTTCAAATTTTTTATTTTCGTTTTCCATAAAATAAAGATAAAATCAACCAAAATCCAATACCTTCCTCCTCAAGCTTTCACGTCGGGTTTACCACTTTTGTCGTATTACGTGCTTTTCTGCTCAAAAACGCGCCGGGCGTTTGGCTGTAGAAGGTAATATGGAGATTCGCCAATAGTCAAGCAGTCTATCAGTTTTTGACTGCTGGAATATAAACGACTACAAGAATACACCGTAAATCTATACGGATGCCCTTTGACTGCTTGTCGAAGTCCTTTTTACCCCAGCCGGTAGATCTCTAGACGCTACAGAGAACCTCGAATAACTCAATCTGCTAATCTCCGATACCGCTTTGTACTTACGATCTTATATCCACTGACTGTCTTGTTAGATTAACCCAATAAATTTCATTCGCTCCGCATACTCAATCCTATAGACACCCTTTTAATTCTTCAATCACAGACGTAACTCGATTTCACAAAACAGTCAAGAGTAATCAAGTCCACTTTATTAAAAAAATCCCGATTCACCATTACAACACTGACTTCAGCAACGATTGCCTTAGTCTCCTCAAAACTCTATGAAGAAGAAAAATCCAATTCTCCGTCTTTTCTTCCCTGACCCGAAGCATGAAGCTCCTCTCCAATCCTTGATCTTCAAAAACCTCCAATGAAACCGAACTAGTAACCTTGAAAAGAGCTTGAAGCTAGCTCTTCCCTATCTTCAAAAAGAAAAACCTCCCCCTGATCTGAAAAAAAACCTCCCCAAAACTTACTCCCCCCCTAACCTTATCCTCTGAATTTCTTCAATCTTCCATCTTGGATCCGAAATTTGCTCCTGCCGTCAGAGCTTAGATCCGAAATTGGCTCTCGCCATCAAGGCTTAGATCCGAATTTGGCTCTCGCCGTCAGAGCTTTCTCCTCCGTTTTTACCTTTAAGAAATCCATTTACCGAAAACAACTTTCCCTGAAACAGAGAATATGACAACCTAAAACAGAATCGAAACCCCGTACTCGGGTCCACATTGAGTCGCCCGACCAATTCAGGTCTCATATTAGATAAGAATCCAGTTGTAAGACCCGGATTCTCCCGTAATTAGACTGCATTGGGTTGTCCGACCAATGCAGGTCTCATATTGGTAAGATGCCCGTAGTAACCTGGATGTTCCCGTAATAAGACTGCATTGGGTTGCCTGACCAATGCAGGTCTCATATTGGGTAAGAGGACCCGGATTGGATTCTTGAAATTGGATCCAATTGGCTCTTCGAACCAAGCTCACCCGTCGTGTGAATTGGTCCTTTCTCTTCCTGCTGACTTCCGTTATTGGAATCGAACGTAGCATTTCAGTATGCCCTGGCTGACTGTAACGGGGTGACTGAACGTGGCCACTCAGTATTTGCACTGGAGTTGGTCGTTGCTCCCAATATTCGAGGTAACTGAACATTAATAAAAGTCCCCTTTCTTTATATTTTCACGGTATACTCGTGTTACAACACGACAACGGAAAGAGGGCGGTGCAATTTTTAACAGTTTGTGTAAATCATGGAAGAAATAGGAATAGTTTGAGGGAACATCCTTTGCCAAAGATACATAAAGAATTTGAAGATCTTAAAGACTCAAAGGATTTTTACTAGACACCATTGTAAAGCGGGATTGCAATAGTAAAAAGATTGAAGGCTTCCCGCCTAATAGAAAGGATGAAGATATTATAAGATTATCACGAGACGGATATATTTTATTCAAAAACATAAATAATTTTAATAGGATAGATAAGAAAAATTTTAAGAATGTAGACTAGGGATTAAAGAAATGTGAAATGATTGATGAAGATAAATACATATCAAGGATATTTAAAGAATCTTATTTTGGTGATACTATGAATGATTTACTAATATTATTGAATGGAGATTTTGAAAGAGGTGATAAAATAATAAATGTCCATTCTAAGTAATTTTATGATGGAATAAAAGAATATATGGATAGGTATGAAGTGAAGGTGAACACAAAATATAAGATTGTTATAAAGAAGGTTAAACCAGTGGCATTGCCACTACCATCGGATTTTGAAGAAAGGATTAAAGGGGCTTCTATGCAACCTAACTTAAGAGATCTAAGGAAAATAGGTCATGAATTTAAGGATAATTTGATGTTAGATGGTTTGAAAATTAGATGTGATAAATTTTTGACAAGAGATGAGGAGAGATGTTTCAAGAAATTCTTTTATGATATAGTAAAGCATTTGTATTTGAATTACATGAAATAGGGTGTATTGATCTGAGTATTGTAGTACCTATGGTTATTTTTATAATTCCACATGAACCATGGAATTTGAGGCCAATTCCAATCCCAAAGGCCCATTTGCCAAAGCTAGTTGAATTACTCAATAAAAAAATTAAGATTAAAATTTTAGAACCATCTATTGCACAATATTCCAATCGGTGGTTCATAATATCTAAGAAAAATGGAACATTGAGGTTTATTCAAGATATGCAACCAGTAAATAAAATAACTATTAGAAACATGGGCTCAAGTCCAATTGTGGATGAATTTGCAAAGGCATTTACAAGAAGATTAATTTATTCTATGGGAGATCTTTGCTCAAGATACGATCAATTTCAATTGGCAATGCAAAGTAGAGATTTGACAACTATGAAGACACCATTGGGATTGATCAAAATGTGTACATTACCACAAAAGGCTACAAATTCTGTGGCACACATGATGAATGGAATGCATAAGGTACTAAGAAATTTTATTCCTAGAATAACAATATTTTTTCTAGATAATGTGCCAATTAAGGGATGTGAAGAAGAAAGAAAAGATGAGACATTGGATTCAAAGGGATGTAGGAAGTTTGTGGCAGATCATATTGATGATTGTGAGAAGATTTTAATAAGGCTAGTAGAAGTTCATTTAACCTTATTGGGGATAAAATCAATATTTGGAATAAAAGAAGTTTTGGTAGTAGGGCACATGTGTGGTTCATATGGACGCAAATCAAATAGGAAAAAAGTTGATATTAGAAAAAAAAAATGAAAGAGTGTGCAAATATGACAAAAGTAAGGAGGTTTTTAAGAGCATGTATTTTTTATCATATATGGATATCTCATTTTGCACATATAATAGATCCATTATATAAGTTGTTACGAAAGAAACAAAAATTTCAATAGAAAGAAGAACAAAGAAAAGCTATGGCAAAGTTAAAAGAATTTCTTTCTTCACCTCCAACTTTGAAGAAAGTAAATTATGAATGTGGAAGGCCAGTAATATTAACATTTGATGCAAGTCCAATTGGAATAAGTTGGGTAGTTGGACAAGATGATGAACAAGGGAATAGATATGTAGTAAAGTTTGGAACAAAGGTTTTGAATGCTAGACAAAGGATATATACACAAATCAAAAGAGAATTATAGGGTGTAGTAATAGCTATGAAAAATGAAAGGGAGTATTTGATTGGTGCATCAGTAGTTATAGAAACAGATTGTCTATCTTTATTGGGTATGATTACAAGTTGTTCAACTCCCGATATTGCTATATTAAGGTGGATGGCATATATCAAATCTATAAATCCGGAATTTAAACATATTACAGGAAAAGAAAATTCAGTCATAGATACGTTATCAAGAGCAAAGTATTACAATGAAGAAGCTATGATAGATTTAGAAGATGATGTGGGTACAAATTTTTATACTAATGCATTATCAAAGGAAGAAAGTATATGTTTGAATATACCATTAGAAATATTTTCAAGAGATCTATATGAAGAAGAATGGAAAGACATTGAGGAGTATTTAAGTACATTAAAGTGACAAGATGGTTGGACACATCAAGAATTTAAGAAAATCCGAAAGAAAGCCTATGGATATTTTTTACATGATGGATATTTATGGAAGCATCCAAAGAAGAGAGGAGAAGTACCACAACGAGTGATATGTGGTTTAGAAGCTCAATAAATGATTATTAAGGAATTTCATGAAAGTTTATGGGTAGGGCATCGAGGTATTTGAACAACATTTATTAAGTTGAAAGAAAAATATTAGTGGAAGGGCATGTATAGGGATGTGGCAGATTTTGTAGGATCTTGTGAAACTTGCAAAATATATTCAAATATTTGTCATCGAGATGGTTTGAATCTTACATACCCATTAGTAATTCATTATAAATATGTGGTTGATTTAGTTGTAATGCCAATGGGATTTGGTCAGAGGAAATATTTGGTACTTGCTCGGGAAGATTTGACAAATCAAGTAGAGGAAAGAGTAATTTCAATAAAGACTACGGAAGGAGTATGTCAGTTTATATTAAAAGAAATTATTTGCCGATATGGATGTATTGGAAAAATCACTATAGATAGAGGAGATTTGGATACAAATGAAGCACGAGAGTTCTTTGAAAGGATGGATATTAAACTTGCATTGACAACAGCATATAATCCAGAAGAGAATGACAAGAATGAACGTGGATATTCTTTGATTATTAAAACATTGGTTAAAGTATGCAAAGGCAAGATAAGTGATTGGCTTAAATTATTACCATTTACATTATGGGCGGATTGCACAATTCATAGTACGGTTACAGGATACATGCCAGCTGAATTGATGTATGGTCAAAAATCGGTAATGCCGATAGAGGAGGTTGTATCAACATAGACTATATTACCTTGGGAAGATGGTTTAACAAGAGAAGAGTTATTGGTATTACGAATTTGACAACTTGAAAGAAGGCCTCAGGACATTGAAGTAGTTTTGAAAAAGTTGAAAGAAGCGAGAGAAAAAAAACAAGGAGAGGTTTGACAAAAAGCATCGATTGCATCCAAAACCAATTCAAAATGGTGATTGGGTATTGGTTTACGATAGTAGTTTGGACAACCAACATAGTACGGCAAAGAAATTTGCAAGGAGATGGTTTAGACCTTATGTTGTCAAACAAGTGCATGAGAATGGAACATACTTGTTATGAGAATTGGATGGTACAGATTTAAAGATACCAATAGTAGGCAAGCAAATCAAATTGTTTAATCAAAGAGGTAAAGACATTTATTTTGATGAAGAACAAAATCTAATACGAGATATTGAGATGGAAGAAAAAGAGCAAAATGAAGATCAAGAATTTGACCAAGATAAAGAACATTTGATATCAATATAATGAAGGAACTTGGCGCATACCAAAGGATGCAAAGGTTTAGGAGGGGTGGATGTCATGATGTAACATGGCTAACAAGTGAAAGGATGAAGAAAATATCATTTTTTGAGGATCTCACTTCAAAAATATTGTAGCAAATTATCTTGGAAAAATAGATATTAGTCAAAGGGTAGAAAAATTAAAGGTGCTAATGCTGCCTTTTTACAAATTATGCTTCTATTTACTTTATAAGGCCATAAATAAGACAAAACAAGATAGATTAGAAAAATAAAGGATATAGGCATGTGTAGGGAGGAGTTAGGAGTGCAAATTAGTAAAAATTACCTCAAAAAAACAAAATTTGATACCCGAAGAGGACCGGTTATGAACCTGGGTCGAAATCAGACCCCGAGGCACAAAACCGTGCTCTGACGGTGACTCAAGGGTTCTTTGGCAGATCAAAGAGCCGAATTAGAGAGAAGACTTGTGGAGGAATTTTTGAGAAGTGATTTCGTGTTTTTTGGATCAGTATTGGATTTTTGAGGGATTTTCAAAGCAAGTGATGTTCTCTGTGACTTCAGATCTTTGAGAAATAAAACCGATTTACAAATTTTTGAATTACGTGTCTTTTGTAGCATTTTTACGGGTGAAAATTTAGAAACTTATTGGTATGCTTGTTGTTAATGTGTATAAGAGATTTGAGATCAATCGAATGGCTAGATCGATACATATGAAGGTTTTTGTAGGCTAAGGTCTCAAGATTTAGGGTTTTGAAGACCAATAAGGTTTTCTTAGATATCTAGCAATCTGCTAGTTGGATTGGAAAGATTTTTGGTTTTATCAGTAGAAGACTTGATTTCCTATATGCAAGTAAATTTTGGAAGCTATCAAATAGTAGAAAAAGGAGATATCAGCATTGGAAGTTGGCATCAAGATTGGAGAAGGAGAGACCAGCCGACATTTGAGCAGAATTTTGAGGTCATCAACTAATTGGTAAGTGCGATTTTCTTCAAAATTAGTGTCCTGATTTCTAACTTAAACTCCAAGAAGAGTGCAAATTTTGAATTAGAATCAATGGTTCAATCTTTAGTTATTTAATTTTCAAATCTGTGATTAGGATTTGGTTTAGGTTAGGATTTGATTAGGGTTTAGAGTTAGGGTTTGGTTTAGGATTTAGGATTTGGATTAGGGTTTGAATTAGGATTTGAATTAGGATTTAAGATTTGATTTAGGATTTGATTAGGGATTGGTTTTAGGTTTAGAGTTTGATTAAGATTTGATTAGGGTTTGGTTTAGGATTTAGGATTTATCTAGGATTTGATTAAGGTTGGATTAGGATTAGAGATTGGTTAGAATTTAAGGTTTTATTAGATTTTTTTTAGGATTTGATTAAGTTTTCTTTAATATTCTTTTATATTTCTTTAGGATTTCTTTGTGTTTCTTTTATAACTTCAATAAAATTTAATTGAACTTGCTTAATGTTTGATTATGATTGTTAACATTTAATTATAAATTCTCTATAATCCTATTGGATTGTTAAGACCTTTTTGTTGCAATTTTCTTTTATCTTCCACAGCCAAGTGCTAGGTGCATTCTCAAGCAAGACTTCACGTAATACGACAATGTCATGACTTTCTTACAGTCAAACATTTTAGATACAACATGTTACAGACATACATATTTATCTTAATAAATTATCTAGATAATAAGAATAGGAAGAAATATGTAAAAGTAGGTAAATATGATAATATTTTGTGGAAAGCTTCTTGAAAGCTTCATAGACGCTACTTTGTCTTTATACATGTCTATAAGTGATTGGTATGTTGAAAATTTGGCCAACAAGGAGGCCACATTGTCGTACAATATGATTTGCTATTTAGGAATATATTGGATATCTAGTTATAGAAAATTTAGCTTAAACCTTTATATGAATCTTGTCTTAGCTTCCAAAAATCCTTTGATTTGCCTAAAATTCAAAATATAACAAAATCCCTTCAAAACATATTTTTTCCACGAAGGGTTTTTTCTTCTTGAACTTTAGAAATTCATAACACATGATCTAGAAATTAAATTTGTTTTAAATTTATAGGATAAGTAGAATTTATCCTTAACTTTTACCACAAAAAAAATCAACTACAAAATCACTTTTGATCTTTTGGCATCTAAGAAACCCTAGTAGATGCTCTAAACCTTAATTTATAAGTATCTAAGTACTATTTTCTTAATATCTCAAGAATCCAATATTTAAATGTCATACAAATTATGTATAAAATTTACTAACGTAAATTTACACATTTTCTGAAATTTTGAGCCAAAATCTTATCAAATTGCACATGATATAGCTCAAGACACAACTACTACTATATCGGGTCATTTACTACCCTTAGATTGCATGTGCTGACTTCAAAATCCAATAACTCCTTTAGTTCAACTTAGAATCCAGCAAGAAATATGCAAAAATTGTAGCCGCAAGAAAGTTCTCTCTAGTCGCAATTGCCGATCCTCAATTGCCCTTTGTATGCATGCATTATGTCAAAAATAGTGACAGTAGCTCCCAAATAAACACCTTAACTTTGAGCGCCTATATCTCCTTCATGTAAACTCCAAATCATACAAGATTTGTACCAAAACCATAGCCAAAAACCTAAACTTAGTGATTCTAGCCTTTAAAGCTTGACAGGCTCCAAAAATCTAACCCTAATCTCTAATATGGCCTCAAGCAACCTCCTCAAAGTCCATTGGTCATGATTTTTTATCAATAGGAATTGAGATTTTTATCATCCATCTCCATTCATCTATATTGGTGCCTTAATTACTCCCTTTGCTACTAAAACCCTTCTTCAATCCTCTTTCTTATAAGATTTATATAATTTATACTCTAAACACCAAATAAAAGAACCAAAATAAGTTTTCAAAGGTCACCAATGTCTAATAAAGGTGATTCTAAATATTTAGAAGTTACTATCAACCAAAACCAATCTTAAAAGCGACTATCAAAAGAAATTAAAGTTATACAAATTCTATAGTAATCTTTTTAAACAACCTCTTTTTAAGGCAATAATCAAATTATATTCTACAACCAACTAAAATCTACTAACATGGCTCTCATCATATTACTTAATAAATTATATATTAAGTACATAATTACATTGTTTTTCATATAGCAGCTAAATCACACCATGACAACGTGTTGACATATTGACTACTTATAGTACAAGTTAGACATATGGCGCACACGTAAGATACTTGTCTTGCAAATTAGACATGTGTCCTGCAAGTTGGACATGTATTAGAGGTCCTATAGCATATCGCCATGTATTTCTTAGTTAAGTAATATATATAGAGGCAAGAGTGATGCCATCTTCACTCTTGTCAATTCCTTTCTTTCTTCTTAGTATTTTCTTTATACTCAAGTCTTTTCTTCTACTAATCTTGAATAGTATTAGATATTTTTTTTAATGTTATTATAGCAGAGCTTATTGAAATAAAGAGTACAATGGTACAATGGAAGAGTAATTGAGGGAGTTAATACTTAGATGCATCAACTTAGCTTATAACTATAAGGATCAAGAAGAATGGCAAGAAATGAGGATATAGAGATGATTAAAGCTGCCTCAACATCTGCATCAAATCATGTCCCTCCACCCATGGTGAAACATCTTTCAAGTGTTAGAGAACCAAGAGTTGCACTGCCAAAGAAGTTTGATGGTATAAGATCCAAATTTTGAGGATTTATCAATCAAGTACAACTTGTGATTGAACTTCAACCTCAAAGCTATCCAACTCTAAGTTCACAAGTTAGATTTATTAATACACTTCTTTCAGATTTAGTACTATCATGGTTTTTATCTTTTTTTGAATGATGAGATCCAATATTAGATAATCTGGAGATATTTTTGACAAAATTTTGGTCCATATATAGAAAATATGATGTAATTCATATAGCAACTAATAAGATCTATATTTTGCAATAAAGCAATCGATTTGTAACATTATATGTTTCTTAATTTTGACAATTAGTAACTAATATTAAATAAAATGATGCTGCACTTATTAGCCAATTTCTCTACAAATTATATTATGAAGTAAAGAAATTGATGTTCAACTTACTTGATCCTCAAACATTGAGTCAAGCAATTGACTTTGCTATGAAATGTAACAATCAGTTTTTTTAAATTTTGATCTAAGAGTTGCACAAGTGGACCTCAACGTTACTACAATTTGATGGCAACACCAATATCTTCTCAATATATACATTCAGAAGTAGAGGATATAAAAATTGATGTGATACATTTTAAACCTCTTACTGAGCAAGAAAAGACTCGTCGCCATCAAGAAGGATTATGCTTATATTATAGAGAACCTAAACACACTGCTCAACATTGTCCAAATAAGCGAGAAAACCACAAAATGAATAGCATAGCTATCAAAGAAGATAATGTGTCGAAAAAAAAATTTGTCCAGCTACAATAGAAATCATGCAGCTAGAATCTTATATAATTTCTAAAGAAAGTCCTATCCTCTCTTCAGAATCTTTTCTTTATTTTATAATAGATGTGTATTTAAGACGTAATAATTATAAAGCCTCTACTTTGATAGTTTCAAGAGCCTCAGCTTGTTTCTTGACTGTAGAATTTGTTAAAAGTTATAAAATATTATTAGTTTGAAAAACTAAACTTGTTCATATAGAAGTCATAGATGGTCGTCCATTGTCTTTTAGAAATATTATTCATAAAACACTTCCTATAGATATAGCAATAAATGGTCATAGTAGTTGCATAATCTTTAATATAATTTGATCTCCTTCTAATCCAGTCATTTTAGGTTTATCGTGATTAGAAAAGTATAATCCTTGCATAGATTGGATTTTTCATACTCTTGACTCCTCTAAAAGTATAACAAAGAGAAAAATTAATCCAATAGAAAGTCATAAGTCTAGCACAATAAAATCTATATTTGTAGGTATGAGAGCTTTCTTGTATGCTATAAAAGAAGGATCACCTTATGTCATTTATGCCTCAACTATTTCCAATGATATAAAGACTTCAAGTGGTATTTTAAGCTAGTATCAAGAGTTTCAAGATGTATTCAAAGAGAAGAATGTGGATACTCTTTCAAAACATTGTCCCTATGACTACTCAATTGACTTTCAAAAAAAGGCATAACCACCATTTGGACCAATCTATAGTTTATCACAAAATAAACTACTTGAATTCAAGCAATATATTGAAAAGAATCTAGCCAAGAATTTCATATGCCATTCCAAATCGCTAGAAGAAACTCCAATCTTATTTGTGAAGAAGAAAGATGGATTATTGCGGATATGTATTGATTATCAAGGACTCAAGAAGATCACCATCAATAATAGGTACCTTCTACCTTTGATATCTAGACTTCTCGATCAATTGAATCAAGCTAAGATCTACATAAAAATAGATTTATGGATAGCATATAATCTAATATGTAGTAAAGAAGGAGATGAATGGAAGACTAAGTTTTGAACTAAGTATGGACATTTTGAATACAACGTTATGCTTTTTGGACTTATAAATGTACCGGCGATTTTTCAACATTTAATGAATGATATTTTTTGAGAATTTTTGGACAATTTTATTGTCTATTATCTAGTGTTAGGGACATAGTCCTTAGAACCTTCTAGAGACAAGTTTCTAGAACCTTCTAGAAGCATGTCTCTGGAACCTTCTAGAAGCTTCCTAGTTGGTAGAAGTTGCTTGAGAAGCTTTCTAAATAGGAGTATATATTGGAATCGAGGCTGAAGAGTTCTTCAGTCTCGACAACACATTTCTTGGAGCTCTAGCTCACCTCTTTGGTGTTGTTCTTGTATTCATCTGATTAATCTAGCTCTTGTCAGTTCTTCTTGAACTTCTTGTTAGATTTTGAGTCTGTATTTCTGTGTCCGTGACAGTTTGTCGAGACTTCACTCACCTTAGATATCAGAGCTAGTTTCTTCCTCGTTAGAGTGTAGATTACTCCTCTGCTTGGAAGTGTACTAGCATTTTAGAGGTTGCGAATTATCCTCCTCTAAACTGATACTTCTTTTGTTATAATATTGGAGTTTTATTCTTCTTGGAGAGAGTGGATTACTCCTTTTCTTGAAGCTCTTAAGGCATTTTAGAGGATGCGGAGTACCTTCCTCTAAACCAATATTGTCTTCTTGTACAGTCATTTTTGTCCTTCTCTTAGAATGGCCGGAGGCCAAGACATTAGTATGATAGAAAGTTCGGAGTCCAAGTTGGATGCTATCATGAATGCCCTCGCTACGTTATCGCAAAGAACTGCAGAGATTGAAGGAGTCGTGGCAAGGCTTCATAATGATGGAGCATCTGGGATGGCACAATCTAGGTTACACCAGTCTCAAACTTTTACACTTGCAGAAGCAACTTTGCCTCAGGTTCGACAAACACCGCTGGTTCTACAACATAAAGAGCCCCGAATTAGCCTTCCGGACAAGTTCGATGGTATGCATTCCAAGTTTCAAGGATTCGTCAACCAAATCAGATTGATAACAATTTTACAGTCCAAATACTATTCAACGGAGGAGTCACGTGTTGGGCTTGTTGGAACCTTACTTATAGGGCAAGCTCTATCATGGTTTGCTCCTTTGTTTGAGAAACAATCATCTATACTAAACAACTTTGAAACCTTTTTGGACGCGTTTGAGAAAGCATTTGGTGAACACGATAAGATTCGATGGGCTACAACAAAGATCCGATCACTACGACAAGAGATACGCTCTACATTAGACTATACATCGGACTTCAAGCAATTAGTATGCGACATCAATTGGGACAAAGAAGCGTTGATGAGTCAATTCTATTGGAGTTTAAGAGATGATGTGAAGGATTTGCTACTAACTCTTCCTGATCCACAAACGCTCAATGAAGCTATTAGCCAAGCTATAAAGTACAATAACCGCCTATTCAAATGCCACCAAGACCAACGTTCAAGACAACATATGGTTCGCCACGTTCCAACTATGTTAGCAAGCAGCGTGAATTCACATTCAAAGGTAGAAGACATGTAAATTGATGCGGTACGTGTCAAATCTCTTACCCTAGAAGAAAAAAAATGACGTATGGAAGAAGGTCTATGCTTGTATTGCGATAAAGAAGGCCACAAAGTTGGAAACTATCCCAAGAAACAAAATCGAGGTATTGTCAGGACTAGAGGCACGTTTGTTCAAGAAAACGAGGATGCCCAGCCACAATAGGAACCGTGCGGCTGGACAGTGAAATATCGCAACAACAACCAAGTTCCTTTCTTTTCGCTCAACCTGCCCTTTGCTTTATAATCCCTTTGCTTATTGGCCCTCAGAAACTGAAAACCTTAGCATTATTAGATTCAAAAGTATCTGCTTGTTTCTTAGACGAAGAATTTGTGAAGCGTCATAAGATCCCTTTAGTACAAAAATCCAAACCTATTTATGTTGAGGTCATAGATGGGCGACCTTCATTGTCTGATAGTGTCACCCATGAATCAGAACCTATAGAAGTGACGTTTAAGGGCCATAGTAGTCATATTATTTTCAATATTATTAGAATCCAATCAAACCCTGTTATTCTTGGTCTTTCCAGGTTGGAAAAGCATAACCCATCTATAGATTAGAGGTTACGAAAGATGACCTTTCCCACAAAACCACCCAAGAGCAAGCCTAGTAAAAAACCTCGAATAGAAAAATCTTTATTCATTGGAGCAAGAGTGTTTATAAGATTGTCCAAAGAAGGCATACCATTTGTCATTTATGTGGCTACAACTACCGAGGAGAAGATCTCGACAGCAAGTATACTTGAGCAATATGAAGATTTTAAAGACGTGTTTCAAAAGAAGAATGTCGACATACTACCGGAACATCGACCATATGATTGCACCATAGACTTGCAGGAAGGAGTACAACCACTTTTTGGCCCAATCTACAATCTATCGCAGACAGAGTTGGCAGAGTTACGAAAGTACATTGACGAGAATCTAGCCAAGAACTTCATCTGTCATTCAAAATCATCAGCTGGAGCACCCATCTTATTTGTGAAGAAGAAAGATGGCTTGTTGCAGATGTGCGTGGACTATCGAGGCCTCAACAAGGTAACAAAGAAGAATCGTTATCCATTACCCTTGATTTTTGGTCTCTTAGAACAACTTGGACGTGCAAGGATCTTTACAAAAATTGATCTAAGGGGAGCTTACAACCTCGTACGAATCAAAGAAGGAGATGAGTCGAAGACAGTGTTCCATACAAGGTATGGCCACTTTGAGTATAATGTCATGCCCTTTGGTCTTACCAATGCTCCAGCGATCTTTCAACATATGATGAATGATATTTTTTGAGAGCACCTTGACAATTTTGTTGTCATCTATTTGGATGATATTTTGATATTCTCCAAAAACGAGGAAGAGCATGAAAAGCACGTTTGTTTGGTCTTGGAGAAACTACGAGAGCGAGGACTATATGCCAAGTTGGAGAAGTGTTTATTTCACCAAATAGAGATGGAATTTTTGGGGTTTGTTGCGACTACTGAAGGCTTGAAGATGGATCCCAAGAAGATGGAAGCAATCGTGTCCTGGGAGGTTCCGAAGACGGTTAGAGACGTACAATGTTTTCTTGGTTTTGCTAACTTCTATCAGATCTTCATCAAGAATTACTCTCAAGTTACTACTCCTTTCACTCGATTGACATGCAAGGATAAGCTGAAATGGAGACTTCTAGCAGAGAAGGCATTTCAAGACCTGAAGATCGCATTTACTACGGCTCCCATCTTGGTACATCCAAACTTTACAAAGGCCTTTTATTTAGAAACTGATGCTTCAAATTTTTCTTTGGGAGCTATACTTTCACAAATGAGAGAAGATAAGAAGCTCCATTCAGTTGCATTCTATTCTTGAAAGTTCTCTGCTGCTGAAATCAAGTATGAGATTTACAATAAAGAACTTCTTGCTATAATAGATTCTTTCCAAGAATGGCGTCACTTTCTTTAAGGAGCTGCACACCCAGTGACCGTTGTCGTGTTGTAACACGAGTATACTGTGAAAATATAAAGAAAGGGGACTTTTATTAATGTTCAGTTACCTCGAATATTGGGAGCAACGACCAACTCCGGTGCAATTACTGAGTGGCCAGATTCAGTCACCCCGTTACAGTCAGCCGGGGGATACTCAAATCCTCCATTCGATTCCATTAACGGGAGTCAGTAGGAAGAGAAAGGATCAATTCACACGACGGGTGAGCCTGGTTCGAAGAGCCAATTGGATCCAATTTCAAGAATCCAATCCGGGTCCTCTTATCCAATATGAGACCTGAATTGGCCGGGCAACCCAATGCAGTCTAATTACGGAAAAATCCACGTCTTACTACGGGCCTTAGCCAATCTGACGCGAGGACCAATTGGACCCAATTACATGAACATCCAGGTTACTATGGGCATCTTACCCAATATGAGACCTGAATTGGTCGGGCGACTCAATGTGGACCCGAGTACAAGGTTTCGATTCTGTTTCAGGCTGTCCTATTCTCTGTGCCGTTTCAGGGAATGTTGTTTTCGGTAAATAGATCTCTTAAAGGTAAAAATGGAGGAGAAAGCTTTGATGGTGAGAGCCAATTTTAGATCTAAGCTCTGACGACGGGAGCCAATTTCGGATCCAAGACGGAAGATTGAAGAAATTCAGAGGATAAGGTTTTTGAAGATCAGGGGGTTGGAGAGGAGCTTCATGCTTCGGGTCAGGGAAGAAAAGACGGAGAATTGGATTTTTCTTCTTCATAGGGTTTTGGGAAGACGGAGGCAATCGTTGCTGAAGTCAGTGTTGTAATGGTGAATCGGGATTTTTTTAATAAAGTGGACTTGATTACTCTTGACTATTTTATGAAATTGAGTTACGTCTGTGATTGAAGAATTAAAAGGGTGTCTATAGGATTGAGTATGCGGAGCGAATGAAATTTATTGGGTTAATCTAACAAGACAGTCAGTGGATACAAGATCATAAGTACAAAGCGGTATCGGAGATTAGCAGATTGGGTTGTTCAGGGTTCTCTATAACGTCTAGAGACCTATCGGCTGGGGCAAAAAGGACTTTGACAAGCAGTCAAAGGGCATCCGTATAGATTTACGATATATTCTTGCAGTCATTTATATTTCAGTAGTCAAAAACTGATAGACTGCTTGACTATTAGCGAATCTCCATATTACCTTCTACAGCCAAACGCCCGGCGCGTTTTCGAGCAGAAAAGTACGTAATACGACAAAAGTGGTGAACCCGACGTGAAAGCTTGAGGAGGAAGGTATTGGATTTTGGTTGATTTTATCTTTATTTTATGGAAAACGAAAATAAAAAATTTGAAGGATTTTTGGGAGGAGTTTCTGGTAGGGATTCTTCTAAAGGACAAGGTATGCACATGGATCCGTCTATTGCTAGTATGTTTCAAGCCTTCTCATTGTCAATGCAGCAACAGCAAAGCAATGATCGAAAGGAAGCTTTGGCAACCAAAGCATTGCAAGCAATGGTCATTAAAATTGATCAATTTGATGGAAGGAATATTTCAAGGTATTTAAGATGTTAGGTTCATGAAATGGAATTAAATCAGGTTTCTGAGAAGAAAATGGTTGAACTATTTGGACTTGCCACGCTACCGGAGATAAGAGACCACATTACATCGATTATGGATCGTTATGGGAATTCATGGGAGGTTTTTTCACATGCATTGAAAGACGAATATTTCTTGGAAGATGCTGATCGCGTTACTAAGAAGCTGTTTCTGGAATGGATTGAACGGCCTAATAAGAATTTGCAAGCAACAGAGCTACTAAGAGAATTTGAGAGGCAGTACTCTCAATTGTCAAAGGTAGAAAAATTGACATTGGAGCCGAACAAAGTTGATCTATTTCTTCAAGCTGCTGATGGAGAATTGCAAGGGAAATTAGAACTCCTTCTTGAAGACAAAGAAGAAGATGAAGGATTGACAACGAAGTGGAAGAACGTTGAAGATGCGATGGGATTGCTTATAAAAAAAAGAAAGGAGGAAGGATAGGAGCAATATTCAGAAATCAGTACAAGCACCCAAAGCTCCAGTACGTACAACACCACCAACAATGCCTACAGTTCAACCTTCGACATCCTTATCAAAGAAAGCAGATATGGGGATGGAAGAAATTATACGAGGAATGCGAGATCTTCAAATCAAATTGGCAAGACTTAAAGAGAATACTTCTATAAACAATTCGAAGAATGTTTCAAAACAAAGATATGTACAAAGATGCATTTGGTGTGATGATGCTTCATACACTAGAAAAGATTGCAATGAATTTAATAATATGATACGGCAGAGAATTATTTTCTGGAAAGATGGGAAGATAGCATTGAAAGATAGGGATGATCTTCTTCAAACCAATTTTGGCAAGGGAGGAATGAGAGCATTGGTTCAAGATTACCTAAAAGAGCATGAAACAACAGCATGAGAAAGTGCAAGTTATGGTACTAGAGTAGATGATGAAATTGGTGAAGTATGGAAACTAGTGAGTTTTGGACTTCTGCCGTTTCTACAATGCAAGAAGGGAAATTACCTCGAGAAGCGTTATTGAGGACTGCAGCTATAATATGAGATAGAACAGGTTGGGAGGATCCTGTTGAGTCTCTTTCAGTTCATGCATATATTGCTAAGAGCCAAAATGAAGCTTTGGTGGAAGAAAAGACACGAGGAAATTTTGATGATACTAGAGAAAGAAATTCTTCTAAGAGGCAAACTCGAGGAGACAAGGCTCGGGAGGCAGCTTCACAAGAATTGCCTGTAAAGGATACCTCAGCATCATTGGGAGAAAAAACAAAAGAGACAAAAGATAAGGGCAAATCAATTGCTTATAAGCTACTTTCTGACATTGAAGCGGCAACAAATTTGAAAGGGGTGTTGGAAGAACGTATATTAAACGCTAAGGTGGAATTCACATTGAAAGAAGTCTTAGGAATTGCAAAGAAGGAGTTTCATGATGTCATCATTGACAACATTAAGCGAAAGAGGCAATTAATGGGAGAAACTGGAATGAGTCATGCTATTGATGCAAGAATATATAAAAAAGAAGAAGAGATTGATATTGGTTACAAGCAACCAACAAATGAAAGGAATGGGTATAATCAACGAGTACGTTTCGAAGATTATACTGATAAAGAAATAAAAACTTTGAGCCATTATACTCGAAAGCATTAGGCAAGGGCAACTACTGAGGTATTGGTGAAAGTAGGAGATATATAAGAACCAATTGTTGCTTTAGTCGACCATGGTTCTGAAATAAATCTCATGTCTAAAGATCTTTATAAGAAGCAAAAATAGCCAATTGATATGGAATATGGATGGACAATTCGAGCGGCTAATAACACATGGGGCGAATTATATAGAGCTTGTCCAGATGTCAAAATTCGGATTGGGGATGTTGCGACGGAGCAACATTTCTTTGTTCAAGATACAACGTCTTATCCGTTGATTTTAGGACAACCTTATATTACGGCAACACGGATGGAAACAAAAGTACTTGACGATGATTCTGCTTATGCAAGGGTACGGAGCGAAGATGAGAGGAAAGCTGTACAATTTCTAACAATACCTCCTAACCATGAACGGAATCGAGATAGGTTAAGGGAGAAACCATTGCCAAAGATTGTTGAAGGATTTAAGGATTTTGGGAAGGTACCACTATAAAGCGAGATTATGGAGGTACAAAAGAGGAGGTACTCTCGCGAGATGAAGGTGCCTTTGATGCGAGTTTTATTGATATATCAGAGAATGGAAATATTATGTATAAGAAAGTTGATGATTTTAAAAGAAAAGAAAGAAAAAGATTATATGATATTGAAAGACAATTACGCAAGTTAGGTACACTACAAGATGATGAGAGGATTTTAGGTGTTTATGAAGAAAATGGACTGGAACATTCATTGGAATTGATTACATCTATTGGGTTAAGAGATAATGATAAGATTGTTGAGATTCATTCAAGAGAGGTTTATACCATACTTGAATCTTTTCAAGCACCAGAAGTCACTGTAGAGACGAGATGTAAAACGGCAGATAAGAAGGTAAAGCCTGTTGCCGGACCATTACTAAAAGATTCTAAAGAACAAATGGGAGAAGCATCAAATGAAGCAAGTTTAAGAGATCCAATGAGTATTGGATACCAGTTTACTAAAGAGACTTTTGAAGAATTAAAGATTGGTTCTGATGGTTCTTTATTACCGGAAGAAATTACTTGCTTCAAAAAGATGTTGGCTTAACAAGGTAGATTATTTGCCTTCGAATCTCATGAAATTGGGTGTGTGGATCCAAATATTGTAACACCTATGGTTATCTTCACTGTACCACATGTACCTTGGAATCTAAGACTGATTCTAGTACCGAGGGCACATTTACCTAAATTGGTTGAACTATTAAAAAAAAAGATAAATATGAAAATATTAGAACCTTCATTTGTGCCATATTCTAGTCGATGGTTTACGGTACCTAAGAAGAATGGGTCACTACGGTTTATTCAAGATATGCAACCGGTGAATGCAGTAACTGTTAGGAATGCAAGAATTGGGCCTATTGTGGATGAATTTGTTGAGGCGTTTGCTGGAAGGGCGATCTATTCAATGGGTGACTTGTATTCAAGTTATGATCAATTTCAACTTGCCGAAGGAAGTAGAGATATGACAACAATGAGGACACCACTTGGATTGGTTAGAATGTGCACTCTTCCTCAAAGTGCGACCAACTCAGTTGCACATATGATGAATGGGATGAATAAGGTATTGAGAGATTTTATTCCGAAAAAGACTATGCCTTTTCTGGATGATGTTCCTATAAAAGGGTGCAGAGAAAGAGACAAGGATGAAACTTTAGATACGAGGGGGTGTCGCAAATATATTATTGATCATATACAAGATTATGAAAAGATTTTAACTCGGCTTGGAGAAGTTCATCTTACATTATCGGGTATGAAGTCCGTATTTGGAGTACGAGAGGTTGTGATTGTTGGACATTTATGTGGATCTTACAGAAGAAAACGAGATCCGACTAAAGTTGATGCAATTGGAAGGATGAAAGAGGATTGTGATTCTTTAACAGAGGTTCGCAGGTTTTTGGGTGCATGTGTATTTTATCGAATCTGGATCCCTCATTTTGCTCACATAGCGGATCCATTATATGAACTGTTACGCAAGGGTTACCGATTTAAATGGAAAGAAAGGCATATTCAGGCAATGCAAAGATTGAAGAAATTATTGATGTCACCTCCAATATTGAGGAAGGTTGATTATAAGTGTAATAGACTAGTGATTCTTACTGTGGACGCTAGTCCAATTGCCATTGGATGGGCTGTGGGTCAAGATGATTCAAATGGGAATAGATTTGCAGTTTGATTTGGGACTAAAGTTTTAAGTATTCGTCAGCGTGCATATTCGCAAGTCAAAAGAGAACTTTGGGGAGTCGTTTCGGCTATGAAAGCTGAAAAGGACTATTTGATGAGGGCAGTAGTAGTAATTGAAACAGATTTCTTGCCATTGCTTGGAATGATTATTAACTGTTCAATGCCAGATATTACAATGTTGAGATGGATTGCTTATATTAAATCACTAAATCTAGAATTTAAGCATATTACTGGGAAGGACAATTTAGTAGCAGACATGCTATCTCGAGCAAGATACGAGAGGGAGGACGAAATGGTTAAAGACATTGATGACGTTGGATTGAAATTCTATTCAATATCAAATTTCAACAGAGAAGACAAGCTATTTCTTGAAGAATCTTATGAAGGAGAATTATTGGATATTGGTCATTACTTGAATACCTTGACTAAGCAGGGGAATTGGTCTACAGAAAAATTCAAACAAATAAGAAAAAAAGCATATAGATTTTTACTTCGAGATGGATTCTTATGGAAGAGACCGAAGACAAGAATTGGGATGCCACAACGAGTGATAGGCAAAAAGGAAGAAAGACTAAAATTATTAAAGGAGTTTCATGATAGTTTATGGGCAGGGCATAGAGGAATCTGGGCTACTTTTGCTAAACTCAAGGAACGATATTGGTGGAAAAATATGTATCGAGATGTGCTCTCATTTGTAGAGTCATGTGAAATCTGTCAATCATATTCTAATATCCGACATCGAGATGGTCTTCATCCTACGTATCCTCTGGCTATTCATTTTAAATGGGTTGTTGATTTGGTTATTATGCCGGTTGGGTTATGGCAGATGAGATATTTGGTTTTAGTTCGTGAAGATTTATCAAATCAAGTAGAAGGAAGAGCATTGAGGACAAAATCTACAGAGGAGATTTGTAGGTTTTTGCTTGAAGATGTCATTTGCCACTACGGATGCGTAGGAAAAATCACTGCAGATCATGGAGAATTAAATGCACAAGAAGCTCGTAAGTTCTTTGAAAGATGTGGACTTAAACTATCACTGACTACTGCTTATAATCCAGAAGGAAATGCAAAAAGCGAACGCGGTCACCCAACGATTGTGAAAGCATTAGTTAAAGCTTGTAATGGGAAAGTTAAAGAGTGGCCACGGCTTTTGTCATTTGCATTATGGGCTGATCGAACAACACATAGTTCGGTGACAGGATATATGCCAGTAGAACTTATGACAGGTCAAAAACCAATTATGCTGATTGAAAAAAAGGTACTTACTTGGAGTATGCTACCATGGGAAGATGGAATGACAAGAGAAGAACTTCTGGCTATTAGGATTCGACAATTAGAGCAAAGAACGGAAATGTCCAGATAGCATTGGAAAGGTTAAAAAGAGCAAGGTTACAAAACAAGGCGCGATTCGATAAGCAACATCGATTGAGACCAAAAGCAATCGAGGAAGGTGACTAGGTACTTGTTTATGACAATAGTCTGGATAATCAACATAGTACTTTGCAGAAATTTTCAAAACGTTGGTTTGGACCATATGTAGTAACAACTGTTCATGATAATGTGACTTACTCATTACGGGAGTTAGATGGTACAAAATTGAAAATACCAATTGCAGGGAAGCGAGTAAAAATATTTAAACAAAGACACGCGGAGATGAATATGGAAGACCTTAATGAAGGTATAGAGATTCCGCAGCAAGAAGATGAAAGTGATTTGGATAATGAAGGTGACGAAGACGAACAGGACAAAGACGTAGAGGATATATTCTGAATCAAACAGCAATTGGGTAAATTGGTGCATACCGGAGGATGCACAGGTTCAGAGGGGGTGGATGTCGTATTGTAACATGAGTATATCATGAAAATATAAAGAAAAGGGACTTTTATTAATGTTCAGTTACCTCGAATATTGGGAGCAACGACCAACTCCGGTGCAATTACTGAGTGGCCAGATTCAGTCACCCCGTTATAGTCAGCCGGGGGATACTCAAATCCTCCGTTCGATTCCATTAACGGGAGTCAGCAGTAAGAGAAAGGATCAATTCACACGACGGGTGAGCCTGGTTCGAAGAGCCAATTGGATCCAATTTCAAGAATCCAATCCGGGTCCTCTTATCCAATATGAGACCTGAATTGGCCGGGCAACCCAATGCAGTCTAATTACGGAAAAATCCACGTCTTACTACGGGCCTTAGCCAATCTGACGCGAGGACCAATTGGACCCAATTACATGAACATCCAGGTTTCTATGGGCATCTTACCCAATATGAGACCTGAATTGGTCGGGCGACTCAATGTGGACCCAAGTACGAGGTTTCGATTCTGTTTCAAGCTGTCGTATTCTCTGTGCCGTTTCAAGGAACGTTGTTTTCGGTAAATGGATCTCTTAAAGGTAAAAACTGAGGAGAAAGCTTTGATGGTGAGAGCCAATTTTAGATCTAAGCTCTGACGACGAGAGTCAATTTCAGATCCAAGACGGAAGATTGAAGAAATTCAGAGGATAAGGTTTTTGAAGATCAGGGGGTTGGAGAGGAGCTTCATGCTTCGGGTCGGGGAAGAAAAGACGGAGAATTGGATTTTTTTTCTTCATAGGATTTTGGAAAGACGGAGGCAATCGTTGCTGAAGTCAGTGTTGTAATGGTGAATCGAGATTTTTTTAATAAAGTGGATTTGATTACTCTTGACTATTTTGTGAAATTGAGTTACGTCTGTGATTGAAGAATTAAAAGGGTGTCTATAGGATTGAGTATGCGGAGCGAATGAAATTTATTGGGTTAATCTAACAAGACAGCCAGTGGATACAAGATCGTAAGTACAAAGCGGTATCGGAGATTAGCAGATTGGGTTGTTCAGGGTTCTCTATAACGTCTAGAGACCTATCGGCTGGGGCAAAAAGGACTTCGACAAGCAGTCGAAGGACATCCGTATAGATTTATGGTATATTCTTGCAGTCGTTTATATTTCAGTAGTCAAAAACTGATAGACTACTTGACTATTGGCGAATCTCCATACTACCTTCTACAACTAGAGGTTCGATGCGTTCTCGAGCAAGAAAGCACGTAATACGACACCGTATACACAGATCACAAGAATTTGGAGTATTTCATGTCGGCTCGAGTTCTATATTGACGTCAAACTCAGTGGAGTATGTCGCTATCTAGGTTCGATTTTGTTATCACTTATCGACCTGGAAAGCAGCAAGGACTATCTGATGCCTTATCGAGGAGATTGTATCTTGTACCAAAGGCTGGAGAAGCAGCGTTCGATCAAAAATATATGACATTGTTGAAGGCAGAGCAATTTTGGCTTTGCGCTACTATTATGCCAATTGATGCTGACTTCCTGAATCAGGTACGTGTCATAACCATTGAAGATTCAATAGCCATTGATATCAAGCAGTGTGCCAATGACGACAAGTTCAAGGTGGAGGGAGATCTTTTATACTTTGAGGAGCAGTTGTATATCTCAAAAGGACCAGCACGACTCCGAGTTCTTCAATCTCGCCACGATTTTCCAACTGCGGGACATTTTGGATTCAACAAGACCTTGGAGCTTATTTCTTGAGATTTTTGGTGGCCCCAAATGTGAAAGGATGTGAAAGATTTTGTCCTCTCCTGCGACATCTGTTCAAGATCCAAGAATCCTCGGCATCGCCCTTATGGACTCCTACATCCATTGCCAATTCCACGTCGATCATGGTCTTCAGTTTCGATGGACTTCATCACGGATCTGCCATCATCGAACTCATTTTACAGCATCTTTGTCCTAGTAGATCGGCTTACAAAGATGGCGCACTTTGTTCCTTGTAAGAAAACATCGTCTAGTGAAGTCACAGCAAAGCTCTTTCTCGATAATGTGCATCGATATCATGGACTACCAGATGATATCGTATCAGATCAAGGAATCCAGTTCATATCAAAGTTTTGGAGATCTCTCTTTGAGATACTGAAGGTGGATATCAAGCTTTCTTCAACTTTTCATCCTCAAACTGATGGCCAAACGAAACGGATGAACTAAGTCTTGGAACAATACTTACGATGCAGCATCAACTATCAGCAAGATGATTGGACCACATATTTTTCGCTAGCCGAGTTTGCATATAACAACACCCTCCATGCGTCGACTCAATACACACCATTCTTTTCCAACTATGGGTATCATCCGAAGCTTGATTTATTGAGTCCGCCAACAAATAACAATCCAGCAGTTGAAGGATTTGCGAAACAACTATCAGAGCTTCAAAACACATTGAAGCTTCAATTACAATCCGCTCAAGAATCCTACAAGGCGTCTGCAGATAGATTTTGGAATCAAGAACCTACTTTCAAAATTAGAGATAAAGCATGGCTTCTTCGACAAAATATCTAGACCAAGCGACCATGTGATAAGTTGGACTATCGAAGATTGGGACCATTTATCATCCAGAAGCAAATCAATCCAATGGCGTACCGTCTGGAATTATCGGCTTCTATGAAGGTACATCCAGTCTTTCATGTTTCTTTGTTGGAGCCTTATCGAGAGTCGTCTTTTCCTGGAAGAGTGCAATGTCCGCCACCTAGTATTGAGATCGAGAACCACGAGGAATATGAGGTTGAAAAGGTGTTGGATTCACGGTGAAGGTGGGGCAAGTTGAAGTATCTTGTTCATTGGTGCGGCTACGACATTGATGAGCGAAGGTGAGAGCCAGCTGAAAATCTCGCCAATGCGTCACAAAAGGTATAGGAGTTTCATCAACAACATCCTCATAAATCTAAGTCGGTTCAACAATAGCTTCCTTCTGAAGCTTGTTCACCCAAGAATATAAGAAAGGGGGAGAGCACCACCAAAATTTGTAGTTGATGTAGTTATTTTCTCCAAGATAAAATAGAATTTTTTTAGTAGCCATAGTTTGGTCTTCTGATATGGATAGCCAAGAAATAGATACTATGCCAGTCAGATTATTTCAACCGACTAGCTCACGAAGGCAACCCCGAGATGCAGAATTGCCTACACCACGACGACGACAAAAGATACCGAGTAACTGATCACTGGTGATTGTATTTGAATCCAAGTCTGCTTATGATGGTCAACCAAAAGGCGTGTTTGCATGACAATTTCACAATGAGGACACGGAAGTTCATGCTTGGTCAAAAGTTGAAAGAGTTGGCCACTATTGTTGGCTTCAAGGGCCGATGAACCACTTGCCTCATGAATAACAGTTGGAGTTTATAGTAGACGTTATGCGACAGATCTTTATTTTCTTGCGTTGGTACTAATTAACAATAACATTGCTTCTCAGAGACCTCGAAGCTAAAAGAGGGGATGATATTAGGGATATAGTCTTTAGAACCTTCTAGAGACAAGTTTCTAGAACCTTCTAGAAGCAAGTATTTGGAACCTTCTAGAAGCTTCTTAGTTGGTAGAAGATGTTAGGGACATAGTCCTTAGAACCTTCTAGAGATAAGTTTCTAGGGCCTTCTAGAAGCAAGTCTCTGGAACCTTCTAGAAGCTTCCTAGTTGGTAGAAGTTACTTGAGAAGCTTCCTAAATAGGAGTATATATTGGAATCGAGACTGAAGAATTCTTCAATCTCGACAATACATCTCTTGGAGCTCTAGCTCACCTCTCTGGTGTTGTTCTTGTATTCATCTGATTAATCTAGTTCTTGCCAGTTCTTCTTAAACTTCTTGTTAGATCTCGAGTCTGTATTTCTGTGTTCGTTACATCTAGACGACATGTTGTTCTATTCTAAGAACATAGATAAACATGAACTTCATATTCGTTGTATATTACAAAAATTAAGAGATGCGAAATTCTATGCCAAGTTAGAAAAGTGTGTATTCTATACTACTCAAGTCGACTTCTTAGGATACATCATTTCAAATGATAGACTTGTAATGGATCCAAAGAAAGTTTAAACTATTATGGATTGGAAGATTTCAAAAATAATAAGAGATGTCTAATGCTTTTTGGGCTTTGGCCACTATTATCAGATCTTCATCAAAGATTTCTCTTGAGTTGCAGTCCCATTTATGTTTGACTTATAAAGACAAACTTAAGTAGAGTAAAGAAGCTAAAGTATCTTTTGAAACTTTGAAGTCAGTCTTTATTTCTATACCAATCTTATATTGTGTCAACTTTTCTAAAGCATTTTTTATGGAAATAGATGCATTAGACTTTGCTTTGGATGTAATATTATCATAAATGGGAATAGATGATAAACTTTATCTAGTAGCTTTTCATTCTAGAAAATTTTCAACAACCAAGTTTAATTATGAAATCCACAACAAAGAGCTTCTTGCAATTGTGGATTCATTTTAAGAATGGCATCATCATTTAGAAGGTGCTTCCAATTCAATCATTGTATATACAAACCATAAGAATTTCGAGTATTTTATATCAACATGTATTTTGAATTGTCACTAAGCCCATTAAAGCATGTCTTTATCAAGATTTGATTTCAAGATCATGTATCAACCTGAAAAACAACAAGGTTTGTTAGACGCCCTTTCTAAACATTCTTATCTTACACCAAAAAAAAGAGATGCATCTTTTGATTAACAAAGAACAATTCTCTTGAAGCCAAAGCATTTTCATCTTCGAGTAATGAAATCAACATTGACTGTTGATTCAATCCTTGTGAAATAAATCCAATCAAGTATGTCTTCTAATTCTCTTGTTCTTAATATCAAGAATCCTTCTTTTAAGTCTCAAGGTACTTCTATGTTTGAATTCAAAAACAACCTATTCTATTCTAAAGGTCAATTATATGTTCCAAAAAGAAAAACACGATTATGTGTTCTTCAAGCACATCATGACTTTCTAACAATAGGATATTTTGGATATAACAAGACTTTAAAACTTATATCTAGAGATTTTTAGTGGCTTCAAATATAAAAGGCTGTTAAAAAATTTGTGTAGACATGTGATATTTGTGCAAGATCAAAAACTCTTCATCATCAACCTTATAGACTCCTCCAACCATTACATGTATCAGAACAACCATGGTCTTCTGTCTCTATGGATTTGAAGACCATGTGATGTTGGTGGATAGTGGCACATAAGAAGCCATTAGAATTAATTAAAGTTTAATTTGACATGAATGGATGATTTGTAAAAACATTAAGTAGAGACAAGGTCTTCAAAGGCTTTACATGTATCAGAACAACCATTACATGTATCAGAACAACCATTACATGTATCAGAACAACCATTACATGTATCAGAACAACCATTACATGTATCAGAACAACCATTACATGTATCAGAACAACCATGGTCTTCTGTCTCTATGGATATTGGAATAGCCTCATAAGTGTCAAATAAACTTTTATAAGGTGTCATATACTTGCAACAATCTGAATCTACAATCCATCTTGACATGGCCACCATAGAAGTTCTATTTGTTGTCGTGAATGCATAACCATATCCTCTAAATTCATCTTGCATATTATTTTCATTCTCTTTCGACATATTTTTATCTTTATAGTAATTTCGAGCAAAATGGCCTACTTTTCCACAAATAAAGTAAGATTTGATATTACTTTGTTGATTTGAATAGTTGACCTTGCCTTCATGTGAGTAGAGTATTAAATCTTCACTTTGGGACTCTTTTTCTTTCTTCTTGGTTACTTCATGGACAAGTCTTACTGTCTTATAGTCTATTGTAATTTCTTTTAGCTTAAAAGACTCCAATGCTACAATAAGGTAGTTGTAGAATTCAAGAAGGCTCATCAGCAAGGTGATGATAATATCACTTTCTTCTAAAGGCTTATTAAGAATTGCTAGTTAGTTTACAAGAGCCTTTACCTTATTGACATGAGTCATGAGGTCTTCACATTCTTCTATCTTACAAGTGAAGAACTTCCTTCTTATATAAATGGTATTGGATAAGTTCTTACTCTCATAGATATTATAAAGAGTCTTCCATGCTTTCGCTGGTCCTTTGCAAGAGATAATGTGAGAGAAGTTGGCTTCATCTATATTGGTTTCAATCAATCCAAAAGCCTTTTTTTTATGACACTTGAACTCCTTTTCCTTCATATTATCATCTATGCTTAGAGCCTCTCCATTTTCATCTATAATATCCCAAAGATCCAAAGACGCCAACAAAAGCTCGATTTTGGCCTTCCAATGGTAGAAATTCTCACCTCTGAACTTCTCAATTAGTTTCAATCCTTCACCTTCACTTGAAGCCATGTTGATGGGAGAGATTTATCAAAAAATATTGAAAGAAGAAGTCCTAATGCTTTCAAAATCAGCAAGAAAATATTATTGCGTTAGAATCACAGAATCCTTCTTTGTAAACAAACTAGTATTCTTATTCTCAAAAACACTCTCATCTTCACTCCTAAGACTTCTTACAAGTCTAATGACCTATCTAAATGTCTCAAATCTGAATTCCACTCAAATATCACTCTTATGGTCACAAATCACTTCTATACACCATAAGAGGCTTTTTAAGCATAATCAATATCTTTAGGACATCAAACTACAAAGTTAGACTACTAAGGATCTATTTTAGTAAAAACATAATGCAAGTATTCCATAACTTTTCTTTAAGGTGAAAAACTAAATACCAACACCAAAATACTCTTAATCACAAGTAAGAACAAACTAAGAACTAGATCTAGATCTGAATCTGAAAGTTAGGTACTTCTAAATCCTAACATCAGCAATAACAACTTGATCTACTCTACACATCAACAACCACTTCAAAGAACTTCAAAGCACTCAAGCAAATGTGTGTGGGTCCATAACCTATTGAAGAAAAGAAGTCTAAAAGCTACAAATACTTAGCATCAGCAAGGTTTGCACATAAAGAGAAGTGTGGAATAAAATAACTCTTACTTCTAATACCTTTTATTTATAGGTAGTGATTGCTAATCAATGAGATAATTTCCATCCTTTTGATATTACATCTATTTCTACTTCATTCACCTAAATCTTAAGTTCTTTCTTAACTTAGCCACTACTTACAAATCTTAGCTGCCATCATAGTAACTTCTTTTAACTCTTTGCTGCCTTTTGACTATTAACAACATACTATGCTTAATCTCTATGTGATTGTAACTAAGCAAGTACTTGTTAATCTTCAACAATAACAATCTTTTGTTCTTATACCAATTCTGTTAGCATATATTCAATTATTGAATTATTAATAGTACAGTCAATTCATAGAACAAACAATATTAATCTTGGCCATTCTTTTGTTCTTCTTTTGTAGACTTTAGCAATAGCTTCAACTATTGGAAGATGGCCTTATTCACTTTTGGCATTACTTTCACAATTATATGTTATTGTAAGTAGAAGCTTGATTCTGCATCTTTAAAAAAACTTTCTTTTCTTATGTACATCTAATTCTCCATAATCAATAATAATCTTTTTAATACATCTATATCTATAAATCTTATCTTTCAATAGAAATCTATAAATTCTTTTAGTTGATTTTATTTATAAAGCTCTCTCTTCCACTTAATTAAATAAATATACTAATGTCAAAACTAAATATTATATCTATCATAATTCCATAAATATAATAACTACATCTATAAGCCACCTATAATATATTACAAGAAGATATGTAGAATACAATTCATTTATGTAAAATTTTTTAATATATCTAACAAGTTTGGTATGATTTGACAAACTTAACCTCATCTCTATTTATATTATGCTACCAATATCTTTCTTTGAGCTTATTAAAATTAGCATAAATACCTCTAAGACTTCCCTACAAATTAGAATAGAATCCTTAGATTAGTTGTCCTTATATTTTTTTTCTTATAAATTATTTTTCGTGATATACTACTATCCTTTTTGCACCACTTCTACAAATAACCACCTTATAAAAGATAGTTGTAAGTTTTTCATATAATTTTCTTAAAATAAACATCATTCTAACTTAGTCACCTTGATAAAATGCTCAAATAATATCTAATATCTATCCATTTTTCTTAATATAACTCTTTTATAAATAATTTTGAATATTCATTCTTTTCTTGATGTATTCTAAAATAGAAGGTAGTACTTATATCTTTGGTATCACCAATCAAAACTTCTTCTTGTTCATATCTACCTTGGAATAGTATATCTACTATTAGATTATTTTTATCTATTATATATTTGAATTCAAGATTCAAGGATTTAATGTATGCAATCCATCTTAGTATAGCAATATTAGAGGTATTATAATTGATGATCATTTCCAAAAGTTACAAATAATTTGTTTCTACCATTATTAGTACTCTAATTAAATAATCTTTTTTAGTCTTTATAGCTATAATCATTCCTCACAATTCTCATTTCACTTGTAGATAGTTATCTTATTATTCACTTAATATTTTGGCTCCAAACCTTATAGCAAATTTTTTTTTTTCATCATTTTATTCTAAAGTTCAACCAATAGCTATTGAATTTGTATCAATTATAAATATTATTTGTTTGCCACCTTTATAACTTATCCTTCATAGTACAAGTAAAAAAGATAATAATTACTTTAGCTTTTGAATTGCTTATGTATGCATCTTCTCCTATTTAAATCTCTTCTTTCTTTATAGCAAACTATAAAAAAAATCTACTACATGTACATAATAAAGAATTCATACATAATAAAATATATATATTCCTAAAAATCTCTACACTTTTATTTATATACTACAAACTTCTTTTATCTATTGTATAGTATCCACTTTACTAGGATCAAGCTTGCAACCAAACCATCTATATAAATATTCTACAATCACAACCTCTCAAACTTCTAAAGTGGATTTAACTTTTAATAATGTTAAGTGAACTTCTTCAAGATGTGATAAAATCTTATTACAATCAAAATATAATTAAGTACAAACTTACGACATCTCTTTTGATCTATTACTTTATTTTTTTTCTTTCAAAAATTCTTTTATTGGAATATTATCTAAAAAAGAAATAGCCATTTTGAGATAAAATCTCAAATAATATTATTTATTTTATTTATTATGTAAGAAATTAAGTTTATTTCACCTTATTGTAATGTACATATCTTTACTAATCCTAAGAATATCCTCATAGTGGTGATATTTTTGCTTCCTTCAACTAATTGAAATTGATCATATTTAGAATAAAGGTCTCTAATACAATAGATGGCTCTACTTACAAATGCCTCACTAAATTTTCCAACAATTGGTTCAATTCCAATATTTTTGACAATCACTTGATTTACTAGTTGCATATCCTAAATAAACTGTAGTATTCCATTTTTTTTAATATTATAAATCAATAGCTAGAATATGGTGTAAATGATAGCTCTAAGATCTTCATCTACATCTTTATTTCAAAAGCTCTATAAGTTTGGATAGATGCACTCGAGATATTGAAATTAGCTTTAAATCCCAATGAGCATGTAGAACTATAAATATAATCATTGATGCTATAACATTTAAGTTCTATGTTTCATTGCAAAATACTTCTTATCTTTTTATATGTTTCATTATAAAATACTTGTTAAATTTTAGTTTATCTTATAAGTGTAGTTTATAAAAATAAAAGATATATATCTTTTTATTAAATCAACACATCTTGTATGTGCATTAAAAAGACTTGTTACCTTATTTTCATCATCACATTAATAAGTATATTGATAAACATTGTTTCATATAGCATCCATAAGGGAGATGATAGAAAGACAACTATCAAAAATACTTTCATGTAATTTTTGACATTCATTATAAATAATGCAAGCAATTACTTAACTTATGGGATTTTTTCACACAAAATATTAATAATATTTCTTAGTGGTATACTTGCTGAAATCATTCAAGTTTTCATCTCCTTTTCTATAGATTGAAGTCTTCTTGCAAATACATGTCCTATAAGAAAAGTCAAAGGTCCATGGTTGTATTCACCATTTTTTATTATTAAATATTATTATCTAGTACCTTATAAATACTTTGCATGCAATGCAAAAGGGCATCCACTTAATTGATTAGATGTATTTTGTTGACAAATGATATTTGGTTGTCTAATATAAACTTGTCTCCTATCACATTTAAAATCAACTCAATCTTTCTTAGACCTTCATCTACAAATAACTTAACCATGACTATATACTACTTCATCTATCTTCTCTTTTATATCTTCAAAACAATCAAAAATATCCTTAGGTAGAGGATACATAAAAGACATACTATCCATTATAAAATTCTAAACAACTATAAATAATTCTTTGCATTCTTTGAATATAAAATATATAAATAATTATAATAGAATAGAATAATATATAAATATGTGATTTCTAAATATAGATATATATATATATCATATAAATTATAGGATTTAGCCATGATAATATTAAATACAAATGTTAATAAACGGTTATTGTTATCAACAACATAACCATCATTGTACAAGTTTTGTATTGAAAAAATCATTATTGTAATTAATCCAAAAGCAAATAAGGATATTAATGATGTATATTAAGTTGACAATCTATACACTTTGTCGTGATGGATGGATCAATTTAACTTGATCTAAACTTGGGTCACTTTAACATTCCTCTAAATAAATATGAAAGAATATTAAATCAATCTACATGAATCTTAAATCAATCTACATGAATCTTAAATCAACCACCACATGATTTTAAAATAATGGCTATGTTAATTGTCCCACACTCTATATTTACTATAGTTTTATTTGCTTCTTTTTCCTTTCTATTGTGTCATTATTTGGAAGTCACATAGTAGGTCAATTTAAGATTTCGGTGGATTGGTTTAATATTCTTTCTTATATATATATATATATATATATTGAACATTTTAAAATTTTTAATGAATACTATGAAATAAATAAAAATATTAATATTAATATTAGAAATATTATTGAACAATTTATTTCTTGAAAAATTTTGAGTTGAAAATCCAGAATTTTTTGTGTTGTAGCAGAAAGATTGCATTGCAGAATAGTTGTCAAGGCCAAAACTACTACTAAGATAATAAACAACAGCTTATTCAAATCCAATGAAGCGAATCTAACATAAAGAATACACATAATTTTGGAAAAATATCGGTGTACATGGTATAAGTGGCTACTATAATGCAAAAGCGGTTGTGAAATATGACCACAATTACCCAAAGCACCACAAAACCATGCTTAAATTCTGCGTCGGATGAGAAACACTCAACCATCACATTCATTATACTGTTCATCCACTCGGATTTTACATCCAAAAGCATGTGCACTATCTCATTCTTCCAAAGTACGTCTGTCCATCCACTATTAAATGCATGGATACAGTCCATCCAAAAGTATGCGAGGCTCACAAAGAAACTTCAACGCAACTGCCGTGTGACATTACTGCAATTGCTATTTTCACGACGACAGAGGCGGCTTTGAGATTGCGTTGCTAAATTCAAGGTACCCTAAACCCATGAGCTTCGTGTGATGATTCGCCTTACTCGATGAGGTGTAAACGAACCAATAATCGCGTCGAAGTCCCCGATTGAACCCAAAAAAATTCATTAATACTTCATGCTAATTCCATAAATGTAGAAAATACTCATAGGGAAGCGCCGTTGGATGTTGGGTAGTCTGAGATGGCTCCATGGGGACAACTGCGCCTTCAAATCCCACAATCTAAGCGAGAATTGGAAACGTGCCGATCCTCTCTTCCGAAATTTGGCATCCACGGATGTGTAATGTCTCGTACTGTTCACCCCAGCAGAGCCTCGCCGACCAAGAATTGATTTAAAACTGCTCCAATTCACCTCAACAGTTGTAGAATATTTGAGTACGACGTGCGGCGTCAACATGCAGTTCTATATATAAATTATATGGTAGTTGAGATCGGGGTCCGGTTCACTTTCGATCCTACCGTTCAGGACCAGTGCTGGCTTCAAGTACCTCAAGCGCTGCATAAGACTAATCGTTGTTGAGGGTGTATCCACGACCTCTTGGAATTTAAACTGAGATTCGCAGCATCGGTTGGGACAAAGTCAACGACGGGGACATGGTAATGTGGCGAAGGCTTGACCCGCGTCAACCTCCGCGGGATGGAAGTCCACCGGTCTGACTTTCGAGTGGCGGTAGTATATCATATACCATACGTATCATGTACACCAATACCATAAGCTCCCATTTGTTATAATACGCCAAAACGCAAGAACCAGAATGGTAACGAACTGTTTTGTTGGAAATCCTCAGCCTGCCCAGAAGATATGACTGCCTCAATGCCAGAAGTCCCTCGATCGCGGCGAGCTCGGTAACACTGTCGGTACGCAAGTCCGTGATCATCCGAGGTCACATGGACAGCGATCTCCCCCCCCCCCCTTCTGCCTACAGTGTCGTCGTTGCGACTCCTCTCTGTTTCGCACACTGGTTTCTGCTTATCCCCTACACAGCGAAGCTCATGTACAAATCTCTCCTTGAATGCTGAGCTGGGTCATTCCGAGCGGTCTGCTACCTGTTGCATGCAGACGGTGAGTTGCGGCATCATAGTGACAATCTCTTAATGTTCTACGTCTTCTGGGTGTCTTGAAATTTGTTTTGAGAGATGCTGTGTGACGTCTGAGGGTTTTGTTAACCACAGCGCACCAACTGGTTCCAGGGAGTTTTTGTTTTGTGGATCAGGTTTGGTTGTGGCTCTTCATTGTCAAAGGAAGTCGTGCGCCTAGATACTTCGTGCTGTAGGGACTCGAAAATTCTGTCCAAGTGCTTCCAGCATGAGTGAAAGTAGCAGCGAATTCTGGGTGACGCGTTAGATACTCGTCAGGGTTCATGAAGAGAGGGATCTTGAACATTTAAGTTTGCAACTCTCCGTGTTTTATCCTTCCTGTTCATCTTGGATCTAGCTCTGTGCTTGACCAAGATTTCCAAATCTCGTTCACGACCAATCCAATGACGAGAGTTGTTTTCCGAGCAGTGCTGTCGCTGGCATTGTTGATGTTAGCAGTCAGCGCTCATCACTCGGGTCCCAAAATGTCCTTCTTCAACTATTCGGGGATGCAAGCGACCATCAGCTGCGAGGATCATTCATCTCAAATACTAGAAGCGGGAGAAACGTACTTTTTTCCGCTGACGCGCAGTGATCAGGCTTGCATTGTAACACTCAAGGATGGGGATCACGCCTCAGCCTCAATTAACAAGCTGTTTCCTAGCTCTTCCGATAACGGCCAATCGGTATCTGTGGATATCAATGACACCTTCCTTTTCTTTGCTGTTGACAACACGCCACTTCATGAGTACGTTAACTTCCACGACACACACAACGAACAGATCCGAGACGAGAGCTCCTTCGATCTTCTGCTTTGGTAATTGTTCTCAAAGAATCTCCTGACCAGTAATGCTTGATACTTTTTGGGCTAGAGCATGATTCTGATAACTCCTGGAGATTACATTTATGTCCGTCAGATCCGTGAGTGATCAGGAGTGCTCCACTTCTAAACCCACATTCAGGACTAGATGAGCACAAGCAGCTTCTATTGATACTCGTAGGAAGGAAGCTGGCTATTTAACGATTTTCTAGTGTAATCTTCATTCTCTCTTCACAACTGCCATGTGAAGGTCAGATTGAATGTACCAATTACCTCTTTGGTCATGCTAGAAAAGCACTGTTTAGGAGGTTCTGGCCTTGGTTTAAGAGTGAGGTCTCAATAATGTTCGTATACTGCAGGTCGATGGAGAATGCTTCAGATGACTGAACTGAAAATGCGAAGCACGCGGCATGAAGAAACTCTAGATGTTTCAACCAGAAGGATCTTGCGACGCAGTGGCAGACAGTTATAATAACTTGGTAGAACCAGCAGCGATAACCGAAGCGGAGTCTCCTCCATGAAGGTCCACTGCGAACGTTAAGATCTACAGTTTCCTGTCATGAATATTAGGAACTTTAGATCTTGGTGTGAAATGAGCCTGTAACACAACGCGTGGAATCCAGTTCCCAGCACACAGTGAGTGGATCTAAGAAAATTTTGATCGTCGATCCTTATATAAACAGATCTCCGCGAGATGCACTTCAAGTTCAAATATCGGTATATAGTGTTGCTCTGCCGTGAAAGATGGCAGGTTTTCAGATCATTCTGCCATATTTGTTTTATTTGATGTCTACAATGCACACAGTTTAGAACCACAGAGTTTAATTCGTTTCCTTACAGACTGGTTACTGATTATGAAGTTCAGTAAGTTTAAAGCAATTGCTCGCGGCATTAGTCCTGGAATTATCTTTCCCTCCACAGTCAGCTCTCACATGTACATTGATGTTGCATGTAGCAATTCCAGCTTGGTGAAAAGCCATGATAGTTGAATATAAAACTAGAAATATGAAGGCAGAATGCTTGAAAGCAAATTCATAAGGTCACAAACTAGACAACGCAGTGATAATACAAAGTGATACATGTTACAGATTTAAGTCGCTTTTGTAGACAACCTGACAGCTGAAATTCCCACATTTTTCTAGACCAGTCTCCCAACCATGAAGTAAATAATTACTATTTACATTACGGTGTTCACGAACTTGCAAGTTCTATCGTCACGACACTCATGAAAGGCTTAACGTGAAGGGCAACAGATGCAGAATGCTAACAAACTGCGTTGGCAAATTTAGCAGCGTCGATGAGAATCTTCCTTAACAACTTGGATGAGAAAACGTAGTTGTCGTCCCCCATAAACCCTGGAAATCACGTCCAACCATATCCAACAAAATTATGGAAGACGAGAACCATAATAACAATCCAATTTGAAAGCAGCTCTGTAATTACGTCCGATTAGGAGCACCGTTGCCAATTAGGGCAATCGGCATGAAACTGACTTTACGAGACTATCTCATAAAACCGGCCGCGTTACTAATAATAAAATATGCTGCAACTAATTTCCAGCATCATCTATAAATCCGATGCTTTTTAATGAAGAGCCAAGGTCATAAATAACGTACAGCACAGCGATTCGCACAATATCCAGAGGATACTGACAAGTGTGGTGATCAGCGTACCTCCTTGTTTGAGGTGAAGGAGACGAAGACTGAGATTGCATGTTCTGCGGCACATAAAGTTCATCCATAGACAACTATACAGTTGGTATTAAGTGGCTCGGACCAGGGACACCAACATCTTCCAGAGAAAGGTGGCTACTCAACCTCTCGGTTGACAGCCATCGACAGACCTGATCAACGGGTGCTACCAAACGTCCTGCATTCTCCCTGGGTATCCTGAATGGACTGTTCATAGATACAAGCCTTGCGGTAACCGCTGCCTTCAGAGGTGAATCTCCCTCTATTTTACTACGCCTTCCCCAGCCCGTTATAACAGTAACCTGCACAATTACGCATCATAGATTCGTCATCTAGAAACAATCACAATGCCTAAAGACTTTTACTACCTATAAATATCTTTCTTTGCAAGAGGGTAAAGAACACCAAAAAAATGTTAAAATAAAATGACCGCCTTCCGGAATCAAGATAAACACAGGAAACGGTAATCACTTCTAACAAGTCAGGATCAGAGGAAATACATACCTGTTCATAAGGAGTGTCTTCTTTGATGCACGTAGATTCCATTTCAGAAAGCCAAGAGACGAGCATCACTTGGGCTACGTTTACAGATAGAAGATGAAGATCAAGTAAGAGTTCCTCATCCGCCACAACTCTTGCCTGAGGGAACACATCCCGCTCTCGTCCAGCCATGAGCACTTTCCAGGCACGACCTCTCCATCCAAAACACCACAGTGCTTCAACCAAAGAATCATACAGAACCAGTCGTGATGCAGTCCCCTCGGACTGCAATGCGTCAAAAAGGACCGTAGCTTCAACCCATAAAAATTTATCACCCAGGCTCTCTGCGCTTTCCTCTAGTAGCCATGCAATGACACCAAAGCCTTCACAGTTCCGTATACAATTCAGAAGTGCTGAAACGTCCTCGAGCAAGCGGCAAGAGCACAATGCAGTGAGCAGAACACCAATGGTTTCACAGCTCGGCTCAGTCCCCGCTTCCTTCAAAGCACTAAACCGTACTGCCATGTCCTGAAAAATCCGTCCACGTCTTCGTTAATGATCGAATAACTTTCAAAGAGGGCAGCTTTAGCACATTATAGACAATAACTTACAACTGTAGCTGTTCAATTAACGATTAACCTACCTGAAACCTTTTCGCGCTTCCATAGGCATTAATAATGGACGTGTAAGCAACCACATTCATCTTTATTCCAGCCTTGAGCATCTCATCTAGTACAGCTTCAGCTTTTCCCACCATTCCTAATTTGCCATAGCCGTCGATCAAAGCACTATAAGTGTGTTCATTGGGAAATACTCCCTTCACGCGCATCATCACATACGTGGAATCCATCTTCTCCAGTAACTCTGCCTTCCCATAAGCGTTGATTAATGCACTGCAAATGTAGCACCTCCAGAATAAAAAACCACCCTCAAAAAGTACGCGACTGCATACAAATGATAATTTCCCAGAGAAGCCCACGATGTACAGGATATGTAGCTGCAGATAAAAATCAGACCAAACCCTTTGTGTGCATAATCGTGTTTATATGTACGTGAAAGATGAAAGAAAAGAAAACAGTAAAGAAGTTGTGATGGAGTTACCTGTAAGTGATCACGTCAGGACGATAACCAGTATTTTGCATGGCCTCATGTGCGGATTCCATCTGATCGATAAGTTTACCTTTGCCATAAGCATCAATGATGACATTGTAAGCAGCTGTGCCAAGCCTTGGTCCACCGAAAGGCATTTCCTTAGCAGCTTCCTACATTTACAGGCAAGAGTAGCTTCAGATACCATTCTTTGGTGATCGTCTTTACAACTGATAAAACATATTTGTTCCATCAAGATTGATCAAGTTCTACATGCGCACTACAAAAAATTCATTGTTTAAAGATAAGATTGAGTGCTAAATTCAAGCTTAATACCAAGCATATTTGTACATGCCAAAACTGCAACAGACGAATTCATAAATTATAGACATTGAGCTTTTATCTCCTTATTACAAATGCAGACTTTGACAGCCTAGTTTAACTTTCTGTGTAAAACGACAAACCTCGAGTTCCTGAAACCTAGCCTCCATTTTGTCGTATAAACCACACCGGCCATATGCACTGATTGTTGCAACAAAGGCAGAATAATCAGGCTGAAGGTTCAAATCCTTCATGATCTTCCAAACTCGCTCCATTTCCTCATACTTCCCTGCTTTTCCATAGGCATCTAACATACCTGTGTATGTCACAATGTTGGCTTTGCATCCAGCCTCTTGCATTTCCTGTTATTCACATTGCATAGCCGTAAGCTAACTTTTACTTACCTATATCCTTAACGGACACAACACTACTCCTTAAGAATGACGCATAAACCTTGAAAGCAAATGAACATCCTCTTATTCTGGTCATTTAGATGAAATCTCAGAGTTTATAGAACCATAGAACACGGAACCAAACTGGTATTTGCAGAAATAGAGGTCTTTCTCACAAGTGACTGAAACCTCTCGATATGAAAAGATAAGTTAGAACTTTAAAATCTTGTGTGCAAGAAATATAAAACTGAACAAAAGTAAACAATCCAACTTGTACCTGCAAGGTAGCCTCCATTTTCTTCAACATTCCTCTCTTGCCATAAACATCAATAAGAAGGCTGTAGGCTGTCACATCCGGCTTACAACCTGCTAGCTGCATCTGTTCCAAGATCTTATCCATCTTTTCAAACTGGCCCCCTTTTCTGTACGCGTGTATGAGTGAGCTATAAGTCAGGATGTCCCCTTGACAACCTGCAGATTGCATTCTTTCAAAAGTTTTTTCCATGCTTCTGTGTTGAGATCCTTTACCATATGAATCAATCATAGTGTTATATGTGAAAGTATCAGGGGTATAACCTGCAGCAATCATAGCATCCAATGCCTCTTCCATTTTGTTCCAGAGACCTCCTTTTCCATAAGCACCAATGACAACATTGAATATGGGGCCAGACAATTTCAAGTCTAATGCTACCATTTCGCTAAACAATGCATCAATCTTCTCCCACTGTCTGGCTCGTCCATGTGCAGCCATCATGCAGCCATATGTGGTAGCATTGGGTTTACAAGAAGGAGTTTCTTTCATCTTTTGAAACACGGACACTGCCTTCTCAAGCATACCAGCCCGCCCGTACGCATCAAGAAGGGCGGTGAAGACATAGACATCTGGATCAAAACCAACAGATTTCATTTCATCAAATAGTTGAAGAGCTCGTTGGGGCTGGTTGGCTTTAGCCAAAATGCGGATCATCCGGGAATAAATGCGAATATTTGCTTTGAACCCTTCTGCTTGTTTCATAGCTGCGAACACCTGTCCACAAGATGGTAACACTCTTTCAGCAAAAGAGACTAAAATGCATAACAACTGCATCCTTATTTGACGTCCTTACGACAACATTCAAGAATGATTGTTCCAGATTACGAACCAAGGAAAAGCTACGGTTGAATAGCGTAGTGTCAGTGGAATGGTCTTCCCTGAGTCAAGCTAAAATAGAATATAACAAACCCACATCCGCTGAATGAGGAACGAAAAATGTGATAAGTAAGTTGGTAATCTCTCGATGAAGAAGGGTGATAACAAAGATTCATGCTGGCAATAGCAATCTTTGAAGAACGTGAAATCCATATCCGCTTTTCTTCACACCATGACTGAACGTATGATAGTGCACAGAAGGGGAGAGATAGGTCTTCCTACGACACATGATCATACACCAACTCCACTAAATCACTTGAATCAATAAAACGAGCCAAACGTTCCAGAGGTGAGGTACTATGAATCACTTACATCGAGCGCGACACGCCAATTACGCTGCTTTGAACAATCATTAAGCATAGACCAGAGCTTTGACTCTGATAGCCCTGACAGTGAGGATTCTGGTCCCTTGCTGAAATAAGAACGAGTACGAGATGGTTGCTCACATGCTCCTGGAGAACCCTGGACCTCCCTTGAAGCGAGCTTCGAGTACTGACCAGGTCTGGCCTTACCTGGAGCCTTATCCAAAAGAGGTACTGAAGGTGCAGAAAGACTTGGAGATCTGGGTTTTCTCGCCGACTGGAATTGTTTTCCTGGCAGCTGATCCCTTGAAAATTCGGATGCCAACTTTGTTGAAGTTTCCGCAGGTTGGAAGCTTTTTTCAGAAGAGTTAGCACATTTTACAGTTAAGTACTGAATCCTCTTCGTCGCTAGTACAGGTGTAGTTTCTGGCCATAAGGACACAGGCAAATCTCTTGGTACAGATACATTGTTTAGGTGCCTCATTATATGCTGTGAAATTTCGATGCCAAATCGACCTTTGACTGCACACGACTGTATGTTGAGATCCGTGTTACACCTGCACATGGTAAATAAATGTCAAGAAATTTCAAAAGCTATATCAATTTCAACTATTTAATAGCTAATCACAGCTTTGGAGAAAGTTACACACTGCAGGCCTGTCTACATGAAATTTAAATCACAAGAAGAAGGACACTAAATCGAGGTTAAATAGACGCTTCAGCTCTCTGTTGAAAGTCTGTAAAGTTTTAGGAATTGTGTGAAAAAGTTCAAGTTACCCAGATATCTTTGCAACCAGTAAACCCTATATCTGTGCGAATACACTCAGAACACAAAACGCACATAAGTTTGACAAGTGCTGGATCAACGTGGCCTGAATCTGCACGAACAACGAGTGCCTTGGAATGTTCGTCTCGCGAATATGTAGCGAATTGGCTCACATTTCTACAGCCAAATTTACGTAAAAACATTCATTCGAATTGCCTACAGTTCGAAAAACAAGAATTGAGAGTGCGTTCACGAATTCCGCACCTGGTGTTAGAGTAATGAACCCCAGTCAGCGACAGCCGACCGTGCCCTGCCTCCGCCACGAAAGCCATGGCTGAATCAAGCCTTCAATTCGAACCAGGAAATCCTATATGCGCGTATACTATAGCCCGCATTGCTCAATAAAGTACAAAAAATGAATTTACGACTAAAAATCATTCAACTCAACTCTAATTGGCTCCCAATCGCCGAAAACGTAGCTGCCACAGCTTTCAGCTCCGAACACGCCTTCGCACTCAACCACTGAAGCTCTCCCAGAACGAAACAGCATTCATGTCCTTGCCAACTCTGGCTCCACACTGGCCATACCTCACTAAGTGCAATTCATCTGCAAATTTTGCGACTCTAACATATGGAGAGTTGTGCTTCCTACACAGGTTAATTCAGACATCAGCATAATCCTAAAAAATAAATAAATAAATAAATAAAAACCCACGATTATAATCTTTCCCAGAAACATTATCAGGGATCCGTCGAGAGATATTTGTGGGTGGCATGTTTAACTGAAATGCTACAAATCGATGCTCCAAGCTCGCATTACGCGTGTACTTGGTTAAGAAGGACTCACAGGCCAGAGCGTTCCACGGCTGTAAAGCATCCGTGGCGGATGGCAAAGCTTGCAAATGTGGAGAAATCGCAGATGAGATAAGAAATGGCGCCAGCTAGTGAATCCCAGCTTGGCCACGCTCTCCACCATCCCCCATTGTCGACGAAGGGCTAACATGAAAAGCGAGCTTTCATGCGACGAACGAGAAAAGTAGCGTTCGTCGATCGCTGCGTTTGTCCTCGTTCGTTAGTATAATTTCCGTCCGAAATAATGGATGATGGTGGACTACGCTCATTGGACTCTCACACAGTTGAACTATGAAACCCAAGCATTCAAGCGTTTTTTTACTACTTGATGCAGAGCGCAGACAATCTACACCAGTGGTCAGTTTCTAATGTCGAACGTGTCGGTGTGCGTGCGGTTTCGGCCATTAAATGCTCGAGAGTCCCTTCAAGCATCTGGCGCGTCTTGCATCCGTCAGCTTGACAATGAATGTGTCATGTTTAAGGTGAGCACACTGGACATGGAATTGACTAAAACCGGCTTCTGCAATGGAAAGTGGTAGGATTGGATTTTTACAGTTATTTCTTGTAGTCTTCTCTTATTTCTTGTTCAAATATTCAAGGGGTGCCTAACACGCACCCCGAAGGATGATGTCTGGCTTGAACTTTAATTTTCACAATAAATCTAGTTGTTCTGAATTTGGAATGTGAAAATTTATCTGTCGTTGACGTCTTTACTCGATATGTGTATGCAGCAACTGATCATGCATTTCAGACGCGATTGTTTTGCAAGAACCTGTCGAATTTGCATGATGATATGCAATCGGAAACTAATCATTTGTCTCTTTGTGCAATTCGTCCGATGTTGACAGGATGAAAAAGATCAAGAAGAAACAACCTTCACATTTGACAGGATATTTTACGAAGATTCCTTTCAGGCAGACGTATTTGACTTTGTCGCCTTGCCTATTGTAAGAGGTGGACAATCTTTCTCTGGTGCACCTCTCAATTCGAGTTTCCATTGGAAGTTGCATCTAAGGCGTTTGTAAGTATATTGTTATGGTGTCAGCCACGTCTTTGTTGTTTTAGTAGTTTTCCGTACGAGATTGAGGATATATACAAATGAGATACTTTCAGATGTGATCTCTGAAAGTGTTCTAAGGTGTCTCGCAGATGCTATGAATGCAATCAATGGAACGGTTCTTACCTACGGCCAGGTTTGTTATTTATCGAAAGAGCTTTTGTATTCTAGCTTGTCATTCTCCGATTGCTATATTTTCTTCTTCTATTCAAAATAACAGAAATGCACGTAACAATTCCATGAAAGAATGTCAACCTTAAGCGCATACCAGTAATCCGTGTAGAATACTTTTTTTAAGAACAGCAGTCTTTCCCCCGCTGATTGTTTCTGTGGATCAACTTATGACGCAGACTGGAGCGGGGAAGACACACAGCATGGAGGTAAGTGTTTCTCGATTAGCTAGGCCTCTATAAAATGCACCTAGGCGTAAATGCATGTTACAGGCTGCTTGATAAGAAAACGATTGATAGCTGTTGATGAACTTCGCTACCAGTAGTTTGTTCAGATCATTGTGTCCAGCAGAGGCCCTATGCAACCATCTGTTCCCAAAGCAGTACATACCAAATTTGTGAATTCATGTAGGGACCGAGCATTCAGACCAACGATCCAAAACTGAAAGGAATACTTCCCAGAGTGACGCAAATCATCTTCGACCTAATTGAGAGAGCTGACGAGGCAGCCGAGTTCCTAATAAAGCTGTCAATGGTTCGTAATTTTCCACACCTTTAAAGCCAGTTCTTCATTTTACTATACATGGCATTTTATCAGGCTACAGAACGACAATCTACGTGGCTCATACTGAACCTGTGCATGCCCTGTTATTTTCACAGGTAGAGATATACATGGAGAAAATTAGGTGAGATGCAAATAATGGATCATTGACCTCCTCTGAGCGAGTGTTTTCTAATAACAGCAACATTTATATGTAAGAGGATAACTTGCAGGGACCTATTGGACACCAAGAAGGACAACTTACAGGTGAAAGAAAATAAATTACACGGGATATTTGTAGCGGGAGTTACTGAGGTGCGTATTCTTCTATCACCTTAGAATAGCCAGGTCTGGCTGCGTATAGTGGATCTGGATTAATTTGCATTTGTGTGGCACGCTTTGCAGAAATATGTGCAGTCGGAGAAAGAAATGCTTCAGATTCTCCAGGCGAGTATACCTTAGCAATCAGCAAGCCGGTTTAACTGGTATATTGTGATGTACTATGTTTTCTAATGATTTTGACCTGAATCATGAAGAACTAAGATTTCAAAGCAGAACTGGACTGGAATATTAATTGAGCATCCTGATTTGCCCAGACTGGTCTAGCAAACCGAGCCGTCGGCCAAACTTGTATCCTTTAAGTGCTCCAATAAATATAGACTGTCAGCCTTTCAACTAAGGGGGTGAAATGCTCGCGAAATCTGATGACTTGCGTTTATAAAAATCTAATATTAAGCAGAATTCTAGGGTAAAATCAAGTGTTCTCAACTGAACAGAATATAAGTCATCTCGTATAGGTTGTGGAAACAAGGTGCTTGCTGCGTCCGCAGGATCAAAGCATCCTAATGACACCTATGCTTTTCCATAACCTATTTTTAAAGTGATGAATTGCGAGAGCAGCAGAAGCCACTGCGTCTTCCTTTTAACTATCCAACAGTCGGATATTGAAGATCGAAGGTACTTTTGCATGCATCAGTGTGCTCATCTTCTACTCCTAACATGCTCCGAAAAACTAAGCAGCTTATATAAGCTTGTATACCTTATATAAGCAGCTTATAGACCTTTTACACATCATCATTTGTTGTATTACTTTAATATCTTCAAACAAACGGCAACGATTATCTTCGTCGCATGTGGCAGTATAAAGACCGGAAAAATCTACCTTGTAGATCTCGCTGGATCAGAAAAAGTGGAGAAAACAGGGGCTGAAGGAAAACTTCTTTGTGAAGCAAAGACAATCAACAAGTCACTTTCAGCACTCGGCAATGTCATCAATGCGCTTACCTCTGGTGAGTTGCTACAGTCCCATATTTTTAAAGAAAAACTGGTTAGAACATTGTTTCATGTAGCAGTGTCGTACAAATCGCCATTTTCCTCGTGAATGTTAAGCGGGATTTCGAAGATGTTGATTGAGTCAGGAGCTTTGAATTGCAGATAAGCCGTGCCATGTACCCTATCGTGACTCAAAATTGACTCGAATCCTTCAAGACTCGCTGGTAACTAACCGCATTGTTGATGGAATTTTTTTGACAACATAACATGCCGTCATAAATTTGTATAATTTGTATCATTATCTTATGTAGCCACAATTAAGCAGAGTGTCCTCAGGCTTGAAACATTCAAGAGTTGTGAAACCTGAAACAGGGGGGCAATTCTAGAACAGCTCTTCTTTGTTGCTGCTCCCCAAGCACCCTACATGCTTCAGAAACGTTGTCGACGCTGCGGTTTGGAACCAGGTGGGTTAATTGGCGCCTGACGAGCTGAACCAAATTTGAATAAGTTGAGGTTCATAGTTCATCGAAACTTTGCCTTGAATCTAAGCAAGTTCCAGATGCACACTTCTGACTGTTTGGAATGAACCTTCCAACCATGAACATTCTCGACGATCGATAATCGACGAGTGGCATTAACGTTTCTATTCGCAATCGCTTGTACACCTCGCAGAGCGAAACTGATTAAAAATAAGCCCAGAGTGAATTCGGAAAGAGGACGCCACGAACTTGAATCTCTGCTGCAGAAATCATATCAAGAGTGCGACCAGTTGCGAGCACAACTTCTTATGTCCAGTGCACGATTGCGCTCCTTGAACCAAGGTTCTGCGTACATAGTTCTTAAATCTCAATCTGAGTAACTCAAGTTTATTTAAAATGAATTTGACTATCCGCGCATCACTGGATTAGAACCAAATTAATCCTTGTAGCTCCATGATTTTTAACAGGGATGCCATTTGACGCCGAGGCCAACTTAAAGGATAGTATTGACCCCGTCAAATTAAGCGACAAGGTGCAACACAACCCTTACATTCAAGCAAATGACTTAAATCATATCATTCCTGTATTATCTGTCTCACATGGATTCCTTTGCCCATATGCAGTTGATAAATAAGTTTCCAACACGCCTTCCCCAAACGACAGGCGATGTATTTGAACTTCACAAGGAGATCTTCGTCGAAAGTCTCCTTGAAGAGAGCTTCGACAAGACTCAGTTTTCCGATCTAACAGATTACAAGTGTGATGAAGAACATTACGCTCAGGAGCAACTTCGTCAGCATTTGGATGAAGAGAAATTGTTTCTCTCCGCTCAAGATGACACTGCCAAGACAATCAGGGTTCTGCAGGAATCTCTAGAGAAACTCATGGATGAAAAAAGCAAGGTCAACCCTGAACTGCGTGTCAATTTCACTACTAAACGTAGCACTTGGCTTTCACATTGGGGGTAACTCGTGACATTACCGCTGAAAACATTATGGTTCAGATCCAAAGTTCTTTATACATGCATGATCATCTCCACATTGTCTTAAGATGCTGTTTATGACATTGCAGCTTGAGAAATTGAACAAGGGCCTGGAAATGGAGCTTTTGGCCTGCATGCGTCTTCTTCATGATCCAACAAAAGGTGGTGATCAGTTTACACCAATGTCAGATGATTATCAGATGATCAGTTTACTAGTGGTCGTTACCTCCATCGAAACCGGTTAGCATCGCTGGAGAGACTTGAAGGCCTGGAGTACTTAATGCCACAATTTCGATTTGTTTATGTGTGTATGTTGACAACATTTGCGTCGCACAATTTGCATTTGGGTTTGGAGGAAAACGAACAATCGATAGAGAGTAGACTCTCAACTGATACTTCTAATAATCAGTATTATTCAGAGGGTTTGTTTTGTTGGATTTCGTGTGCCTTCGAACAATTAATTTAATCAGCGTGTGTGGATTCTTGTTTTGACTGGAGCAGCAGCTGTTGGTATGAAGTGGCCAACGATCACATCTTCTGTTCATGGGAGAATCCATGCCAATCCTCGATCAGCTGTTCAATGTCAGTTCAAACTCTTGAACATGATCGATACTGCATCCATTTGCTGTCTATGGAGATCCTCCTTAACTAAGGTTAGGAACATTATTGGTCAAACGAGAAGGGCTTAATGCTGAAAATGTTCGTGCAACAAACGAAGATGGTATGAGGCAGTTCAATAGACATTTATTGGGACCCCGAAGCTACTGTTTGAGGAAATGTGTAACTTCCTGGACAACGTTTCCATCGTCCATCCACCATATCGGTGTCAAAATTTCAATCCCACATCGGGAAGAACTTCAGCACCTTCCACTGGTGCAAGAACACAAAACGCAATTATCCAGATTACCATCAGTGTCAAACCAAATTTCCTCCACTTCCCATATCTCCTGTATCTTATATTCTCTTTTTCCAACAGTATTGTTGTATATCCACAACCATGATTGAAATAAATGATATCAACAACAATCTAAACAAAATGGTTTTTAGTTAATATGATAAGATATGAATATATATATATATATATATATATATACAGACACACACACATGCATATGCATATGCATATACTCATATATTAAAGTGAAATTCTAATATAAATATTTGAATTATGGTTTATTTTATTCAATAATTTTGAATATTTTAAATATGTTTTTTTTTCAAATTTGTTCAGGATTTTTAATATAATATAAAATTTTAGTTTAATTCAATATTCAAAATATACTTCAAATTTTTTAATGTTATCAAAGTCCTGTTTTATAACAATAAAACTTAAAAGTATTAATTGAAATTACCAAAATTTATTTATTCCTAATTGATAAAGAGTATCTTAACGAACATGTTAAATTTGATCAGAATTAAAATAACAAATAAGACTTAATAATAAATTCTCATACCCTCCATTTTTAATCAAACTAAACAAGGTTGATGACAAGCATTGCATTGGCTACATTATGGTTAAAAATTGTCTTGGTAATATGAAAGTGCAAAAAATTTAATGTGTTCCAGACAAGTTAAGAATATAAATCTGGTTCAAGATTATCCTTGTGAATCATATTGACTTTCTTCGTCAGTCATATTTGCGATGGGTCTCACAGCCCATCACACATGCACTATCTGGTGCTTATTTGCATACCTTCTGGAGGCAGAAAAAACACTACGTTCGTTGCTTGCCTTCGGTGCTGACCAGCCCAGGTTTGAGTAACCATGAGGTGCAATTCCATCTAAATACTCTAGATGACAATGCACAGCCATGAGAGGAACCTTTGATGGTTGGAGAGGCAGTCTCTCCACGGATCTGAGCAAACTGTGCAAATCAGTCAGTCAGATCCTGTGACAGTGCTTGGTTGCTTCATTTCCTGTTTGCAATAAAATGAATCTGCAACATCTCTGCTGATTGTAAGCTTCTATTCAACTGGAAGTGGATGCATTCGTTCATGGATTCGATGTTGATTTTGGCACTCGTAAAGTTAGACCCCAATTCTTTCTGTTTGAAGATAGAAGCTTCTTTGAATGGCAGCGAGAGGACTCGAAGTTTGATGAGCTCAAGACTGGATGGAGCAGAGTCTGTGGTAGAGATTTTCTCCTCCTAACACATAAAAGAAAGTAATTTTTTTTACGAACGAACTTTAGAGATTCAGTGAAAGATTGTTCAATGGCTTGAAACACGATCAAAACTTGTCATCAGCATGCCAGGTAGAGCATGGTGGGGATTATATACCAGCGCAGGTCAGGAGAAGGGGTCTGGAGGAGCGGACTTTGCCCATCACTGTGAAAGCCGACGGGACTGGAACATTACGACATTACAAATCGGACTCAACTGTGATGAAACTGGAAAAGCTCGAATTCAACTGCAGATGAAATGTCCAACTACGGACCGAGTGGCCGACAGCTAGAGGTACTGTGTCAGTCGAAAAAACACCCGAGCGACAAGACTGCTTTGCGGTCGAAGTCAGATGGAGACCTCTCTAACAAATTTTGCTTCAGAGAAGCTGAGAGGAAGCAATTCATGAATGACCAAACCGTCGAGGAAGGGCAATCGCTTAGGTTCGTTCGTACAGTTGATTTGATGTTTGGTTTTTCACAGGGCACATGGATCGCCTGATCGCCATTAATATTTTCCAACAACCTTTCACAAAAATAGCTTCTCTGTATCATGTCGACCTTGCACAAGTTTGTGATAACTTTCGGATTTGGGTTGATCAAGAGCAAGCTCGAGAGGGACCCACGTTGCAGCCCATCAGCATTCTTGCAAGTGGCGAATTCATCTCACAACTCCAACGCTGAGCTCGACCACAATGTAGGATTCTCGTACCAGTTCCCTCCTCGACGTGGCATTTAACATGACCTATAACAGCGTCGTTGAAAATCGTACAAGGATCACACAGACAACAGAACGACTTGCTTCGCAACAACGATAATCGCAAAGAAAAACTCCAAGAGGATTGAAAGACACAAATCACAGGACTCCTCTTCTGAAAGTAGTATGCAGACGTTGAAACTGCAGTAAATAAATAAGACCAATTCAACTGCAACTATGAACCACATACATCTTATCAACAAACAAAACACGATTTTTCAGTAGAAGTTGTCGTCGCTTAGAACTAACTTCAGACAAAGCCAACGGTAGTCGCTCTTTTCCAACTCTTGAATCATCACATTGGTACAAGTATCCAGCCACTATGTAGTCATTACATGCATAACCTACTTCTCTTCCTCAATATCGATTTTTTACACTCCTATCAAAATTGTGAGTTGTACAAGAAACCCTATATGCTTGAAGGTTCCTCAGCTAGTGAAAGGTATGATGTAAAATAACATGCCCTGTATCGAAAAATTCCATAAAAGCGTTTGACGATGGGCATCAGTCTACACGAAGAGAACCATTACAAATCATTTTGATGTGAGATACTTCCATGCAGTAGTGAAGTAACAGAGTTTGACACGAGTTGAGGACTTAGGAGATTTCGGCGAATCAATCATGAATGCCCAACATGACATGATGAAAGACACTTGCGATGTTCGTCCTCCAAGTGCCACAAAAAGTGGGAGTAATTGCCCGCATGATAGGGGTTGGTGGGATCCAAAGCAGCAGCGGCCCTGAAAGCTCTTTCTGCAGTTTCCTTGTCGCCGCGAGCGAGCCACAAAAATGTTGCGAACCTTCCAAGCACTTCCCCATCGGAAGGGTCTGCACAAATGGCACGGTGGAAATACTCTTCCGCCCTGAAAAATGAAAAAACCAGCGTCAAAACAAAAGACGAATAAACCCACATCAGATAAAGCCGGTAAACATGCTCATTGTTACTAACAGTGTCCACAATGAATCAAGAGTCACATATTATTACCTGTTGTTGTCATGACGAACAACGTAAAGAAACTGCGCATAGTTGGAGAGTAGCATCACATTGGTTGGTTGCATGTCGATGGCGTGCTGATACTCGAGGTCTGTCCGATCAAAGCAGAGGTAGTTATCTGGGCTCACGGTGACTTGCACGGGAGCAACAAGCCCCTTCGCAACCTTACGGTCCACGAACGTAAGCGATGACCATCCTGAGCTTGCCTCTTGCTCCTTTGTGACCTCAGACATCATTCTCTGCATGATGAACTCTTCGGCAGCAGAAAATTTAGGAGCAAATCCATTCATGGCTTCATTCGTTACTGGGGAGATATCCACAGATTCAAGCTTGGGCGAAGGTGCAGCTTTCCGTCGTCTTCTCAACTCCTTCATGAAACCGGCTGCGACGTCTTCTTTGACTGGAGCAGCAACATCATTCGAGACCGGAGTCTTCGGGTGCGCCATGGCTATAGCCCCTGCTAAAGCCACATCCTTACCCAAAGAATGAACGGAGAACTCCGCAAGCAAGACAGTGATGGAGAGCATATATTGCGGCGTACGTGAGAAAACTTGCTGGAAGAGCCAAGCGAAAGACAGGTCTATCTCCCGGTGCATTGGTGTCACAAGGCTCAGCGCGTAGTTTTCTTCCATCTCTAAAGCATGTCCATGCATACTCTTGATGATAAATACCATTGCTGAGAAGGCATTGCTGAAGGCACATGAACGATGAATTGCTACATTTTTTTCTTTACAGTTCCGTCGCTTTAAACTTCGCGGCAGAGAAGACATCTTCAAATCCGACACATCTTTGGCTATGCCAAGAATCCCCAAGTCTTTACAAGGCTGTACACTGATATTGGAAGATTCTGGCAAAAGTCTAGCAACAGAAGGCGGTCTGGCGGGAGCAGAACACTCAGGTTGCATCTTTAGAGAAAAATCTAGCCTGTCCTTCAAGGAATCAAAGGACTGCTGCACTTGCTCCACCACGATGGACTTCTTGGACGCCTTCGGCGTTACTATGTGACCCGTGGAATTAGCACGCATGAGTCCTGTACCGAAGCTATTACTTGGCGGAGGAAATGAGCCAGTCCCCTTGCCTGTGCCAAAACTTTGACGTTCCTGTGCAATAGATTGAGTGGAAGGGAACTTGTTTTTATGCATCATACCTCCGGGCCGAAAAGTATTCTCATGTGTTGAGAAATCCCACTTGCGCTCCTCTTCAAACCTCCCCCGTCTCTCATTGCCATCCGCATTTTCCATAACGTTACTGCTAACTTCTAAGCTTTCCAGGCAGTCTTTGCTAACTGGCCTCCTCATCAAAGAATGTTCCTCAAGAGTCTTCCTAGTCGAGCTGCTGCCGAGAAAATCTGAGAGCGCAGAGCCTACTGATAGCGTCCGCCGAATGGAACTCGTGCCTTGCCCTGTTGGTCCTTTGTTTCCTGCACCCAATCCTGCAATAGCTCTCCAGTCCATCTTTGGAGAGCTGTTCCCAAGGGTCAGTGACCCTTGCCGCCTTACCATGAACCGTCCTTCTTCGGGGAGAATGTCAAGCGACATTGGGGTAAGCAGGGTTGCTGCCATGGCAAGGGGCAGGTTGGACGACTACGCAGAAAAAAATCCAACGAAGACAAGCTCAACGTTGCTCGCAGACGTGAGAATCCAAGCACATCACACGAATAAGCAGAGAAGCAGAATTATTGTACACTCAGATTCTTGGGCAAATCCCAGGTCAAACCGTTCACCAAAACCAAGACCTAGTAGCCCTCGAAACCATGTGGAAGAAGGTTGCTATTGCGTTCGTCATATCTCTAGCATCTAAAACAAAAGCACTTGTCACCGCCACCACAACAGGTGCTCGTTGCAAGAGAGATTTCGACACAGAAACTTTCTCGAGAGCACAGAACTTCACCGACTGCCAATCCTAAAGTCTGCAGATGCGAGAGTGAACGACCTCACCACAAAGCGATTCCAATCTGCGATACGCAATAAGATAGCAATCACTTGACGTTTAGAAGAGGATAAAAATCCTTCAACGGACAGTTCATGCTCTCCTCACGACACCGAAATAAGGGGTTGCACGGAAGTAGAACCTAGCTATCCAACTGCTCCACTCGCTGCAAACACCCTCCACGATGAATGATGAGAGGAGTCAGCAAAATCCGCAACCAGAACCTATGTGCACGGTGCATGCATCACGAGATCGAGTACCCTTGGTTCCCAGACGCAAAACGACAGTCTACCGCTTGGTCTCCTCCATCTCCACCTCCTAAACTCGTAAAAGCTTCACGAAACTCCCACCCGGAAGCGACAAGCGCAATAGGAGGTGCCCAACGCTGCAGCAGACAGCTGGTGTCCTCCGCGAAGATTCTGGGCAGCAGTGGACGTAACACAGCAAAATGTATCTAGAAAAATCTGCACAAAAGTCGCAGAAAGAAAACTCTTCCGAATTTTAATGTAGAGGGACTGACGGGCCTCTACTTCCTTCTCCCCACTCCATTTCACTCCCTTCTACCTCTCCCTTCCATTTCCACTTCCGTCAAGGGAAAGATCAGGAATACTCACTACCTCCTGCTCAGAATATCTTTCCAGCAACCTTTTCCCTTACTGCACTGCCTAACCTATGTCTCAAAGAGTAGATTAAACACAATTCTCAACCTAATGAATATCCACCATCCTGCGACGAGCACAGACCCTCCTCCGCAATCGAATACTTCGTCAGAGGACGAGAAACGAACGTGGTGGTAGTGCCGGAAGAGGATTCATCGGTGCCTTGGTTGTAGGAGAGACACCGGGGAAAGAAGACGGACGGACGAACCAACGAACGAACGGAAGGACAGAGGCCAGTGCTGAGCGTGCTATTGGACGGAAGCGTGCTCAATGCCGACGTGGCCAAACGGATGGATGAATAAATGTGGATTATGAATGAACGATGTGCAAGTAGATCGATGGGGGGGATGGATGAAGGGAGTGGGCAGGTGTGCCCACGCAACCTAACACTTCAGTCTCTCGGGTTAAGCATAGCGTCTGGCCCGGACGCAGAGGCCGCTTTTTTCCAGCCGCTCCATTTTCAAGAGAACCCGCCGCAGCTTCTAACCTCCCGCGCATGCCGTTCCACCCATCGTTGTCCTGCTCCACGCCGTGCTTTTTAACACTTTTTTTTGTTGCCCGAGGGATGGCTGCCCCGGACTCCTCTGAACTAGGGCAGCAGGGAAACTTCTGTAAAATGGATTTTTTTTTTTTTTTAAATACTGTTTGAATATTGGGATGTGTTGAGACGCATGTTGGAATGTTTAGCATCTTTGAATGGGTATATGGGTTTTTTCTCTCTTTTTTATTCTCCTTTTTAATATTTTTTACCTTGAATGGCCCTTGAGTATTCATTTACTTTAGAGCACTTGTTCATTGACTCCTTTTCAACATTCTTTGTTTTTCAAAGTAGTAATAACATGAAGTCATGCTTTTCAGAGAGGTATGACTGAAACAGCCATTTCATGGCTTGATGAGTTAGCATTCTTTTTTAAACAAAACAATAGGAAGAAAAATGAACAATGATTTGTGGTATGATGTGCTTTGATTAAAATTTGAGATGATTACACATATAAGTTCATCATATGCAAGCACTGTTTTTTCAAAAAAAATAATCAAATATGAACATATATATATATATATATATATATATATATTACATTGAAACTAACAAGAAGTGTACTTTAAAATTAATTAAGATTTGAAGAAAGAATTTTACTCTTGTTAAATTATTAAAACAAATTACACACTAAACAGTAATTAAGTAGTAGATTTTCTAAAGACAAACTAGAATTATATTTGTACTTTTTAAATTCATTACTCCCACTTTAAAATTCAAACTGATTATTATTTAGAATGCATTATGATCAGTAACTATATATATATACACATAAGATGATTCAACCAAGATACAAAAATAATTGCAAATCATAACATTTAAAACAAGGTTTGACAAGTTTGAGAAAAACCTTCATGTTACATTTATTAACACTAATTTCTTGAACGCTTTAAAGCATCTAGAAAACGTTTGTTTAAAAAAAAAAAATTAAACACTTGTTTTACAAAATTATATATATATAATCACTAATTTTTTAAAATAAAAAATAATATTATATATTATTAGTTAAAGGTATTAATAATTATTAACTACAATATTTCTAAAATTCTGAAGATCTCCTTTATTTTATTTAAAATTATCTGAATTTTTGTAGTTGTAATGTTTTAATTAATATTGAGATATATGTAGTTATATTTTTAATTAAGAAACAAGGAAACATCAACCAAAACAAATAACAAATTGGTTATACAGATGTATAATTGGGTAAAGTACTCAAATTACAATGATGATATTTTTAATTTATAACATGAATTTATTTTAAGAAAGTAGCTTAAAACCTATTATAAGTGAAACTTTTGAACACTTGTTTTGGTTAAAGAAGCACACTCTAAAAAATGAAATTGATACATCAACTGGGGTTTTCGTTAAATTTACTGGGTTGTGGTCTCATATACAACATAATTTTAATACATGATTTTTTTTCTGTATTTGTATATATATATATATATATATATATATATATATATATGATTTTAATGCACAATAAGATATTGTGTACACGTATTAATTTATGAATGTGGTATATTAACTAAGTTTTAACACTTCAACTAGTTTTAACACATATCAATAGTAAATATGAACATATTTGTGTTCTTCTTAAACACAGAAAAGATTGTCTGTTAAAATTATGTGATACACAATAAGATGATATGACCAAAATTTGGTTAATTTAGTAAAAACCTTGGTCAGTATATCAATTTATTTTTTAAAATAACTACTTATCCAATACTATATATATTATTTTTGTATTTCTAGTATTGCATACAAACTTGAAAACCAACAAATGGTGTTAAAGTCACTATTTTAATAATTATATATTAAATTTTACAATAATTTTACTTCTAAATTTTAAACTACAAATTATACATACTATGCAACATTCACATCATTGGGATTTTAAAATAAAAATGTAAAAATATAATTGAAGACATTAAAAGAAGAAATAATGCATTTGAAACAATAAAATAAAACTTAGTGAATATGAGACCAAAACCCAGTCACTAAATTTTAAAACATAGTGAATACTACAAAGATAGACTAATCAATGTTTTAAAATTTTGAGATTGTTAGGTCTATTTGCAAATTAATACCAAATCAATCTAGTGACTTATTAATCAAAATTGCTAAGAATTGTGAATATGCATTTGGCTTGTTATAGCTTTCAAACCAATAAAATTATTTTATATTAGATACTACTTATTTAAATATATAAAATAAAAATTGCACTTGATAAGATACAATAATTTAGTTTAATTTGGGATGGAATTTTTTTTAGTTCAGAGATAATGCATGATAAAAATGGATGTATATGGAACATTTTTGCAGTTGTGAAATCAATCATTGTTTTCAGGACTGACAGCAACTACAATCAGTATCTAACAAAAAAACACAAATGTTCCATCAAATTGTTTAATTTCATCTAAGTATAAGCCATAAATAATATTCCTAAAAATAATAAATACAGGAAGACATAATTATTCAAATCTTCGCTCAGAAATTTCTTTTTTAATTTGTAATGTCAGTCATTAATTTTCAAATGATGGAAGTATTTATATGCAAGATGAAAAACTACACATTTTTTTTTATTATGCCATTATTTTTTCAACTTCCACACAAAGCACTAGAATTATTTCCACCAACAAATCTAAACACACTGAATCTAATTTTAGAAAAATTCAAAAGGCCAAAAGATTCCTTTATTGATTTTTTTTTAATTGTACTGTAGTTGAGTTGATACATGATAAATGCTTTCAACAATTATGAAATAAAAACTAAATATTGTTTTTCTTTTTCTTTTTCTTTTCTATACATATATATATTACAATCGTTTTATTTTTTATTAAAATGGGATACAATTTATTATGACAGTGTAAGAAAATACATTTCAACCTTACATATATTTCAAAGGTACACAATTCTCACAACACAATCCTATGGACATTGTAGCAGTAGTCAAACACAAAGAAACTCTCACTTTAATTTGTTCCAATCACATCATGTTAGTACAAAGTTGACAGCAACAATAGTGTTTGCTACCCTAAAAGAGATCAGAAAGATTCACTCTTATGTGAATTGATATTTGATACCCAACTCCAATATCAACAATATTTACAAAAATGAAAAAATACAATGTAATAAAAAAAAATAACAATAACAACAATCGTTTCTCGTGATCCCAAGCAAATCCATGAACACACATTCATATCTATGAAGTGATTAAACACTAAGCACTGTTATTAAAATCGTGTCTCAACAAATGTGCATAATCTGAAAAGGAAAGGAAGTACACAACCAAGACACATAGAGAGTGTGACAAAGGCTACAGGCATCATGGAGCTCTAGGCAAGGATATCGCAGCCACCGAGAGGAAAAAAAAAAGGTGGGGTCAGGACCAATGAAATCCCACGTCCAGGTATGCATGAATCGTGACTCATCCATCCGACGTGGATCCCTCTCGTCGTCGCCACTTGTCACTAAAAGCTCATATCATATCGAGCCCTCTGATTGGCGCGACTCCAGAGCTGTATCTGCACATTCAGCTTGTGCCTTCCAAAATATCCCTGTTCCCATTGGCGCCTGCCTATGGCGGGGGTGGGTATGATCCTACCACCAGGGCCCGGCCCGGCCCGGCCCGGCCTACGATCTTCTATTGGGCTCTTTGTTTGAGCCCCCTTTCTGCCAGTCTTTTAGAGCATGCCAATGAGTGTGAGGAGCGGAGATATTTTCCTTCGTGCCCCACCCGAAACGGGCAGCACCTCGTAGGCAGAGGGTGTTGCTGCCCGTGAATTGAATGAATTGGGTGGTTCTAGTCACTTCCATAACAATTCCTTGACCCAGCTGTGTGTGGTCATTGGCCCTTTAATTTCATTTATTCCCAATGGGGCAGTCAATCTACGATCACCTAAAAATTGATGAGTGAGTGTGGAATCTATTCTGAACTTCTGGAGCTAATGTTGGAATTTGTGATTGGCATTTTTTTCTATGGATTTTTCTTAAGTGTTGCTTATTATCTTCTAAAAGTGCCATGTTTTCATTTCTTTTGAGTTAATCAATACTTTAACTACTTGGTTTTTTTTTTTAAAAAAAATCAATCATGTTTTGGGTTTAAATATATGAAAATGATTTTTTATGTTGGATTTGATTAATAGTGTGCACTGTAATGTGTGTACATGAGTACATTCAAAGACATTTTAACATGTATTGCTCAAGGACTGACCACCTTTTGTTATGTATGAGACACACATATACTGTGTGCGTATCTGTTCTTTGGAAAGAGAATAACACAGTATTTTTCTCCAGCATTTATTCAAGGATATGATAAGTTTAAAGCACTTTCACTCTCACTGATAAAATTCATGCAAATAATGATATGGTGTTGCTCAATACATGTTGTGAAAATTATAATTAACCGACACTCACACACACACAAATATGTAGATGTAGACACAGACACACACACACACACACACATGTCCATAATCACAAGTGAAAAGTTTGATCAGGAAGTAGTTTTTGTGATCCCTACACAACAGAACAAAAGAATGAGAATAACAACAAAATAAATATGGATACTGAATCTCCTGTCCCCTTTTTGTATGGGGAGGCTTGGACAATTGCTGGTATTGGTTGAAATGTGAAAAAGATGGATTGCTCCCACCAGATGTCTAAAGCGGATTAGTTGGAGTTGTGGATCAATCCACCATACAATTTGGATCCTTAAAATTGAATAATACAAAAAAGAATCACTGGATTTATTGGATGACGTGTGTGACCATTCATTCTATCCATTTTATCCATGAAAATATTGTGATATCACACTGATGTGGCAATTCATGGGCTTCATAGTGCATGTGCACAACAGTCCATACAATGCTTCATAATATATCTCTATTTGTTTATTTGTGTGTGAGTGGGTGTGTGTTGGGGAGTTGCCCAACCACCATTTTTCTGGGTGTGCTGGTTGTTTTTTTTTTATGGTTTTCCCACAAACCAAATGAAATTTCCCAGTGCTGGAATTGGGTGGGTGATTTTCTTAGCCCTTCAGAGGTTGTTTGAGGTCGGAATAGTTAATACAATATTGTGCCTTTTTGTTCTAAGTTTCAAAGTTTTTCCCATAATCCCAACATAAAGTTTTAATGCTGATTTGAAGTTCATGCCATTTCAAGAAGTTTTCAAATTAAAATGGCAGTAACAGGTGCATTTCTCCTCAAAAGATAAAATAAAATGAAATAATAAAGGCTGATACACAACATAGAATATTCAGTGAACGAAATATCTTATTTATTTATTTATTTTCCATAAACACTTGCAATGTTTAAAAAGAAACTAACACATTCACACCAACAATGAACTTCTTGAAATGTATCTAAATTAATATTTTGACATACTGTTTAAATGATAACATCAAATTCATAATGTAACATTTCCACAAATCAAATTGATGTATTTATAGTTACAGGTTTCTACAGTGTATCAAATACTAAGTAAAACAAGTGTTCATAATTTTCCAATGGGAGTACCATGTTATTTACAAAAAGAAGAGAAAAGAGAAAAGTAAAGAAAAGCAAAAACACCATTTCATGTGAATCTGGATTGTAGATATTTTAATAAAGTGGTGATGAAACATTGCTATCCAGATCCACTAGATCTAAGGATTTCAGAAAGACTTCAGTGAAATGATTTGAAAGAATATATTTTTGAATTGTTCAAGTTCAAAGGGATAACAACTGAATACAAAGTTCTGTGGAAAGTATGAAATCCTTGAATGTGATGTGATGTTATTCACATAGATAAAAGGTTCATTATGGTTCCCCACTGTATTCCAGTTTTGAAAATTTACTCAAAAAATAACATTAAAACAGAAGAAAGTTAGAGATGATGAAGTTTAAATCCGTTTTCAAAAGTAACAACAAAAATTTCTCTGAGAAAACTTGTAAATGTCCATTTCTAAGAACAGGATTAAAATCCACTGATTACATTATTTGTCACTATCGAGTATCCAAGAATCATTTAAAAAAAAATACAAAACGTTTTAATTCAATTATGCCAAAATAATAATTGAATCCATACAGTTAGTTTGTGTACTGTAAAATGTGAAATTGAAGAACCAGTTACATTTAAACATATGACATAGTAAGAAGAAATATGAATACTATGGAATTACCAAAATAAATAAATAAAATAGACATGCTCACTTATTCAGTGTGTGTGTGTGTGTGTATATAAATGTACATATGTGCATATTGACTCAAGGAAAGATTTTACATGTTTGAATGAACTCAACACAGCCTTTTTTTTTTTTTTTTTCTTTCTGTTTCTTTTCGAATATTTTGTTGACACAAACAAGTAAAACAATATTTTAAAACCATCTTGAACTCTATCACCCATTTTACTGAGCGAGCCCAAGAGCCAACCCATCATAACTTTGAAGCATGTATGAATAACAAACAAATCCATTTTCAGTTTTTCAAATCAAGCAATTTATCTGTTACAATACAGTTTCTCAGATTTTATTTGAATAATTGGTACAATCCTCAAACACTCAGAATCTGAGTCCATCACTAAAAAGAATAAAATAAAGAACAAAACAATTACACATGCAAACAAGTGAACAATGAATTGGGAATCAATATTTTTGTTATTCACTCCACATCCACCATGAACACAATAAAAAAACTAGGACTCTGGAATGAACCAAAACCAAAGCAAAGCTAAGAAGGCCCACCCACTCACTCACTCACTCAATCAGTGTCAGAGAGGTAGGGCTGATGGCAATGAAACTGTAGCCCTAATCCGACTCCTAATTAGGGTTTCCCCAGGTCAAAGTGGAGGGGATGCGCACGTGGAAGGGTTGGCGTTAGGCATGGGTTTGGCGAATGCTTCAGGTGCTCAGACAGATACGGGCTCCCCTCCCGAGGCAGTCTATGGTTGTGGGTCCCACGTAGGCTTGGGGAAAGCTCCGTTTCAAAGAGCAGGGCCCTCACCGTTGCCCCCACTCCTCATTCCGAGCCTAGACTCCTCCGCCGCTGCTGGGACATGCCAGCGCTGCAACAGCAAGGACTGGCTCCCGTGCCTTTCTACCCCACGTGGCACATTATTTAATTACCCCGCCCCCGATAACCGACCTCCATCGGGGACCGTTCCCTCCCTTCCCGCATCCGCTTCTTCTTTCTGTTTAAAGTTCTGGAGACCCACCTCTCTCACTGACCATTATTTTTATTTTATCATGGATTCTTCGTCATTTGACCAGGTTCTGTAGACTTTGGAAACTCTTATTTATTGCACAGTTTACATTTTTGAAACTATTTAACACTCTAATTTTAACATGTATATCAGTCATAAATTGTGCAGAAAATGTTACAATTCATATATTATGTATCATTCTACCATATCATACTATGCATTCTACATGTATATGTATATCTTCTGTTGTATCTCATTTCAATCACATCACATGGTATGAAAATGATGGTGATCAATGTTTGCATTGTTTACATGTGCATGTGTGTGTGTATTTGAGTGATAGTGTTGGTGTATTTAATGCAATTATCATGTAAAATTTTGCCAGCTTTGTACAATACATCTAATTAGTCAAACTATGATTTTTTTTTGATGACACATCTTTATTTATAAAATAGGCAGCTTAACATGAAGAATTAAAATTTTCACATAATGTTGTGTGCATCAAACAAATAAACAGTTTCTTACATACATATATATATATATATATATATATATATTCATATATCATGGTGCAGAGAAAATTATTCAAATTTCACCCACATATGTTTTCAGTTAGCCTATTTTGATACAGAATGAAATTAAATAAAACAAAATATCTAAAAATCTATTTTCATTTGAAGATGTTTAAAATCACATTCAAATGTAAATATCTTAAAATATATTTTCAAAGAAAACATGTTTTTGTAAACTCGAATAAAAATATTCTATTAATTGTAAAGAGCAATACATCATTGGCCTACAAAGTGGCTTGCACATTGGGCTATTTTTATATGTTTGTTATTCTTTTTTTATTCATACCGAAGTTATAGTAAACGTAATCTTTTGATCATTAAGACTATACATATACAGTTATACAAAAAGAATTGTTCATTTTAGTTATGTGAATAAAAAATAAAAAAATGTGCTATTGGGAATGAAAACAATATTTGTGAACTAAAAGTAGTCTGATATTTTAAAGTAGTTTCAGTTAACTTTATTAATCAAAGATATTTCTTGTCAATCTCATACAGGATCTAATTATTATCTCTTCAAACTACTCTTCAAATTATTTTCTCTTTTGAACTTGAATTCAAAGTATTATTCTTAAAGTTAATAATAAGGTATAGTTATTATTATTATTATTATTATTTATGTGTTATACATTCGCAATTTAAGCACCTCATTTTTTTAGATGATGACTACTTATTTCATTTCAATAATTTCTTACAATTACCCGTGGATTATTTTTTCTTACAATTTTTTGAAAAGAAAAACTACGCCCAGAACAATATATTCTTAATTTAGACAATTATTTTTAGAAATAGAATGGATGAATTTTATTTTAATTTATTTTTCCTTAAATAGCTTTACACAACAACCAGAGCTTTAAAGACATTTTTTTTTAATTGTTTAATTGGAAGATTAAATTGAGCTTACAGGAATTAGTGTTCTGCCCAACAACACAAGCATTTCTCTCTCTCTCTCTCTCTCTCTCTCTCTATATATATATATATATATCCTCCTATTACCTAATAGTGTAGTTCATATTTTTACTCTTACTATTTTTATTTTTATTTTTTTATTATTTTTCATATTTACATTTAAATATATTTTATGGTTTTCCATTAATACTACTATGATATTAGTATCTTAAGGAAAGTATTCCTGAATGTTGTCTTTTCATGGAATTGTTGTAACCTTTCACTAACTCTGGTTCTCATACATTCGATGAGTATTTCACCAACAAAAATGTCTACCATAACTCTCACAAATTTGTGCACAAAGTCCTATTTTCCAAACGTTGGGAATTCAAAATCCCCACAATCAAGCAGGCAATAAGTTTTTGCAATCAATCTAACTATTCTACAAACAAACAAACAAACAAACAGAAGACCATGTGTCAGAAAACAGCAACCCACATACTAGTGAAATTCATGTCAGAAAACAGCAACCCACATACTAGTGAAATTCATGTCAGAAAACAGCAACCCACATACTAGTGAAATTCATGTCAGAAAACAGCAACCCACATACTAGTGAAATTCATGTCAGAAAACCTCAGTGCACATGAATCAAAAGAACGCTACATCTCACAAACTTCGAGGAATGACAAGCTTTAGTATTTGATTCAATGCAGAAGGCACAACTTCTGATACACTTGGACCCTCCTGCACTCCATGAGAAGCTTAAAACCAGTTGGTACAATCTTCGGGTGTGATCGATTTGCGGCAATACTGAAGCATTTGCAGCAAAAAGAGAATGAGGGATCCTGGGAAGATGCTCGCTTGTGCAGGTAAAGGTGGTGAAGAATCGCAAGCTTTTTATTTAGCTTCTTCAGCCCGGACGATCACACGGCCCTTGTGCAATCTGGTATGGATCAGACACTACTCCCCTCAACTCTCTGTTGGCATTACCATGTGCTGACGCCATCACTTCTACGAACGCTCTCATCCATTTTTGTCTCTCATGTGTGTAGATGAAAAATGTCCATCTGCTTCACACCAGTTGTAGACCTAGACTGCCCTCCTGTATATTTTGATCAACTTTGTTAATACAGCCTCTTGATTCAAACAACTTTGTGTGAATTCAGCAACATGGTATCATAGCTTAGATTTAGGGCTTAGGGTTGCAATATCAGGCTTGGGATAGCTAGAGAGATTTGCTCTTTAATCGATAGCTAATAAGCAACAGTAGTCAGAAACTAAAAACTCACCACGTGTGAAGACATAAGGGCAAACATCAAAGATAAAACCTCAAGTTATGAGGTTGGCAACAACAACAAGCTGATATGACCATAGAACTTCAATGTTTGGAGGCATAGAATGATGGTCATATTGGAAAGAGAAAATTTGTAGTTGTTAGTGGTAGAAAAGAGCAATCCAAAAACTTTTCTTGCTACAACAAGCGATAAAGCTTAGAGAAGAGTTCAATTAAGAGAAACAATACAACGTGGCCAATTTGGGATCACATTATTTTTTTGAGACAACTTTTAAGAATAAGAACTCAATTAAAAGAAAATAATCAAGTGAGAATTTTTTCAAAGAAAGATAAAAAAAAAGAAATAACAAAGTATGTATATTAAAAAGAAACTAAAATGGATATTGCCAAAAGACAAGAAAACTAGAGACCCTTGAAACTAGACTAGAAGTGAAAAAAGAGTTGATAGGAGTGAAGAAGTCTTTACTCTTGCCTCTATATATACTATTTAACTAAGAGCTATGTGACAATGTTCTTTAGAACCTTTGACAAGTGTCAAATTTACAAGACACATGTCTTAACTTGTAATATAAGTTTCCTATATATTGTCGTGTTGTAACACAACTATATGGTAAAAATATAAATAAAAAAGATATTATTAATATTTAGTCATCTTGGATGTTAGAAATAGTGGCCAATTCCAGTGCCAATAGTCAAGGTTAGTTAATATCACCCCACCGACATCATTGAACCAAATACCCTCCGTACCAACGGGACAACCAGGATCATTTTCCAACCCTACATGGAACAAGCCTAGTAGGTATATACCAGTGGAGACTACCAATATGCATGATGGGGTGCAGGAAGACCACTTCGTTGTTTCTGTTGCAGACTAGGTTGATCATTATGGCAGTGAATATTCTAATTCCAAAGCCACTGTTGTTTACGCGCCAGTGTGTAGGAATTGCAAGCAGATGAGGCATACTTATCAACAATGTAATACTCCGTCCAATTTCAATAAACGGGATCATTAGATCCAAAGCCAAGGAAAAATTGAGGAGATAAATCAAGGTCCTCAAGATTCTCTGATAAATCGGATGGAATGAGTCTGAGCCATTCTTATCAAGAATCGACTAAAGGAGAAAAGACCAATTCAATATTTGGGTGAGTTTGATGTGAAGGGCCAATATGACCCAATTACGGGGACATCCAATCCAGGTCCTAGTATGGGCGTCTTATCCAATATGAGACTTGACTTGGTTAAGCAACCCAATGAGGTCCCGAATACGGAGGCTTTGGTTCCATTTCAATCTGTTCCATTTTCTATGCCTTTTTGAGAGAAACGCCCCTTCGGTGGAAAGATCTTCTTAGAGACAAGAATTCCGGGGAAGCGCCATTGGTTGTTCTAATTCGGAGTCTAGGGCGGAAGAAAAAAGGGACCACATGGAGTTAAAAGGGAGGAGATGATAAGGAAAGGGGCATTCGGAGATCAGGATTTTGGGGTCGGAGAGCTAGCTTCAAGTTTCTTCGAAAGGTATAGAATTGGATTCATAGGGTTTGGGAGGACTTTTGGCAATCGTTGGTGAAAGTCAGTGTTTGTATTAGTGAATTGGATTTTTGCAATAAAGTTAAGGCTGATACTCTTGATTGTTTTGTGAAATCGGAGAAACTTCTGGAGTTGAAATTTAGAGGTGTTTAGAGGGTTGAGTATGTCGAGTGCATGCAAAAAGTTGTATTAATCTGATGGAACAGATAGAAGATATTTGACGATTAGCGTAAAGAGGTATCAAAAGTTAGCAGATTGGGATTGTTTAGGATTTCTGTAATATCTGGAGATCTACTCACTGGAATAAGGTGACTTTTGGTGTAGTAAGTCGAGGACTTCTAGGCGGCGGTCAAGATACATAAGTCTAAATTAACGACATTTTCTTGCAACCTCTAGATGCCCTGTGCGTTCTCAAGCAAGATAGCACATAATATGACATAAGTGGTGAATCTGACGTGAAAGCTTGAGGTGGAAGGTATTGGATTTCGTTTCTTTTTATTTTATTTTATAGAGAATGAGAATAAAAATTTTGAAGGATCTTTAAGAGGAGCTTCAAGTAGAGCTTCTAATGGAGTTTCTTCTAAAAGATAGGAGATATATATATATATATATATATATATATATATATGGATCCATCCATTGCTAGTATGTTTCAAGCCTTATGATTGTCTATGCAGCAACAACAAAACAATGATTGCAAAGAAGCTTTAGCAACCAAAGCTTTCGAAGCAGTGGTCAATAAAATTGACCAGTTTGATGGAAGGGATATTTCAAAGTATTTAAGATGTTATGTTTAGAAAATGTAGTTAAATTAGATTTCTGAGAAGAAGATGGTTGAATTATTTGAATTAGCCATGATATCGGAGATAAGAGAGCATATTACCTCAATTATAGAGCATTATGGAAATTCATGGGAGATTTTTTCACATGCATTAAAAGACAAATATTTCTTGAAAGACATTATTTGTGTTACTAAGAAACTATTTGTAGAATGGATTGAGTAGCCTAATAAGAATTTGCAAGCAACAGAGCTACTAAGGAAATTTGAGAGGCAATATTTTCAATTATCGAAGGTAGAAAAATTGACATTAGAGCCAAACAAGGTTGAATTATTTCTTCAAGCTGCTCATGGAGAATTACAAGAGAAATTGGAGTTGCTTCTTGAAGGCAAAGAGGAAGATGAAGGATTGGCAACAAAGTGGAAAAATGTTGAAAATGCAGTGGATTTACTTGCAAAAAGAGAAAGGAGGAAGGATAGGAGTAATATTTCAAATGCAGTTCAAGTACCTAAAATTCCAATACATACAACATGCTCGACAATGCCTACTGTTTAACCTTTGACATCTTTATCAAAGAAAGGAGACATGGGGATTGAAGAAATTATATGTGGAATACAAGATCTTCAAATCAAATTGGCAAGACTCAAAGAAAATACTTCTACAAACAAATTGAAGAATGTTTCAAAACAAGAGTATGTACAAAGATATATCTAGTGTGATGACGCCTCATATTATAAGAAGGATTGCAATAAATTTAATAATATGATACAACAATGAGTTATTTTCTAGAAAGATGGAAAGATTGTATTAAAGGATACAGAAGATCTCCTTCAAATCAATTTTTGCAAAGGAGGTATGAGAGCATTGGTTCAAGATTACTTAACAGAACATGGAGTAGCATCATGAGAGAGTACAAATTATGGTGCTAGAGTATATGATGACTTTGGTGGAAATATAGAAACTAGTGAATTTTGGGCTTCTACCATTTCTACAATACAAAAGGGGAAAATGCCTCGGGAAGCATTATTGAGGACTGCAATTACAATACAAGGTGCAACAAGTTGAAAAGATCATGTTGAGTCTCTTTTAATTCATGCATATATTGCCAAGAGCCAACATGAAGCTTTGATGGAAGAAAAGAGATGAGGAAATTTTGATGATACAAGAGAAAGAAATTCTTCTAAGAGGCAGACTCGAGAAAATGAGGCTTGTGAGGCGGTTTCACAAGAATTGCCTATAAAGGATACTTCAGTATCATTGGAAGAAAAAACAAAGGAGATAAAAGATAAGGGTAAATCAATTGCTTATAAGCTACTTTTTGATATTGAAGTGGCAACAAATTTAAAAGAGGTGTTGGAAGAACGTATATTAAATGCTAAAGTGGAATTCACATTGAAAGAGATTTTAGAAATTGCAAAGAAGGAGTTTCATGATGTTATCATTGACAACATTAAGCGAAAGAGGCAATTAATGGACAAAGCTAGAATGACTCATGCTATTGATGTACGATTATATAAAGATGAAGAAGAGCTTGATAATGGTTACAAGCAATCAACAAATGAAAAGAATGGATGTAATCAATGAGTACATTTTGAAGATCATAGTGATAAGGAAATGGAAGCTTCAAGCAATTATACTCAAAAACATTGGACAAGGGCAACTACTAAAGTATTGGTGAAAGTAGGAGATATAAAAGAACCAATTATTGCTTTAATTGACTATGGATCTGAAATAAATCTTATATCTAAGGATCTTTATAAGAAGCGGAAATGGCCAATTGATATGGAACATGGATGGTTAATACGAGCAGCTAATAATACAGGAGGTGAATTATATGGAGCTTGTCCACATGTCAAAATTCGGATTGGAGATGTTGCGACAGAGCAATATTTCTTTGTTCAAGATACAACATCTTATCCATTGATTTTAGGACAACCTTATATCACGAAAACACGGATGGAAATAAAAGTATTAGATGATGGTTCTGCTTTTGCAAAGATACACAGTGAAGATGGAAGGAAAGCTGTACAGTTTATGACAGTATCTCCTAATCATGAACGGAATTGAGATAGATTAAAGGAGAAAACATTGTCAAGATTTGTTGAAGGATTTAAGGATTTTGAACAAGTACCACTATAAAGCGGGATTATAGAGGTACAAAAGAGGTGGTACTCTCGCGAGATGAAGGTACTTCTGATGTGAGTTTTATTGATATTTTTGAGAATGGAAATACTATGTATAAGAAAGTTGATGATTTTTTTTTAAAAAAAAGGAAAAGATTATATAATATTGAAAAGAAATTACGCAAGTTAGAGACATTAGAAGATGATGAGAAGATTTTAGGTGTTTATGAAGAAAATGGATTTGAGGATTCTTTAGAATTAATTACATCTATTGGATTAGAGGATAATGATAAGATTGTGGAAATTCATTCAAGGGAGGTTTATTCTATACTTGAATCTTTTCAAGCACCAGAAGTTATTCTAGAGAAAAAATATAAAATAATAGATAAAAAAAAAAAAACTTCTTGTCGGACCTTTATCAGAAGATTCTAAAGAACAAATAGAAGAAGCATCAAAAGAAAAGAGTTTAAGAGATCGAAAGAAGATTGGACATCGGTTTATAAAGGAGACTTTTGAAGAATTGAAGATTGGATGTGATAGTTTCTTATTTCCAATAGAAATTGAATATTTTAAAAAAATGCTTGCAAAATGAAGTAAATCATTTGCCTTTGGGTCTCGTGACATAGGATGTGTAGATCCTAATGTTGTTGCTCCTATAGTTATCTTTATAGTACCTCATGTGCCTTGGAACTTAAGATCAATTTTCGTACCAAGGGTACATTTACCTAAATTGGTGGAATTATTGAATGAAAAGATGCGAATGAAAATTTAGAAGCCTTTTTTTGCTCCATATTCTAGTCATTGGTTTACGGTGCCTAAGAAAAATGGATCATTATGTTTTATTCAAGATATGCAGCCAATCAATGCAGTAACTATAAGAAATGCAGATATAGGACCTTTAATAGACGAGTTTGTAGAAGCGTTTGCGGGATGGACAATTTATTCAATGGGTGATTTATATTCGGGTTATAATCAATTTCCACTTCTGCATGGGAGTAGAGATCTAACAACAATGAGAATGCCACTTGGATTACTTAAAATGTATACTCTCCCTCAAGGTGCTACTAATTCAATTGCACATATGATGAATGAGATGAACAAGGTATTAAAAGACTTCATTCCTGAAAAAACTATGCCCCTTTTAGATGATGTTCCTATCAAAGGATGTAAAGAAGGAGAAAAAGATGAAACTTTAGATGAGAGGAGGTGTCGCAAATATGTTGTTGATCATATACAAGATTGTGAAAAGATTTTAAGTCGACTTGAAGATGTTCATCTTACACTTTCAGGAGCAAAATCTACATTTGAAATGCAGGAAGTTCTTATTGCTGGGCATTTATATAGATTTTATGGGAGAAAGCTAGATCCAAGCAAAGTTGATGCAATTGGAAGGATGAAGGATTCATATGACTCTTTAATAGAAATACGTAGGTTTTTAGGAGCTTGTGTATTTTATCGTATGTGGATTGCTCATTATGCTCATGTAGCAGATCCATTGTATGAATTATTACATAAAAGTTATCGATTCAAATGGGAAAGAAAGCATACTGAAGTAATGTTGAAGCTAAAGGTGTTATTGGTGATACCTCCAATTTTAAGAAAAATTGATTATGACTATAATAGATAAGTAATTCTTATTGTGGATACCAGTCCTATTGCTATTAGATGGACTGTGGGTCAAGATGATTTAAGTGGAAATAGATTTACAGTTCGATTTGGAGCTAAAGTTTTAAGTACTCATCAACGTGCATATTTGTTAGTCAAAAGAGAACTTTGAGGAGTTATTTTGGCTATGAAAGCTGAAAGGGATTATTTGATTGGTGCAGCAGTAGTAATTGAAATGGATTGCTTACCATTACTTGGAATGATTACTAATTATTCAACATTGGATATTGCAATGTTAAGATGGATTGCTTATATTAAGTCATTAAATCCGAAATTTAAGCATGTTACTAGAAAAGATAATTTAATAGCAGACATACTATCGCGAAGAAGATATGAAAGAGAAGACAAAATGGTTGAAGACATTGATGATGTTGGATCAAAATTCTATTCAATATCAAATCTTTACAAAGAAGACAAGCTATTTCTTGAAGAAAATTATGAAGGAGAATTATTGGATATTGGTCATTACTTGAATACCATGACTAAGCAAGAAAATTGGTCTACAGAAAGATTGAAAAAAATAAGAAAAAAAGCATATGGAATAGACCAAAGAAAGGAATTGGAATGCCACAAAGAGTGATAGGCAATAAGGAAGAGAAACAAAAATTATTAAAGGGATTTTATGATAGTTTATGGATAGGACATAGAGGAATTTGGGCTACTTTTGCTAAACTTAAGGAACGATATTGGTGGAGAAATATGTATCAAGATGTACTCTTATTTGTGGAATCATGTGAAATTTGTCAAGCGTATTCTAATATACGACATCCAGATGGTCTTCATGCTACATATCATCTAGCTATTCATTTTAAATAGGTTGTTGATTTGGTTACTATGCCAATCGGATTATGACAAATAAGATATTTGGTCTTAGACCGTGAAGATTTATTAAATCAAGTAGAAGGAAGAGCATTGAGAACAATAACTACAGAAGGAATTTGTAGATTTTTGCTTGAAGATGTTATTTACTGCTACGGATGTGTAAGAAAAATCACTGCAGATCATGGAGAATTAAATGCATAAGAAGCTTATGAATTCTTTGGAAGATGTGGAACTAAACTATCACTGACTATTGCTTATAATCTTGAAGGAAATGTAAAAAGTGAACGTAGTCACCCATCGATTGTTAAAGCATTAGTTAAAGCTTGTAATCGGAAGGTTAGAGAATGGTCATAACTTTTCTCATTTGCATTATGGATTGATCGAACAACTCATAGCTCAGTAATGGGATATATGCCTATTGAGCTTATGACAGGCCAAAAACCAATTATGCCAATTGAAGAAAAAGTACCTACTTGGAGTGTGCTACCATAGAAAGATGGATTGACAAGAGAAGAACTTCTAGCTATTAGAATTCAACAATAAGAGCAAAAATCAAAAGATTTTCAAATAGCATTACAAAGGTTAAAAAGAGCGAGGTTAGAAAATAAGAGATGATTTAATAAGCAGCATCGATTGAGGTCTAAAGCAATTGAAGAAGGTGATTGGATTTTGGTCTTTGATAGTAGCTTGGACAATCAACATAGTATTTTAAGGAAGTTTTTTAAATGATGGTTTGGACCGTATGTGGTAACAACTGTTCATGATCATGCAACTTATTCACTACATGAGTTAGATGGAATAAGGATAAAAATACCAATTGCAAGGAAGCGAGTAAAAATATTTAAACAAAGATATACAAAAATAAATATAAAAGACCTTTGTGAAGATATAGATATTCTTCAATAGGAAGATGAATTTGACATGGATAGCAAAAATGATGAAGAAAATTTGGACAAAGACTTGGAGAACATATTATGAATCAAACAACAACAAGATTATTTGATGCATACTAGAGGATGCCCAGGTTCAGAGGGGGTGGATGTCATATTGTAACACGGCTATATGGTGAAAATATAAATAAAAAAGATATTATTAATATTTAGTCATCTTGGATGTTAGAAATAGTGGCCAATTCCAGTGCCAATAGTCAAGGTCAGTTAATGTCACCCTACCGACGTCATCAAACCAAATGCCCTCCATACCAATGGGACAACCAAGATTATTTTCCAATCCTACATGGAACAAGCCTAGTAGGTATATACCAGTGGAGACTACCAATATGCATGCTGAGGTGCAAGAAGATCACTTCGTTGTTTCTGTTGTAGACTAGGTTGATCATTATGCCAATGAATGTTCCAATCCCAAAGCCACTGTTGATTATGCGCCAGTGTAGGAATTGCAAGTAGATGAGGCACACTTATCAACAATGTAATGCTTTGTCCAATTTCAATAAACGGAATCAGCAGATCCAAAGCCAAGGAAAAATTGAGGAGATAAATCAAGGTCCTCAAGATTCTTTGATAAATCGGATGGAATGAGTCTGAGCCATTCTTATCAAGAATCGACTAAAGGAGAAAAGACCAATTCAATATTTGGGTGAGTTTGATGTGAAGGGCCAATATGACCCAATTACGGGGACATCCAATCTAGGTCCTAGTATAGGCGTCTTATCCAATATGAGACTTGACTTGGTTAAGCAACCCAATGAGGTCCCGAATACGGAGGCTTTGGTTCCATTTCAATCTGTTCCATTTTCTATGCCTTTTTGAGAGAAACGTCCCTTCGGTGGAAAGATCTTCTTAGAGACAAGAATTCCGGGGAAGCGCCATCGGTTGTTCTAATTCGGAGTCTAGGGCGGAAGAAAAAAGGGACCACATGGAGTTAAAAGGGAGGAGATGATAAGGAAAGGGGCATTCGGAGATCAGGATTTTGGGGTCGGAGAGCTAGCTTCAAGTTTCTTCGAAAGGTATAGAATTGGATTCATAGGGTTTGGGAGGACTTTTGGCAATCGTTGCTGAAAGTCAGTGTTTGTGTTGGTGAATTGGGTTTTTGTAATAAAATTAAGGTTGATACTCTTGATTGTTTTGTGAAATCAGAGAAACTTCTGCGGTTGAAATTTAGAGGTGTTTAGAAGGTTGAATATGTTGAGTGCATACAAAAAGTTGTATTAATCTGATGGAACAGATAGAGGATATTTGACCATTAGCATAAAGAGGTATCAGAAGCTAGCAGATTGGGATTGTTTAGGATTTTTGTAATATCTGGAGATCTACTCACTAGAATAAGGTGACTTTTGGTGTAGTAAGTCGAGGACTTCTAGGCGGTGGTCAAGATACATGAGTCTGGATTAACGGCATTTTTTTGCAACCTCTAGACGCCCGATGCGATCATAAGCAAGATAGCATGTAATACGACAACGTGTGCTACATGGTAAGTTTGTACTACAAGCTACTAATACATATAATCCATGCCTAATTTGGTGTCCAAGTATTCAATCTATGAGTCACTTTTAGACACATATTTGGGTGAAATTGCATCTATGAAGCTTTAGAAAGCTATTCTATAAGATATTATCAACTTTATTTATTTATTATTATTTCTATCTATTCATACTATATAAGTTCAAGATGCAATTAATTATATTTGTTACATACTTTAATCTTTGTTCTCTTTGAAAGTAGTTGATAGGTACCCTCAACCACCAATTATATCCTATTTCAAGGTAAAAGAACCACCTTATTATTTGATGATTGTTCACATCTTTGTAACTTTTTTCAAATGAATATTTGTAATACTATTAAGAGCTATTTCTACTGCCAATAAAATCACCAAGTACTAAAAGTCTTTTATAAGGTTGTTACATGCTATGGCTTTGCGTGCTAAATTCCATTGAATATATGTAATTTAGTTTTGTTAGTGGTTTTTCATCCATTGATAGTTTTTTCTATTAATTAACTTATTCATATCAATTAGAATTTAAATACTTAAGTGAAAAAAAATCCTTCACTTAACATTCTTGTCAAGTCGAGTCTTGTGAGTGATTCTAAGAGTGAGAAAATTTGCTGTAATGATTTGCTTGATATGGTGTTTTAGCTATTTTAGTAAAGCTTTAGGATTTTTTTTTTATTTTTTTTATTTTCACACTTCCACTCTTAGATTCTTCTTCTATGATATGAGAGATAGCTTGATTTAGTTTGTTGTATATTTCTAATCTTTTACTTGACAAGAATCTCTCCTTCTCTTCAATTTATGATATAATAAGTTAAATTGAAGTAGATTAAAAAAAAAAAAAAAAAAAAAAAAAAACAATTTGAGTTTGTTTTGTTATTGGATTTTAGGCATTATTGTACTAGATGTTGAAATCTAGTTTGATTGCACTATTGCATTGTTGTATAAGACCATATTGATCATTATAAATATTATGTAATATAAGTTGTTAGACTAGAATTATGCTAGATTTCATCATTGGATAAAGTGCATTGAGGCAAGTTGTAATGCAAATCATGCAGGTTGTGAAAGTGGTGTAATATGGAAGAAGTGGAGTAGGAACACAAAGTCATGAAGTATTATATAATAGAATCACAAAAGAAGTATAGTTGTAGCACAACGTTGCAATGCTATACATGATAGTTGTAAAAGAGACATAATTATAATACAAAGTCACAATTTGCATAGGTGGCTAGTTTGAGTTGTAATGTCTTAATATATATACTATTGCTTGAGAATGCACCCGACACCTAATTGTAGAAGGTAAGTAGAAATACAACAACAATCCTATCAAGTATAATAGAATTTTAAATGAACTTTAAATAAACTTTAATAATCATAATTAAACTTTGATCAATTCAACATAAATTTAAAAGAATTTATAAAAGAAATACAATGAAGTTCTAAACTAATCTTAAAGAAAAATAAGAAGAAATATTATAAAAATATAAAAATAAATCTTCAAAGGAATAACAATAATCTTAAAGAAACATTAGAAATAGATTTTTTTAAAAAAAATAATAAAAAATCCTAAAAAAATATTAAAAATAAAAATTTTAAATAAATCTTAATCAAATCCTAATTTAAACTTAATTAAAATTTTAATGATTCTTAATCAAATCTTAGACCAATCCTAATTAAAATCTTAATTTTACTTTAATCAAATTCTAGATCAAATCCTAATCAAAATCCTAATTGAATCTTAATCAAATCTTAGATTAAATCATAATAAAATCCTAAACCATATTATAAGTAAACCTTAATCAAAATCAAAATCTTAAACAAACTCTTAACAAATCCTATAGTAGATTGAAACCTCAACAACTAATGATCAAATCATTGATATCAACTCAAAATTTGAATTTTTTTTAATAACTTAATTAAAAATAAGCACAAAAAAGATGAAATTGATTACACTTATGAATTGAGAGAAATTCAAGATAATCTAATCAGGTGTTGGATGGCCTCCTTCTCCAATATTAATGATAAATTTTCAATGCTAATATCTGCTTCTTGAACCATTGAATGGCTTTCAAATTTCATCTAAATATTGAGAATTGAGTTTAATATCTATATAAAAAGAATTTATTTTCAATCTAATTGATAGATTGCTGAAAAACTTAAAAACACTCATTGACCTCCAAACTCCAATTTTTGAGACCTCAACCGACAAAAATCCTCATATACTTCAATTTAATTGTTTGATTGACCTCAAAATTTGCATACACATTTATAACTAGAACATCAATACATTGTCCAAATTTCATTTATATATACCTCAAAAAACCCAAGAAACCTTCAAATTTGTAAATATATTTTTATTTATCAAAATCTAAACTAATTGAGAACATTACTAACTTTGAAAATCTCTCAAAAATTCAATATTGATTTAAATGACATAAAACTAATGTTTAAAAATCTTTTTTCAAGTCTCCTCTTAAATTCCACTCTTTGATCTACCAAAGAACTCTGAAGACACTATATAGGTGTAGTTTTGTGCCTTGGAGTCTGATTTTGATTTAGATTAACAACTAGTCTTTTCCGGGTATCAATTTTTTGATAATTTGAGTTAAGTTTTACTTTAAGTAATTGTTAACTCTCTTCTAAACATACTTATATCAATTTCTTATCTTATTTACTTTAATTTGGCTCATTTATGTCTCTACAAAATAAATATAAGTTCTTTCTATAAAAGAAAGTAATAAGATTAAATCTTTTACTACCTTTCTATCATTTATCTTTATTTTTCTACATCTTTTTATTAGGCTCTTCTATAATAACATCCATATTTTTATTTTTTACTATATAGTTCTATTACTACATAACAATAGAGGTCAATTGTAAAGTGGCGAGGTAATATTAGAGTTGTGAAATGGAGTTGCAATGTGAAGCTATGAAGATACAATGTTGATTTTTTTTTTTTTTTTTTTTTTTTTTTTTGCAAGGATTATTGCAAGACTTGTTTTGATTGCAACAAGGCACTATATTCTTGATTTTGAGTGTTGGAAGCAATATTGACGTTTCTTTGAGGTGCTTCGTACTAGGTAGTATGACACAAGGATTTGATACAAATTGTACAAAAAATAATAAAGATTCATGGCAATAGATGATAGTACATGATATTTGCTTTTGGCATAAGGCTGCAATCCATGGTCATAGGACTATCATGAATAGACATCCCAGTCAAAAGATCCTTACAATCATAACTCCATGGTGATAAGTTATTATAGTCAAAGGTCCTTTATGGTTATAGGACTACAGTAATAGTGGTTCACAATCATAGATCTAATGTATAATTATAAGGCATTTAAAAAAAAAAAATCATGTAGAATTCTTAAATATAAAATTTTGAAGTCTATTCTAAGTACATATAGAGTTCAAATTTTATTATTTTTTAATCAATTTTATATAGAAGAGACACAATAAATTTATTTACATGGTTAATTTTTTGAGTAGAGGTTATTTAAAGCATTGAAGTAGTAATATTAAATACCAATTATTTTTTAAGTGAATTTTAAAATTTTTTATTTTTATTTTATTATAATAGCCTTTTATTACTATAGGTTCTATGATTTGTAACCATCAATCATAGGCACGTGTTAGTTGCTTTGATTCACTTTTTATTTTTACTTATGTATTATTCAAAATGATGATCTAGTGTAGATTTTTAGATTTTGGTATCTTTTCTTAGTTGTAGATATTATTTTTAGAGATTTTCTATAGTTAATCTATTTTATATTTATACTAGTTTGTATTGGTAGGCATATTGTAAGAATAAAGTTGGATTAATGGCCCAAAAGACCTTTTGTTTGTAGATATATTGGACATGTAATGATCTAGAGATAATTGTTGGTGAATTGTAATGCTTAGAGGTTTTACTAGTACGAGTTGTCCTTTTAGTCTTTAGATAGTTGCAAGTATTTAAGTAGTCTTTTTTATATTGCATACTAAAAATCAATAATATGAATCTCCTTTACTAGATTATTTAGATAGTGACCACGCCAAAGATTTTGAGTTAGAGTTGGATACTAATGAGGCTTTTTAGCCTGTTTCAATGTTGAATGTGACTTGGAGGCTTTAAGTCTCAAAAGTGGACACATTTTATAAGATTGAAGATGACACTTATAACATAGTAAAGGATAGATTTTCAAGAAGAGTTGGGGGTATTTCTTTGCTAGATTAGAAACTCATGTTTTAAATATGGATAAAAGAAAAGCATCAAAGATCTCCTTTTTTCAATGAGTGGTATGCCTTTGAACTTTTACTACAATACTTGGAGCATGAAGTTCTCCAAATCTATGCAAAATAGAGTAAAGAATACTCAATTGAGATGCGTGAAGTAGAACATTATTGAGAGGCTTGCATAGAGCTTATTTTAGCTCTTTAGAAGGATGCTATTTTAAGCTTCATGCCTATGATGAAGGACGAAGATCCAATCAAAAAAAAAAACTAGTACACCTTTAGAAGATATTAAAGAAAAAGAATTAACTACCTCCTTAACTTATAATCTAATTACTTTGTCTTGCATGGCTCAAGAAATGAAGGTAGCTTTATTTGCAATCACAGAGCCGCCATCATTTAAACCTCTCCAAATATTTATTAAGTACTTGAAGCTCAAGTATGGAGGTTTTAGGCATAATCAAATACAATGCATTCAAAACTTTTATAATAAAAAAGAAGATACTCCACGTACGATATATACTTATTTGACTTGATTTGTAATAGAATTAAGAAGTTTGTTTGTTGAGAGCCAACTTGCTAACATTTTCTTATCTAAGATTGACAAAACACTATTAGATTTAGTTACATAAAAAATCATTTTTAATAATGACGACAAGGCAATCTTTGCATAGGCATTTGTTGAAGTTAAAAAATATAATAAAATACTTTGTCAACATGATCTTATTGACCTGGTAGATTGAATGATAGATGTTTCTATACCAAAGAAGAGACAATTGCCACTAGTAGCTTGGCAAAAATTCAATTTGAAAAGACTATACATTATTGGGGGTGTGGTGAATCTAATCACAGAAAGAATGATTTCAATTATTCTAAGAAGAAATAAGCCTTTTACATGGATAAATTTAAGCCAAAAATTGAGATGACTAAAATAAGAGATAAATCTAAGAAGAAGCAATTGAAGTATATTCATTTTAATAAGCTTAATTACAATAAAGATAATTACTTCATATAACATCTATACAAATGACCTGCTATAGATAAAAAGAAAAGGCTTTAGAAGCTAAAATTATTGAACTAAAAAAGTAATTTAATAGTGTGGTCTTATTAGGCCAAGTTACTAGATCTCACATGACTTCTAGAAGTCAAAAAAGTTCTTTTTTTCCAAAAAATTATATGTTTAGTGCATGAAGACAAATGGTGGTTGCAATTGCTACATGTGTTTAAACAAAAACTAGAAATATGGCACATATAACAAGTAAAATATTAGAACCTTTGTTTGATCATCCAAGTAATTATAGAGATCGTAATACTTATGTACAATTGCATTTAACATTTGGCCTTATAAATGTTAATTCTATAATAAAGCCTTCTATTTCAACTTTAATATAAGATGAAGATTCTAGTATTAAAAATACAATACAAACTTTGGCTTGCAAAGTTTTGAATATGTCTATATTTTATAATATTAATTTATTAGCTTCAAAATTTAAACCAGCAAGGATCTTTCAAATGGCTGGTAAAATATTGAAAGGCAAAGTATCTATGCCATTGTTGGAGGGGACTCAAGTAGTAACAAAGCCTTTAATATAAGAAGATTTACCTAAATCATAAGAAAAACTTATAATTAAAGTTATTGCCATATTTGATGAATGTTATTTAAAGGCCATAAACATAAATCCTTCAAGTAAAGAGACATTAGCTATAGAGGTAGCATTTTTATTTGATGTTACAACTAGACTTACTCAAGAATGTGAAAATTTGTACCTAAGAGATGTATGATTATTTAATAATAATAATATTTTAGTTGTTAATGGTACTAGTGGCAATTTTACTTGTGCCATACGTTTGCTTATTATGCTAAATTTTAGACCTTAGTTAGTTATGATTGATAAAAAACTTGCTCACAGATTAGGTCTTAATTTTACAAACTTGGAACCTTACCTTTTTACCATCATCACTTTAGTAGGAGGCATAGAGGAAGCTACTAGCTAGTCCACACAAATTTTGTAATTAATATTTTACACTAAATCTAATTCACTTTATTCATACTTGTCTCTAAAGTATGTAGTGACTAGTACTACTAACTATGATATTTTAATGGATTAACATGCCTGATATCTATTTGGTTTTGATTTAGATAACTGGAGTGAAGAAACATAGATTTTACTGAAATGGTCTATTGATGATGGCAAGAAAGAATTCATTCTAATGATATTTGCAGCAATTATTATGATTATGTCAGCAATTCAAATAGATGATAGCGAATGACAGTAGCTCTCATTGTCAAAAGAAAAAAAAATCTATTTGATTAATATTTCTTAAATCATATATATATATATATATATATATATAAATAAAAAGATCAAAAGAGTAGAAAAAAGAATAGAGAAGAGAAGAGAAGAAAGAGAGAAGAAGAAAGAAGAAAAAGAAAGAGAAAGAAAGCAAGACAAAAAGAAAATTATATAAAATTAGAAGGATGATTAGCAAGGGCAAGAGACTGGTATTGCTTATTAATAGCAAGAGCAAGAGACTGCCTAAGAATGGCGGCAGCCTCTTAGTTGGATAGAGGTCCGGCCGCCCGGATTTCTCTCGGACTTGTTTTTTTTTGGTTTTTTTTGGTTTTTTTTTGGTTTTTTGGTTTTTTTTTTTTTTTCACGACTTCACGAGCTCCGGGTGCTCCGAAAATTTCTTCCGTTTCATTCACATGGTGGACGGACTGCGATGCAGTATTTTCCCTCTTTCTGTTTTTGTGTTTTTGGTTCGAGTTTTCTGGTGCAACCTTGCTTCGCCCTCTTGTTCCTGGGTTTACTCTGTGTGGTCTTCATCAAGTGGCGTTCTGGAGTGTTTTTTTTAGTGGATGCGGTAGCTTCTTCCGTGGAGGCAGTGATCGTCATCGACCACGTGGGTATGGCTCACCTTTCGCAGTTTAGCTCGTCGTCAACTACAATAGTGCGACAAAGAAAGTCCACATTCTATTTCTTTTTCCTATTGTTATTTCCTTATTCCTCGGAGGGGCCGGTGGGTGCGGTGGTGCCTTCATCCTAGTTATTGTGGTGACGACGACGTTGTTGCTGCGATCTAGAGCGACAACAATCTATGGAGAGCGGAGCTAGGATTTGAGATTGGCTGTTGTCTTGGCGTTGCTAGCACATTGTTCGTGGAGAAGGACCAAGTGATACTAGATTCAAAGGTGGCAGCATTGCGGTGGTAAGCTGTTGGCAATTTTAGAGCGATTGTGTTGTGTTTGGAATCTCTGGCATTGGGAGGCTCGGCCCTGGTGTTCATTTTTCTTTGTGTTTGATTCGGGCAATGTGTACAATGAGTTATTGTTGATTCTTCCTTGTAGTAGTCATCATCGGTCTATGATCCACGGCTGAGGCGGCTTTGTCTGCTGGCGGAGATTGTTGTTCACATCACATTGTTGAGGACCGTGGTGTGGTTGTCCTCAATTTGTTTGCATAGTGTCATCGGCTAGTGGCTGTAGGCATTGTGTGGAGTTTGCTTTGCATACTATTCTGCGAGCTCCTCTTTCAATCCATCCTGGAGGCCTTCACACGACCTGGGCAGAACGTCAATATTAAAGTGTTCCGGTCACCACGTGGTTGGTCATGAATCTCTAGTGCAAATGATGCAAGATTTGTCCGCGATGGTGGAGCAAATCGCTGGGGACAACAACGACCTAGTCGTTTAGCCTAGTCAGTTATGCCAAGATCTGCGGTAGATGTGCCAATTGCAACTGTGAATCTGCAACCTTATACATTGTTGGCTCGAAGGGGTGGTAACGGATGACAAGATGGTTCTTAAGTATTGAAGGATTAAGAGCGTTCTAAGTTTAAACAACTTTAAATCATTTTTGGTGAGATACATTGTACATGCCTAGTACATCTAGCTCTAGCGAGTAAAGTGCAAAGCAGAATGCGAGAAAGAATTTAGCTACCTTCGTCTAGAGCGGGCTATTGGAAGAGGCATTAGAGATCAGCATTCAATAGTGACACCACAATCCATATTGAGTTCATAGTAGGATTTTGGAATCGGTGTTGGTGTTTCATGGCAATCTTGGATGATTCGAATTAGGCTGGTGGAAAGATTTGTAGAAGTAGGTGGAGTGTATTATGGAAATTGTATTTTTTTGGTGTTGCTCGTGACGGGTTGCATGCGGATATACAAATATGAGGCGAAATTTGAGCTTTGCAGCAGTGGGAGAAAAAAACGAACAACAACAAATAAGCTGACTATGTTACCCCACACAGCCACAATCCAGCGCGTAGAGAACACGCTAACCTTCTACACACAAAACAAACCAAAAAAATATAAGAAGGAGGTGCAAAATGCGGCTGCAATTTGACGTAGATAACGCCCTGATCCCACTAGGCAAAGCTCTCCATCAGCTCCAAAAATTCCAATCGCTCCTCCTCCAACAATCAGCAACTCAAGGTCCAAGTCTGTAGTGAGAGGGAGAAAACCGAACAACCGCAAGAAATCACGTCGACCACCTCGATCTTTGACTGCGCCACAATTGCCAAAACTAGTCCAAACAAGGAAGAAGGCAAAACCTCCAGCCGCAACCACCTGGTATCTTGGAGCTCTCGCAGGACACAACATCCAAAAAAACCAAGAAGAAGCGGGGGCCCTAGGCCTGAGCCAGACCCCTATCGATAGGCCCGGGGGCCCTCAATGGCTGGCTTGATAATCGGATGTCGGTATCGGGCCCGTCGATACCCTGTTCATACCTGATCCCGTGGGTATTTGTCATACTCTAATCGCATTGTCCTAGTTCAAACATAACATGTAAGTCGTTTTGGTGACTCACACAGTACGTGGAATAAAGAGAAGCAATTCAAGAAGGAATAGATTCTATCTGTGAAAACAAAATCTAGATACTAATAGATTTACTTGCAAAAAATATAACAATCTTGGCCAAATGGATCTTTATAATTAAATCGGGTCTTGATGGCAAATGTGACAATTTAAAAGCATGTATAGTAGCCATATGCTTTGGAGAAGAGGAAGATATCAACTACTTTGAATCATTTGCTTCTATCGTTTGATGGTCCACAATTCAAAGCATTTTAACTCTTGTTATACAAAAACAATGGAATTTGCTACATCTCAATATAAAAATTACTTTTTAAAATAGAAATATTACTAAAAATATATAGGTGAGCACATTTCTTAGAATTGATAATGAAAAAAATTATGGAAAGATGTGCAAATTATACCAAGCCTTGTATAAGTTGCATAAAGTACCATGAATCTAGAATAGCAAAATAAATAGCATTATAAAAGAATAGGCATTTAAATAAAATAAGGAGGATTCAAACCTATATTTTATCATAAAACCATATTATATATTATAGTATTTTTTTACATATTTAATATTATAGTCATTAGAGATGATTTACATAATATTACAAAACTCAAATACAAAATGATGAATACATTTTTAATAAAAGACCTTCAAAATACTAAAATCTATCTCAAAGTTGAGCTATGATAAGACTAGAATCTATTTTTATCAAAAATAATACATAGATAGATTGTTGGAAAGATTCAACCTCACACATTGTAAACTATCAAAAATACCTATGAATTGGAAAACAAAACTTCAAAAAAAACTATAACACTTTTTATTGATCCTACAATATATCAAAGCTTAGTAGAAGGGCTATTGTATGTTACTATTAGTTGATAGAATATATAATATGACGTTGAATATATTTCTAGATTCATATTTAAACTTTAATTGACATACATGGTTGTATCAAAAAACATATTCAAATACCTAAAAATTACTAAAGAATTTAGAATATTTAACTTTTTCAAAGACATAAGAAAATTATTCACTTTTACACATAAAGACTAAACAAGAGATTTAGATTTTAAAAAATCTATATCTAATATATTGTACAAATTAGATTCTTCTTCAATAGTATGATCAAGCAAACTACAATCTATAATTGCTATCTCCTTGATCAAAACAAAGTTTTGTCTATTCTCTAAAATAACCAATAATATAACATATAATATGAAATTATTAAAAGAACTATAATTCAAAGAATATAAATCTATTCCATTATTATAGAACAATATGAACAACATTAAATTAATGAAAAATCTCATGATGCATCACTACACCAAATATATTAAATCAGATCACAATTACATCCAAGAATAGCATCAAAATATAAGTGTCAAATTTAACTAAGTTCCAACTTGAGCATAACAAGCAGACATTTTTATGAAACTATTGGAACTATTAGTTGTTATTCAAAAAAAGAAACAATCATGTTGAAAAGGTTATCAACTGTAGTACAAAGTCTTGTAAACTACATTTGTCTACTTTACAAATTTGACAATGACTACAAAGTATAAATATAAGTCACCAATTTGACTCATAGAATGTTTTAGGATAAAACAATGCAATATGAATGTGAAGTAATAATTGATAGTTGAAGTTAGATATAGAGGATGCTAGATAAAAGCAATTAGATTTAATAGATAAAGCATAGTCTAATGTATAAAATCTAATAGAATTTTTTATATAAAAATTATCTTGAAGGCATCAATATCTTAAAAGTATTTAGAAAGAATCTATAACATTTAAAATATTAATATTATACAGCCTAGATATAACTATAAATAATTGAATATATAGAAGATATGGTATTTAATTCTATATGGAATATAAACTCATATATAATGATATGTGATATTAAATATAGTCTAAATATTATATTATATATAATAAAAATATATGCTAAATATTATATTATATATATTATAAAAAAATAAATATTATAAAGTATATAATAGGAATATTATACCAAATCTAGTACAAGTATAATCTATGAAGGTATCAATTATGAAAAAATCTCATCATGTGATATTAAAGTAAAAGAATTTGCTTCAAAAAAACAAAAAGGTTTTTGTTTGCAACTATGTATGATCAAACATTGCCTTTCATTCTAATAAATTCTACCACCTCATATATATATATATATATATATAGTAGCTCTTGATAATATGTAACAACTAACATCCTTTCTTTACTCAAATAGACGCCATAGCTCCATACTTCATTAGATTTGAATTTATGATGGCTCTTTAGAGAGCTATTCAGCCCTTACATATATAGACCAATCTCATTTCTTAAAATTCTTTGTAACATACTTTATGAGAAAAAAAAGCTACAAATCATGTTAACAAATAGCATCTAACTTTTCTTTATTAAAAAATAAAAGTACTACAAATTCAAACTAATTCTTCTTAGAGAAAGTGAAATTTTTTTGAAAGCTTATAAAAAGAGGGAAAATACTTCAAATTTCAAACCTAAATTTTAAATATACTAAGAAAAAACCTCAAAAGAAAATCTTTGATGAGTAGCTTAGAATTGCTAGTGTGAATAGTAGAAAGGAATATAATATAATCAATCGGCTTCTTATCTCTTGAATTGTGACAAGATGTAGTCTAACAAAAATTTGTGGTAATAACCACAATCATTATTTTCATTACTTCATTTCTATGATCTTCATTATTTTATTTTATATTTATATTTTATTTTATTTCATTTATTTTCTAATTTTTTATTACAAATCAATTTTTTATAATATTTTATATTATTTTTACATATTATACTACTTGTTAGTATGACATTTACATCCTCCAAACCTATACATCCTTCAAAATGTTCTAACCTAAATATCTTCATTTTCTTTATCTTCTTCAAATATCTCTTTATCTTTTGCATAGTCTAGATTTAGATTTTAAAAATTTACAAGATCATTTGAACTAAATTTGTTATTTCTCCTCTTAAATACCTTTATTTATTTTCCAACCACAAGTGTTTTTAGCCTTGTGCCATCCAACTTATGAAGAAAATAGATAGTATTATCATATACTATCACCACCACGTATGGACCAAAGTATCTTCAAATAAAATTTCTAAGAGTACTATATTGATGTTTCAAACTACTATCAAATATTAATACTTAATCCTCAACTTCAATTGATTTTGATTTCAAATTGTGATTTTTGTCAAATCTCTCTTTGTTGCTCAATCTAACAGCTTTTAATTTTTTCAATGCAATCCCTTGATATTCAAGCAATCTTTCAAGCTATTGAATTCAAAGCTCCAATAATCTCTTTGTTGTGATATCATCTTTTAAATCTAGCAACATCTAAGTAGGTACAAAATCTTCTATAAGCATAATTGGCTTTTAGTCCAACATCAATTCAATAGGTATATAACTAATAATAGTATTATAAGTGATTCTATCTATCTATAAAATAAATGATAAAAGTCTTAGCTACTACTTTGACTTATCTTTGTAAGCTTTAATAAGAGCATTTATAATCGTAGGATGTTCTTTCTTACTCTTGCCATTAGCCTTAAGATTATAAGCAATTGTCAACTTCAATTTCACACCATATCTTTGAAAAAATATTCTAGCCTCTACTACATTCATCTATTTTCTTTAATCAACATTCATTCTTCCAATACTACCATATTTGTCAAAGATATCTCTAAGATAAATTTGCATACTCTATTTTTGGTCTTAGCCTTCAAAGTTCTAACTTCAACATACTTTGAGAGCTCTTTTTTTGACATAAGATACCTTATGTCCCATAATCCCAATAGCGTAACCACCAATACAATCATCCATTGGAAATATATAGTAAGTAGATAAGTAGAATGCAATTCATTTCTAAATTTAACTTTAGATTATAATTGGCATTCAATATAAGAAGCTACAAAGTCTTTCACATCTTTGTAGAGATCCTTCCACCAACATTGTTCTTTGATCTTATAGTAAGTAGTCTAAACTCCTTTGTGGCCCATCTAAAGTATATCATGAAATTCTTTGAAAATTTGGTTCTTGGTCTTTATATCATCTACCACTCTCAATGGTACTCCATTCTTCTTTTTTGGCCTCATCTACAAAAAACTATCTATTGCAATATAGCCATAAGATTAGTGTTTGATGTCTTTCAAAGCTTCGTTTGATTAACCTTCTTATTTCTTCATCATATTCAAATAGATGCCAATATCTTTCAACTTATTTCTATAAAGATATTTTTTAAAATGATGATCTTCATTATTTAGGTTTCTTCTATTAATAGCTAATATATAGCTATAGTCTTCATCTTTTATTATCTTCACCAATCTCTTATGTTTCCATCTCTTTTTTATAAATATATTTAGTTCTAAATAACATATTTTCCATAGTATTCATCTTAATAGAAATGTAAACTAATATAAATTTGGATGATCTAATGTAGACTACTTACCTTAGCATGATAATATCATGACTAGAATAATTACCAATCATACCTAATAATATTAAGAGATTAGTTTCTAATACCACATTGGTTCCAATTAAGTAATTTTCATTTTTCTTCATAGCTGTGAATACTTCCAAAAGCTCCTTCTTCACTTGAGGATATGTGCATTGTCTATTTGTGATTTTTTTCTCCAAATTTGATAGAAAACCTTCTCTTTTTTACATCATCTTAATCAATAGTCCAACCAATAATAATTGGGCTTGTATCAATAGTAACAACTTATTTGTTACAATTATAGTTAACTTGCCTCAAGATTGGTAGTAACTTCAAAATCTCTTTCAAATCTTTTGTGGCTAGTTCTTACTTTAATTCCATCTAAAAATAGTATCTTTTTTTAAGGCATTGTATAGTGGCTCAATTATATGAATAAGATACAGAACTTAAATTTGATAGAAGACAAAAACTCCAAAAAATCTTCTTTCTTTAATAGTGCTATTATATGCCTTCATCCTAGTAATAGCATCAATCTTTTCAAGATTAGGTTTTCTACCATATCTCTCACACAAGTGTTTAACCATCATAATTTCATCTACTTTAAACTTAGACTTATTAATTGACAAGATTACATCTACATCTTTAAGTGTCTTTAAAATCCTTTCTACATCTTTAATATAATCCTTCACAAATATTTTTTATCCATCAACATCCAATATGAAGTCTTTGGTCTCTTTTTTGTAGCCTTTGATAGGTATATCATCCACAAAAGCAAGAGTCTTCTTAAGTACAAATTTTCTTAAGATTTAGTTCATGGCACTCTACATTGAGTTACTAAGTTTGTGGTACCTTAAGGTAAAGTATACATCTTCATAAGTTCCAATGGAGTCTTTTTGGTTGGCAAATCTCTATTTTTTGATGCAAGTTGAAACTTATTAAAATTAGAATAAAGATATCTAATAGAATAGATGGCATGTCTTGCAAAAGTTTCAACAACTTCATCGACAATAAATCTCGATTCTTTCTTTTTAATTTTCACTTTATTAGTTTATTGTATGTTTTGGATGAACTTCAAAGTTTTAAACTTCTTTGACATTATAAACCATTGATTATAGTATGAAATTATAGATGGTTTAAATATCTTTCTATATATTTTATCTTTTAATAGATTCATTAATTAAGATAGCAATACTTTTGGCATAAGAATTAGCTTCAAATCCTAAAGAATATATAGAATAATAAAAATGACCATTGATACAATAGCCTTTGAATTAGTACATCTAATTTCATCGACTGAAGAGACAAAAAACTAATCATGCTTCAAGATCATTTCTTAGAACCTTTTCTTTTCAAGTTCTTTTAGAACTCACTCTCTCTAATCTTAAGCTTGTTTAATGTCTCTTCCATGAAATTATGCCTAATCTTTCTTGTCTTCTTGAATGTAGGCTCTTCTTCAACCTTCTTAATATGATCTTTAGAATTCAATGGTAGTTAAGTTGCCACCGTCTTCATCTTTTTGCTACTATCTTATACTTAATATTCACCATTGCTTCAATTTTCAAGCTATAACTTCCAACTAATCTTGCTTCAATAACTATCTTCCATATCTCTTTATGTAAGCCTCTTAAATGAATCTCCATTACTACATTATCAGATATAGACTTATTCTTATAGAATCTTTAAAACTTATAAAAAATCATTTGAAAATCTTTCTTTTTCAATTCCAAATACAAACTCATAATTCAAAATTATACCAATTCTTTTTAATCTTTTTTCAATCTTCTTAATTGATCTTCTATACATAGAATCCAAATCCTCAACTTTCTAAAAATTCATAAATCTTTTTTAATATTAAATTCTAAAATATATATCCATTATTTTATATATCAAAGCATGTAACACTAAATGCCTTCTTTACATCTATGCCATAACATATTCTACATGAGCAATCTAAAAATAAAAAAAATTATTATATTTATAGTCCATAGAAGTTTTTCTAATTTGATTTCTATGCTTTTGATGATTTAGCCTTATTTTGAGAATTTGGACTAATTTCTTATCATTACAACTACACATCTTAGCATAGTGCGAGCCATCATCCAATACTTTGGTCTCCATCATTGTTGCAATGATATATAACTATTCTAAAATGATTAGATAACTCCTTTGATTTTTTTTAAAAAATATTTTGCTTCACCTCCATATTATTAATTTTAATATCCACTATTGGACATATTCTATAAAAGTTACATCATTTTTTATAAGAAAATTTCAACATCCATCTATCATTGATATTAATTAGCCATTTGCCATTCTTATAAATTTTTTTAGATTAGATTTTGATTTTAGAGCCATAATCTATTAATGCTAAGATTAACTTTTCAAGGCCTCTAATCTTTACAAATGTCTCTATAATAGCTCTTCCTTAATATAGATGAGTATAAATTATCAAAATGTCACCATTATTCTTCTATAATTTATTAATTTTACATTGTAACACCTTAGCCTCCATTGTAACTCCTTCTTCTTAGTTCTTGTTAGTGTTTTTTTTCACCTTGATATTAGCTACTTCATCATATAAAAATATTTGTAATGCTTCATCTTCTATCTCTTTAAATAAAACTTCCTCCATGATTTCAACTTTTATATTTTGAGTCTTATTGGAAATAACTCCATACTTTTTGCTTTGGTTACTATTGTCGAAATTATCACAAATCAAGTCAAATACTTTTCTAATCTCTTCATCTTCTTTCTTGATTACTAAAATATACAGTATCTTTATCATTACTATTTCAATTGTCATTTCTCTCTTCATCATGATTATATTAATGATGAGTTCATAAAAATCTTTTTTGACAATATTAAGAGCTTCTCTCAAAGTAAACTTAATCTTGGTATCTAAAATCCTCTTTTCTAAAATGTTCTTCATGTCAATTGAAGATTCAATATTAGATTGGAGTTTATAGATTGCTGCCTTACCTTTGTTCTTACTGTTGTTCATGCTTTTTTTCAACTTTTCTTTTGAAAGTGAAATATTAGCCCTTAAATGTGAAGCAAAAAGTTTGAGCAAAAATCCTCTCTATCCATTTTAAGAAGAAAAATAACTATACAATAAGTTTGGAAGATAGTAGAGATTAATTGTGTAATTACTTTAATAGTAAGTTAGTTAATCAAGTACTTGTAGTTCCAACTCTTTGAATAATGTCTTTCAAGCAATGATTACTATTTGATGTAATATAAACCAAGTGATAAAAAATAAAATAAGAAAAGAAAAGAATGAGATACAAATAACAAAATGGAAGTAGCCATGTGAAGAAAAGAGAGAATAAGCAACTGGATGAAAATAACACTGCTGGATGGAAAACAACACTATTATACAAAAAACAACACTGCTAGAAAAAAACAGTGCCACCAGATAAAACAACACTATCGGATGAAAATAATATTGCTGGACAAAAACAATGCCATTGGATGAAACAACACTATTAGATAAAAATAGTACTGCCAGATAAAACAATATTATTGGATGAAAATAATACTACTGGATGGAAATAATACCATTAGATGAAACATCACTATTGGATGAAAATAACACTACTGGATGGAAACAATATCATTAGATGAAACATCACTATTGGATGAAAATAGCACTATCAAATGAAAACAACATTGTAGGATGGAAACAATGCATAGCAGTAGCAAACTTCCAGGGTAGAGTACTAGCACAAAAAAAAACCTCTCAACTTCAAACCATCATAACTTTTTCATTTCAACTCCAAATTTCATGATTCTTTCACCCAATCTTACTGATTTTTTCTTCCTTACATAATGAACATATTTAATCAGAATAAAGAAAAAAAAAGAAAAAAGGAAAAAAAAGATCCTACTAACAGTGAACTCCAAGAGGACCAATAAGGATATAAAACAAGCAACTTATAACATAAGTTTATAATAATAAAACACTACAACTCTTTGGTGCCTCAATAGGCCACTCTTACTAAAGGCTGAAATCAAAGGTGAAAGAAAGAGAAATGAAGAACAAGGCTTTGAGAGGGCCTTATATACCCAAGGCCTTAAGCCATTTTTTAGCGATTTTTTTTATCAATAACTTGCAAGTAACAATTAATTTAGGAGCCTTCCTATTAACTAATCTTTGCAAGTCCGATAACTTGCATGTCACTTCAATCAATTCATATTTTTAGTACCATTAGTCATTTGCAAAAAAAACTAATGGTTGGCATCCATTTACCACAATGTGATTATAAATCACCATGAATATCAATCAATGGATAGGTTTTAGTTCCTAATAACTTATTTAACCAAAAAAATATGTAAAAAAACTTATTAACTTTTGAAAGGAATTTGCTAGGAGCCAACTTAATTTGTTGTTGTGGAAATAATGGTTAAAAGATAGAATAGATCTCCATATTTTTCTTTTACCATCTCTTATGGCTTTAAGAGTAGAATAACTTCCCACATTTTTTTTTAAACTATATTCTTACTAAAATTAATTCCATATTTCCTAACAACTTCAATTTTTTTTACAATCAATAAATACTTAATATTATATCTTATTAAAATATTAAAAATTAATTAAATAAAATTTTGGTGCATAATTTATGGCTCACAAAAGGTTGTGCTTCTTGCCTTAGACTGCTTATTAGTCCATCTTTTGGAATAGCCTTTCTACTACTTGGAACCTTTTTCAAATTAATTAGCTATTCTATTTTTTTTTTTTACTAATTTTGTTCCTCTTGACATCCACTAATACTTCATAGGATTCCTTCTCACTATATATCTCATCAAATGGGCCTTGATGGTGGTTGCATCAATTGGATCATTCCATCCAGTTAATCTTTTGATAGTTTATGCTTTCCTCACCATCACTTTTTTAGATACATGTATAATGGTTCTCACCTTGCTGAATTTAGTTTCAATAATAATAGTCTTTTCTTCTCTACCAATTGAAAAGTTGTCCCTTTAAAATCTATCTTCTTTCAATTTCTTCATACCATATTTTTAAAATTTAATATTTAAAGGTTCATCCATTGCAGCATCTCTAATTCTTTCTTCTTTGAAAGTAATAATACAACTTTTTATGGCATCTTCATATGATCTACAGTTACCAAGTTTGTGATTTGGATCATTATGTCAAATATACTAAATCACAAACTTCTTTGATATTTCAATTAATCATGAAGTACCTAACTTTGTATTTTTCTTCAAAGCATTCATTTCTACTTTCATTCTTTCATGCCCTTCATTAACTCCTCAAAGATGTCTTTGACTATAGTCTTATCTTTGAAGAACTTGTTAGAATAGAAGCAGACAAATTTTTTGTAGGAGCCTTCTCAACTATCTTTGATATTGTTTCAATTCTTTCTTCTAATCTTCTAGCTTTCACATGGTGTTATATTATGTGTCGTCCTATTTGGAAATGCACCGAGCATCTAACTCTGGAAGATAGGATTTTGTTTTACAAGTATCTAAGAATTCTAATTTGTATCACCCTTATTAGAAGAATGTAATTTGAACTTTAATTCAAAAGTGCTTAAATCCAATAAAAATTATCAAAAATACTCTTCTTGGTAGTCTCAATCATAAAAAAACTCGATTTGCCTTATTACTTTCATAATTAAGTAATTTTGAATTTTCTTTACAAACCTTAATCTTAATCAACAAGCTTTAGAGAATTATAGCTCCTAATCTAACCATCTACTTGAAACAAAATTTTGTACAAAAATGCCACTATAATTATTCTATATGTTCAAAAATAATTCACTCCAATCCAATTTATAAATCATGAAAAAATGCCCAAAAATCACACTAATATTACTTAGTTGCCAACTTGAAAGTTGATATAAATATTCCAACAATGATTTTTCCTTCTCCAATTGTTAATTTAATTCAAAATTGGTGCATAGCTTGAACTTTAAGTTCTCTAATATGATGTCAAATTTCACCTTGATCCAACTAATAAATCTTTAGATATCATAGAAATCCTACCCAATTCCAAACTGCCAACTTCCGGTACCTTCTTGTAGCAAAACCCAGATATCTCTTAATTACACTGTTGGATTATTACAAAATTTTACTTACACTTAGTACACCCAATTAACCAAGAATTATCAAAATTTAAATCATAGATGTGACACCAATTTTACAAGTAGTCAAGAGTACTAGCCTTAATTGTATTACATATATCTCAGGTTGCTAATACAAACCCTGATTTTGAACAACAATTGCAAAGTCCCAAAAAATCCTAAAAAAACAAGCCTTATGTCTCTAGAATAAGTTTCAAGCTAATTCTTAAATCCTAATCTCTAATTTTCAAATAAATCTCTATTTTGCCCTAGGCAATTGTTTTGGTTGCCAGAGATCTGATTTCAACCCTGTCTCACAAACGTCAACCTCTAGGCATCAATCTAATCTATCCTAGGGATATTTTAGCCCAATCCTACCTTCAAATTAATCCTAGTATCAACCATATTAATTATTTATTTCTTCTAATCTGATTTTATCAATTTATGGTCTTTTTAAGGCATTAAAAGAGTCTTTACATCATAGAAGGTAAAATTAATAACCAACCTTCAACCTAATAACTATTAAGACAAGAAAATAAATCAAGAGGCTTTTATAAGAGCCATGTTTAAATATCTTGAATCATTATTGAATCAAGATAATTAGATATTTAATTAAATATTTAATTTTGATTATATTTTCACTATATAGTCGTATTACATCACAACAATGATGTTATTTGGCAATGAGGCTCACTACTTTCCCTAACCTTCTCTAATTGGTGAAAAAATCACCTTCTATTGTTTCATCTTAAAGAAAGAGAAAAAAACAATCTTCTAGTGCTTCTTATGCAGCTTGTAGAAACAACTTTGATTTCTTCACCTCTAGAAGGCACTTCTTAGATAATGGAAGTTGTCCAAAATTCTTCTCAAAGTCCATTAGTTGCTCGTTTGGTCCAATACATTTGCCTGATTGTTGTTCCATCCAATCAAGAAAATCTCTCTTAGACATTCTTTTAGTATCTTCATCAAAGTATTCATCTCTTAATCTTTCTTCAAATCTAGTCCATATATCTAAGTAGATGCTTTGATATATTTATTTCACCTTTTTTTTGGTTTTTGAAATAATTGCTAGATCAAAGATCTCAATCATCCTTTCTTTTGGAACTTAATAGATTTCTATTTTACAAGTGTGAACTTTCAAAAATCTAATGATATTCTTCTTATAAAATCTTTTCACTTTGCCAACTATATTCTTCAATGCTTTGGTGGCATCTTGCCTATTTATGTTAGCAACTTGTTTGCTTATAAATATTTGCATAGCTCTTAAAAATTCCTCTACAAGGTTTTGACTATTTCTTCTATTTAAGCGTTATTACTCTATATCTCCTATCTTGCCTTAATCAATCTAATAGTCCTAAAGCTTCTCTCATTAGAAGCACCAAATATTAAGGTGAGAGAATTTTCTTCAAGAAAATATAGGATTTTTTATTGTAATTAGATATAGTCAAATATTATCTTTTATTCAAATGCACTCCATCACTTCATGTATATATGGTAGTTCTTAATAGTATGTGGCAAATGACACCCCTTTTACACTCAAATAAATACTATAACTTCATATATCATTATATTTGAGCATGTAATGGCTCTTTAAAGAACTATTTAATCTTTATATGTATAAATCAAATCTCACTTCCTAAAATTCTCTATAACATACTTTATAAGCAAATAAAGCCATGAATCATATTAACAAATAATAATTGATTTTTTTTTATAAAAAAAAGACACCACAACTTCAAACTAATTCTTTTCAGAGTAAGTGAGAACTTTTTGGAAAGCTTACAAAGAAAAAAAATAACTTCTCAAATTTTCAAATCCATTATTCTAAACTCACTATGAAAAAACTTCTAAAGAAAAATCTTAAAGATTGGTTGGCTCTTTTTTTATCCAAAAAAGCATAATAGCATCATACTAAATCCTCTTAAAGTAAGTAAGATCTTTTTAAAAAGCTTATAAAAAAAAGATCAACTCATCAAAATTTCAATTCCAAATTCTAAATCTACTATAAAATAACATTTAGAAAAAAACCTTGAAGAGTGGTTTGGAATTGCTATTATAAATAATAGGCAGAAATATAATACAATCAACCGGTCTCATATTCCTTGAATTTTGACAAAATGAAGTCTATTCAAAATTTGTGGTTATAACCACAATTTCTTTTTCTCTATTTCATTTTTTTGATCTTCCTTATCATTTTTTTAATCTTTTTATATTATTTTATTTATTTATTTATTACAAAATAAATTCTTATAATATTTTATATTATTTTTACATATTATAACACTTTCCAACATGACACCCAATTTCAAGAAGGCAGAGTTTGACACTCAATATGGCAAAGGCCTCCTTAATTGCAATGGAGCTACTACAATAGAAATTTGGCCTAAATCATTTATTTTTATTTTTATTTTTATTTTTCTTTTTCTTTTGTTCTTTCATTGGTGTATGATATTGAAGTGGTTTGCAATAAGCGATTCATATTTCTCTATATGTGTGTAACTATGAAGGATCTTTGTTCTATTGGAATATTATAGAATACTATTTCTTTCCTATGATTATTGTGAAGTTCCGAGGTTTAATATTGTCGAAATGGAGATGTTGGCACTAGAAGTGCGACTTTGTGTAGTGGAAGTGATATATCTCCTACTAATTGTACTGGAGAGGGGGAGCTATGGTACTAGTATTCTTGATTGCATTTCTTTTTGTTGGCAGTTCAACGGTAGCTTGGCCAAGTTATAGCAACCAAGATTTACCTTGGTTATTATTCTAATTTTCTTTTTTCTATTTCTCTACTCTTACTTATATCTAGGTCTTGTATGGCAACGCTAAGGAATTTTGTGCACATCAATCAATTTATATAATGTAATGCAATGAAATAATATTAACATGATTCCTATTTTGTTCTTTCTTTTGGTGTTGTTGGATTGATGTAACTGAGGGGTGCAGTCCAAATGGAGATACTTCATATTTTCTTCAACTTGTATATTGACAATGCAAGCATATTCTTTCAATTAAGTTCTTATCGTACTCAAGAAAAGGAGATTGACAACTTTGTAAATTGCTTTCATTACACTAATTAGTAGATGAGTTTTTTAACTATTTCATATTAGAAGTTGCAAGATTTGTCTTGCATAAATTTATAGCAAAAAGACATTAATTTTGCAATGATAATTTTTTAAAGAAAATGTGTAAGTTGTGCTTGTTGATTGCTAATTTCCTAGTTCAAACAAGGCTTAACTCATTTGATGCTAATTTAGACTTGTACACTTGAAAAATTACATTTTTTTTTTTTTTTTTTTTTTTTTTTTTTTGAGCTTACGTCAAGTCTTGCCATTACCTTCTCCAATCAAAACAAATCACTAATAAGAAGATTATAGATGTTAAATCTTAAGAGCACAAGTTCAAGTTTCACCATTTTTTCAAGAAAGATCAACATTCAAAACCAAGTCAGCAAAAGCAAAGAAGGACAAGAAACTCTCATATTTCTAAGTACTACAGTAGCTTATACTTCTATCAAAGTCTACACCGACTTAGAGTTTTTTGTTATATCTATTTAGAATTACCATTGAGTTGGATTAGCTTGGTTATAAGGCAAATACACATTGTTTTGTGTTCAAATAGAAGTAAGTAGTGCATTTGTGAAATAGCTATGAAGCAATAGAGTGTGGTTGATTAGCATTGGATATGTTACCTTCTCAAAACTATAAGGCTTAAGAATTGGAGTATAATTGTGAGTTTAACTAAATCTCTACTAATTAGAAGTTTATTTTAGTTCACAACAAGTAAAACAACTATGTAAATTTTAGAATTTTTAACTCTTGTTTAATCCAAATTAAATCACTCTTTAAAATCCTTAAATCATCTAAGTAGTCAATCAACTTCTACCACTAAATCACACTTACAATTGTGAATCATTCACAAAATGCATCCCTATGTAATTTCTTTTCTTAACACTTAATTAATTTAATTTAATTTAATTTTTATTTAATTAAAATTCATCTATTCCCAAAAATTCATCCAAATATAAGTTATCATCTACAAATAATTTCTCATCCACTTCATTAATTTTCATCCAATAACATTTCATCCAATATAACCTATACTTATTCTAATCTAATTCATCCAAATCTACTTCAATTGTTCTAATTTAACTTCGTCCATTTGGGAGCCTCACCAGGTCAAAAGAAGTCGACTCCTTATTGATGGAGAACTCGCCTCTGGTACTAGACAAGCCGCCACAGTAGCAGAATCCGAACAAAACCCAGCAAGAACCTTGACTTTGGCGCTATGTTAATACCTCCTCATTGCCACTCCTAAATCCATCTCTGTTTGAGATCACACACACCTCCTCATTGAGGACGAGGTAGAAAAAAAGACTGAAGGTGCAGTAGAAGCCTATGTGCGAAGAAACCAGCAGGACATGCTTCTCTCCGTGCGAGGGAGATTCACAAAACCACAGCGGCTGTAGACCTTTACTTCTCACCCAAGTTCCAAATCACCAGTGTGAGAAGTGGTGGAAAGCTGCAGTGTGGTTAAAACCACAGGTATTCGACCTCCACTACACACCTTCCCAAGAAGATCCCAAAAGTTGAGGATTCCTCTCACGGATGCAAGCAAAAATGGAATTGTGGAAAAAAAACCACGGATTGCAGTAGAAAAATCGACGGCGGTTCTCAACCTCTGGAAATAGAACGCGCTAGTTCACTACAACGAGATTTAGTTAATGGCAAGAAGGAACTAATGACAGAACTTAATAGAAAAAACAAACTAGCTGCGCCTCAGAGAATGTGCTTGAAGATCCGTCATGTACGAAGAATCTCCGTCAAGAAGCATACAGCACGATCAAAAAAAAAAGGAGCTAATAAAACTCGACTTAAGTGCACTACTACACCAAAACATTCCATGAATAATTCTAGAGATTCAAAACAACAAATCACTGCAAAAATAGATACTGCAAACGGAACAAACCAGGACATGAGCCTACCCACGTGATCGACCGACCGATAACAGAGACTAAGGTCGAATGAAGCACCTTCTCGACAACATTCACCAAGAAATCAAACACTCGTGAGCATGGGGTTGATGTCCGTCCAACTCACAAAACCCTCTCTTGTTGCGACCATCAGAACTATAGCAAAACTGACGATCTGCGATGTCAGAGTGACGATTGCGCACATGACACAACACGATGCTACGAAAGGATTTCAAGGGAGGATAGAGATCGACAAATTGCAGCGACGACTGGGAAGGAGATCGGGTTACGATGGCAGAGTAATCACGCAACAAGCTCCCAAACCTGTCGTAGATCTTGACTCTCTCAAAGTTCTCCAAATTTCATGTTGTGCGCATCGACCAAAAGGCCTCACAACATGAAATTCTGTCGGATTTTGTTCGAGTGACTTTCAATGGGCGTACACCTTGACACCAACAGTTTAGCCGATCACTCGCCTCTTTCTCTACCTCTACCAGACTAGTCACACTGATCTTGATTCTGAAGCAAGTCACAGCTCAATTAAAATTTTGATCCTGAATCAAGGAGCTCAATTAATATTTTAATGACAATAAAAACTACAATTAAAAAATCATAAATATATATTAGCTAATTTAAGGGAAAAAAATTTATTTCAAAATTTCTTCTCAAAGAAAACTCTACAAAAGATCCATTCTTGCATTGACATCCTATTTTTTGCTATTTATTTCAACACTCCTACATTCATTTACAAGACCAATAACTTTAAACACTATAAGCCTCAACACTACAGTTGCAACCTACTGTGACTGTCGCTTGACGAGATGATGGAATCTATGGTGGCAACACAATGACCAATATTCATCCACAATTCTCCTTTGTAAGACCTGAAAGTGGTGAAGTTAATTTAGGGTAAAGATTGAATTATGTTAGTTTGAATAAACAATTGAATGTTGGATGAATTTTAATCAAAGATGAACTTCAATCAATTCAGATGATAAATTATGGATGAAAGTTGAATGAATGAATTTTTAAATGAAAACTCATTTGTAGATGATAATTGTCTTCTAACTAATGAAGGTTTATTTTAATTCACAACAAACTCAAGGACATCCCAATAGAAAGAAAGAAGCAATTACTAGACTTGGTGCTTATAAACCTCTCTACCTCTATCCTAGCATTGAATTTCTTGAAAGATGCTCTACAAAACTCCTTCACAGATGCATCAGACTTTGGCAATGATAAATAAACACCAACCTAGAATCCTCTCTAATTTGCAAAAGAATCCTAATAAGATCAATGGATTACTTGGTAAGGTAACTCAAACCCTAAAGAACTTCCTTTCTTGTCTTGTAAGCTCTGCACCTCTAACCTCTCCACAAAATTGACCTTGACTCTTATAGAAACTCTAACACGAGTGAATGATGCCACCAACCATGACAGCAAAGTCCGCAACGACTTATTGCACAGTTTGCGACAAACAAGAGAAACTACCCACATAACAAGAAGGAACAGTTGAAATTGTGCACCAAACACAAATAGAGCATTATTGCTAACACTTGCAAATCAACAACCATGTGCAGTTCAAGAAAACAAAAAACACGTACTAATGCCATTTCTTCTGCCAATGCATCCAAACAATCAATTGCTTCCATTGGCGCCACTCTAAAGCATCCATTTTTGTCTCCCCTGTGTGTAGATGAAAACTGTCGATCTGCTTCACTCTAGTAGTGGACCAAGACTGTCCTCCTGTGTATATTGATCCACTTCGTTAATAAAGCCTTTTTGATTCAAACAACCCTGTGTGAGTTTCGCAACACTTTCACTGGTTTCACTCAGATGGGTAGTTCTTTTCATCTAATCCAGATTCAGAAATCTGCAAGTCTTGTCCATGATCCAGCTTCATACGATTGGATGTGGGGAGAAAACTCCGTGGTCTTCTTCATGCGAACATCTACCATGAGCTTTACTATCTTAGTGAACACTGCATGAAAGTCGTGTGTCACGTTTTGCATTGTCTGGTGAAACATCGAAGTTGTCCACACTGAACAGTTCATTGATTCGGTGACTGGTATTTTGTTTTATTTGATGCTCTTGTCTTCGACAGGGGAGTGGAGATCAGAGGGGTTTTGTGTTAATGGACTTGGCTTTGGTGTCCCTGGCCATCGCGTCGTCGATGTAGATGTAGATGTTGATTAGTATGTTTTGATGTGCGCCTGAATTTGTAGTTGTGTTGGCTTCGAACGATGGCGAGCTGACTATGATTCTTATTCTTGTCATGCTTGTGGATCTTCCTCCACCTTTGAACTTGCTATGGCTGTTTAAACTGGTGCCAAATGACAAATTTCTTCTCTCTGAATCCAGGGCCCCAACAATTCAGCATTCAACGCCGAGGCTTCATTTTGTATTATTGCGTTGTTTGGACAACAGAAAGCAGATCACTGCATGAATGATTCCACACATATCTTTGGGTTGTTTGTTTCATTTTTTTCTACTGCTTTTTCATTCTCTTCTGTTCAAGTTGGCGCCTTTAAAGTTCTAATACCATACCAGGATTTTTAACACTTGAAGAGATTTAGGAGATTCAAGTCTTGTAAATTATCAATGCTTTATGGCTTCAGTTTATTTATTTATTTATTTATTAACAACATTCTAAAAAAAGATAATGTGTTCTATGTTTGAACCTCAAGACATCACGTTTAAGAACAGATGTAGTTTAATATTATTGGATTTTAGAATTGTAACTTTCTAATTATGAATACACATATTATAATATCTCCTTTGAAGAAACCATTGCAATTTGTGTAATACACCAATTAGTTACAATCTACTCAAAGTTTATTATTACTTGTCAAGTTTGATTTTAATTCTATTTGTGATCTCTAAATTTTTTAAATTTAGGTGATCTAATGTATATATATATATATATATATATATATATACAAAGTATTACTAATGCCACCAGCCATTCACTATATGTTATTATAACTTTTGCTATTGCCACCTCAATCTGCCGTGTACCCCATGCCCACCCACACTCTTTGTTAATACTAAATATATTAAATTTAAATTTAATTTAATCATTTATATATTCTTAATATTTTAAAAATAATTTTTTTCTTAATATTTTTTTACTAAATTTTTGGTAAAATAATTTATCCTTATTGATTCATAATTTTTTAATTAAATATATATATATATATATATTAATTTCAAAAATATATGTGTGTATTAGGAATTTTAATTTATTTTATTGGATTAAAAAAGATTAGAAGTATGTTGAGTAGATGACAAATTGTACTGGCAATAGCAAAAATTGTGGGGGCATTAGTAATACATTGTGTACATATATATTACAATATAGAATTGCATACATAATATTTGATAATATTTTGTCTTAAGACTGCTTTATTATTTAAAGAATAATTCAAAAAAATCAAATTTTATGTTTTTATTTCTTAGCACAATTTTCTTTGATTTGTAAGCTTTTACAGCAATTTTTTTTTATACAGTTTATCATTTATATTCAATAAATAGATGATTATTATTTTAAAATTTAAAATTATTGAGAAATAAATAAATAGAATTTAAATAATTTTAATTGATTTGATTTATTTTACAAATCTATGCCAAAATTATAATTAAGTTATGTTATGAGTTAAGTTAAAGATCATAATTCTTTAACCATTTATGAAAACATTAAATAAAAAAATCCTTTGAAAGTTTTGGTTATTTTCAAATAAATTGTGATTTATTAATTATATAAAATAATTAAAAATATAACTCTTAACTCTTAACTCTTAACTTGTAAGCAAATAAAGATAAATGCAAGGTTGAAGCTATCTTGAATTTCATTAACCTTGTGTGAAGTCTTATTTATTTAATCCATCTTGTAGCTTGATTGATTGATTAGTATGTATATGTATATGTATATATATATATATATGTATATATACATAATGCTTAACATAAGTTTTTCACATGAACATCTTATATTTATTAAATACCTAATTGGTAATTTTGTTTTAAAATATCAAGTTGTGTTTTGAATGAAGGTCTTGTAAACTCTAAATCCAGGATTTGGTGCTTCAGTCTTTTTAAAAACATCAAAATTTATAGTTACTCATAAATTTTATTTCAAAATAAAAAGAAGCCACTCAAGTCATCATAAGCCAATGATGTACTGATTAATATGACAAAACCTATTCAGCTAAGCTAACATAATATATATATATATATATGTGTGTGTGTGTATATATATATATATATATATATATATTTAATCATAAATCTTTTAAGTGTAACTAGTTTTCATACTTTATTAACAAATAGTGCATTATTTATTTAATCCATCAATAAGTGCACATTTTCACATTGCGTTGAACTTTTAATCCAACCTGATACTCACATATACAACCATAACACACAAGCAACCCACCTCAACATCCAAGCTCAAGTTCCATAACAATCCAACTAACCAAACCAATTATTCTATTTCTAAATGATCATCTCAAACACACAAATCTACACATGAGATTGATTGAGAAACAAATAGACCGCAGCTACTGAAAAAACCCAAGTCTAACCGCAACCATGAGACCACAGCATTGCACAAGACTGTCACTGATCAGTAAGTAGATAACCCTAATCCAGTGGTAACGGAACTTCGTGTCCATCCCTGCAGGTGAAACTATTCACCAGCAGTGATTCTCGCAGGATGAGGGCAAGGTCATGAAGAAGGCAAGAGAGCAGGAGGGAGGAGGAGGAGGAAGAAGAAGAAGAATAAGTGGATGAGAGTTAATAGGTGAGGAGGATTCTGGCCACCATGTGTGCAGCAGCAGGAGTAGCAGAGAGTAAGTATGAATGGGAAGGAAGACATGAACGATGGGTTTGGGCCAAGCCAGTCAAGCAGTCAGTCAGGAAGTCAGTCAACCTCAGTCAATGCCTGCTTTTGTCTTCGTCACCCAGCTCTCATTTTGATTCCTCGGAGCTGCCCTTCAAAACCTTGTTGCAACAACTGACGTAACAGCAGCAGCAGCAGTGGCAGAGGTTCTCCACCGCTCTAGACATGACTACTTTGTTTCCCCCCTTTTGTTAGCTGTATTTGCCTTTTCTTTCCCACTGGGTCGGTGTTCCACTGCAAGCTGACGTCGGGGATGCGTTTTCTTGTTTAAAGCTTGCATTGGAGGCTGCCTCCTCTTGCTGCAGTTCAGTACGGAGGGGTGTGTTTTTTTTTTTTTTTTTTTTTTTTCAACTTTGTTTTGTTTTGTTCTGTTTGTTTGTTTGTTTTCCAGGGGCTGTTTGTGGGAGCGTGGTAGGAGTAGTGATTAGAAATGTTATATCTTTGGCCGAGTTTGTTTGTTTGTCGAGAGAGCCGAACTGGTGAGAGGTAGTGATGGTAATGGCGACAACTATGGAGGTTTGAAGGCAGTGGAAGGTGTTTGCAGAGTTTTGTGCTGCAAATTTTCCTGGTGGTTGATGTTTACATTCGATGTTCTTAGCTCGAGGTAGCCCCGTGGGCATTGTGAAGACAGTGTGAATCATATTGGAGTCGTGGAACATCCTGGAGTCGGTACTTTTGTGAAGTCAGAAGGTGTCGCAAGGTATGGGGAGAAGACAGGAGTTGATTATGTCTCTTGTGACTTGATGACAGCTCTCGTGACTATACAATGTGGTTAAACCTTTACACGCTTTGCCTGCTTTCTTTTCTGGCTCAAGGGAGGCATGTCCAGTTTTGTACTTCTACCAGCACTTCGAATACCACGGGAATATACAGCTTCATCTTCTTGTGAAGGTGCTGGACTGATGACGTCTTTCGGTGTGCTATGAGCGGTGTACTGGCTTAGTGCTTTACACTAGGGCCTGATTTGCTCTTTCCTTCGCGACTCCCAAAGTTGGCCATAATGAGAAGTGCCTATCATTGGAGAGGAAAGCGTCAAGGTGTGTGAGCAACGCACATGCAAGCTTTCCTAGTGTTCTAAGGTACCTCCTCACTTCATTATGCTGTGATTATGTGTACGATCTCGGTAGCATATGCTTCCAAAACCTGTTTGCAGGTAATAAGCGTGCTATCTGCAATCACTCTTGGAATTCAAAACTCTCAAGCAAGCACTTAACGTGGATTTGTGCAGCACTAGCTTTTCATTGGGGGCAATGTTGGTGGCCGATTACACAGCTCGGTTTGTTGAGTACCAGACCATGTTACTGCCCGCTAACATATTTGTCAACAGTGATCCAAATAGTTTCTGTGGCCATGCTTTCGTGAATGATAACTCCTTTCGCCTAGGGTTCTTCTTAAGTATGCTGTCACGCATGGTGCGCACGCTCTTCATTGATGTTTTCTTAAAGCAAATTGGACAAAGTGACATGTAAGATGATGCGATGGTTAGATGTTCGAAGAGAATCACCACCAAAGTCCTCTTCAAAAAAATTCATTCTGAATCCTCTAATTAGCTATACCACGTGGATGTAGAAGGTGGGACAATAAGCTGAAATGGTTTTCACCATAGCCAATGTTGCAAGGCTAATATTCTCGTGATGATCTTTACAATGCAGGAGAGTCGGATGACACCTGCAAAACACGCGTTTTTTCATTTGCTGTAATCTGAACCCCTCCAAGAGGTTGAGAGGCATGAAAATGCGCACCCATCGAGGCGAAGCTCAGGGTAGACATGATCATGTAGCAAAGTAGAAGTTGGTCAATACTAATTGGCGGCAACAACGAGATCAAAATACTTGAGGAGTGCGACTCAATCCGGCCATCCACATGGCTTTGCTGTTGATCCAGCTCTGTCTAGGAATGCTGGTAATGTTACAAACAGCCTGTGCACTAAGAGACGACTTGAGCTGTCTGCTAAATTTCAAGGCGTCAGTAGGAGATCCCGAGGGACACCTCATCACATGGACGAACACAACCTCCTCTCCTCGTTCAATCTGCACGTGGTATGGAGTGACATGCTATGGTAACAACGCACCTCCTGTCTACTTCATCAAACTCTCAGGGTCTCGTCTTAATGGCTCTTTCCCGCAGGGATTGAAAGGGTGTAATGCACTTACCCGGCTGGATTTGTCGGATAACAGCTTCACAGGACCTATTCCGAACAAGTTATGCTCGGACCTCCCCAATCTGGTGGACCTCGACCTTTCGCGGAACAAGATCCAAGGGAGTATTCCCTCGAGCCTCGCAGAATGCAAGTTCATGAATGACATCTTGCTAAACAACAACGAATTGTCGGGAACAATTCCCGAGCAGATTGGATATCTAAACCGCCTCCAGAGGTTCGATGTGTCGAGCAACAGACTGGAAGGGTTCATTCCAAGCACTTTGGTGGAGCGTCAGTTCGAGAATCGGTCTGGATTCGACGCCAGCAGTTTTCTGAACAACACAAGCCTATGTGGACGCCCACTCAAAAATAAATGTGCGAGGATAGGGGACCGGAAGGGAGCAACCGCGGAGGTGATCGTTGGAGGAGCAGTTGGAAGCGCTGTCGGGGTGTTGTTCATCGGGGCCATCATATTCTGCTGCATTGTTCGCAGCACGAATAAGAAGAGAGCCACAATGTTACGCGATGAGAGCAAGTGGGCTTCCCGCATTAAGGCGCCCAAGTCTGTCATCGTGTCCATGTTCGAAAAGCCGCTGGTCATGATTAGGTTGAGTGATTTGATGGACGCCACCAACGGATTCAGCAAGGAGAACATCGTAGCGTCTGGTCGATCCGGGATAGTGTACATAGGCGACTTCACAGATGGATCCGTCATGGCAATCAAGAGATTGCAAGGTCCCACACGCACTGAGCGCCAATTCAGAGGCGAAATGGATTCTCTCGGTCAGATTCACCATCGCAATCTCGTCCCCGTACTTGGGTATTGTGTCGTTGGCCAGGAACGGCTCTTGGTCTGCAAGCACATGTCCAACGGGAGCTTGAACGACCGCCTCCACGACGCATTCGAGAAGGAGCCACTGGACTGGAAGACACGCCTCAAGATTGCTATCGGCGCATCGAGGGGATTCGCATGGCTACACCATAGCTGCAATCCCCGCATCATTCATCGCAACATTAGCTCCAACTGCATCCTCCTCGACGATGAATTCGAGCCCCGGATCACCGACTTCGGTCTCGCGCGTGTCATGAAACCGGTTGATACACACATCAACACTGCCATCAGTGGCGACTTCGGCGACGTGGGCTATGTGGCGCCGGAATATGTCCGCACCCTCGTGGCCACCATGCGGGGTGATGTCTATAGCTTCGGCGTCGTGCTCTTGGAGCTTGTCACTGCGCGAAAACCCGTGGATGTAGTCGACAGTGACTTCAAGGGCACTCTGGTCGAGTGGGTCGGGGTGCTGGTCTCCAGCGGCTGCATTACGGATGCCTTGGACAGCTCCCTTCGAGGAAAGGGGGTTGACGGCGAAATGCTGCAAGTTCTCAAAATCGCTTTGTCGTGCGTGCAGGCCGCCGCACGAGAGCGACCGTCCATGTATCAGGTGTCGGGATTGCTCCATGCTGTTGGCCAGCACTACAACTTCAGCGACGACTGTGATGAGTTCCCAGTGTTTCCCGAGACGGAGAGACGATACAATAGACTCGTTGTATCTGTAACGTAACATAAGTTGATTTCACTAGCAGCTTCCATCTTTTCCTGCAGACTGTCTTAACATGTAGGTCTTTAGGTTACTGTACCAGATTGAGTGGATGTATAGGATCTAGTTGAATTCGCAACAGGATATTTGAATAGGTGAACCAAAGTGTGCGGGTATGACAGTTGATTACATACTTTTAAGAGTTCACCCATGTCAAAAAAATGTTGATGACATTACTTAAAGAGAGTGAACAAATCCCTGTAACATACTGTGTTCTCAAGACAACAGATAAAATCTATCCAGGAAGATATGTTGTCAAATCTATTAAACTGATAAATACAAAATAGATAGCGTCAACTTTTCACAAGTGACAACACCACGCATGATCAAAAAGTCCTAAGTTTTCCGTTCACCAAACTGCACGGAAAGTCGTGCCCCAACATCTTGAAGGATAGCAATTCCAAGCCAATGTTCACTATACTAATCACAAAGCGATATGGTACGCATTAATGTCGAGGCAGTGTATGTGCACTGCCCAATGCGGCGAAATCATTACAGCTGCCAGTCGATTGGCAATTGCCCAGCGTTTTCTAGAAACTTGTTTGTTTGAGAAAAATGCCTGCAAAGAGATTCATTGCAGTCAGTTCTGACAGAAAATTGAAATCCCAATCTCTCGGCAGCTCAATCAAGGCACGAGATTATTGAGAATATTTTCTGCCATCACACTATGTCCTTGAGCTTCACGAAATATAACCACATTGCTATGGAGTTCGGCCTCTGCCATTTCGATACTGTTAAGGAATCTTTGTGTTGAGATTCTGTTCAGAAATAAACAATGCAACAAAAGATCAAACGGTTCAAATAAAAAAGTCACATAAAAGACCAGATCAGAAGTGCGGAAATTAAAATATGTACCTGCAACCAAAGAAACCTCGATTTGCTGAGAGACCAGAAGGATGAGCTGTCTTCAAGATGTGGTGAGCACTGGCATTAATCAGCCTGTTTCACATGACACCCAGGAGTAATCGGAACGCCTTTAAATATTTTTTTGCGACAAAAAGCATGGCGTTCAAGTCCAAAATGACCAAATACAGGAAGGAATGCATAATGAAAAGCAAGGCATCCATCATTCAAAACCTTCCAGAAAAGGCTACCCCTCAACCAGAAAATTGACCTACACTGTCGAATGAGGACAAATCGAAGGAGCTACCTGGTCTTCTCCTGTGCAGAATTGCCCCATAGAATAAAGACAATGCCTTTCCTTTGCTGAGATAGGGCACGTATTGCAGCATCCGTGAACATTTCCCAGCCTTTCTTGGCATGTGAATTTGCTTGATGGTCTCGCACTGCAATTTTCAGAGAAATCAATTAGCTTCATTATTTTGCAACATCTTGAATCGTCTACAAGAGTAACATACATATAGCATGTAATTGGGCAGTCAAACCAAAAATATTAAGCATTGCAAATCAACTGTAATTGCGACAGACTAATTTCTTAAGGCATGGGCAAAAGCACAGTCGTGCCAACCTTTACCCAATGTACAATACCTGTAAGCACTGTGTTGAGAAGGAGCACGCCCTGCAAGTACATAGCAGTTTAAGCAGGATGGCTAACCATTATTCATCTCGTGCAATAAAACCACTGCTAGCCGAAATAGAAAGGCCAACGGCAGAAGAAAATCAAACTACCATATATTACACCAAGCTTCTAAGTCATGAGGACCTTCTGAAGCACACAGAAAAAATAAGCAGAAAAGTGGGACGTCATGCACTTGCCTCACCCGCAGAAGTGGAGAAATATTAATGGACTTGTATAGTTGAACTACTTTAACGAGGCATCGCAGTATGCTACGCACCTGATAAGCCCACTTCTCCAGATTGCCATGTTTAGGGATAGGACATCCAACATCATTTTTAATCTCCTTAAAAATATTGACCAAACTCGATGGAATTTTGATCCCTTCCGGAACTGAAAAACTCAAGCCCATTGCTTGCCCAGGACCATGATAAGGATCCTGCAAGTGTTTATCCCATGAGACGCGTGTTAGACCTTTAGGATCCAGCGAGTAGAGAAACAACAATAATCATCCCACAAATGGTTAAAGACAATAATTATATAGATGCATATGTCGGAGTTCTTGAGGTATGCATTACAAATGGGTTGTAAAAGCAACAAGTCCCCACTTTATGAAGTGATTAAATCCACTCAGAGGATTTGAGCTTCTCATTAAAACACAGGTCCTCACCTGACCAAGAATGACAACCTTCACAGAGTTGAATGGGCAGGTGTTGAAAGCATTGAACACTTTAGCCGCAGGAGGGTAGATGGGAAACTTGCCAGATGCTTCTTCCAGTACAAACCGATACAGTTTATCCATGTACTGCTTTTGTAACTCTTCTCGCAATACTTCAAGCCAGCTCTCATCGACCAGCAACAGAGAAAACTTCGGAAATGCAACTCCAGCCTCTGCCAATTTCACGAGTATGACATGAGTACAGCAATCTACAGACATGCCCTCTAAATAGGATATAATATGCTTTATGAAACAAGACCCACCACCTAGAAATCAAGAAACACCCAAATGAAAGTAAAAACTATCAGGAAATAGTATTGCAGACACCGAGACCACTACCTTTTGCATTAGCTACATGCTCTTCACAAGTTTTGAGATTTCGCTTAGCTCGTGCTCCCGCCTTATTGGCCTCCATTCTCTGCTTCTGCTCCAGGGTCATTTCAGGCAAGGCATTCTCTTGACTTTCAACACTATCTTTTAACTCCGGCACTTCTGTCGAGGGTTTTTCCTGTTCTTCATTGTCTTCACGTTCCTTCCGCTTCTTTTTGCCTTCCGCAGGCGGCGCTATTTCAACAGACACGTCGTCATTTTCTTCCGTTGGAGTAACATCGCTGGAAGAATCTTCTTTTGACCTCGCGCTTGCTGCGGTTTCTTCTACCACTTTCAATCTCTTGGGCGCTTGGAAAAAGCTTGAAATACTTTTTTGAGACGTCATGTCTGCCCATCAATGATTAATTAAAAACGCTTCGATTTCTATGCTAAGCCTAAATTTACACAAATCCACAACGAGGCACGTCACACTGCCAAAAGCATACGAGCTACCATGAACAACAATTCCGGCATTCACAGTTTCTGACTCCGAAGGAATTTAACCACGATTCAACGGTAGGAAGAAGGCTGTCGAATGGAGTAGCACGCGGTGTCTCCAATGTGGTTCTACAAACAAGATCCAAATGCATTAGTTACATGGATCCAGCAAGGCCAACAAGATCCCCATACCAATCCAGGCAATGTTGACGCTCAGCTTCTTCCAAAGTGGCAGCCTCTGGCAAACAATTCTTTGCAAAACCTGAGCAATTACACATTGCACTCTAATCAGTCAACACCCGATGCAGCAAACCTCAAACCTTCGAATGGGACAGAAAACCTCCCACACAAGTTCATGACATTCCTACGGCGATCCACCATTTGCCTCCCCTTCGCAGGCAACCAACTTACCTTAAAAACCTCAAACCCACAACTACACTAATCTCAGCACCCAATTCACGAACGACGCAACTGGGAGCTGAAAGCACACTTAGGGCTGACTCAGAAATCCAAAACCAAAGCTTAAAACCGCAAAACAAACCGAATTCCCACTGGCCGCACAGCACGCATTCACCCTCTGCGCCGCAACAAGTGGTGAAAAAGCCATGGAGAGGAGATGCCAACAACAGAAACCAGAATGCAAACGCAATCACGCAACGCTGCGCATACCTGGCGGTATGAAGCGGTGCTGCGCCGTCTTTGGGACGTGGAGGGAAAGCGAGAAGGTCAGGGTGAGGCGCAATGAATGAAGCAGCAGCGCAGCCTCGAAAGCATCATCTGGGCACCCAGCAGGCTCCACATGCCCTCCCCGCTGCTCGCGAGGTTTGCCGCCATAGCTCTCCTTTCTTCACCTTCACTCTTCCTTCCGTTTTAGTGTTTCGATGCAGCTCCGGCGGCGCTCACCGGCACCCATTTCCGCACTCATTTCCCCACCCATTTCGTATATTCCACTGAGTTTTGTGGCGCTTGTGGAATGGATGAGTAAGATAATGGACTTTTCTTCATTTCGTGAGAAGTTCATCGTAAGAGGAGGTTTATGTCTTTTGCTTTGTTAGAGAAGCCTTTCTAATATGTTTTTACAAAAGAGGAAACATTATATGTAGAAGTTGCTATAATGCAGTTGTTGCACATTGATGATTAGTATTTTGCATGTTGTTGTATATGTACCATGTCTAATATTGATTGTGATTAGAATAATTCTTGAATAGTGGTTTAAAATTTGAACTCTTATTTTTAGAATATTTTAGCTTTTAATTGTTATTTGGTATAAAGTTTGTTGTATTTTTGGTAAGTATTGAAATTGATCTAGTATGCTAGCATTGAATCTTGAAATCTCCATATAGATTAGTAGATTAGTTTTTTAGACTCTTAAAGAGAATTTATTCTTTGAAGATAAGTGGAGAGGTTATAGTTTTGTAACTCTTTTATTAATTTAAATTAAGAAGCCTCACTAGATTAGCCTTATATTTAGAGATACTAGTCCAAATGTCCAAACAAGAAAAATAAGATAGAAAGTATATTTTTTCTACATAACATAAAAAACTTTGTTCTTTAATTTTTTTTTGTTGCGCCTATTTTAAGAAGTAGTTTTTAGGAAAAACCAAAAGTAAGATCAAAGAACTACTTGAAATAACCATTCAAAAAAAAATCTTGATTTTTAATAAACAAGTTTTTCTAATAGTTGTATCAAGAAATAAATTGACATCATTAGATTTGTAATAAAAATGTTATTTTTTCCATTTCATAGAATCTTCTTATTTTATATTATATCAAAAGGCTAGGGCATCTATAAGAAGTTTTTTTTTTATGAAGAAATTGTCAAGGATATGAATTATAACAAAACCTTAAAGAAGCAAAAGACTTTTGTAGCACTAAAAAACATAAAATAAAATAAAATAAATCAAATATTGAGTCAAGCAATTGACTTTGTTGTGAAGTGTGACAATCGATTTTTTGAATTTTAATCTGAGAGTTACACAAGTACGCCTCTACATTACTTTAATTCAATGGCAATACCAACATCTTTTCAATACATACATTTGGAAATAAAAGATATGCAATTGATGCAATATGTTTTAAACCTCTTATTGAGCAAGAAGAAACTCATTGTTGTTAGGAAGGATTATGCTTATATTGTGGAGAACCTAAGCATATTACTCAACATTGTTTAAAGAAGCGACATTGTTGTGTTGTAGTTCAATTACTATGTTAAAATAATACATATAAATATTTAATGTATAATTTACTATATAATGTAGTAAGAGCCATATTATTAGATTTTAATTAATTACAAAATATGGTTAGATTATTAATTTAAAGTGGTTGTTTAAAAGGGCTATTATTGAGGTTGATTTTATATTGATAATAGTTTTCATATATTTAGATCGACCTTTATTAGACATTGGTGACTCTTGAAATCTTATTTTGTTTCTTTTATTTGATGTTTAGGACATATATTATGTAAATATTATAAAAAAAGAATTAGAAAGGAATTTTGGTAGCAAAAAGAGTAATTAGGGCATTCATATGGATGAATGGAGATGGATAATAAAAATCTCTATTGCTATTGGCCTAAAGGCATGTCCAATGGACTTCAAGGAGGACATTCGAGGCCTTATTAGGAATTAGGGTTACTTTTTTGAAGGCAATTCAAATTGGGAGGCTAGAATCAAAGATTTTAGGTTTTTAGCTATGGTTTTGGTGCAAATTTTAGATGATTTGGAATTTTTATGAAAAAGATATAGGCACTTAAAGTTAAGATGTGGATTTTGTACTTATTGTCATTCTTTTGGATATAACACATGCGCACAAAAAGTAATAAAAAATCAATGGATGGAATTGAAGAAAGTACTTTTTAGATTATATATTTTGTATATTTTTTGATGAATTTTAAGTTGAAATGAAGGAGTTATAGGAAGTTGAATTCAATGCTTGCAATCTAAGCATAGACCTAATTTACTAGTGGTTGTAATTTGAGCTATATCTTAAGCAATTTGATAAGCTTTTGGCTAAGAATTTCTAATAATATGTGTTATTATGTAACTAAACTTTATATATAAATTTTATGACATTTGAAATATAGATTTTTGAGATATGGAGAAAATAGTATTTGGGTGCTTGTATATTAAGTTTAAAGCACCTACTAGGATTTCTAAGATACCAGATGATATGTAGTAGATTTATAGTTTATTTTTTTAGTAATAAATTTTAAAGGTAAATTCTACATTATCTAGAATTATGAAAAAAATTGAACAATTGAATCAAGAGATATCAATTTCTAAAGTTCAGAGAAGAAAAAAAACCCTTTGCACAAAAAAAATGTTTTGAAGTGGTTTTGCTACAATTTGAGTATTTTATACAAAGTAAAGGGGTTTTTGGGAGCCAAGACTTTATACATATGTTAAAGATAGAGATATGGAGCTATGGAAAAATTATGATATAAAGATGGATATTTATAAGAAGATTATATATTTTCTTTGAACTTATGGAAAATCAAACTTACCAGCAAAAAATTAGTTATGATTTGGTGTAGCAAAAGATATTAGGAAATTTCTAGATACTTTAGGAAGTCTTATGTATAAATCTTTTTAAATATAAAAATTTTTATCAATAGAATATCTTTAAATATTATTATATTTTTATAATCTCTATAATAAAAAAAACATTACTTATTGAAACTTGTCTAATAAATTAAAGCTAAACTTTCTACAGCTAGATATTTAGTATATTTTTAAATAGAAAATTATGCCATATAACAATGCAACCACAAAATAAAAAGTACAACTATTAAATAAGATAATATATTAGAAAAAAAAATTGTCCAGCTACAATAGCAACTATATGGTTGGATGTCAAGGACATGAATCTTAAAACAAGAAATCCTCAATAGACTCTTTTCTTACTAAAAGAAATATAAGTTATTTAAAAATCATATAGTATTGAACTAAAATGGCTATTGCCAAAAATAAAAAGACTAAAAAGTCTTAAAATAACACTAAAGACTAAAAAGACATTGACAAGAGTGAAGAAGGCTTCACTCTTGCCTCCATATATACTCTTAACTAAGAACTATATAGTGATGTCCTATAAGACCTCCAAAATATGTTGAATTTGTAAGACACGTAACTTAACTTGTAAGGTTAGTTTTTTTATATGTATTGAAACAAAACTAGACAATCTCAAAAATCCAAGATCTTTCTATTCCACAATAACATAAAACCTCATCACAAAATATGATAAATTAGAGGAGAATAAAATTGAACAGAACTAAATATAATAAAAAATGAAAGACAAACTGAAAAAACAAAAACAGAATTGAACAGAATTGAACAAAAGGATGCAAAATCAAACTTTACTAAGAGAAAGAGTCTAAAGCTATATCTAACCAGATGTCCCAAAAGGCCCTGATTAGTCCTATTTATACCTTGTCCTACCACCCTCAACTTTTTATAATGTTCTTAGATAGTAGGCTCTATTTAAAAAACTACCTTAAATTTCTTTTTTTAGAATATTTTATTATGGGTTCCACCTAGATAACTATCCTAAGCCTTTTTTAGAAGATTCTATCATAGAATCCATCTAAAAAACCATCCTAAATTCTTTTTAGAATGTTCCTTAATGGATCCTATACGGTCCACTAACCTAATCTCAATTCTAGAAACTTCTATGGTTCTAATTATCTATATAATTATCTTATTTATACCATGTTATAGTTAATTCCTTTCCACTACTACGGAACATCTTTGTTTTGTTCCGAATGGTATCTCCAAATTGTTTCTTAAAAATGGGTGAAGTTTTGTGTAGGTTCTCACATTGCATTGTGAATGGGATAACCTTTCCAAAGAACTTTGTACTGAAGTTGTGGATGTCCATTGCCATGACAAAGGTAGCAATGTTCCAAAATGTTGACCACTTCATATTCTTGTTGATCATCAATTGCAACTGGTGGTGGTGGTGCCATGCTTCTTGTAAGGTCGTTGTAAGCCATTGTTGGCTACAACAGTCAGGAGATGCTATGTTGCATGTTTTATCATGTTAACATGATCCACAGGAGTGTACAAAGGTTCAAACATCATAGTCCAAACCTACCCAAAATCATGTCCTTAAGATCTATTCTAGGGTCTTCTCTCATCCTAGATGTCCAGATATTGGAATGTCATGTCTTTCGTGAAGTATACCCATTTAGAATTTGGCATTGTCGGATACATAAATTTGCTTCTTAAAATAGAGCAAGCCATCACTAAAAGTATAATCCTAATATTATATATTGTCCACTTTTAGCCGATCGCTAACCATCTTGAAATAAGCATCTGTTATATAGCTTTCTTCTATTCTATCTCTTTAGATCTAAAATGATACTATTAATAGTAGTAAATTTTGTCTCATCTCTTGATTTGTCCTTCATATCTGCTCTCTATAATAAACTATTTGGTACAATATATTGTCACCTTTGTTTATACTCAAGTTGGATATCAAAAAGATGCAACTGTTCTTCTCAACGATAATACTAAGATTTCATGTTTTTGAGATGCAAATCATGTAACAAGGGTCGATGGTTAGTCTAAACAACCATTGGCTTCTCCAATAGATAGTATCACTACATCTTTATGGCGTATACAATTGTTAATTGCTCTCGATCATATGCAAAGTAATGGTACTCTATCCTTTTGAGCTTCCATGATTCATACACTACAAATTGAAGGTCCCTACCAAAGTCTTGTTGAAAGACCACTCTAATAGCAAAGTCGAAAGCATCAACATCAAGCACACAAAGAAGATTAAGATCATATGGTTGCAATATTGGAGCGGTAATGAGTACCACTTTCAACTTATAAAAGGCATTTTGCTGCTCCAGTTTCTATGCAAATGGCACATCTTTTTCCAATAGGTTTATCAATGAGGTAGCAATGTGAGCAAATCGCCAAATAAAATAGCAATTGTATCCAACAAGATCTAAAAATGAGCAAATTTGAGAACCATCCTTGAGAGTTGGTCAATCCTTTATTGCTTTTATCTTATCTTGCTCCATACGCATGCCTTTGGAGGATACTACATGCTTCAAAAACGTGACTTCTAACTTCCAAAGATCACATTTTCACTACTTGCAATAGAAGTGACTATCTTGTAGTTGGCACAACACCTCTTGTAAGTGTTGCTTATGCTCTTCAAGAATTTTATTATATATGAAGATATCATCAATGAAGTCAACTATATACTTCTTTAAAAGGTCTTAAAATAATCTGCTCATATGATATATGAAAGAAACTATAGTATTAGTGAGGCTAGAGAGTAAAATCAACCATTCAAAATGTCCATAGCACATACAAAATATCATCTTTTCTACATCCTCTCTTGCAATAGGTGTTTGCCAGTAGTAATTTTAAAGATCCAATTCATTAAAGATGGTTGAACCTCAAAATTGATTAAGAAGATTATCTGTGCGTGGAAGTGGATATGCATTTTTAATAGTCTGCTTATTGAGACCTCAATAATTAATGCAAAGGCAAAGTCCACCATCTTTCTTACATGCAAAGAGTATAGATGCTCGCCATCCTGATGTGCTTTCTCTAATGAGGCCTTTCTCTAAGAGTTCGTCTAATGTCTTTTGCAGCTCTTCAATTTCTTTTAGTACTAGGTGATAAATTGATTGATTTACTGATTTGACTTCACACAATAGTTCTATTTGAAAGGTAGCACCTCGATTAAGAAGTATGCCATTTGATAGCTTGATTGAAAAGACATCATGATATTCTTATATAAGTTGCTCTACCCATTCTACTCCTTCAACTATCTTTTCTACTACTCACATGAGATTTGAAACTACCATATATATACTGGTTGTTCATATTATAGTTGCCTCTTCACAAATGTTGTCCATATAAGTAAGTCTTTGATTGCAGATTATCTTTTCTCTTCACTTGATGTGGAGGTGCAAAGAATCACCTTACGTCTTCCATCTTTGAAGGAGATTGTCTTTATTATCCAATCAACTTGGTTATTTTCCATCTCTAACCATGATATACCAAAGATAGTATCATACCTCAACTTTGTAACCTTAAATCTCTGTCTTAAGACATAGGTGTCTATCAATCATAAGATTTCTTCTTCATATGTTTCATTCAATACGTTTTCTCAGTCCTTTGCAAGGTATACACTTCCTCCCTTGATTTCTTTGATTTTAATTCTAAACTAATTGGTAATTTTATTTGAGATACAATTTTTTGTAAAGCTTTAATCTACAAGCACTCGACATGGTTGTCCTCTTAGTAGTCCCGTTAGATGCACTAGTTAATTTTTTTTTATAGTTGTCCAAGGTTATGCCATTTGTTTGTGAGAAAGGATAGCTATCCCTAATATTGGTCCTCAGAGCCTTTATTAAAGAGCCCCATTTTCTTGTTCTGATTCATTATCAGCTTGGTGAATTTTGAAACTATGAACCTGCCTTGTCTTGCTAATACTTGTACTTTGAAGTTTTGGACAACCTTCAATTTGATGGCTTGGCTCTTGACAATAAAAATGTAATCCTTTTTATATTAATATTTGTCATCCTTATACTATCAATGACTCTTATAAGGCATCAATTTCCATTGGTATTGGTTTTTGTGTCGTAATATTAGATAGCGACATAAAACTTCGTACTGTAGGTCATGCTCTACAATTTTTGAAATCTATAGTATCGATTCTCTCTGCAATCCAAATTGCCTCTTCAAATGTTTATAGATCCTTTAGCTCCACTTCTTATTGGATTCCAAGTTTCAAACCTTGTAGGAATCAATCTATCATCTCTACCTCTAAAACATTGTCAATTTGGAGACATATGAATTTGAATTTGGAGACATAAATTTGCATCGACCTAGCTTGTATAAGATTTACCAACTGATCACATATTGTCTTTTCTGCATTTATGAGCCAAAATTGATTCTTAAACTTAGTCTCAAACTCTTCCTAGTCACAAAGTCCACCTTGAGCTCCATAGCTTTGAACTCAATGTTGCCACCAAATGGCTGCCGCATCTTTCAAATAGTTGGCTGCATATATAATTCCTTCAATGGTATTTATCTCAAATAATTGGAAGTATTATTGCATGTTGAAGAGCCATTGACATACATCTTCTTATCTTGAAGTTAGAGTATGTACTAAGCTTACTCAATTTCAACCTAGTCGATGTCGACTTTCTTGTCTTCAAGGCTTCTATTTGCCCTTGCAAAGTAGCTAATTGGCCTAAGAGGTGTTGTATTTGAGCTTCAATCTAGGATTTCTTTGCCATGTCTCCTATACTATAATTTCTCCACTCGACTCTACTATTATAATATTTTTTTTTCTCCTGATTGACATTTTAAGAGTAGCTCGTGGTAGCCTCAATACAATATCCGATATGACCACAATAACTAATCTTAGACTAAATGATGACTATTGACACGCTACCAAAAGTAAACAGTCTAATACTTATTTTGATCCTAATGAAACAGAACCAAACTATCTCAAAAATCCAAGATCCTTCTATTCCACAACAACATAAAATTTCATCACAAAATAGGATAAAATAAATAAAAATAGAATTAACTCATAAATTATATTTGTTACATATTTTGATCTTTGTTTGCTTCAAAGCTAGTTGATAGGTCCTCTCAGCCATTGATAGTATCTCATAACAGGGCAAAAAGTCCAACCTATTATTTGATCGTTATTGAGGCTTTTATAACTTTTTTCAAATAAAATGTTTAGAACACTATCAGAAGTTGTTTCTATCTCTAATAAAATCATCAAACATTGGGAGATACTTCCAAGGTCATGATTCCAAATATGTTGTATCTTGCCATCTATTCAAGAAAGAATATGGTGTTCTTAAAGATCTTCATCTTGATTATATTTTCTTAAAGATTGTGTCAATCACAATGTCTTGTTCAATAATTCAATAATTAAAAGCTTTTAAATTGAATCTATTGATTGTTGGTTTTCCATCTTCTTAGCATCACAAATATATAAAAGCTACAAAGAAAGATAGAAGGTAGAATATTATTTTTTTTAAATCTTGTTTCTTTTATAATAAAGATTTGTTATTCTTTATCTTGATTTTGATGGATGTTGTGAATGAAAAGTCTCTACTCTCTTTATTGTGTTTGCAAGATTCTTTGTTGGCTTCCATGTAGATTCACTAATATCATATCCGTGCTAATGAACAAGATATTTTAACCTATTTTGACATTGCATTGAATCTAAGACTTCTTCTATCTCAAATTCTTGATTATTATCCACTTCTATAGAAAGAAATGGCATTTGTCTTCTTTTCAAGATATTCACTATCTTATATGGCTCAAGAAGAGATACATGAAATAAGAGGTGGATTTTTATGGACTTTGGTAGATATAATAGATATGCAACATGATTGACTTATTCACTAATAAAAAAAGGTCCAAGCTTATGATAGTCTAATTTATCACAAGAATAAATATTCTTGATATTGTGACAAAGTAACCATACTTTTTCATCTACTTTGAATTATGGTTATTCCTTATGATAGGCATTTGCATTAACCTTTTTTTATTCTTGAGCTCCCTTTAATTAAGCCTTCATTATTGCATATATTTTTAACAAAAAAATTGTCAAATCTTTAGCTACAAGATTATTAATTTTTGAAAAGTTAAAAATATCAAATTATAGATGATAACCATAATTGGCAAAAAAGAGGTATTTGTTGAGTGGAAGAATGTATGAAATTATTGTACACAAACTTTATAAATCACAAAAGATTTTTTCAATCATCTTGATGATAGTTGATAGTGCACCTTAAATACTACTCCAAAATTTGATTTACTTATTTTATTTATCCATTAGTTTGAAGATGAAAAGCTAAAGAAAAATTTATATCCACCTTTAAAAACTTCAAAAAGATTCTCAAAAATCTTGATATAAATTGAGTTCTTCTATTCAATATAATATCTTTACGTAATATGTCATAGCAATAAATGTTGTTAAAAAAAAACTTAATTATTTCTTTATCTGTGATAGATTTTGTATATGATACAAAATGTGCCATCTTGGTAAAATGATCTACTACCATGAATATAAAATCATATGAACCTGAGACCGAAAGATCCATGATAAAATCCATAAAAACAAAAGACTATAGTTGTTATGGAATTAATAAAAGCTGAAGAAGTCTATAAGGTTGACGGCAAGTAGTTTTGAATCTTGAACAAATGTTACATGATAATACAAAGTCTTTGATTGCCTTCTACATTTAATACCACCAAAAATCTCTCCATGTTAGCTCCAAAGTCTTCTTGTATCCAAAATATGTAGTTGTTAGAAAGTCATATTTGAAGTATATGTAATTGTACTTTTCTTTCTGGAATGTATAATCATCCCTCAAAATAGAGTAGGTTGTTCTTGAATTTGAACTTGGAAGTATCATGAGATTTAAAAGAATTATTTTTAATATCATAGATAAGAGGATCAAAGACAAAGATTCAATCAACAATCAATGTTGATTTTATTGCTTGAAGGTGAAAATACTTTGGCTTGAAGAAAATCATTTCTTGTTATTCAAAAGTTGCATCTCCTTCTTTTGGTACAAGATAAGAACATTAAAAAAGGACGTTCAACAAACCTTATTATTTTTTGGATCAATAAGTGATTTTAAGATCAAATTTTAATAAAGACATATTCCAACAAGCTTGGCGATGATTCAAAACACATGCTGATATGAAGTATGAGAAGTTCTTGTGATCTGTATAGATAGTGATTGGATTCAAGGCACCTTCTAGATGATGATGCTATTTTTGAAATGAATCCACAATTGCAAGGAGTTCTTTATTGTAGTAGATTTCATAATTAATCTTGATTGCTGAAATTTTTTTGGAATGAAAAGTTAATAGATGGAATTTGTTATTTGGTGCCATTTGTCATAATACTATATCTTAAGTCAAAGTCTAATGCATCTATTTCCATAAAAAATACCTTAAAAAAATCAACATGATATAAAATTGGTGCAAAATTAAATTTTTTTTTTAAACCATCAAATGATGCTTTAGCTCCATTTAAAATTGCTTTTACAAATAAAATAAATAAGTGAAGCTACAACTTGAAAAAAGTTCTTGATGAAGATCTAATAGTAATTGGCAAAGTCCAAAAAGTATTGCACATTTCTTATTATTCTTGAAATCTTTCAATTCATAATAGTTTAGATTTTCTTTGAATCCATCATTAACACTTTGTTGGAAATAATGTATTCTAAGGAGTCAAATTGAGTAGTGTGGAATACACACTTTTTTAACTTGGCATGTAATCTAATATCTCTAAATTTTTATAACACACTACAAACATGAATTGCATACTTTTCTATATTTTTAGAATGGATTAAGATATCATTCAAATAATAGATAATAAAATCATTAAAAAATTCACAAAAGACATCATTTATTAGATATTAAAAAGTACTTGGTGTATTCATGAATCCAAAAGGTATGATATTATATTCAAAATATCTATATTTAGTTTAAAATATAGTTTTTTATTCATCTTCTTTTTTAATGCATACCAGATTATATGCTTTACGTAGATCTATTTTTATATTGATCTTTATTTGATTGAGTTGATCAAGAAGTCTTAAAATCAAAGGTAATAGATATTCATTTTTAATAGCGATCTTATTGAGTTTCTTGTAGTCTATACACATTTGTAGAGATCCATCTTTTTTCTTCACAAATAAGGTAGAAGCCTCAATTAGAGATTTAAAATAGAGTATGAAATTCTTAGCCAAGTTTTCATTAATGTATTCTTTGAATGCATCCAACTTATTTTGTGATAGGTTGGAGATTATTATAAATGGTGGTTGAGTTCTTTCATGAAAATCAATAGATTAATCATAAAAATGATGCTTTAGAAGAACATCTACATTTTTTCTTTTTATAAACATCTTAAAAATCTTGATACTAGCTAGGAATACTAGTTTTTGTTTCTTCACTATGAGAAATGAACATGATATATATAGCAAAAATAACCTTTTTTTATGGCATATATGAAAGCTCTTGCACCTCTTAATAAGGATTTGGATGTATTAGAGTGATGTATTTCTACTTGATTAATGGTATTTTATATTAAATTATCAAAAAAATTAAGGTTATAAAAATCCAATCTATCTGAGGATTATTTTTTTCTATCTAATATAATTTTAAAATAATTAGATTAGATAAATATCTTATTATATTAAATATTATTATATTATTATATTATCATGATCTTTAATTGTTGCATCTAAAAGATTAGTCTTATGTGTAACTTCTCTAGAAGATAGCAAACTACCAACTATGACTTTTATATGCATTGGTTTAGTTTTTTTGAATAACAATATTTCTTATTTTTTGACAAAACTTTTATGTATAAAACAAGGTGAGGCTCTTGAATCTAATAAAGCTAAGATTTTGTGATTTTTTGGTACTAAATAAACTTCTATCATAAAACAAGGTGAGGAATTTGAAAAGAGAATATGACCTTGATTAGGAGTTATGCAAGATTCTAGCCACAAGATATTGTATTGTAACACGACTATATGGTGAAAAATAAAAACATAGATGTTATTATAGAAGATCCTAGTAGAAATATGTAGTAGAAAAATAAGGATAAATACTAGGAAGGTAATAAAAGATTTAGTTTTAATGCTGTCTTTTAGAAAAAGAGCTTCTATTTCTTTTGTAAGAGCATCAATGCCTCAATTAAAATAAATAAAATAATTAATTGATATAGACATATTTAGAAGAAAATTACTAATATATTCAAGTAAAAATTAACTCAATTTATCAAATATTAATACCTGAAGAGGACTAATTATCAACTTAGATCAAAACCAAATCCTGAGGCACAAAACCACGTACCTATTACAATTACAAGGTTTTTTGGTAGATCAAAAAGTAAGACTTGATAGAAAACTAGCAAAGAGATTTTTGAAGATTGATTTTTTGCCAATGAAATCAATACTTAGTTTTTGGGAGGTTTTCAAAATTAATAATATTTTTGGTTGGATTAGATTTTAAAAAATAAAATTATGTTCACAAAATTAAAGATTTCTTGAGTTTTGTGGTGTATGTATAAGTGAATTTCGGATAATATGTTGGTATTCTAGTTGTTAGCATATGCAAAGATTTTGAGGTCAATCAAATGATTAGATCAAAGTGTATAAAGGTTTTTTTTGGTTGAGGTCTCAAAAATAGGAATCTAAAGATAAGTGACTATTTTTAATATCTTTCATAATTTATTGATTGGATTGAAATAATTTTTTTTATATAGAGACTAGACTTGATTTTCTATATTTTAAGTATATTTTGGAAGCAATTTAACAATTCAAAAAGGAAATATTGGAACTAGAAGTTCAACATACAAATTGGAGTAAGAGGCCAAGTAATACTCAAGCAAAATTTAGAATCAATCTTCTATTTAGTAAGTTCAATCTTCTTCAAATTTTTTGTGCTTATTGCTAACTTAATTGTTGAAAAGAGTATAAAATCTTAAGTAAGATCAACAATATAATTGATAGGTATTGAGGTTCTAAATTACCTAGGATTAAGTTAGTTTGATTAGGCTTGATTTAGGATTTAAGATTTGTTTAAGATTTAGTAAGGATTTGACTTAGGATTTAAATAAGGGCTATTAGGATTTAAAATAAAATTAAAATAAGATTTGATTAAAATTTATTTAAGATATATTTTAGATTTTATTTTAATACTTCTTTTGAATTTCTTTAAGATTTCTTTATGCTTCTTTAATAATTTCTTTGAGATTTCTTTGGATTGATTAATGCTTCATCAACATTATTAAGATTTAATTGGAATTACTTAGGATTCTATTAGAATTAAAATCTTATTGTTGCAATATTCTTTCTACTTTTTACAACCAAGTGCTCGATATATTTATAAGTAAGGCTTCATGTAGTACGACATCGTGACATTGAAACTTGTCACGGCCATAATCATGTAAGCTAATAATTACATATATAAATACGTAGAAGTAAGTAAAAGTAGGTAAAAGTAAGTTAATTCTATAATATTTAATATGGAAGCTTCTTAGAAGCTCTCTAGACGCTGCTTTGACTTCAAAGGTGTCTTTAATTGACTTTTTGGATTAGAAACGTGGTCAACAAGTTGGCCATGTGCCACACATGTTGTTAGCTTGAAGATCAAGCTAACTATGTGGCCCACACGTAGAAAAACTTGCCTTGTAAGTCAAGGCATGTGTTCTACAAAGTCAACACATATTGGAGGTCCTATAGAATGTCGCCACGTAACCCCTAGTTAGATAGTATATATAGAGACAAGAGTGAAGGCTTCTTCACTCTTGTCAACTCCTTTCTTGCTTCTAGTCTAGTTTCAAGGGTCTCTAGTTTTCTTGTCTTTTGGCAATAGCCATTCTAGTTTCTCTTTCAATATATATACTTGTTTATATACATTTTGTTACCTCTCTTTGAGTGAAGGCTCACTTGTCTGAATTGTTTTTTCATTGAATTCTTGTCCTTGACAGATTGATAAGAGTACACCTACAATATCAGAGCTTTGTCTAATCTTGATTAAGAGTAGATTACCCCTTTTTCTTGATAAGATATAAGCATATTAGAAGTTGCGGATTACCCTCTTCTAAACTGATATTGTCCTTAGTATTTTCTTTGTCCACAAGTCCTCTCTTTTATTTGTCTTGAGCGATATTAGACATCTTCTCTCTTCAAAGTGTTATTATAGCAAAACTTCTTGAAATGAAGAGTGCAATGGCACAAATGCAAGAGCAATTGAGGAAATTAATGCTTGTAATGCATCAACTCAATTTACCACCACAAGGAGCAACAAGATTGGCAAGAAGTGAAGATATAGAAATGGTTGGAGCTGCTTCAACATCTGCACCAAACCATGTCCTTTCTCCTATGGTGGAACGCCCTTCAAATGTTAGAGAACCAAGAATTGCCCTACCCGAGAAGTTTGATGGTACCAGATCCAAGTTTTGAGGATTTATCAATCAAGTGCAACTTGTGATTGAACTTCAACCCCGAAGCTATCCAACTCCAGGATCACAAGTTACATTCATTGGTACGCTTCTTTCAGGTTCGGCACTATCGTGGTTTTCATCCTTTCTTGAATGACGAGATCCAATATTGGATAATCTAGAGGCTTTTTTGGCGGAGTTTCGATCCATGTATAAAGAACATGATGCAGTTCATGTTGCAACCAATAAGATCCGTATTTTATGACAAGGCAATCGATCAGTAACGTTATATGCTTCACAATTTCGACAACTTGCAACTGATATCAAGTGGGATGATGCTGTACTTATTAGCCAATTTCTCTATGGATTATAATATGAGGTAAAAAAATTAATGCTCAACTTACGTGATCCTCAAACATTGAGTCAAGCAATTGACTTTGCTATGAAGTGCAACAATCACCTTTTTGAATTCCGATCTGAGAAACATATAAGTGGACCTCAACGTTACTATAATTCAATGGCAACACCAACATCTCTTCAACACATACATTCGGAAATAGAGGATATGCAAATTAATGCAGTACGTTTCAAACCTCTTACTGAGCAAGAAAAGACTCATCGTTGTTAAGAAGGATTATGTTTATATTGTGGAGAACCAAAGCACACTGCTCAGCATTGTCCAAAGAAACGACGCAATCACAAAATGAGGAGTATGGCTGTGAAAGAAGATAATATGTCGGAAAACGAATTTATCCAGCTACAATAGGGACCGTGCGGCTGGAACCTTGCAAAACTTCTAATAAAGATCCTATTCTCTCCTCAGAGCCCTCTCCTTGTTTTACATTAAATGTTATTTTAGGACCTAAACATTATAAAGTCTCTGCCTTGTTAGATTCAGGAGCCTCAGCATATTTTTTAGATGAAGAATTTACTAAAAGACATAGCATATCTTTAGTAAAGAAAACTAAACCTGTTCATGTAGAAGTCATAGATGGTCGTCCATTGTCTTCTAGAGATATTACTCATGAAACCCTTCCTATAGAAGTAATAATCAATGGTCATAATAGTTTTGTAGTATTTAATATCATTAGATCTTCCTCTAATCCAGTCATTTTAGATTTATCGTGGTTAGAAAAATACAACCCTCAAATAGACTGGATTTCCCGAACTCTCACTTTCTCTGAAAGTATAACTAACAGTGTAGTTAAGCAAGTAGAGAGTCATAAGTCCAGTTCAATTAAATCCATATTTATAGGTGCAAAAGCTTTCTTGCATGCTGCTATGAAAGAATCACCATACATTATTTATGCTACACCTATTTCTACTGGTGAAAAGACTTCAAGTGGCATTCCAAGCCAATATCAAGAATTTCAAGATGTATTCGAAAAAAAAAATGCAGATACACTCCCGGAACATCGTCCCTATGATTGCTCAATTGACCTTCAAGAAGGAGCACAACCGCCATTCGGATCAATCTATAGTTTATCACAAAATGAGTTGGCTGAACTCAAAGAGTATATTGAAGAAAATCTAGCCAAGAATTTCATACGCCATTCTAAATCTCTGGCAAGAGCTCCAATTCTATTTGTGAAGAAAAAAGATGGATCATTGAGGATGTGTGTTGATTATCCAGGACTCAACAAGATTACCATAAAAAATAAGTATCCACTTTTTTTAATATCCAGACTTCTTGATCAACTGAATCAAGCTAAGATCTATACAAAAATAGATCTTCGAGGAGCATACAATCTAGTACGCATTAAAGAAGGAGATGAATGGAAGACTGCATTTCGAACTAGGTATGGACATTTTGAATACAACGTCATGCCTTTTGGACTTACAAATACACTAAGAGCTTTTCAACATCTAATGAATGATGTTTTTTAAGAGTTTTTAGATGATTTTGTGATATGTTATCTAGACGACATCTTGATCTATTCTAAGAATCCAAAAGAACATGAACTTCATGTTCGTCGTGTGTTACAAAAATTAAGAGATGCAAGACTCTATGCCAAGATAGAAAAGTGTGTATTCTACACTACTCAAGTCGATTTCTTAGGTTACATCATTTCAAATGATGGACTTATGATGGATCCTAAGAAAGTTCAAACTATTATAGACTGGAAGATCCCAAAAAAGGTAAGAGATGTCCAATATTTTTTGGGATTTGCCAACTACTATCGGATCTTCATCAAAGATTTCTCTCGAGTTGCAGCTCCACTTACACATTTGATTTGTAAAGACAAACTCCAATGGAATCAAGAAGCGGAAGTTGCTTTTGAATCTTTGAAGTCAGCATTTGTTTCTGCACCAATCTTGTATCGTGTTGATTTTTTCAAAGCATTCTTTATGGAAACAGATGCATCGGACTTTGCTCTGGGTGCGGTTTTATCACAAATGGGAACAGATGACAAACTTCATCCAGTAGCCTTTCATTCAAGAAAATTCTTAGCAGCAGAAATCAATTATGAGATCCACGACAAAGAACTTTTTGCAATTGTGGATTCTTTTCAAGAATGGCATCATTATCTAAAAGGCGCTTCTAGTCCAGTCACCGTATATACAGATCACAAGAACCTCGAATATTTTATGTCAGCACGAGTATTAAATCGTGGCCAAGCTCGTTGGAGCATGTCTTTATCAAGATTCGAGTTCATCATCACTTATCGGCTAGGAAAATAATAAGGTTTATCCGATGCCTTGTCTAGACGTTCTTATCTTGTACCAAAAGAAGGAGATGCAGCTTTTGAGCAACAAAGAATGGTTCTCTTGAAGCCGGAATAATTTCATCTTCGAGCAATAAAATCAACATTGACTGTTGATTTAACTTTCCTTAAGCAAGTCCAGTTAAGTATGTCTTCAGACCCTCTTATTCATGATATCAAGAACAATTCTTCTAAATCTCATGATCCATCTAAATTTGAATTCAAGAACAACCTACTCTATTTCGAAGGATGCCTATATGTTCCAGAAGGAAAAGCTCGTTTACGTGTTCTTCAAGCTCGTTACAACTTCTCAGCAGTAGGACATTTCGGATATAATAAGACTTTGGAGCTGATATCTAAGGATTTTTGGTGGCCTCAAATGTGGAAGGCAGTTAAAGATTTTGTACAATCATGTGGAGTTTGCTCAAGATCAAAAACTCCTCGTCATCGACCTTTTGGACTTCTTCAGCCATTACCCATTCCAGAACAACCATGGTCTTCTGTTTCTATGGACTTCATCATGGATCTTCCAATCTCAGGTTCTTATGATTCTATATTCATGATAGTAGATCGTTTTACCAAGATGGCATATTTTGTATCATGTACAAAATCTATCATAGATGAAGAAACAGCTAAGCTCTTTCTTGACAATATCTATCGCTATCATGGATTATTCAAGGATATTATATCAGATAGGGGAACTCAATTTGTATCAAGATTTTGGCGGACTCTTTTCAAGATTCTTAAAGTGGATATAAAACTATCTTCGGTATTCCATCCTCAAACTGATGGACAAACGGAGAGTGTTAATCAAGTTTTGGAGCAATATTTAAGATGTACCATTAATTACTAATAAGATGATTGGACAACTCTTTTTCCATTGGCAGAGTTTGCTTACAATAACACGGTACAATCTTCTACAAAACAAACACCTTTCTTTGCTAATTATGGTTATCATCCACGACTTGATACTTTTGACTTTTCAAAAGTTGATAATCCTGCTGCGAAAGATTTGGCAATTCATGTATCAGAGCTACATACAACGATGAAGGCGTAGTTAAAAGAGGCTCAAGAACAACAAAAGGCCAATGTGGATGTCTATCGAAAGGAACAACCATCATTCGTCATGGGTGATAAGGTATGGCTACTTCGTCGCAATATCAAGACCACTCGTCCTTATGACAAGTTGGACTATCGAAGGCTGGGACCATTTTCTATTTCTGCACAAATCAATCCAGTTGCATATTGTTTACATCTACCGGAGTCAATAAAAATCCATTCAGTATTCCACGTATATCTTCTTGAACCATACAAGACAGTGGACATACCAAGAAGACGACAAGCTCCACCTCATCCTATAGAAGTGGACAATAATGAAGAGTTTGAAGTAGAAGAAGTCTTAGATACAAGGCGACGCCGAAATAAATTAGAATATCTTGTCCATTGGCGTGGATATGGTATTAGTGAACGCACATGGGAGCCAATAAAGAATCTTGCAAATGCAGCAAAGGCGGTTGGAGGCTTTTCATCGACGACATCCATCAAAATCAAGATGAAAACCTTCTTTATAAAAGAAACAACATCTAGGCAAGATAACATTCTACTTTCAATTCTTGTTCGTAGCTTCGTTGTAGTAGTGGCGCTCAAGAGATGGAGAACCAATAACCAGCGAATTCAACTGAAGAGCCTTCATTTGCTGACCTGTCGGACGAGACATTACGATTGTCACAACCTTCAAGATGACGCAATCGAGATGAAGATATTCAAGAATGACATGTTCTTCCTCGAATAGATGGTGAGATACAGTGCGTTTGGTATCACGATTTAGGAAGGGACTCCCGATGTTTGGTGATTTTGCTAGAGGTAGGAACAACTCCTAATGGTGTTCCAAATATTCTATTCGAAGGAAGTTACAAAGGCCTCAACAATGATCTAATAACTGGGTGGTCTTCCCGCCTTGGTATGGGACACTACCGATGGTTGAGAGGCCCTATCAATCATCTTCGAAGAGAACAGAGATCAAAGTATGTGGCGAATACAATTCGTCGCATCATAGATTTCCTCAACATATGATGATCGCTCCTCATGGAACTCGTCTCTAGAAGGGGGGGTAATGTCACGACCATAATCATGTAAGCTAATAATTACATATATAAATACGTAGAAGTAAGTAAAAGTAGGTAAAAGTAAGTTAATTCTATAATATTTAATATGGAAGCTTTTTAGAAGCTTCCTAGACGCTGCTTTGACTTCATAGGTGTCTTTAATTGACTTTTTGGATTAGAAACGTAGTCAACAAGTTGGCCATGTGCCACACATGTTGTTAGCTTGAAGATCAAGCTAACTATGTGGCCCTTACGTAGAAAAACTTGCCTTGTAAGTCAAGGCATGTGTTCTACAAAGTCAACACATATTGGAGGTCCTATAGAATGTCGCCACGTAACCCCTAGTTAGATAGTATATATAGAGACAAGAGTGAAGGCTTCTTCACTCTTGTCAACTCCTTTCTTGCTTCTAGTCTAGTTTCAAGGGTCTCTAGTTTTCTTGTCTTTTGGCAATAGCCATTCTAGTTTCTCTTTCAATATATATACTTGTTTATATATATTTTGTTACCTCTCTTTGAGTGAAGGCTCACTTGTCTAAATTGTTTTTTCATTGAGTTCTTGTCCTTGACAAAACCTTGTACAATATCTAGTGAAGGTTCTATTCTCTCTTTAGAATCCTCTCCTTGTTTTATAATAAATGTTGTTTTAGGACCTAAAAATTACAAAGCTTTTACCTTATTAGATTTAGGAGCATTAATATTAAGGACATAAAGCTCAAAGAAACAAATTCTTAATATACTGTTATCTCACTTTAAAGAACTAGAAAGTCATTCAAAGATGATATAGTATTAAATTAGAATGGTTATTGAAAGAAACTAAAAAACTAAAAAGTCTTTAAAAAAGACTAAAGATTAAAAAGACATTAAAAAGAGTAAAAAAGTTTCACTCTTTCTTCCATATATAAACTTATATAGGAGCTATGTATCAATATCCTATAGGACCTCTAAAACGTGTTGACTTTGCAAGACACGTATCTTTACTTGCAAGGTAAGTTTTCTATATGTATACTACATAATTATCTTATTTCACAAGCTACAAACATGTGGTTAACTTATTGACTAAGTTTCTATCTTATTAATCAACTATAAACATATATAAAGTCAAAAAAATATTTATGAAGCTTCTAAGAAGCTTTTCTAGAAAATATTTATTAAATAAATTTATTTTTATTTACTTCTATTTAATCATATATATATTATAATAAATATATATGTCCGAGATATTATCCTCCCTCTTTTTTAGGAATAAGTTCTACAAAGAGCGGTCATTATATGTTGAAAAAATTTAAGATGCTGTAAATTGTATTAGCCACATACTTTGATCTTTGTTCTCTTTAAAGATGGTTGATAGGTCCTCTTAGCCATTAATAGTGTTCCATATCAAAGAAGGAAGACTACCTTGTTATTTGATTGTTGTTAAAGTCTTCTTAATTTCCTTCAAATAAAATATTTAGAACTCTGTTAGGGATTGTTTCAACTTCTAATAAAATCACCAAACATTGGAAGTCTCTTCCAAGATTGTGATATAAAATATGCTGTATCTTGCTATGTATTCAAAAGAAGATGTGTTGTTCTTGAGGATCTTCATATTAATTATGTTGTCTTGAAGGTTGCAACAATTATAATATTTTGTTTCATAATTTACAAATAATAGTTCTTAAGATGAATCTCTTGGTTGTTGATTCTCCATCTCTTTAGTGTTACAAATGTACAAAAGTACCAAAAAAGAATAGAAAATAGAATACTATCTTTTTTTGATCTTATTTCTTTTATAGCAAAGATTTGCTATTTTTCATCTTAGTTTTGATGGATGTTGTTGATGAAAAAACTCAACCTTCTTTCTTATATTTGTAAGATTCTTTGTTGGCTTCCATACATATTTATTAATATTATATCCATGCCAATAAATAAGATATTTTAGCCTATTTTGGCATGACGTTGAATCTCAAACTTCTTCTAAATTAAATTTTTGATTATTATCTACTTCTATAAAAAAAAAGTGGCATTTGTCTTCTTTTCAAGATATTAATTGTCTTATATGGAATGGATTTTCATAGACTTTGACAGATACAAGTGATAAGCAACAAAATTGACTTGTTTACTAATAGGAATAGGTCCAAACCTATGATAGTCCAATTTGTCACAAGGATGAGTAGTCTTAATATTGCAATGAAGTAGCCATACCTTATCACCTACATTTAATTGTGATTATTCTTTGTGATAGATATCTACATTGATCTTTTGTCAATCTTGAGCTTCTTTAAATTGTGCCTTCATTATTACATACAACTCTGACAAAAAATTTGCTAAATCTTTTGTCATAAGATTATCAACTTTTAAAAAATCAAAAATATCAAATCATAGATGATAACCATAATTAGCAAAGAAAGATATTTGTTAAATAGAAGAATGTATTGAATTATCATATATAAATTTTGCTAGTAGCAAAAGAGTTCTCCAACCATGTTGATGATAATTAATGATATACCTTACATATTACCCTAAAACTTAATTCACTTGTTCAATTTGTCTATTATTTTGAGGACGAAAAGTCAAAGAAAGTTTTATATCGACCTTTAATATCTTAAAAAGAGTTTTTCAAAACCTTGATAAAAATTGAATCTTTCTATTTGATATAATATCTTTAGAAAATCTATAGTAAGGACAAATATTGTCAAGAAAAAGCTTAGATATTTCTTCACCTATAATAGATTTTATACATAATATAAAATGTACCATCTTAGTAAAACAATCTACTATTACAAACATAAAATCATACAAACCTAAGATTGAAAGATCCATGATAAATTCCATAGAAACAAAAGATCATAGTTATTTTAGAATAAGTAATGGCTAAAGAAGTCTATAAGGCCAATGATAAGAAATTTTTGATCTTGAATAAATATCATATGATTATACAAAGTCTTTGACTACCTTTTTACATTTGAAGCCACCAAAAATCTCTCAATAGTAGCTCCAAAGTCTTGTTGTATTCAAAATTTTTAGTATTGGAAAGTCATGATGAGCTTAAATAAGATGTAATTAAGTTTTTTCTTTTGAAATGTATCATTGTTCCTCGAAATAGAATAGATTATTCTTAAATTTTAACTTTGAAGTACTATGAGATTAGAAGAATTATTCTTGATATCATAAACAAGGGGATTAAAAGACATAATTGATTGAATTTTCTTCACAAAGATTGAATCAATACTCAATGTTGATTTTATTGCTCAAAGATGCAAAATACTTTGGCTTTAAGAAAATTATTCTTTATTGATCAAAAGCTGAATTTCCTTCATTTGGTACAAGATAAGAATGTCTTGAAAGGATATTTAATAAACCTTAGTGTTTTTAAATTTATAAGTGATCTTAAAATCAAATCTTAATAATATTGAAGAATAAGTAATTTGAAGTCACAATACTTAGTATTAACAAGGTTGCACATAAAGGGAAGTATAAAATAAGATAACTCTTATTTCATACACTTGTTACTTATAGGTGGTGGTTGCCAACCAACAAGGCAATTTCTATCAATGTTACATCCATTTCTACTTCATTCAACTAAATTCTAGGTTCTTTCTTAATCTAGCCGCTATCCACAAATCCTAGAAGCTACCATAGTAATTTTCTTATATTCTTTGCTACCTTTTGATTATTAGCAATTTACCTAAGGTAATACCTTTTACTAAGTGACTTACTTCAATACTCCTACTTTACTATTGATCAAAGGACTTTCAATCCTAAAGCCTTTGTTAACATGTGATGTCTATCCTTTACTAATACCTTTGTCAACAAATTAGTAAGCATGTCTTCCATTGCATAATACTTCATATCAATCACTCCTATTTCAATCTTCTCTCTTATGAAGTGATGTTGAATGTCAATGTATTTTTTCCTTGAATGATACTTGGCATTCTTTACAAAGGGAAGACATCCTTGATTGTCACATTCTATTAGAATTACTTCTATTTGCTTATCTCCAATGTCTTTCAAAAGTTGTCTTAGCCATATTGCCTCCATTGTATCATAGCTTCATGCCATGTACTCCGCCTCCATTGTTGACCTTGTAATTGTTGGTTGTCTTTTGTAATTCCATGATATAGCTCCCATTCCAACAAAAAATATATACCCCATTGCTGACCTTCTATCATTTGTATTTCCAGCCCAATTCGCATCACAATAACCATGCAAAGTTATGTTATCACCTCTAAGGCACAATTTGAAGTTCAAAGTACCTTTTAAGTACCTCATGATCCTTTTGATGGTTGTCCAATGGATTGGTCCAACCTTTGACATGTATTGGTTCATAACACTCATCGCATATGTACGATCCACTTTTATGCTAATCATTGCATACATTAGTGAGCCCATTACTGCCTTGTATAGAATTCCTCGTATTTGACCTTCAACTTTAGCAAATTCTTTATCCATGAACTTCACCAACTTCAAATTGGCTTCCAAAGGTGTTCCAATAGGCTTTAACTCTTCTATGTTGAATCGTTTCAACACCTCTTCAATATACTTACTTTGGCTCATTGTAATGGTCTTAGTACAATTTCTCACAAACTCCACTCCTAAATAATAGTGAAGCTCTTCCAAATTACTCATCTCATACTTTCTTTCTAACTTTGCCTTCAATGAATCCATCATCTTCATAGTATTAGTTAAGATAATTAGATCATCAACATATAAGATGACTATCAATATGAACTCTTTTGATTTCATCACATACAAAAAATAATCAACTTCACTCCTTACAAAGAATGTATCAATGTGTTGGTACCATGCCCTTGGAGATTGCTTTAATCCATACAAAGATTTTTTTAACTTACAAAAAAGATGTTGATTGCCATCTTCAACAAATCCTTGAGGTTGATCCATGTAGATATCTTCTTTCAAGCTTCCATTCAAGAATGCCTTCTTTACATCCATTTGATGCATCTCTAAGTCCATTGCTGCCCCAATTGCCACAATGGTTCTAATGGTGGTAAATTTGGTCATAGGAGCAAATATTTTATTCAAATCAACTCTAACAAGTTGTGAATATCTTGTGGCAACCAACCTAACCTTGTATCTCACAATATTACCCATTGCATCTCTTTTGATTCTAAACACCCACTTACAACCAATTGAAGATCAATTTGGTGGAAGTTGAGTTAATTCCTATGTTCCATTATCTATGAGTGATTTGTATTCTTCTTTCATAACATTCTTCTACTTCATAGCATCCATGGACTTCATTGCATCACACAAATTCAATGAATCAGCAAGAAGAGCAACATTGGGATGTTTTTCATGTACTTGAGAAAAATATGGTCCTTTTATAATTCACCACGTGTTTTTTTTTCTTTCAAAAGATATCTTCTTTCATTTAGAGAGGCTTCATTTTCTTGCACTTCATCCTCTCTTCCAAGCTTCTTCTTCCTTAAAGCTTGTCTTTTTTCATTTAAAGGTTGATACTTCTCATCATCATCATTATCATCAATATCTTTATTGTATTCATTGTTGGTTCTATCAATTGAAGGCATACTATGGTCTACCTTCTTTGGTACTTCACCTTGATTTGCATTTCTTCTATATTCATTGTCACCATCATCTTCTTTTTCTTTCTTTGCTGAAATTAATGATGTATCCACAAACACATCATTACTCCTACTTGGATACATCTCCAAGTGCTCAAAAGCACTCTTATGCTCTAAAAACTCAACATCATGACTTTTGATGATCTTCTTGGTTTCGAAACACATTAGCTTGTTTGTCTTTGTACCTTCACAATATCCAACAAATACACATTTTGTACTCTTTGCATCAAGTTTGGACCTCATGCAATGTGGTACTTTTACATAAGCAATGCATCCAAAGATCTTCATATGTAAAATACGAGGTTTCTTGCCACTCCAAGCTTCTTGTGGAGTCATTAATGTGAATGCACTTGTAGAGCACCTATTCCTTGTCTACATTGAAGTAACCACGGCTTTAGCCCAATATTCATGCCTAAGGTATTGTGCATGAAGCATACTCCTTGCTATCTCCACAATGGTACAATTTTCTCTTTCAATAACTCCATTTTGTTGTAGAATATAAGGAATAGAGGTCTCTCTTGTAACATCTTGAATCTTTAAAAATTCATCAAAATGCTTTGATATGTATTCACCTCTATTGTCCGTGCACAATACTTTGATCTTATACTCACATTATTTCTCTATAAGTGCTTTAAACTCCTTAAACCATGAAAAATAGTCACTCTTAATTTTAATGATGTAATCCATACTTTTCTTGAAAAATCATCAATGAATGTGACAAATTATCTTGCTTCTCCAATTGATGGTGTCTTCATTGGTCCACAAACATCAGAATACATAATTTCCAATAATTTGATTGCGCGTTGTCGTATTACGTGCTATCTTGCTTGAAAATGCATTGGGCATTTGCTTGTGGAAGATAAAATAATGTTTTATAAGTATCCAAGTAGTCTAGTAGGTTTTAACCATCTAAATACAAACTATTTTGGATTTCAATGTAAAGCTTAATCCCAATACAAAAAGCATAGAAACACTATTTTTAATAACTTCAAAATATTATAAGCACAAATTCTTTTGTTATTTTTTAGTTTTATTTTATTTTTTAATTTGTATTATTCTTTTTTTTAATTTTTAATTTTTAATTTTTTAATTTTTAAATCCTAACACTAGACAGCGAGCTTTGGAAAGCTATAATTTTCAATCTGACCATCCAATTGTTATAAAACTTCTACCACTAGTGTCTTTGTAAGTCTTTTAAATGTTCAAGAAGTTTCAATCCAATCTAATTTACAGATTGCAAGAAAACGTCGTAAATCCACACTGATGTCTATTGACTGCTGCCTAAAAAGTTAATGACAAACCTTGACTTGCAATTTTCCCTTCAATCATTAATTCTCATTCAAACCTTATAAGCAGCTCCGCCTTTAAGTCCTCGACTTACTACGTTAAAATTCACCTTATTCCAGTTGATAGATCTCCAGATATTACAGAAATCCTAAAAAACTCCAATATGCCGACTTCTGATACTTCTTTACATTAATGATCAAATATCCTCTATCCATTGTCGTAATACATAAATTCTTCCTTGAGAATGCTTCGGGCTGTGGAAGGAAGAATAGAAATTACAACAATAAAATCCTAATTCTAATAGAATACTAAAAATGCTCTAATTAGACCGTAATAATGCTTAGTAAGCTTAATCAAATTCAAAAAAAACATCAAAGAAATTTCAAACAAACAATAAGAATTCTTAAAGAAATATTAGAAGGATCACAAATATCACTCAAATACATTTCAATTCAATCTTAATTTAATTCTAGTTAAAATCCTATTGAACTTCATTCAAACTTTAGGCCAAAATTAATTAAATCTTAAATCCTAATAAAGTCCTAAATCCTAAATCAAGTCCTAAACAAACCTTAAACCAAATCTCAATTAAATCTTAAACCCTAAACCAATGTCACGGACACAAAATACAGACTTGAAATCTAACAAGAAATTCAAGAAGAAGTGGCAGAATTAGATTAAACAGATGAGTATAAGAACAACACCAGAAAGGTGAGCTAGAACTCCAAGAGATGTGTTGTTGAGACTGAAGAACTCTTCAGCCTCGATTCCTATATATACTCCTACTTAGGAAGCTTCTCGAGCTACTTCTATTAACTAAGAAGCTTCTAGAAATTTCCAGGGGATTCCTTTCTAGAAGCTTCTAGAAACTTCTTTTCTAGAAGCTTCTAGAAACTTCTCTCTAAAAGGTTCCAGAGGCTTCTCTTCTAGAAGGTTCCAAAGGCTTGTTTTCTAGAAAGTTCTAGAAACTTCTCTCTAGAAAGTTCTAAGGAATATGTCTGTAACATCACCCCCTCCTTTACCTTCGAGGTCTCTGAGAAGCAATGTTGTTGATCAGTACCAACGCAAGAAAATGAAGATCTGTCGCATAACTTCTGCTATGAACTCCAACTGTTGTTCACGAGGTAAGTGGTTCATCGACCCTTGAAGCCAACGGTAGTGGCCCACGCCTTCGACTTCTGACCAAGCATGAACTTCCGTGTCCTCATTGTGAAATTGTCCTGCAAACACGCCTTCTGGTTGACCATCGTAAGCAGGCTCGATCTCAAATACGATCACCAGTGATCGGTTACTCGGTATCCTCCGTCGTCATCGTGGTACATGTAGTTCTTCACCTCGGGGTCGCCTTTGTGAGCTACTTGGTTGTAATACTCTGACTGGCATAGTATCTATCTCTTGGCTATCCATATCAAAAGACCAAACTACGATCTATCTTGGAGAAAATAACTACATCAACTATGAATTTTGCTGTTGCTCTCCCCTTTTCTTATATTGTTGGGAGAACAAGCTTCAGAAAGAAGCTATCATCGAATTGATTTAGGTTTATCGGGATGTCGTTGATGAAACTCCTGTACCTTTTGTGGCGCATTTGCAAGATTTTCAGCTGGCTCCCACGTTCGCTCATTAATGTCATAGCCGCACCAATGAACAAGATATTCTAACTTTCCCCACCTTCGCCGTGAATCCAATACCTTTTCAACCTCGTATTCTTCGTGGTTCTCGATTTCAATACTAGGTGGTGGATATTGCACTCTTCCAGGAAAAGATGACTCTCGATAAGGTTCCAACAGAAAAACATGAAAGACTGGATGTACCTTCATAGAAGCTGGTAACTCCAGCCGGTATGCCACTGGATTAATTTACTTTTGGATGATAAATGGTCCCAATCTTCGATAGTCCAACTTATCACATGGTCGCTTGGTCTTGATATTTTGTCGAAGAAGCCAGGCTTTGTCTCCAACTTTGAAAGTAGGTGTTGGATTCCGAAATCTATCTGCAGACGTCTTATAGGATTCTTGAGCGGATTGTAATTGAAGCTTTAACATAGTTTGAAGCTCTGATAGTTGCTTCGCAAATCCTTCAGCTGCTAGATTGTTATTTGTTGACGGACTCAATAAATCAAGCTTCGGATGATACCCATAGTTGGAAAAGAATGGTGTTTGTTGAGTCGACGCATGGAGGGTGTTGTTATATGCAAAATCGACTAGCGGTAGATATGCAGTCCAATCGTCTTGCTGATAGTTGATGCTGCATCGTAAGTACTACTCCAAGACTTGGTTCACCCGTTCCGTTTGGCCATCAGTTTGAGGATGAAAAGATGAAGAAAGCTTGATATCCACCTTCAATATATCAAAGAGAGATCTCCAAAACTTTGACACGAACTGGGTACCTCGATCTGATATGATATCATCTGGTAGTCCATGATATCGATACACATTATCGAGAAAGAATCTTGTTGTGACTTCACTGGACGATGTCTTCTTACAAGGAACAAAGTGTGCCATTTTTGTAAGCTGATCTACCACGACAAAGATGCTGTCAAATGAGTTTGATGATGGCAAGTCCGTGATGAAGTCCATAGAAATTGAAGACCATGGTCAACGTGGAATTGGCAATGGTTGTAGAAGTCCATAAGGGCGATGCCGAGGATTCTTAGATCTTGAACAGATGTCACAAGAGAGGACAAAATCTTTCACATCCTTCCACATTTGGAGCCACCAAAAATCTCGGGAAATAAGCTCCAAAGTCTTGTTGAATCCAAAATGTCCCGCAGTTGGAAAATCATGGCGAGATTGGAGAACTCGAAGTCGTGCTAGTCCTTTTGGAATGTACAATCGCTCTTCAAAGTATAAAAGATCTCCCTCCACCTTGAATTTGTCGTCATTGGTACGTTGCTTGATATCAATGGCTACTGAATCTTTAATGGTCATAGCACGTACCTGGTTTAGGAAGTCAGCATCAAATGATACAATAGTAGCACAAAGTTGAAATCTCTCTGGCTTCAATAACGTTGTACATTGTTGATCAAACGCTGCTTCTCCAGCCTTTGGTGCAAGATACGATGTCTTTGATAGAGCATCGGATAGTCCTTGCTGCCTTCCAGGTCGATAAGTGATAACAAAATCGAATCTAGATAGCGACATATTTCACCGAGCTTGACGTCGATTTAAAACTTGAGCCGTCATGAAATACTCCAAATTCTTGTGATCCGTATATACGATTACTGGATGTGCAGCTCCTTCAAGAAAGTGACGCCATTCTTCGAAAGAATCCACTATAGCAAGAAGTTTCTTATCGTGGATCTCATAATTGATTTCAGCAGCAGAGAACTTCCGAGAATAGAATGTAACTGGATGGAGCTTCTTATCTTCACTCATTTGTGAAAGCACAGCTCCCAAAGCAAAATCTGAAGCATCAGTTTCTAAATAGAAGGCCTTTGTAAAGTCTGGATGTACCAAAATTGGAGCTGTAGTAAATGCTGTCTTCAAATCTTGAAACGCCTTCTCCGCCAAAGGTCCCTATTTCAACTTATCCTTGCATGTTAATCGAGCGAGAGGAGCAGCAACTTGAGAATAATTCTTGATGAAGATCTGATAGAAGTTAACAAAACCAAGAAAGCATTGTACGTCTCTAACCGTCTTCGGAACCTCCCAAGTCATGATTGCTTCTACTTTCTTGGGGTCCATCTTCAAACCTTCTGTAGTCGCAATGAATCCCAAAAATTCCATCTCCATCTGGTGAAATAAATACTTTTCTAATTTGGCATATAGTCCTTGCTTGCGTAATTTCTCCAAGACCAAACGAACATGCTCCTCATGCTCTTCCTCGTTTTTAGAGAATATTAGAATATTGTTTAAGTAGATGACAACAAAATCGTCGAGGTATTCTCGAAAGATGTCATTCATCATATGTTGGAAAACCGCTGGAACATTGGTAAGACCAAAAGGCATGACATTATATTCGAAATAACCATACCTTGTACGGAATGCTGTCTTCCACTCATCTCCTTCCTTGATTCGTACGAGATTATAAGCTCCCCTTAGATCAATTTTTGTAAAGATCTTCGCATGTCCAAGTTGTTCTAAGAGACTAGAAATCAAGGGTAATGGGTAACGATTTTTCTTTGTTACCTTGTTGAGGCCTCGATAGTCCACACACATCCGTAATGATCCATCTTTCTTCTTCACAAATAAGATGGGTGCTCCAACTGATGATTTTGAATGACGAATGAAGTTCTTGGCTAGATTCTCGTCGATGTACTTTCGTAACTCTGCCAACTCAGTTTGCGATAGATTGTAGATTGGGCCAAAAGGTGGTTGTGCTCCTTCTTGTAAGTCTATGGCACAATCATATGGTCGGTGTTCCGGTAGTATGTCGGCGTTCTTCTTTTGAAACACGTCTTCAAAATCTTTATATTGCTCCGATATACTTGCTGTTGAGATCTTCTCCTCGGTAGTTGGAGCCGCATAAATGACAAATGGAGTGCCTTCCTTAGATGATCTTATAAATGCTCTTGCTCTAATGAATAAGGATTTCTTTTTTCGAGGTTTTTTACTAGATTTTTTCTTGGGTGGTTTTGTGGGAAAAGTCATCTTCCGCAACCTCCAATCTATCAATGGATTATGTTTTTCCAACCAAGAAAGACCAAGAATAATAGGATTTGATGGGGTTCTAATAATATTAAAAATAATATGACTACTATGGTCTTTAAACGTTACTTCTATAGGTTTTGATTCATGGGTGATGCTACCAGACAATAAAGGTCGCCCATCTATGACCTCAACATGAACAGTCAAGAGTACTAGCCCTAACTTTATTGCAAAAAATCCAATTCACCAATACAATCACTAACTTTGAGCAACGATTGCAAAGTCCTCCCAAATCTTGTAAAACCAAATCCTACACCTTTTGAAGGAGCTTGAAGCTAGTTCTCCAATCCCAAAATCTTGATCTCTCAATGCCCTCTTTTTTTCCTCTCTTTTCTTTTAACTCCGTGAGGTCTCATATTCTTCCGCCTTAGACTCGGAAGTGGAACAGCTTGAAATAAAACCGAAGCCTCCGTAATCGGGATCTCATTGGGTTGCCCAACCGAGTCAAGTCTCTTACTGGATAAGAGACCCACAACAGGACCTAGATTGGATGTCTCCATAATTGGGTCAAATTGGTCCTTCGCATCAAGCTCATCAAAATGTTGAATTGGTCTTTTCTCTTTTTGCCGAATCCTTGTAAGAATGGCTTGCATACATTCCATCCGATTTACCAGAGTATCTTGAGGACCTCGATTTATCTCCTTAATTTTTCCTTAGCTTTGGATCTATTGATCTCGATTATTGAAATTAAATGAAGCATTACATTGCTGATAAGTATGTCCCAACTGCTTGCAATTTCCACACACTGGTGTGTAATCGTCACTAGCTCTGGGATTGAGACATTCACTAGCATAATGATCAATCTGTCTGCAACGGAAACAATGAAGTGGTCTTCTTGCACCTCCATCAGGCATACTGGGTGTCTCAACTCGTATATACCTATTAGGCTTGTTCTATGTAGGATTAGAAAATGATCCTGATTGTTTCGTTGGTATGGAGGGTACTTGATTCGATGACACCGATGGAGCATATTGCTGATATCACATACGATGGTATAGCTTGCAATGGGGTGATATTAACTGGCCCTTGAATATTGGCATTGGAATTGGCCACTATTTCTAACATCCAAGATGACTAAATATTAATAAAATCTTTTTTATTTATATTTTCACCATATAGTCGTGTTACAACATGACAACATACTGCAATTCCATTTGGAAATGAATTCTTTTGTTGTTTGCCTTGTATATAACCTTCACAAGTAAGTTTCATGGTATTGTGGCTGAAATGACCAAGATCCAAGCTACTTACCATGGATTGAAGCTCCTTCATGCATTTGGCATTTAAATGACCAAGTCGTTGATGCGAGATTCCAAACTTGTCTTGGTCTTGTAGAAAATCAGCAAATACAACCACTTCAACTCCATTCACCTTCTTACAATTGATGAAGTAGAGATTTCCATCTCTAAGGCCTTTGGCAATATGTTGTCCATCTATTGTCTTCACAAAGTATCCATTCATGTCAAATTGAACCTTACAACCATATGATACAAGTTTGCTTATCAAAAAAAAGTTTTTTTTTCATCTTTGGCACATGTAAGACTTCCTTTAATCTGATCCTCTTGATTTGGTCCTTCACAATAATCTCTACAACAATTGAGCCAATTCCAATGGCTTATACCATGCCATTGTCTCTCATCCAAACTTTGGTTGCTAGAATTTCTTTATAAGTGTCAAATGAACACTTATATAGTATCATGTACTTAGTAGTACCTGAATCTATAATCCACTTAGATATTGCAGTTATAGAGGCTCTTTCACTTGCCATGAAAGCATAGTCATCTTCACCAAAGTTATCACAAGCATTGTTTGCATTTTTTCTATCTCCTTTCTTCGCTTTGTAGTAATTCTTGGCAAAGTTACTTAGTTTTTCACAAATATAGTAATTTTTCATAATGTTCTTTGAATTATCATCTTGGTGAGAATAGCTACCTTTGCCTTGTCTTGAGAATAGAGCCAAATCTTCACTTTGATGTTCTTTTTTCTTTTTTCTTTGTTACTTCATGGGCAAGTCTTGATATGACATAGTTCATAGTAAGCTCCTTCATATTGATGGATTCCAATGCCATAATGAGGTAGTTGTAGGACTGAGGAAGGCTCATAAATAATATCAACACTATTTTTTTATTATCAATTGGTATGTCAATAAGTGTTAGTTGGTTTACAAGTGCTTTTGCTTTGTTGACATTAGCCATGAAGTCATCTCTTTCTTCCATCTTTACTATTAAAAACTTCTTTCTTGTCTATAGAATGTTTGCAAGGTTTCTACTCTCATAGATGTTATAAAGAATCTTCCATGCTTCTGTTGGTTCGGTGCAAGCAATTACATGTGAAAAATTGGCATCATCAAGATTTGTTGCAATCTTGCCAAAAGCCTTCTTTTTACATTGTTTGTACTCCTTCTTCACCTTCACATCAGCATCATCACTTGGAGGATCTTTACTTTCATCAATAATATTCCAAAGATCTAGTGAAGCCAACAAGAACTCCATTTTCTTCTTCCAATGGTAGAAGTTGTCACCTCTAAACTTCTCAATTACTCTCAAATCCTCATCCTTACTTGCAACCATGTCTAAAGAAGGGATGTATCAAAGAAAGTAAAGAAAAGAGAAGAATGAACTCTCAAAATCAACAAAAAGATGTTGTTGCCTTAAAAACCCAGAATACCCTCTTAATAAGTAAACTATTGTTTACACTCTTCAATCACTCTCAACTTCACTTATAAGACTTCTCACAAGTCTAATAACCTCTTGAATAAGATTTGCCTTTCTTTAATCACCTTTCTTCTTTAATAAAACACTTTTAACCACACAAAGTACTTCTTATCACAATAAGTGGATATCTTAAGGAGATTAATGCATAAAAGTACAAAGTTAGAGCACCAATGATGAAACTCACCAAAGAAATGCATCACAAGTGTACTTAAATATCAATCTAAGGTATCAAATAACCTCCAAGATTATGAATGTACTTAACAACAAGTAAGAACATAACTACATCAACAACTAGATGCAAAAAGAGATTTAAAAGATATCAAATCTTAATATCAGCAACAACCATAAGATCTACTCTTAACACCAACAAAGACCTCAAAAAACTTCAAAACTCACAACTAAAGGTAAGTGGGTCCATAATCTATTAAAGAACAAGCACTTTGAAGTTACAATACTTAGCATCAGCAAGATTATACACAAAAGAGAGTATGAAGTAAGATAACTCTTACTTCATACACTTGTTACTTATAGGTGGTGATTGCCAACTGATGAGGTAACTTCCATCGACGTTACATCCATTTTCATTTCATCTAACTAAACCTTAGGTTCTTTCTTAATCTAGCCGCCACCTACAAATTGTAGAAGCCACCATAGTAACTTTCTTATACTCTTTGCTATCTTTTGACCACTAGCAACTTACTTAAAGTAATACCTTTTACTAAGTGACTTACTTCAACAAATAAAGACATATTCTAATGGACTTGGCAACAATTCAAAATATATGCTGATATGAAATACTCAAGATTCTTGTGATTTATATGTACAATAACTAGATTAAAAGCACCTTCTAGATAATGATGCCATTCTTGAAATAAATCCACAATTGTAAGTAGCTCTTTATTATGAATCTCGTAGTTAATTTCAATTGCCAAAAATTTTCTAGAAAGAAAAGAAACTAGGTAGAGCTTAATATTTGCTCTCATTTGTTATAAAACAACATCCATAGCAAAATTTGATGTGTTTGTTTCCATAAAGAATGCCTTAAAAAAATTAATGCAATACAAAATTGGTACAAAAATAAATGATGTCTATAAGGCTTCAAAAGATATTTTTTTTTCTTTACTTTATTCAAATTTGTCTTTATATGTTAGGCATGTAAGAAGAATCACAACTTGAAAAAAATTCTTGATAAAGATTTGATAATAATTAGAAAATCTTAAAAAATATTCCATATCTTTGACTATTTTTGATACCTTCTATTCTACAATAGTTTAGACCTTCTTAGGATCCATTATTAATCCTTCCTTGGAAATGATATATCTTAAAAAATCAACCTAAATAGTGTAGAATACACAATTTTTTTTTTTATCTTTGCATATAATCCTATATCTTCAAGTTTTTATAATACACAAAAAATATGAAGTTCATATTCTTTTATATTTTTAGAGTAGATTAGAATGTTGTCTAAATAACAAATACTAAAATCATTAAGAAACTCATAGAAGACATCATTCATGAGAGGTAGAAAAGAAGTTGGTGCTTTCGTAAGTCCAAAAGGCATAACATTGTATTTGAAATGTTCATATCTAATTTGAAAAGTGGTTTTTCACTCATCTCTTTTTTTAATACCGATTAGATTATATACTCATCATAGATCTATTTTTGTATAGATCTTTGCTTAATTGAGTTTGTCAAGAAGTCTTAAAATCAAATGTAGAAGATACCTATATTTGATAGTGATCTTATTAAATCCTCGATGGTCTATGCATATCTAAAAAGGTCTATTTTTTTTCTTTATAAATAAGAAAAGAGTTCTCCTTGGAGATTTGAAGTAGTATATGAAGTTCTTAGCCAAGTTTTTGTCAATGTACACTTTTAATACAATCAATTTATTTTATCATAAGCTCTAGATTGGTCCAAATGGTAGTTGAGATCTTTCTTATAGATCAATTGTACAATTATAAAATCAATACTTTAGAAGAATATCTACATTCTTCTTTTTTAAAATATCTTAGACATCTTAATATTGATTAAAAATATTATTTGACGACTTTTTATTATCAAAAATAGGTGTAGCATATATAACAAAAGATGGCCTTTCTTTTGCCACATATATAAAAGCTCTTGTATCTATCAGCAAAAATTTGGATGTATCAAGCTTATTTATTTCTACTTTACTATTAAAATTTTAGATTTAATCATAAGAAAAGTTAAAGTTACAAGAAATCTAATCTATCTAAGGATTATATTTTTTTAACCATATTAATCCTAAAATAATTAGATTGAAAGGAAATCTTATTACATTAAATATTAATATAATATTATAATCTTTAATTATTACATCTAAAAGAATAATCTTATGAATAATGTCTTTAGAAGATAACAAATGACTATCTATGACTTCTACATATACAAGTCTAGTTTTCTTGATTAAAGATATTTTTATTTTTTGTCAAGGTTTTAGTCTATAAAACATGCTGAGGCTCTTGAATCTAATAATGCAAAGAATTTGTGATTTTTAGGTCCAAAATATATAGAGAATAGGATTATCAACATCAAATCTTTTCTTGCTACCTAAAGAGTTGAAAATGTATTGTATCAATTTGCATAGGTTCTAGCTTTAATGAATAAGTTTCTAAAAACTTAGAAACTACCATTATTATTTGATTTATTCATCTTCAGCTAAGTCTTTGTTCTTGATGCCTTTTAAATAATCAATTGTCACAAACAATGGCATGAAGAATAAATTATTTTAAAAATTTTGCTTTTGACATTGTCAATAATAAATCTTTGACATTATCTTTCAACCCATATTAAAATTGATTGATAAGAGCTTTGTCATTCTAGTCCATGTGACTAGCAATATTTTGGAATTCAATAGTATATATGGTGGCTAATTGTAATTCTTACCATAAAGATAAGAGCTTAAACTTTATTACTCTTTTTTTATCACTTTTTTCAAATATACTCATAAAATTTTTTAGGAATGAATTCAAATTATAAAATATTTGTGAATCATTTTCTATTAAAGGTACAAACCAAGAGAGAATACTTTTAGATAAAAGTGTGTCTATAAACCCAACTTGAGTAAATCCATCAAGATATTAGAAAAGATGCAATCTTTAAAAGAGCTTAACTTATTGCAAAATCTTCAAAATTTTGATCTCGTTCCATCAAACTTATTTGGCATACTAATCCGTATCTCCATTCTACTTGTAGAAACAAAACTTTCTAGATTTGGTTATGAAGTCGATCTACTTCCTTTCTTCAATTGCACAACTTATTATTGTACGTTCTAAACTTCTTTTATATGTGTAGGATTAGTATTTTTGTGGTTGGCATTGGCGATGTATAAAATTTCTACTCTAAGAGTATTGACAAGTTTATAAAGATTTATAATAGTGACAAATCTATTTTTACTTCTACTAACTATAGTATTTCTAATTTTTCTTTTATTTTAAAATAATTTAATAAAATCACAATTCAAATTAGAGGAGGATTATCCGCAACTTCTAATATCAAATGAAATTTTCCATAAAAAAGGATAATCTACTTTTTTTAAGAAAAAAAATCAAGATTAAAAAACTAAATAGTTTGTATAAAATTGAATAATCTGCAACCTTCAAAATATAACAATAGAAGTGAGATATTCTACTTACTTCTAAAACGAGACAAGATTAAAAAGTTACTACTCTTATTAAACTATCAAAGATATAAAGCTCAAAGAAAGATATCCTCAATACACTCTTATGTTACTCAAAAGAACTAGAAAATCACTCAAAGATGGTATAGTATTAAATTAGAATAGCTATTGTCAAAAATAAAAATAAAAACTAAAAAGTCTTAAAATAAGACTAAAGAGTAAAAAGACATTGATAAGAATAAAAAAGATTTTACTCTTGCCTCTATATATACTCTTAATTAGAAGCTACGTAGCAATATCCTATATGACCTCTAAAATGTGTTGACTTTATAAGACACGTATCTTTATTTGTAAGACAAGTTTTTTATATACATGCTACATAGTTAATATAGTTAAGAATATAGTTAATCAAGTAGAAGTCATAAGTCTAGTACAACCTAACATGTATTTGTAAGTGCAAGAGCTTTTTTACATATTGTAAAAAAAAGATTACCTTGTGTCATTTATATTGCACATGTTTTTAATAGTCAAAAGACTTCAAGTATCATTTTAAGCCAATATCAAGATTTTTAAGATGTATTTGAAAAGAAAAGTATAGATATGATTTTGAAACATTGTTCCTATAACTGTTCAATTGATCTTCAAAAAGAAGATCAATCATCATTTGAATCAATCTACAATTTATTATATAATAAGTTAGTTGAATACAAGTAATATATTAAATAAAATATGGCCAAGAACTTCATACGCCATTCCAAATTTTTAGCAAGAGCTCTAATTTTATTTGTGAAGAAAAAAGATGGATCATTGTGGATGTGTGTTGATTATTGAAGACTCAGTAAAATCACCATTAAGAACAAGTACCTACTACTTTGATATGTGGACTTTTTGATCACTTGAATTGAGCTAAGATTTATACAAAAATAGATCTATGATGAGCATATAATTTGATATATATATAAAAAAAAAGATGAATGAAAGATTGAATTTTAAAATAAAAATAGATATTTCAAATATAATATCATGTCTTTTAGACTTACAAATGTACAAACAATTTCCAATATTTTGAGGACTACTTACATGTTTCAAAAGATGCAACTCAATTATTTATTTTTCAAGCTCATCACTATTTTCCAATAATAAAATATTTGAATAGAATAAGACTTTGAAGCTAATATCTAAAAAAATTTGTTAGTTCCAAATATAGAAAATAGTCAAAGATTTTATACAATCTTAAGATGTTTGCTAAAAATCAAAAACTCTTCCTCATCGATCTTATAGACTTCTTTAGCCATTTCTTATTCTAGAACAACCATGGACTTTTGTTTGTATGGATTTTATGATGGATCTTTTAATCTTAGGTCCTTATGACTTTATATTTGTCATAGTGGATTATTTCACAAAAATGACATATTTTGTATCATGTATAAAATCTATTACATATGAATAAAAAATCAATCTTTTTTTCATAACATCTATTATTATCATAGATTACTTAAAGATATTATATCAGATTTGGACTTTAATTTGTATTAAGATTTTAAAAAATACTTTTTAAGATTCTAAAGTTAGATATAAAACTATCTTTAGCTTTTTATCTTCAAATTAATAGACAAATAGAACATGTGAATTAAGTTTTGAAGCAATATTTGAGGTATACTATTAACTACCAATAAGATGATTGAAAAACTCTTTTGTCATTGGTAGAGTTTGCTTATAATAATATAATATATTTTTCTACTTAATAAATACCTATTTTTGCTAATTATTATTATTATTATCTATGACTTGATGATTTTTAAATTTTTAAAAATTGATATTCTTGTAGCAAAAGATTTGGAAAATCATTTATCTGAGCTACATACAATAATGAAGGTATATCTAAATGAGGCTTAAGAATAACAAAAGAACAATGCAAATGCCTATTGTAAGCAAAAATCTTATTTTTATGTTGGTGATAAGGTATGATTACTTTGTCATAATATAAAAACTATTTGTCTTTGCAATAAGTTGTATTATCATAGATTTGGATCATTTCTTATTTATAAATAAGCCAATCTAGTTGCTTATCAATTAAAATTATCAAAGCCTATAAAAATCCATCCCATATATATATATATAATCATATAAGACAATAAATATCTCTGAAAGAAGACAAATACTACTACCTCCTATAAGAATCAATAATAATAAAAAAATTCAAGGTAGAAGAAGTCTTAGACTTAAGACAGAGTTGACTTAGGTTAAGATATCTTATTTATTAGTAAAAATATAATATTAGCAAATGTATATGGGAGCCAATAAAAAATCTTACAAATACGATAGAAAAGGTTAAAGCTTTTTATCAATATCCATCAAAATCAAGATGAAAGATAAAAAATCTTTGCTATAAAAGAAATACAATTTATGAAAGATTGTATATTATTTTTTATCCTTATTTGTAATTTTTGTATAATTGTGATATTAAAGAGATCAAAAATCAAAAGCTAGTAAATTCAACTCAAGAGCCATTATTTACTGACTTATCAAATAAGACATTGTAATTATCATAGCCTTTAAGATGACATAATAGAGATAAAAACCTTCAAGAGTAATATATTCTTTTTTAAATATATGGTAAAATACAATGCATTTACTATCATAACCTAGAAAGAAAGTCTCATTGTTTGGTGATTTTATTGGAGATAGAAATGATTCTTGATGGTATTACAATTGTTTTATTTGAGAGAAGTTACAAAGGTTTCAATAATAATCAAATAACAAAGTAGTCTTGCCATCCTCAAATGAAATATTATCAATAGGTGAGAGGATCTATCAACTACCTTTAAAAGAAACAAAGATTAGAATATATAGCAAATACAATTTGTTGCATCTTAAACTTCTTCAAGATGTGATTATCACTTTTTATGGAATTCATCCTCAGAAAGGGAGATAATATCATAGACATATATTTATTGTAATTATTACTTAAATAATTTAAATAAGTAGAAATAACTAAAAATAGATTAATTTCATAATATCTTCTAAAAAAGCTTCATTTAAACTTTTATCATGGATATATATATATATATATATATATATATATATATATATATATATATATGTTGAAATTATAACTTAGAAAATATGAATACATAGAAATAATTTAAAATAGATTAATTTCATAATATCTTCTAAAAAATCTTCCTTGAAACTTTTTAGATGCTATTTTGACTTTATATGTGTTTGTAGTTGATTGGTAGGTTGAAAATTTGGTCAACAAATTAACCACATGTCACATGTGTTGATAGCTTGTGGAACAAGCTAACTATGTAGTATCCATATAAAAAACTTGCCTTTCAAGTTAAGATATGTATCATATAAAGTTAATATTTTTTTAGAGGTCCTATAGAATGTCACCACATAGATCCTAGATAGATAGTATATATAGAGGCAAGAATGAAGCTTTTTTTATTCTTGTCAATTCCTTTCTAGCTTCTAATCTAGATTTAAGAGTCTCTAATTTTTTTGTCTTTTAATAATAGTCATTCCAGTTTTTTTTTTTAATATACATACTTCTTTATTTTTATTTTCTTACTTTTCTTTTGATATAGATTTTACAGATTTATATATCTTCTTTCAATTCATGTAGTAAATTGATTGACAAGAGTGCACTTATAATATTAGAGCTTTGTATTTTCTTTATTAAGAATAGATTATTCTTTTCTTTTGATAAGATATAAGCATATTAGAAGTTATAGATTACCTTCTTTCAAATTAATACTATTCTTAGTATCTTCTTTATTCTCAAGTCCTCTCTTCTACTTCTTTTGAGCAATATTAGATTTTTTTTTAAGAGTTATCATCGTAGAGCTTCTTGAAATAAAGAGTGCAATGGCACAAATGTAAGAATAATTCAAAGAGTTGATGCTTGCGATGCATTAAGTCAATTTATCACCACCAAGAGTAACAAAAATAATAGGAAGTGAAGATACAAGCATGATTAGAATTGCTTTAATATCTATACCAAATCACATCCCTTTTCTTATAGTAAAACATCTTTTTAGTGTTAGAAAATCTAAAATTACCTTACTTGAGAAGTTTGATGGCATAAGATCCAAATTTTGATGATTTATTAATCAAATATAACTTGTGATTAAACTTCAATCTCAAAGCTATTTAATGTTGGGATTACAAGTTAGATTTATTAATACACTTCTTTCAAGTTTTACATTATCATAGTTTTTATCATTTTTTGAACAACAATATTCAATATTGGATAATTTTGAGGCTTTTTTGGTGGATTTTTGATCTATGTATGAAAAACATGATGCACTTTATATGGCAACCAATAAGATTCTTATCTTGTGATAAGGCAATTGATCAATAACATGATATGCTGCACAATTTTGACAACTAGCGATTGATGTGAAGTAAGATGATGCTACCCTTATTAGCCAATTTTTCTACAAATTACAATATGAAGTAAAGAAATTGATGCTCAATTTATTTGATCTTTAAACATTGAATCAAGCAATTGATTTTTTTGTAAAATATGACAATTAATTTTTTGAGTTTCAATCTAAGAATTATGGAAGAAAACCTCTACATTATTATAATTCAATAACAACATCAAAAACCTCTCAATCTAAACATTTGGAAGTAAAAAACATACAAATTGATGTAATATATTTTAAAATTTTTATCAAATAAAAAAAGACTTGTTGTTATAAAAAAAAATTATGTTTATATTGTGAAAAAGCTAAGCTTATTTCTCAATATTGTCTAAAAAAAGAATGTAACTATAAAATAAGATGTACAACTGTCAAAGATGAAAACATGTCAGAAAACAAATTTTTCCAGCTATAATAGGGACTATGTGGCTAAATCTTATACAAATGAAGGTCCTATCTTTTTTTCAAAATCTTCTCCTTATTATACAATAGATATGCATTTAGAACTTGATAATCACAAAGTCTCTATATTCATAGATTCAAGAATCTTGACTTATTTCTTAGATAAAGAATTTGTTAAAAGCCATAGAATATCATTAGTATAAAAAACTAAATCCGTATATGTAAAAGTCATAGATGGTTGTCTATTATCTTTTGGAGATATTATTCATAAAATATTTCTTATAGATATAGTAATAAATAGTCATCATAATTACATAATTTTTAATATAATTAAGTTTCTTTTTAATCTAATCATTTTAGATTTATCATGGCTAAAAAAGTATAATCCTCTTATAGATTGGATTTTTCATAAACTTGACTGTCTTCAGAGCATTACTAAGAGTTCTGTGGAAAGCCATAAGTTTAATGTAGTCAAATCCATACTTGTAGGTACAAAAGTTTTTTTGCATGCTGCAAAAGAAGGATTATCTTTTGTTATTTATGCCACATATTTTTAATAATAGAAATATTTTAAGTGGCATTCCAAGTCAATATCAAGATTTTTAAGTTATTTTTGAAAAAAAAAATACATATATTCTCTTGAAGCATTATCCATACAATTGCTCAATCGACCTTAAAGAAAGAAGTCAGCTACCATTTGGTCCAATCTATAGCTTATTAAAAAATGAGTTGGTTGAACAAAAGAAGTACATTGAGAAGAACTTGGCCAAAAATTTTATATGTCATTTAAAATCTCATACAAGAAATTTCATCTTATTTGTAAAGAAAAAAGATGGATCACTCTAAATATACATAGATTATCCAAGATTCAATAAGATTACAATAAAAAATAGGTACCTTTTATTCTTGATATCAGGACTTTTTAATCAATTGAATGAAGCTAAGGTCTATACAAAAATAGATCTACAAAGAGCATATAATTTGATCAGCATTAAAGAAAGAAATGAATGGAATACTACATTTCAAATAAAATATAGGTACTTTGAATATAATATCATGCCTTTTGGACTCATGAATGCATCAGCTGCTTTTCAACATCTTATGAATGATGTTTTTTTATAAACATCTAGTTGATTTTATTGTCTATTACTCAGATAACATTTTAATCTATTCTAAGAGCATAAAAAAGTATAAAGTTTATATTCATTGTATGTTACAAAAACTTAGAGATGCAAGATTGTATGCCAAATTAAAAAAGTTTGTATTTCACATTAATCAAGTTGACTTCCTAGGATATATCATTTCTAAAAAAAGACTTATAATGGATCTAAAGAAAGTTCAAACTATTATAGATTATAAGATTTTAAGAATAGTAAGAGATGTGTAATACTTTTTGAGCTTTATCAATTACTATCGAATCTTCATCAGGATTTTTTTCAAGTTGTGGCTCATCTTACAAGTCTTACATGCAAACAAAAACTTGATTGGAACAAAGAAGCTAAAGCATCTTTTGAAGTCTTAAAGTTTGCATTTATTTTTGCACCAATCTTATATTACATCAATTTTTTTAAAGCATTTTTTATGAAAATAGATGCATCAAATTTTACTATGAATGATATTTTATTATAAATAGAAAAAGAAGATAAATTCTATCCAATAGCTTTCTATTCCAAGAAATTCTTAGCAGCTAAAATTAACTATGAAATCTACAACAAAGAACTTTTTACAATCATAGATTCTTTTCAAGAATGGCATTATTATATAGAAGGTACTTCTAGTCTAGTCATTGTATATACAAATTACAAGAACCTCAAATATTTCATATCAACACATATTTTGAATCATTGCTAGATTTATTGGAGCATGTCTTTATGAAGATTCAAATTCAACATCTTTTATTGGCTAAAAAAATAGTAAGATATGATCGATGTCCTTTCTAAAAATTCTTATCTTACACCAAAAGAAGGAGATATAGCTTTTGATCAACAAAAAAAAAAATTATTGAAGTGAGAAGAATTTCATCTTAAAGCAATGAAATCAACATTGATTATTGATTCAAACTTTGTTAAACAAATTCAATCAAGTTTGTCTTCTAATCCTCTTGTCCATGATATCAAAAATAATTCTTTTAAATCTCATGATACTTCTAAGTTTGAATTTAAGAAAAACCTACTCTATTTTGAGGGATAATTATGTATTCTAGAAGGAGAAGCATGATTACGTATTCTTCAAACTCATCATGACTTTCTAGCAGCTGGATATTTTGGATACAATAAGACTTTGGAGCTTATGTAGAAAGATTTTTGATGGTCTTAAATATAGAAGGCAATCAAAGATTTTATACAATCATGTGATATCTATTTAAAATCCAAAACTACTCATCATTGACTTTATAGACTTCTTCAGCCATTACTTATTTCAGAACAATCATGGTCATTTGTTTCTATGGATTTTATTATGGATCTTTCAATCTTAAGTTTATATAATTATATATTTATGATAGTAGATTTTTTTATGAAAATGGCACATTTTATACTATGGACAAAATCTATCATAGGTGAAGAAACTGCCAAGTTTTTCCTTGACAATATCTATTAGTATAATGGATTGCCAAAAGATATTATATCAAATAAGAGAACTCAATTTGTATAAAGATTTTAGAAAATATTTTTAAATATGTTAGAAGTAGATATAAAGCTTTTTTAGGCCTTTTATCCTCAAATTGATGGATAGAAAAAATGCATAAACTAAGTTTTGGAGTAATATTTAAGGTGTACCATTAATTATCAATAAATCAATTAGACAACCCTCTTGCCATTAGCAAAGTTTGCTTATGATAATACAATGCATTATTCTACTCAACAAAAACCTTTCTTTGCCAATTATTATTATCATCTACGATTTGATATTTTGACTTTTCAAAAGTTGATAATCCTATAGCAAAAGATTTAAAAAATTATTTGTTAGAGCTATATACAACAATGAAGTTGCAATTAAAGGAAGCTCAAGAATAACAAAAGATTAATGTAGATGTCTATCAAAAGAAACAACTATAATTCAATGTAGGTGACAAGGTATAGTTACTTTGTTATAATATCAAGACTACTTATCTTTGTAATAAATTGGACTATCGTAAGCTCAGACTTTTTTCTATTTGTAAACAAATCAATCCAACTTCTTATTGATTACATCTATCACAGTCAATAAAAATCCATCTTGTATTTTATATATTTCTTCTTAAATTATATAAGACTATAAATATCCAAAGAGGAAGACAAGTTCCACCTCTTTCTATAGAAATAGATAATAATGAAGAGTTTGAAGTAGAAGAAGTTCTAAACTCAAGGCGGAACCAAAATAAGTTAGAATATCTTATCCATTGGCATGGATATGATATTAGTGAATGCACATGGGAGCTAGCAAAAGTTTTTACAAATATAATAGAGAAGGTCAAAGCTTTTCATGAACAAAATCTATCAAAACTAAGATGAAGGAAAACAAACCTTTGTTATAAAAGAAATATAATTCAAGAACAATTGTATTCTATTTTCTATCATTGTTTGTAGTTTTTATATAATTGTATAGTTAAAGAGATAAAGAATCAATAATCAGTGGATTTAACTCAAGAGCCATTATTTGTTGACTTACTAAACAAGACAATATAATTATCACAGCCTTCAAGATGACATAATAGAGATGAAGAGCTTTAAGAATAATATATTCTTCCTCAAATAGATGGCAAGATTCAATGCATTTAGTATCATGACCTCAAAAAAGACTCTCAATGTTTGGTGATTTTATTGGAAGTAAGCACAATTCTTGATGGTATTACAAACTTTTTGTTTGAAAGAAGTTATAAAAATCTCAACAATGATTAAATCATAGAGCGGTCTTTTTATCTCGAAATAAGATATTATCAATGGCTGAGAGGACCTATCAACTACCTTTGAAGGGAATAAAGATTAGAAATATGTAACAAATATAATTTGTTGCATCTTAAACTTCTTCAATATATGATCACCACTCTTTATGGAACTTGTTTCTAGAAAGGAGGAATAATGTTATAGATATATATCTACTATGATTGTTACTTAAATAATATGAATAAGTATAAATACTTTAAAATAGATTAATTTCATAATATCTTCTAAATAAGCTTTTTAGAAGCTTTTTAGATGTTGTTTTGATTTTACATGTGTTTGTAGTTGATTGATAGGTTAGAAATTTGGTCAAAAAACTAATCACATGCCATATGTATTGATAGTTTGTGGAACAAGCTGACTATATGGCACTTATATAGAAAACTTGCCTTATAAGTTAAGATACGTTTCATACAAAGTCAACATATTTTTGGAGGTCCTATAGAATGTTGCCACATACATCCTAGATAAATAGTATATATAGAGACAAAAGTGAAGCCTTCTTCACTCTTGTCAACTCTTTTTTTGCTTTTAGTCTAAATTCAAGAGTCTATAGTTTTCTTATCTTTTGACAATAGCCATTTCAGTTTCTTTTTAATATACATACTTCTTTATTTCTATTTTTTCACTTTTCTTTTGAGATGGATTTTAGAGGTTTATGCATCTTCCTTCAGTTCATGTCCTTAACAATTTGTTAATCAACTTTAATCTACTAGCCATTAAAACAAAAAATACACTAACAAACTTTAATAAAACCTTATTTAAATACTTAAATATAGTTGATGCAAGAATATTGGATATAATTGTTTAAATTACAAAGAATAAATTAAATTTGATATGATAATTTGCTTTTATATGACCATTTTTGTCTACAACAAGGATTTTATAAATTTTTTATTTTAATATTATAATTTCTATTTAATTAATTTTATTATTATGATCAATTTATTTTAGAAATACTTTTAATATATTTACATAGTTTAATTCCATTAGATTCAAATTAATTGAAATAGATCTCTATATATGAGTTTGATGAATAAGTGAGAACTTTTAGCTAATTTGATACTTGAGATTCTTTTTTATTATAAATTTTAATAATTTTTATATAAAAAATAAAATTTATAAAATACTTTAAATATTATTTTTAAGATTTTGAAACGAATTTTATTAATTTAGAAATAAAAATTTATATATACATATATATATATATATATACATATATATATATATATATATCAAAAAAATTACTTCTTATTTTTTATTCTTAAATTTTCTTTCAATTATTCCTTAATTAAACCTTTGGTGTCTATAGATGAAGAGAAATTACAATTTTGACAATATGACCCACATGTCTAGGACAAATTTATTTCCACCATGCAAAATTCTCCATGACTTACATAAGTTTTAGAGATTTTTTTTTTATACATGTGGTATTAAAAATATTAATAGAAGTTTGTGGGAGCAATAATTTTATATTATTGAAACTCATCCCAATAATACTATATTCAAATTACATCTAAATTACTTTGTGTCACAATTTCTTTTAATTTGAAATTTGAGGAATTCTGATAAATATGACTTTGTAGCACACGGTCTGCAATCTGGATTTTGAAAGGCTGTTACCGAGGGGCATGCATGTGCAATTATTCTTGCTGAATAGAGGTTGCGATTGAAGGCTGGAAAATGGTAGAGAATTACTCTATAGTTACATGAGTACAAAAACAAATAAATAAATAAATAATGTCGTCTCAAAAATCTCGTCTGGAACTGAGCATCAAGACACAGCCATATGGATTTTCTAGGCACTATTGTCAGTGTACTCATATGGTAACAAAAATAACAAGTAATGGTTTTTAGTATGACCCAAGAGCAGGATCATGCAGCGTTTGCTTCCCATACAACCCCTGATCTCGCACATTATAGCAAGAATGTTGGTTGTGGAACCATACATGGAAGTCGCTGAGCGTGTTGATCCCAGCGAAGACAATCTTCGAACTCTACAATGCCCTCCTTTCTTTAGCGATTCGGGCCTGCATACACAACCCAAAGGATCAGACTTATATGCAAATTCATGTCTACTTTTTGAAAGAACATGTCATATCGATAGCTTCCAACAACGGAATTTGCAGATTGTGGAGGTTCTATTTAAGTCCAGAAAGAGAAAATTAAAATTCAATTCTAATAATATCAGGTGACGTCCCCATCCCAAGCAACATTTCATATGCCGCAACTTTATAAAAATTGAAAGAAACAATTCGAAGAGAGCAAATATAACCTGAATGATTGACCTGCCAATGCCATCATTTGATACACTGTGGTACTGGAAAATGAACCCTTAGCTATGAGAGCCAGCAGGCGGTACTAACGACCCGTTTGTGGGCTCATTTCCGTCCTGAAGCAAAGTTCCTGCTCCTTGCAACCCAGGTTTCAGCCGCAGGTGGCGACGGAGGAGGGGATGCTGCAGGGAGAGAGAGCAGGGTGGTGGTGGCAGCGAGGACTGCGGCGGGCAACCTGGGCCGCAGCACAAAGTTTGAGAGAGACGTGCAGATACTGACGAAAACAACAGAAAAGGACCGCGCTTCTTGCGGCTTGGGACCCGTTTCAATATAAAATTGGAACTGTTTTGATAAGTTATCAATCTTAGGGGTAGATTTTGTTGAGAGCTTTAAATGTAGTCGGCACTCTCCATGATATTTATTGTAGTCTATAGTAAATATTATAGCTATAGTATTTGGAATGTAGTGGAGAGAAACTGTTTTTCTCTCTCTCCTTAGAAACTCTCTTGTGTGTTTATTACTTTACTTACTACTACTCTTGTATCTTTCTAAACATTCTCAACATGTTATCAGCACGATTTGCTCCTATACACTATCGCAATTTTTTGCTCTAGTCTTGATTCTTCAAACCTATTGCTACTCTTGTTTCTTGTATGATTTTTACTGCTTTGGTGTGTGATTCATGATCTTGCTGCACTTCTTGCTAACCTCTCTCACCTTAGCTCCTTGCTAGATTGCCTTGCCTTATCTGCTTGCTTAGAGTACTTATTCCAGCCTTGCCTCCTTACTGCGTCTCGTACCTACTACCAAACAACCACCAAACAGCCATCGAACAATCACCAAACAACTGCCGCCAAATAGCTATTGTTGTCTGCCACTAATCCTGTCATTACCGACTACTAACACCGCCTATCGCTGACCCTATCACTAACGCTGCCTATTGTTGCCACCTCTGTTGACTATTGTTGCCATCGCCTTTCTGCTGCTGCTCCACTGCCACAATCCACAACCTTATTTCAAAAAATTAATTAATTAATATTTTTGATTTCAAATTCAACTTTATCATTTTATTTGACTTTATATTTTAAGGTACATTTTACTCAACTTTTCTACTTAATCTTGTATTTTCTTTATAGATTTATTTATAATGAGAGCTTCAACATCTTCAATTGTTTTTACAATGGTTCCAACTATTACCATTGTATCGCAATATTTTCAAACTCTTCTATTTCTACCATTTACTATGGATGGAAACAATTATCTATTATAGGAAAAAATAGCAAAAGTAAATTTATTTGCAGAACAACTTTTGAATGCCATTATGTTTGAAGAATCTAATACAATAAGTACTTCTATTCTTCCTACTATCCATTGGAAAGTACTTCTTTTCCTTCGTTGACATCTTATACTTGCATTACAACATCAATATTTGGAAATAGAAGATCATGTTGAACTTTAGAAGAATCTTAAATCCAGGTTTGATAATCAAAAGACCATTTTTCTTCCACGTGCATGTCATAATTGGACACATTTATGTGTCTTGGATTTTTCAAATTTAAATACTTTCAATAGTAAAATGTATAGTATTATCTCACAATTATGATTATGTAGACAAAGCATCTCTAAAGAAGAAATAATTGAGAAAATTCTCTCTACATTTCCTCTTGTATCTGCTATGCTTACACAACAGTATAGGAACATGAAATTTCAGAGTCATTCGGATCTCATGTCCTATCTACTTCTGGCAGAGAAGCAAAATGAGCTATTCTTACACAATGTGGAAGCTCGTCCTATTGGAACCACAATTCCAAAATCTCATGCACTTAACATTTCAAAGTCTAAGAAAAAATTATATAAACATAGAAAAGGTGCTCATAAGCAACAGGGTAGTTATAGTCATGACCATTTCTATCCATATATAAAGAATAAACATTCTACTATTAATTATAGTAGAAAAAAAAAATCAAAGATGCATTCTTGTCATAAATGTGGAATGATTGGATATTTAGCACATGAGTCTTGTATTTTCAGAATATTTTATTAAAATTTTCTAAAAAAATAAGAAACTACGAATTGAGGCTCGTGAAGTTCATACCATAGATGCGTCCATGGATTCAATTGATGTTGATGATTTAGATGCTTATATGAATGATAAAACCTCTAATGATGAATCAAATGATGAGCTCATTGATTCTACACCAACACATACTATCCTATGGGATAGACAATTTTTTACTGAAAAATCTTCAACTCAATAAACTAAAAATATGATGACTATGACTAAATCAAATTCATTTTGTTTCCAAGAAGGAATAATAATGGTAAAATTACTTGTAGATTCCATCATAAAATATAAACATGTGATGTTTGTACCCTCAACACTTTGGAGTCTAATCAGCTACCAAGATGTATATATCAATGGTTATCAATTCCCAACTCTTATTTTAAGTAGAAAAGAGGTTTTGATTCTTGCAAAGAATCATAAAGTTGTTGAAAAAGCTTTTGCTACAAAAAATAGTTTATATCAAATTACAATTTGGCCTCCCATTATATTTAATTTTGCATCATCTATCACAGAGAGTTGTACTTCTCTCTAGCATAGACAATTGAAATATCTAGGATCTATATTATTTAGAAAGATCATTTCATGTATAACTTGGCACAATTTAAAGCTTGCAGATGTAGATTGTATAGAATTATGTCATACATGTGTACAAAGTAAGACGATTACTTGGCCTTCAATTTGGAAACTTCGACAAGAATTACTACCAATGCTTGAAAGGTTGCATAGTAATATTTGTGGTCCTATTAATCCAATATCTAGACCATTTTGTTATTTTTTGGTCCTTCTTGATGCATCAAGTAAACAAGCACATGTTTCATTATTATCAATCTGAAACATGATGTTTGCCAATCTTATATCTATGCTTATTCATTTTAGACACATTTCCTTGATTATCCTATAAAAACATTAGGTATAAATAATACAAAAGAATTTGCATCAAAGTCTTTTGAAGACTATTGTACTATAATAGGAATTGAATTGACATATTATATTCCATATGAACATGGTCAAAATAGACTTGCAAAGTAATTTATAAAGCATGTACAACTCATTATTTGGCCACTCTTCTTTCATACAAATTTACTTGCATCTATGTGGGATCATGCAGTTTTGCATACTGTAGTATTAATATGCCTCCACTCTTCTTCTTTTGAAATTATTTCACCACATGAGCTTATTTTGGGTCGCCTTCCAAATATATCTTACTTAAAAATTTTTAGTTGCCATGCTTGGGTTCCAGTACCATAACCTTAATGACGTACTATTGGAGCTCATTGACAAGAAGATATATATGTTGGTTTTGATTTACTAAACATTATTTATATTATTCATCTATCAACTGGCATATTATTACATGCACGTTTACAAAATTGTTGTTTTGAAGAGAATATATTCTTATCTCTTCAAGGAAGAGTATCCAATCAACAAAAAAATAAAGTATTTGTATTTGAAGAACTAGAAATATTTACATTGAATCTTGATCCTAGGACATCTTTGGCTGAAACTGAAGTTGTTAAGATTTTGTATCTAAAACGGATTACAGATGAAACACCTGATAGCTTTAGTGATGCATTTAGGATTATAAGAGTTCCTATTAATGAGGCTCAGAATGCACTTGCTCAAATTGTAGTGCCACTAACTACAATACCTCAAATTATAACAACAACAACTAAAAGAAGTCGTAGATCAGATAAGCAACCATGTAAGAAGAAAGCTATAATATTGATTAATCTTAGTATTATTTCTCAAGAACTTTTCACTCATCCTACAGGACTACCGATTCATGATGATATATCCATGCAAAATGTACCTTTAATTCTTATGAAAAATAATCTTGGAATTGGAAGGAATAAGATCGAGTTGAGTAAATAATTATCTATTTTGTATTATACTATAGACAATATTTCGAACAAACCATCCATTACAATAGATGAATCATTTGCATGTATGATTATATAAGCTCTTTCTTGCGAGGAAGATGATTTTGAACCTCAAACCATCGAGGAAGCGATGCATCGCTCTAATTGGTTAAAATAAAAAACTATCATTGAGAAAGAGTATGTTTCTTTGCATAAGAAGAAAGTCTTTGGTCTAATTGTGGACACTCTTACTTCTGGCCATGTGGAATATAAGATGGTATTAATACACAAGCAAGATGCTAAAGATCAAATAACCTACTATAAAGCTTGTCTAGTTGCTCAAAGATTTATCCAATGATTTGGCATTGATTATGAATCCACATATTCTCTAGTCATGGATTCAATTATATTTCGATATATTATTAGAATGGTAGTTCATGCCACCTTTAAAATGTGTGTCATAGATGTCGTAGCTATGTATTTATATGGTTCACTTGATGTAGATATTTATATGAAAGTTCCAACTGGTTTGGAAATAGGAACTCCAAATGCACCTACTCTAAGACGATATCATGGTATTAAATTACAGAAGGCCTTGTATGGTCTTAAACAATCTGGATACATGTGGTATGAACATTTCTAAGTTTATTTAATTATAAATAAATTTGTAAGTAATCCACTAGTTCCTTGTTTGTTTATGAAACAAGATAAAAGTGATTTTGTGATCATCAGTGTATATATTGATGACCTTAACCTAATAGGCACTAGATATGCATGTATTGCAGCTACTAACCTACTTATACATGAATTTGAGATGAAAATGCTAGAAAAAATAACTTTTTGTATTGTTCTTCAAATTATGCATCTCACAGATGGTAGCATTTTTTTCTACCAACTAATGTATATTAGACAAATCTTATGGAGATTCAATATGATTGATGCTTATCCATTGTCTACACCAATGGTTGAACGTGGTCATGATGGTCATGATCTATATTGCCCGTGCAAAGAGGACGAGGAAATATTAAGAGAGTAATATCTATACCTTGTAGCAATTAGAGCACTTTTATATTTAGCCACATTTACTAGACCAGATATTACATTTGTAGTTTCTGTTCTTGTAAGTCACAATGCATGTCCAACACTATGACATTGGAATGGCATCAAACATTTATTATGTTATTTAAAAGGTACTGAAGACTTGGGATTATACTACATACAATCTACTGATCCAAAATTGGTTGGATATTATAATGTGAGATATAAACCTAATACTCCAACAACTAAATAATAGTGCTTGTGTTGCACAGATGAAAATTAGTTTCATTAAAGGAGATAGGACAAAGCATATTAATCCAAAGTATTTGGATTATATCCATGACTTGATTACTGATCAAGCACTTATAATTAAGTAAATTGAATCCAGAAATAATCTTGGTGATCTCTTCACCAAAGCTCTCCCATTGTGCAACCATCGCTGACTTATAGCATTGGTATGTGGCAACTTGCTTTTCTTGAATAAAAAAGTTAATGAACTCTTTCAATAATTAGAAAAAATGATGTTGCATTCTTTTTTCTTCATCTGTGGTTTTGCCTTTAAATACAATAAGGTTTTCCTAGATAAGGTTTTAATGAGGCAACAATTATTGATCTTGCGAGATTACAAAAAAATATAGATCCTAATTCTATACAAATTTTATATTATGTAAATATTATAATGAGTGAGGTGGAGTGTTGAGAATATTAAATATAGCCAACGCTCTCCATAATATTTATTATAGTCTATAGTAAATACTATAGCTACAATATTTGGAATGTAGTAAAGAGAAACTGTTTATCCTCTCTCCTTATTTTTTTGTATACAAGACACAACCAGATCAATAGATTTTGTATGAAGCTCTCTCTTTCTCCTTAGAAACTCTCTTGTGTATATATTACTTACCACTACTCTTATGTCTTAAATCTCATAATTTTCAGATTTGAAATTATGAAAAAGTTGAGGGATATGTGTGCTATGATCAAGAATATGGAGATATTCTTGATATTTAAGAAAATTTGAGGGGCACTTTTGAGTTTTTTCATTAATTTAATTAGATAATTTTGTAATTTTATCATAAAAATCTAATAGTTTGATGAATGTTTTAATTGATTATAAATATAAATTTTAAAATATTATAAAAAATATTATAAATATTGTGTTTTTTTATATTGATTTATGTATCTTTTGAGGTATTTTTTGCAGTATTATTTAAAATTTTAAATTCAAATACATAAATATGTATAAAATTTTATGTATTTTTTAAAATTGATGTTATATGAATACTTTCTAATTTATATTAATTGTAATATTTTAATTTAATGGCTTTCAAAAAAATAAAAATAAAATAAACCATTAACATATGCATATGTATATATTGAGTGTTATCTTGTAATAAACATGTTATGATGGAATTATGGTTTGATTTATACTCTTATTAATCATTGTCTTATGATATAAGAATATATATATATATATATATATATACATACATACAATAAATCTCCAACATTGTTGTTCTCATCATCTATAACTTCCTCAATTTAGTAACATTCTTCTTGTTTTTTCATAGTTTTCCTCTAACAAAATTACTTCCTTACTACATCTCTTATCAGTTATTTTATTTTATTTTATTTTAAATTTAATTAATATTGTGAGTAAATAGACATATTATAATTAGGAGATTCTTAAATAAACCTATGCTTTTAGTGAATAGATCCACCTTTAATAAAGAATATACTAATCATGATGAATTTGGTTGGTTTTTATTGGTTGCACATCTAATAGTAGGAAAATAAATCCAGATGTTATTTTATTTATTTATTTTCTTGATGGTTAGAATAAGAATTTAATATAAACTTGGATCTATTTAAGATTCTCTTGTAATTATATTGTGTGTATGAAATAAATTTATAAAACAAGATCATATAGTTTATTATATAAGTGACATAAATTTGTAAAACTTTATCATATAATGTGTATGTAACAATTTTTTCATAAACATTTGTTATTTTTTCTAATTTAATTGTTAGAAGAAATATTTAAAAAATCATAAAATATTGCAGTTCAAATATGGCTCATATTTTATGTGAGTTTTTCTAAAAGACATGTAATGGATATCAATCAATAAGCCGATTTTGTGATTTGTCGAATTTATAGAACACAAATAAAGCTAACTTATTTGTTGGTGAACAATTCAACAAAACGAGATAATTTCTAAATAACATGAGTTCAAGTATGTAATATATGATTACGTTTTATTTAGCATATGAATACTTTATCATTATTCTAATTGATATTTTAATAAAAACCACACAATTTGATGAAGTATCTTGCTCAAGAAGTTTTGAAATAAGTACATCTCGACTGTAACTACAAGATTGTTACCACCTTACGGACCACTCCGTGAAATGCACAGCATCAATGAACTTAAAAGTCATCCACAACCCATTGCTTTTTGGCATAAGGAAATTGATAAATCGATTCATTCTCTTACTAAATCGACCTATCATGTGACAATTGGCATGACGGTCATGCGTTTCATTTTTTTATAACTTTGTTACGTTTTGGTGAAGCTTGAAAGAAAATCATTTTCAGCGATTAAACACGCACAAAGATCACTCTTGTCAAGTGATGGGTCAATTCAGCAAATGGGTGGGTCGATACAACAATTCCTTGTAAGTATTCCATGTGAAAAGCAAGACAACCCACTTCCACACTCCATAGAAGATAACTACTAAATTATTATAAAAAAAAATCGCCTTTTTTAAAGTCAAACCCCCAATATAAATACAGACTTTTAAAAGCCAAACCTGTTAAGCATTCAGCTACTTCAGTTGCAATTGTCAGCCAAACTGTCCACCTTAAGGAACATCAACCTGTTATACCCTATTTTAAACCCTAACCCATCTTGAAAAGAGCAAATATAAAAGCCTCCAGCATGAGCTCAAAGCTTATCAACACGCGCTAAGCGATGTCGATGTTCACAAGCACTACAATATGTGCGGTGATCGACAACGGAGTGTGGCTGAATCGATGCTGTGGAGAAACGCAGATTAGCTGGCAGCGCCGGATTAGCGACTGAGCTGGTGTCAGGCGATGGATCCTGACCCAGCTAGAAGGAAAAAATTATCTTTTTGGCATGTTTATTTATTATAAAAGAGCATCCCTCATTGGATCGCGTGCAGATAGCCGAAGTCCGCCGAGACACGCCGCTGGGTTCATTCGCATGCAAAGAATAGCAGGGCCAGGTTGCGATTTTCCTACGTCGGCATCGTCCATAGCATGCCCAGGGTGTCAACGTCGACGCATCGCGCAATCTGACGCGAATGCCAACCCCCTCCCCTGCAACTTTCTATTTGATTCCTTGGAGCAGTGGCGCCCACGGGAGGTTTAGGATCCGTCTGGGTCCAGTCTGGATTGCGGCTGTGCGTAGGCTAGATCTGGGACTAAACGCGCAATTAGTGCTTTAAAATTGTCAGTTTGGGATGGCTAGATTAAGCCTTGTCTGAAAAAGCAAACAGTCCGTGGGCCCTGGTTTCCGAGTTTGACCTTCGGAGTCATGGTCCAGGTTGGCTCAGGCTCTGGGTGTTTGATGACCATTCTCCGCAGTTCTTGTCGTTGTTGCTCGTTGTTGAAGGATGTATCTTCTTTATCTTCTGCTCCAGAGTTAATTCTTCGTTATCAGCTCGTCAGTAGTGCAGCAGTGGGCCCCTAGTGATGAATATGGTATTTGCGTGATGGAGTAGTTTGGGCAATGATGCGCGTGTAGTTCGTTCATTCAACCATCCGAGTGCAACATTACATGTGCATTTGTGGTTTCAAACGTGGGGATGACTCGATGCAAAATTTCAGAGGAAGGTGTTGAGGATGGGTGGTTGAGTGCGTGCTAGTCGGTGAGGCGCGTGTTTTGGAGAGATGGTAGTGGCAGTGAGACGGATAGGGGGAGGGCTAGTTACTTGCTCTCATCGCAGTTGGTTGCTTGATCGGACATAACATGGGCTTAGCTGAGAGAGCGAGTTTGTCATCTCTGTGTGTGTGTTCTGAGCAGTTTTGACTCAATCTACGTATATCTTTGATCGATCAAGAGTTGACATAGATTGTCTAGGAACCCGTGGATTGTGATTGAGATCTTCTTGAATCATTACTCCTCTGGAGGTTTGTGTATAGTCTGTGAAGGGAGACTTAGGAAGGATTTTGATTTTGGATATGAACACAGGGCTTGTGCGTGGTCGGTTCTGTTGGCAGCCAACCGTATATTGTAGCTTCCAATACGTAGCTTGGAAGGTTGTTACGTGAGACAACCCAACCGTTGCTGCTGTTGGCCAGCTGAGAAATATCACCAACGTGATTTCGAGGTGGTGAATATCGAGACCAGTTGAGGAGGATCATTACTGCCCAGTACTGATTTGTCAGTTGAATTACCTCTCGTGTGTGCATCAATTGTTCATTACACAAGACCCACTGCTAGAACCGTGACCTAGGCAGAGCTTGGATTGGTCGAGCCTATGGAAGATTGCAAGACTCTTCGGTCAGGTGCGCAATGGATGTGAATGTGGTATTTTCTTCATTCACTCATGCAATTCAATCCAGATAATTTCACATCTAAGGGCGAGAGTGGGAGGCAATTCAGAGCGACAACTATGAAGATTTGAGGTCTATACCTCGCAAATATGTCAAAGCAATGTGTTGGAATCAACGACTGCTTTTCTAACAAACCGATGGGCGTGCAGCTGAAGGTGGTCGTATACAATCGTGGCTCAAGAATTTCCGCGCTCGTAGATCGTCGAATTTGATTAGACTCAATTTGGGCGACGATAGGTATTTAAGTAGCACCGATTTTCAGATTTAACCCGTTCGCTTACACTTCGTTGGAGATCAACGCAAGATAAGATGATTATGAGACTGGTCACCTTGAAGACAATTTCTTTTCGTGGTGTTGCACTTCTACTCTTCATCTTGATTTTATTTTACTCAGGTATTCTCATGTTTCTCCCTATGAAGGATTCGTATTGGGAAATTGAAATTTACTCGGACCTTTCCCAGCTGGTGCTACGATCGTATCCTGAATATGCTAGTCTATGATACATGTTTTCCCGTTGATCATTTCCAGAGCTTGTTGAGGAATAAGGTGCCGGAATTCGTTGTGCAATGGAGTGTCAATACTGAGTGTATCGAAAAGGAAGCGCGTGTTGAATAATGAATCGACGTTCTTTCGAGAATAGTGACTTCAAATGACGAACTTCTCAAAGAGCAGGTTGTTACAGCTACTGGCTGGTGTTTCTCTCTTGGCATTGGTATTGGGGCGGCCGTTACCAGGTGAGGAGACCAGAAGCTTGGCAGATGCTCCAATGGATGGGGACGCAACGGAGTCGCATTCGTCAGCCTTCAATCGCGCGGGTGTCTACTTGTTGGGATTTGGTTGTGCAGTGTTGCTGGCTCTGACGATCTCGGTGCTGGCAGTCTTGCACTTACGCCACAAGAGGAGGATGGCAACCGTGAGTCCGTGGAGGCAAGGCATGAGTGGCAAGTTTCAGAATGAGGCTGAAGTCGCGGCCTTGTTGCTAGAGAGGGAGGCATTAGAGGTCGCGTGCGAGGGCTTCAGCAACATTATTGGTTCTTCTTCGGAGTGCGTCGTATACAAAGGAACACTCTCTAACGGTACCGAGATTTCCGCGACCAGTATACAGACGGTGGCCACTAATTGGAGCTCTCAGAACGAGATGTCCTTTCGATACAAAGTGAAGGCCTTAGCGAGAATGAAGCACCCTCACCTTGTCAACCTAACCGGTTACTGCACACATGAGGACCCCTGGACGCGGATTTTCGTTTTCGAGTACGCCAGCAATGGAATTCTTTACGACCACCTACACAACAAGGACAACGAACATTTGAACTGGGCCGCGCGGATGCGTATCGTGCTTGGCGCTGCGTATGGACTCAAATACATGCACCATGAGCTTGTGCCGCCTGCGACTCACTTGAATTTTGGTGCGGACTCCGTGTTTTTGACCGACGATCATGCAGCGAAGCTTTCGAATTTCGGGCTGATGAGTGTGCCGATAAGCAGCAACAGTTCACAGAAAACCAGTTCGTTTACACTTAAGTCAATTAAGCATGTGAACGCAGAAAGCCCCGACTTACAGAGTCCTGGCTTCGACTTCGACATCCACAGCTTCGGCGTATTCTTGCTTGAGGTTATCACGGGCCGGGCACCTCAGAGAGAGGGCGCTGCTTCTCTTGTCGAGTGGGCAGGCGAGTATCTAAGCGACCCCGAGATGATGTGGTACATGGTCGACCCGACACTGAAATACTACAACCACGACGAGCTAGTTGGGCTTTGCAAGATTGTCGCACAGTGTCTATCCACCGAGACGCAACGTCCATCCATGCTGCAAATCTGTGACAAGCTCGGTGAACTCCTCAGGCTCACCCCAGCGCTTGTGGCGGCGAAGTCAACCGCTGCTTTGTGGGCTCAGCTTGAGCTTCAAGATACCGTCTCCTCAGAGATGTAGTACTCACGATGATCTTTAGCATTGTCGTTTCTATTCCCATGTAGATTGGGACATTCTTTGGCAGATCAGAATGCACAGAGTCTGCTCATTGTTACCGACGTGTCGAATTATTTTAAACGAAAAACCAGTTCCGGAGTGAATAGGAAAACAGTAAAAAGGAGATGATTTCAGAGCACTGAATCCAGTTCCTCATCTTGTGTGCTACCTTTGTCGGTCCCTCGATGGAGTTGTATTATATTGCATGGGTCACACAGCAGACTTGCAGCAGCTTCTACGACCAGTCTGAGCATCTGATTTATGGGTCATCAGCGGTCCACGACACTGCAGCCATTTGTCGGCCGACGGGTCGAAGTTTTCTTGAGTTCGAGGATGTAGTTGATTCAGACTTTGAATTGTAGTTGACCAGTCTGTCGGTGAACCTTGATTTAAATTCTTTGATTTGATTTTCCAGATCGTTTCTGTTTGTAATTAACGAGCTTTGTCGATAAGTTTCAGTTTATAGGTTCTATACCGCATTGTTTCGACAGGATAAGATTTTAGTATTGGATTTGGTTATTTGGATGTTGTATCTGGATTATGTTGTGAGCTTGTTTGAGTTCCTATTTATTTTGTGCTACATCTATGGTAATGTGAATCTTATGTTGTACTGATTATATAATTTTTATAAAGTATCAAGATTTATTAAAAAGCTGCTTTGTTAACTTGATCTATTAGCTTGTGAATTTCATGCTTTTGCATCTCAAATTCAGTAAAACTAACAAACACTTAAAGATCAGCTATTGATATTTCTCAGCACACATTATTATATGCATGACCTTTTTGGATAAAAGAAAAATAAGGATAAATTACCGAGGTCTTACTAGAGCAATTTGTTTCAATTTTTTTTTGTTAAGGTTGAAGAACAATAATGCACCTTATGACTTAATCTATTGGTAATTAGAAGGGTTTCTTTATTTATTTTTAAATTATTTATCAGTGTTAGTTACAACAAGTTTTGACTCAAACAATATAAAGTTTTAAAATAAAACATTGATTTGTTTATTTATGATCAAAATAAATGTGACACATAAAATTGTGTAATTATTTTTACTTCAAATTATTTTGGTATTATTAGGGTAATAATCAAAAGTAGATAAGTGGGCCAGACATAGACTATACTTTATTGGATAGTAGGCAATAACAGAATTTGGCATAGGCACACAAGCCAATACAACATGAAACTTAAGCAGATGCAAAAATCATGAACAAAAAACTCAAGAGGGTGTGAAAGTCCATGAGGTAGACAATCCATTTTTGATAACTTAAGCATTTTATGATATATTTGCAGTAATTGCAAAAAAATAAAAATAAACAATATCCATATGTAGGAAAAAAGAAATGATGAGGATTCCAAGTGTTTTCACACAATTAGGTCCAAAAACGAAATTTATATGAATGTTTTAGGTGAAGGTTCTCTTTGATCCATTTTTGACATATATGCCAACCTGATTTCGACATGTAGTAGGTTACAAAACAAAGAATCCAACTTTATAAAATTGAGAAGTGTGACATTTAATTATGGTATATTATTTGATCCCAACCAATCAATAATTGCCACCTGTATAAATAGTTCATGCATTCCCATTTCAATTACAATAAGTTTTATTTATTACTCGCAGTTTAACATCAATTTAACCAGCCCTTGACTTATTTCCAATCACAACTTAACATCATTGTGACCAACCTGACCTATTTCCGACATACAATTATAAATAAATTGAAATATTAAATGAAAAATTGATTATTATCTATTTTAAAATTAAAAAATCATCATCAAATAAAATTATAAATAATTGACTAAATAAAAAGTTATTCATTATTACTTTTTTATTTTAGTTATATAAATTAAAATAAAATAAAATCATATTATTATTTATTATAACATCTTTGTAGTTTATTGTAAATTCTTTTATTTTAATTTTGTAAATGATGTTTTTGTAGAAAAATATTATCTATTCAAGATTTTAGACAAAACCAACATTTTATTGATATAAATCTTCCTACTATTATTTGTTATTATTTTTTCTTTGTCTTTGTTTTCTTATGCTTTTATCTCAAGCTAGGCTATGTTTTTCATTTTTGAGTAGTTCATAAATTTTTTTATTATTAGAACTTACTTTAATTTATAATTTATATTTTGTGTTTTTTTTTAAAATTTTAATACTTTGTGCTAGATTTGTAATAGATTAGAATTTCTACTAGTATAATTCTTCAAATTCAATCAAGTATTAAAATTCAATAGAAAATATTTATATTAACTTAATTTTTATTAAAAAATAAAATATTTTGATTTTTTTTATACATACTTTTATCAATTTTATATTTAATAGTGTTATTTAAAGCTATTGGTAGTATATTTATCTTTAAAAGAGGTAATTTATAATAAAATTATAAAAATATAAACATAAAATATTAGTTAGATTAACATACCATGTGGAAGCTTGTGGCAAAAATTAATTGGATATAAATAATAGATAAATGTAAATTGTTCAAATGTTTAGTGGTACAACTTCACTAATAATTGATTTATTTGTATATCTTTTTAACAAAAGCATAATTTACTTTATATTATAGTTATTAGTCTAAAGATTTGATGATATTTTTTAAGAAGTTTTTATTAATTTTGATTTGTTTAATGGTCATTTTATACGATATAATTTAATTTAATAAAGACATTTATATTAAGATATTTATCATAGTTGATTTTTAAAAAGATTTAATAGGAGGTAGTGATCATATATATATATATATATATATATATATATATAATATTTGTTACAAGCAAACTTTGTCAATGGCAAAAATATTAATCAACTTATTTTCTTAAAATTATACCAAAATATAGATATTACTTTAAAATTTGTTCAACATGTTTGATTTGACCATTTGTTTTATAGATGATGTATCATAGAAGGATTGATGTCAATGCCTAATAAATCAAATTATTAATTATAAAAATTTGAGGAGAATTTCAATACTAAATCTAAAACAATACTTTTTAGAAATCTTAATGGTCATTAAATATTTAGGACTAAAAGCCTTTATGTACATAAAATTAACTTTTATTAGAAAAAAATATCAAATTTTATAACTATTGTCATGTAGAATATGTTTTAAATAATATTAGAATAAAAAATATAAGATATTAAATAGAATATTATAAACTATTAGCAAAATAATTTAAATTTTTACTTGCTTTCCTATATAAATTGTCTCATTTTTATTTTTATATTTATGTCTATTATTATATAAATCAAATAACTTAGGTATTATAGAAGTTTTTCAAATTCTTTTGTTCAAATGCATCTTCTAAGTAGTTTCTTTTAGATTATATAATCCTTTGTTATTACAATCTTTGACCAATTTATATACATAAAGTATGAAAATAATCTCTTAATTTTTTTTACTTTAGAATATATAATGTAAAGAATATTTTTTATTTTAATTAATAACTATAGGATCTGATTTTTGTATAATTAAAATTTACACATCATAAATTAATTTTTACTTTAATTTATTAACAATAAATAAAAATCTAAATATTTTTTTAAATAAATAAATACAAATATTTTTATGCTAATATATTGTTATTAGTTTTATTTATTTACTTATTTTTTCCTATACTATAATATCTAACCATCAAAGACTAACACTCTAAGGAACATAAATTAAATTGCAATTCTAGTAATCACACCAAATATATTCATTGGTCTAGACGACTTTTATACTTAAGAAATAAGGGTAAAGGCTTCAACTTTAAATATCTTTGAGAGGTTGAAATTATAATACCTCACTAAGCTTATAATTATACCTGAAAAAATTGATATGATGGCCTTCAGAGAAAAAAGTTTAGATAGAATATTTTTTTTACATGGCATGAACATTATTATTCTAAGGATGTGAAAACACATCTACTTTTAGAGGTAGTTTTTACAAAAAATTGAGAATTTGTGTGAAAATTTGCAAACAAATACCTACAAGTTTTTTTTATATTAAATTGATCCTTTCAAGTTTGTCAAATTTATTGGAATTAAGATATAAATTTTAAAAAATAGATTTGTTAAAATTAAAAAATAAAATAAAAATAATAAAAAGAAAATTTTCCACTTCTTATCATCTTTTTCTTTTTATAATATCTCAAGGGTTGAGATTTTTTAAAAAAAGTTTATTGTACTAAGAAGTAGATCTTTGTAAAGTATTTTTACCATGGCCTTTTCAAAATGGACTTTTAAGTACAAAGATCCCTTTATTAATATTCTTTACTGATAGCACTAATCATTGATAAAATCCTTCCTATGCAACCATCAAAGCATCATACTATTATTTCAAAATGAAGAAAACCATTGAAAGTTTATGTCCCTAATATGATTCTATAACTTCAAATAAGGAATTCATACCAATTTATTTTAAAAAGACCTTCAATAGAACATAGTTTTATTACTTTTAGTTTATTTATAAATAATATTGTGTGGTTTATATCAGTGCTTAAGGACCACATGACAAGAAAGCAAAGATGGATGGTAAAATAAAATAGACATCTTTTCACCAAGAGGCTCATCCATCCATGGATGAGAAATGCTCAATCATCCACTCTGGGGGCATCAGTCTTGTGCCCCATCGAAGGAGCCCCTTGTGCGGCGGGGTCTTTCGGCGGCTGCGTCGCACACAAGCTCTGAGAAATGTGTGTAGGCCATTCGGTTAATCGTCATGAATGCCGCGAGACTACGGTTTCACCTTGCGTTGTTTTAGATTCTAGAAGATGTCTGATTTTGGTGTTTTCCGGTGTGGTACTGAGCCTCATCTTGCTGTGGTTGCCAGTAGTGCTCTCTAAGTGCATGTTCGTAAGTTCGGAGTTGCTGCAGGCTTTGTTCATTGGCGCGGTCTATTGTAGAAACGGTCTAGGTTAGAACTGTTGCAATAATCGGTGTCTCGTTGTTATGCAGTGGATTACAGCAAGGGGCAAAAACTGCACCTACAGTAGTATGATTTTTCCATTGTATGGAACAATAGATCATGTTTCAAGTGTGCAACATTTTAGAAAATTCTCGGTGGAGGGTCACTTATCGGTAGTCGATTGGTAATTCTACACATAATGACTTTTGGGTCTCAGAGGAACGTTTGGAGGGGGACTCTGGTCAGCGGGAGATGAGAGGCGGCATTCCTAGACATCGATGCTGCTGCGAAACCTGATTCCTTCGTCAATGATTTCAGAGAGCTTTGTGTGCTCCTCTCAGGTGGAGGGATCCCGTTGCAGAAGCCAAAACCGAACCCACTCCCAGAGCTTGTGACGGAGACGATACCAGTGAAAGTGAAATCTTCCTCAGCTGAGAACACGGTGTTGACAAACCATCCCTCGCTGTCGTGGCCGGTAAGAATCTCTATCAGTGGTTAGGGCAGTTTGTTTGGATGCAAACATGTGACAAAAGACCCCAATTCTTTGCGCCTCCAAGCTTCAGCTACACTTGTGAGGTTGAAATTTGCCGACATTGATGTGAGAAACTTCGTGTCTGATCACCTCGAATTGGGAAATGAGTTCATCAACCATCGGGTCACCAAACGACTTGTCACCAGTGTTGAGGATCCAAGTGATGGAACCTATCTCTTGGAATTAGATTCAAGTTGGTTGTAATTACATCGATTCGTTTCTTTCTGTGGTGTGTTAAAGGAAATTTGCAGGACCTTGTGATTCCCTTTCCTGTTCAACAACTCTCTGAGAATTTGTTGTCGAATCTCGCAGAAACTGGCTCTGGAAAATTAAGAAGGCGACCTCTGAGCATTGATTACAACCATGGAGATTTTTGAGACCAACGTCGTTTGAATTTAACCTGCACGTTTCCGAATCGGAGAACTTTGGCACCCCGGGGCCCATCCTCCTACACAACGGGAATAAAAAACTTATGCTCCAGGGCTTTCGGTTACCAAGAAGTTTAAGATAACAATAGCGCAGATAACAAAAGCGCAGATTACAATGCCTGACAAGACTTTCATCAGTTTCTTGTGCAATTCATGGACCTATCAATCCAAGAAGGCTATGTAGAAGGTTAGAATTTCTTTGCAAACCACGTGAACTAACCATTATCGATCTCATCATAGAGGGAAGCTTATTCACCAAGTTAATGAATGTAAATAACTCAGGGTTTTAACACCATCATGTCCTTCGTTGTGTTAATTGTAGGTGCATACTCCCACAAACATTCCCGCCGGTTTGAAGAATTGAAGGTAGAACGAGTTGAAGGAGTTGCAGGGAACTGGAAAGGGGAGAGGTAAGAATGAGACGGAGTCTATGACCACGATGTACCACTTGGGGAAGCGTCGTCGATGGATGAGCTCATTAGCAACCAGCATCAGCTGCTCCAGCGCTCCAGTGCATTCGCCTCTAGTGATAACAAGGATGTGATCAATTACCTCGTGCCAAGAGTCATCGCTGGTATCTAAACCATCGCTGATACAACATTAGGCAGTCCAGAAGCTCGTTGGAATAGAATGACAACTGTGAGCGGTCTCTCTTTTCTCTCAAACGTTTCATGGAATTGCGTCTGATATCTTTAGTGATTCTTTGTGGTAAAAGCTGTAAGGATGCGTCGACTGAGAACATTGAGATCGATCATCAGGTGTTGGCCAGCACGAACCCCTTAATCATCGAGATTCTCAAGAATTTTTCACTCAAAAGGCCTACATCCGTTACTATCGAAACTGTTGAGCTTCAACTTGAAGCCTCACCATCCGGGAGGTGAGATTTGAGGCTTCGAATCACTGCACATGTTATTCGGTGACATATGTGTAACTAAGATCAATTGGTTATGCACAAGCAAATCCTGCTTAGAAGTGGTCACTGTTTGTAGCAATGGTGCTATATCCAGGCCTTGAGCCTTGCGTTTTGTCGACCACGCTCTTCCAATGACTTATTCTAGAGGTACGCGTTTCTTCTGGCTTCGCCTACCTAAAATCTTGTGTTTCAAGTATACTGCAATTCGGTCGTGGACATGTTTTTAAATACTGCAATGGCAATTGTAAGTGAGCAGGGGTAGGGCGGTGATTGACTCACGCGCTCCGCACGGGTTGAAGCGGATGATCGGTTTGCACCCACATGCCAAGGATAGACTTGAGCTCTGGATACCAATCGGAGCACAGGTGAAGGCCCACATTAACCTCTTCTACACCGGAAACAAGGAGTTTCAAGCAGACGACGACCTTCAAAACTGGTCGACTAATCTGCGAACCAAGGGCCACGCCGAAGTGAAAAACGTTGAATGTCAGACGGCTCGAAGGACAACCTGGTGCTGATCATCACGACTAGTCTGGGTTGCCTCATGCCATCACGCTGTAGTAAACTTTGGCGAGTATCTGTACACAGGCTTCATGCTCAAGTATCCCTGTATGACTCACAAGCTCATCCTGGAGTATTCAGCTGGGAGTGGGAGACCATGCAAAAGGACCCAGAAATATCTCCTGTCCATGCTTCGCTGATGCCGTCATGAACAAACTGAACATGACCACCATATAGATTCTCTCCACGCATGCTTCCAACGAGGAGTACTTGTGAGAGCGCGGTGAGGACTCGACCGACGATGAACGAGTTCGGGCGGCGCTCAAGCAATCGTGTCAGAGTCGACGTGATAAACCTCCTCATTATGGAAAGGAACTGTGACCCCAAGAAAAAAAACCGGCATGGCCCCTGTCACGTTCCTTGCGAGCTCCTGTTGTCGAAGTCTGGTTTCGGACTCACAAACAAGGGAGTCCCAGATGGCATCTCTATCTAGCGGCCTTCATGTTCATATTTGTGAATGCGTGGATTAAGCATTCATTCGATCGAAGTGAAGATTACTTATTCTGATCAGCTAAGATATTTATGTGTATAAATAACAAATAAATAAAACAATATCTTTCATAATTTGCACGTCAAGTAAAAGTCCTCGCCAATGAACTTGTCAATTAATCGGTTTTCTATATGTTTTCTCCGCTCGAAGCCATTCTACACTCAAATGGCCTTCATCCGTAACGCAAAAAACCTGAGATAAAGGATACGACGAGATGCCCGCAAGCTTCGACGAGCAGTTCTTGCCACCGACTACAGAATCATCATGCACGGCATTTTGATGAAGAGATTCGCGAGAAAAGGTACAGCAAATTCCAGAATTTTGCGAAGGATACCATGTTGCAGACAGTTCAAGATCGAAAATACGAACAGATAATCGATGATTGCCGACGACAGCCGCAGAAAATCTCCCCCGCTTCCCTGCAAGCTGACCGATCTATTCGGTGGTGAAACGGATGCGCAACAGATCTATTCATCTTTCCGGAAGTGGTTTCAACGCCAGCAAATTCACTTCGATGCAGGCTCAATAATACATGCGTTGCATCCGCACAGGTATCGGCGGCCGGTTGTCCATCCAGTACGAGACTCCGTGGCTCCACGGATTGCTGCCATGGCGATATGCAGGACCGCCCGGGTGATTCATGGGAGGAGGTCCAAAGTTGGGAGAGTTCCGCTCGTGGAAGTAGGATCTGCGGCGTGGAGGACTGGTGGAGCGTCGTGAATGGGGTGAACTGGAGAGATTGGAAGGCACATAATCAGGGTAGAAGGAATCATCGCCATAGAAGACGGGCGGAGGTGGTGGTGGAGGAGGGTGAGGCCTCACATTCGGCGGGTAGGAAGACTCGTCTTCGTAGTACATCGGATCAGCAGGAGGGCGTGAATTGGGTCGAAATTGAGAATGAAGAGGTGGACCGTAAGGGCCGTAAGAGTCCCTGGTGAAGACGTGAGAACGGGGAGGAGGTTTGATATGTGCTTCGAAAATAGTAGGCCGGTGGTACGCGTACGAAGGTGGAGGTGAAGAACTAAAGCTCTCAGGAGTGGGAGGAATCTCAAGAGGGTTGCTGTAAGAAATGATCTTCGATTTGGGCTTTACTTTCTTCACCTTCTTCAGGAGACGGTCTGGGTCGGCGGTCCCAGTTACCTTCACAATCTGATTGGCAAGGTCACACGCGATGTCGCTTACCCCTGCAACAAGCACAACCCACCAGACTATTCAATGAGAATCCCGCGCAATTGATCTTATTTTTCCGTTTACCATCTGTCTTGTGTTACATGATTTGACGAAATGAAGTCGAACAAAATTGATTGAAAATTTTGACAAGTGAATTTCATTGGCATTTTTCATTAAAAAAATCTGAAGGAGAAGCTCACCTTTAATCTTGAGTGCAGCTACGACTTCATGGACATCATGCTCATCTTTCATGGGCACCCTGAGGTGTACAGTCTGCGATTTGATGACAAGGTTTTGTTGATTAGAAGTGCATTCGTGCATCAAGCCACAATGCTAGATCCACCAAGACCTGTAAAAATGTACTGAGTGATCTTTTACATCCATTGCAATGTTCAGAACGTTGCTTCTCGCAATTACTACTCAACACTGTCCATCACAACCGGATGTTTTCACTCTATATCACTCGTAAAAATAATAGAACGTGAATCGGTGTAGTGGATGACTAGTTTCGTGTTAAGAGGAACAAGACAGGCGCGCGAGTGTTGTGAAAGAGAAACAAGAGATTTTCAAGGTGACTGACCGGGGGCAAATGAGGTGGCTGATGTGCTGAGGATGGAGAAGAATCATCTTCACTGCCATCGGAGGAAGTATTGTGAGCTTCATGTCTGCTCCCATGGTTGCTGTACTCACAGGTGTCGCGTCCAAACAAACGCACAAACCCGGGCGTTTTAATCTCCAAGATTTCTTCCTCTTCGACAGGTTTCGACGGTTCGTTGCACTTTGAGGGGTTTGGAGCACAGCTGACCATCTGTCTCCCCAAACTCTCTGGTGGCTGGGATGCATTGACACTAACCTCATGCTTTGATTCCAACACTTTTTCCTCTTTGGCTACGTTGTGCACAGTTTCGACGCCATTAGGTTTGTGCTCATCGTCAAGCTCTTCTGGATCACCAGATGAGAAATGGGTCGTATCAGCCATGCGATTCGGGATAAAGCATGAGAGGCTTTTCTTCGAAACTAGCTGAACAGAGGAGAGAACTAGTTAGAGCCACGAGCCACCAAAGATTCTTAAACCATTCACACGAGCATCGATCAACCTAAATTTCGTACACTCTGTTCAAGCAGCGGGCAATTCTGCTCGTGGTGAAAATTGAGGAACTGAGGTGAGGAATTTGAGAACGTCGCGAACCATCAGTTTTTTCAGCGTTGACATCTGACACCTTGCTCCCAAGAATTTGGATCGAGACGAAGAGGATGGGCAAGACAAGCCAATTACCCTTGCTCCGAAAGCAACCAGGTCCTCTGGCACTGAAAGAGGTACTCAAAGTGTTGGGTACAGACTGCCAACTTACAAGAGCAACGGGACGTAACCTAATCGACCGCAATCGCTTAAAACTGATAAAATAAACAGCCGTTGTTCTACAATCTCGTCCAATCGAAGACACCAGCTACAAATTGATGTCATCAGTAACGACGAGCTGACGTTGTGGACGGCAAAAAGAGAAACACCAAATCCCAAACTCGTCGCCGTTTTGCAAGTCTCCGAAAGCATTACTATCTCGAGTACGAATTCCTGAAATTGCTGACAAGCAGACACTCAAGCAGACACCCATCTCCAGAAAAGAAGACTCATTCCAAGTGACACTGCAGGCTATGACCCGAGTCGCATTACTTCCGTAGTCCAATCACGAGTGGGACCGACCCCGCATAGCTTAAACATCTACCACCCTGATTTTGACGTCGAATTTGAACGTACACAAAACCAGCCAGCTATTATTGAATTAATGAACACAGGAGTCCCCCCACAAATTGAAATCTCTGTGAACGGCGCGCCCCAATTCAGTGGAGCCTCCTCCGACAGCGTCACCAAGAGGCTACCAACATAAGACCACTGTAATTCATGCATTCAATAGAAACGAGCGGGATCTGGCACGAAATGACCAGTCTAACCACATCAAACTCATGATTCTCTCAGAGCGTGTAACCTGTCCATGTGCAATCTGCAAGAATCATGGAGAGCATCCGGTGGGACCATGAAAGGGCTGAAAAGGCGGACGAAGAAGAGACCCACAAAAACTCAGACGTGCTGGCAATCCAGCTTTGCAGGGAGGTGTTTGTAAAGTATCTTCGAACATCTGTCGGCGATTAATGTTGTCATTTCGGTGTAGTAATGTAGTGGGACCGGAATGAACCCCGCAAGAATGGAGGTCAAAGCCGAATCTAACCAACGCAAAAACCGCCTCGCCACATGAAATGCTTAGAGGAACTTCTGATGACTTTGCATCCCGTGTTTCGATCGACTTCGAAACTTCCATCTGCTTGCTCACGAATTGTTTACATCGTCTGCAAGCCGATCTGCACGCCGAAAACATTCTGCGCCATTTGTTTTAGAATTCCGAATGCGGACAAAAAGTTGGACGACATGGAATATCGTTCAGTCTACGTCTCAATGCAGTGCATTGGAGCGTGGAAACTATTGCAAAACTTTGTGCGAGTGAAAGAATGGATTGGACAATTGAGCTTTTAGAATTGTGTCATGGAGGTGCTTTGATAAAGAGATGGATGATAGTTGTTAAAAGTTTCAGGCAATGAGGAAAGTTTGCCAAGTAACAATTTTTTTTTTGTAGATTACAAAAAATATAGATGAAAGAAGTTTGCTGCTCAATTTATTTGGTTATTCATATCACTAAGTTGGGAACTTGGTAGAAAAGGTGACTGGTTATAAAAGTTGGTAAAAGACCAAGTGTTTAAACCAAATGTGTAAACTAAGTTTTTTTTTTTTTATTTTTTTTTTTATATCAAACATATATTACGAATTGTAACTGAAAATTATTTTAATGGAATATTTGATTAGTGAGGGACGGTGTGGAAATGTACTGTTCGATTTTTTAAAAATATAAAATAGTTCTATATCAATCATTATTTTAGGTTAACCATGGTTATGAAATACTTATGCTAGTTAATAATAAGCAACATCACATTCTCTTTGGCACATTATTGTACAAATAGGATAATTAAGACACGAGTAATACTAGCATTAGTTAATAACATGTGTTCACAATTATAAATATTAAATAGGTTATATGTTGGTAGCAGCAAATATTAAATACGTCATATGTTGGTTTCTTGTCCATTTGTTGTGTACACATAAACACAATATTTTATAACACAATATATCAACATGTACATGATAAAGATTGTTATTGTGCACACACAAAAATATGTAATTTGGTGTAATCTTCTTTGCAATTTGTTGTAGTTACATTCTATATTTGATATTTGATATATTTGACTTTATTATTATTATATAAAATAGAACAGTAAAACAACCGTTACTTATCATGATGACAGTATGAAACTAACACACACGTTCGAAAACTCCATGACAACCACGATACGAGCTTGATAGCTTTACAGGAGCATCAAGTTATAAACTTCAAGACATGACAATGCACAAAAAACTCCTGAAACGATTCCAGCACACAATATATATATATATATATATATATATATATCTCAACGAACTGACCACAAGTACACACTTGATCTCTCAAACAATGCCTTTGACAGCACCATAAACTACATTACAAATGCCCCACACCGGACATCCATGTGTAGGGCACATGAAACAAAACTTCTACAACACTCTCAAACAGTAAAACCAACACAAAACCCAAAAAAACCATCACATCGTGACAGTTAACAGTTGGTAACAGCAAAACTACGACAAGAAATTCAAAACCCACCAGATACTGCACTCAAGATAAAAGAAACTTCCCGGGTGAAAGGTGAAAGCTTCTCAAAATCGTAAAAAGTTAAACACAACAAAAAAAACAACACAAAACAAAACAAAAAAACAAAAAGAACTGGGCAATTCCACAAGACCCTGCAAAAAACAAGGCATGAAACCGCAAAAAACAGAACAAAAAACAAATAACAACTATACATAACAAAATCCCACTAAGCAACCAAAATAGCAAACAAGAAACCAACACATATACCTAAAGACATGGACAAAACAGAACGAAACCACAAAAACACAATCGATAAGTTCTAAAATTCAACATAACCACAACCAAACCAGGTAAGATAAAACAGAGCGCTTCTAATAAAATCCACCACGAATACGGTGACAAAAAAAACAATCTAAACAAAATTTAAGGTTCCCAGAAACTACCCTACACAAATAAAAACATAAAATCCCATTCACCAAAAAAAAGCTGCTTTACAAAACTGAGGCAAGAAAAAAGGGGCGCCCCTACAAACGCAACTTGCTAAAGGATGCCCTAAGCTGAGCAACATCCCTTCTTCAGGTCTGGAGCGTTGCTGTCTAGCGGAACAATATTGGTTCCCTGTCCGGGGCCTTCAGTCGTGTTCTCCTCCGAAGCCAGAGCTTTCTTGCTCACGATGCGATATATCTCTGTCAAAATCCTCTGGAATGCCTTCTCCACGTTCGTCGACTCCAACGCTGACGTTTCTATGAAAGAAAGCCCTTCCTTCTCCGAAAACGCCTGCGCATCGTCTGTTGACACGCCTCTCAGATGCTTCAGGTCCGACTTGTTCCCCACCAGCATGATCACAATGTTCGAGTCCGCGTGGTCTCTCAGCTCCTTCAGCCACCTCTCCACGTTCTCGTACGTTACGTGCTTTGTGATGTCGTACACCAGCAAAGCTCCCACGGCTCCCCGGTAGTACGCACTTGTGATGGCTCGGTACCTCTCTTGCCCTGCTGTGTCCCAAATCTGAGCTTTGATCGTCTTTCCATCGACCTGCCATGGTCCACCAACCCACAACACATCAGACCCTCCCCACGTCCACCCGACCGTGCGTCATCCAACCCCCGACCAAATAAAACACTCGGAGCCGCTGGCTCCACAACGACCTATGTCAGTACATGTCAGAACATGTCCGAAACTCGCAATTCTCCCGGACCTCGTCCCCGTACCGCACGCCCCAATCCACAACACCACCATTCCAAAACTCCCCCGCATGCTCAAAAACCCTCCACCCCGTACTCCTCCGACTGTACCTCACCACATTAACTCCGCCGGACACACACTCTCTCCGGCGGCATCGCATGTCGCTCCTCGCTATCATGTGATGCATGCCCTTACGTATCCTGCAAGCATCTCACGCAGATGCGACCCTGACCATGAGCATCCTCGCAAATGCTCGACTCGTGCGAACGAAACCCGCCTCCCGGCTTGCCAGTCCGCCCCTTTCCGGGCGCTCTTGTCATACAACTCCCCACCACAACGGAAGAATCCTAGTCATCCGCTGGAGACCCACCACAATAACACGCCCAATAAACTCCCCTCTCGCCATTCGCCCTCGTCTCAACCCACTCCCCGCAACTCCCCGAAATGACCACGCAACCCCAACCGCCCCTCATTCGCTCATATCACGCAACGACATGCGTCACACAAGGATCGCCCTCCTGGCCATCCCCACCGATGGCGCAATTCACCCGCACAACGTCCACACAACCTAGACCAACAACCACCACCGTCCCGTCCCGCCGGCATTCCCCCAGATCTGCCAGACCACAACAACCACCGTCCCCGATTGCTGGACTGCTCGAAGAAACCGCTCAATCCAAACACCTACCCCTCACACACTCGTTCCGCTCCGCTCCGATCCACTCTCAGTGGATCCAACCCGATCCTCTCAGATGCACCACGCATTGCGCTCTACCGTAACCTCCCCGGACCCTCGCTTCTAGTCACACCTCTACAGCTTCGACCGCAGCCGCACCAAACCCCGCCCTCACGACATTGCATGCCAGCACGGGCCGGACGATACCTGGATAGATCGAGTGGCAAACTCCACGCCAATGGTCGACTTCGACTCCAGGCAGAACTCGTTCCGCGTAAATCTGGAAAGCAGATTGGACTTCCCCACACCGGAATCTCCTATCAGCACCACCTTGAACAGATAGTCGTACTCGTCGTCGGCCTTGTGCGCCATCTTCTCGCCTCGCCTGTGGCTTCCTTCGTCGCTTGCAGAGGACGCTTTCCCACCCGGATGAACCTACCACAACACTGCCAAGAACAACCACGTGCCCTCCAACGAATCAACCACCACAAATTCCACTAAATCACCCGCTGCTCCACACATCCTCGCAAAAATGGAACGCGCAACCCCTACCCGCAGCTCGCACTCGCAGTCCACCAAGGGGGAAAACAACAACCAAATAAAGAACAACATGGAAGCGAAACAAACACTGGCGCCCGGCAGCGTCACGCACGCCATCAACACACCCATACACAACTCGCTGCGGCAAACACTCACAAGGCGGATGAAACACTCACTTTACACGAAGCCGCGGCGAACAGAGGAGCGGTGCGAAGCTCGATCCTCACAGAAAATGTCGCGCGGCAGCAAGCAAGAAGACGAGCAAGCAGGCACCACTTAACCCTAGCACCGCGACACTAAGCTGACGAGGAGCCACGAGAACGAACGAACGAACGACGGCAGAGGAGGGGGGAGGGAGGGAGATCGACGCAGCCAGAGGGTGCTAAGCTGCTGCTGCTGCGAGACAACTAACTCCTCGCACAAATCGCCTGGTTCCCTTCGCGTTTGCCTTTCCTTTGCCTTTCCTTCCCTCCCGTCACGAAGTTCGCGGATCTGCACAATGAAGCCTCGAAGCGAGGGACATGCTTTGGCAGAATGAACAGAGCGGAGCGGAGCAGAGCTCGTGGTTTTTTCCAGCGGGAGTTGGAAGGAAGGAAGGCGGGGCGAAGCCGGAGACCGGTTCCAAGCCTGAGATAGACAGATGCATGAGACGGTTCTACGGCAGATCAGTCGTCCTCTCGTCTCCTCTCTTCGTCCTCTCCATCTGGCTGGTGGGTTTCGGTGCTCTGCTGTGCTGTCGAATAATATTAATTCGTCAGGCAGTGAGTGCCCTGGACGACCCCTTCCTTCATTCTGGCTCACTCACTCACTGCCTGCTTTGAACCAGCACCACCTGCTGCTTACTGTACTCCCCCTCTTCTTTTCTTCTCTTAGGCTTCCATGCTTACTCTCCCTTTTTGTTCTTCCACCTTCTCTTCCCCTACGGCCATTCCAGCTTTCCAGGCTCTTTTCGGAATTATGGTGTCCACCACTAGACTTGGCATTTGCAGAAGCTACTATCATATCATAATATTTTCAGTACTCCTACAATGCAATTTATGTGTGTGCCTTCACCACATGTGCCATTTTCTAAGAAATCTATTCAAAACCGCTAATAGTTTGATTGCAATTGTAAAGCCAATTCTTGCCTTCAAAGAAGTAGAATGATTTTATCTTTTTATGATGCTCTATCAATCAATGTGGTAGAAGATGTAGATCATATAGAATACATTTACACAAAAACTTGAGATTGCTTAGATTTTTACAAGTTTTTTTAGTTTAATCTGCACAAGTTTTATTAAATTGTAGTTTTTCCAATCATTAAAGATGTTCAAAATCTTAGATTTGAATTGTATTCTTGATTGTTATATGTCTTCTTATTATTAATGTTTGGTCCTTAGTTTTGATAGATGTTGTAGATGAGTTTTAAAAATAATATGTGATGCATTTATGGAATTTGTACATCGCTTCATATATGTTTATTATTTTGATCTCTATGTCATTTTGTGATAAATTATAGATTGATCTAAATGGCACTTAAGCTTCTTTTTAGATAACAATTGATCAATCATAGGAATGATGCTCTAAAAAAGCATTTCCATTTTTCTTCTTGAAAACATCTTAATAATCTTAATATTGGCTTGAAATGTACTTGAATTCTTTCCACTACTAGAAATAATTGTGGCATAAATAATGCATGGTGGTTCTTCTTTTGCAACATGTAAAAAAACTCTTGCATCTACAAATACAAGTTTGGTTGCATTAAACTTATAAATTTTTACTTGGTTTATAAAATTCTTAATTATACTTTGAAAAAAGTCAAGAGTATAAGAAATCCAATGTCTTCAAGGGTGATACTTTTTTAGTCACAATTAGCCTAAAACAACTAGATTACATGGAAATCTAGTGATATTAAATATCACAAAGCTATTATGACTATTAATCATTATTTCTATAGAATTGGTTTCATAAGTAATATTTCTAGAAGACAACAAACAACTATCTATGACTTCTACATGTATTGATTTAGTTTTCTTTATTAAAAGTATGTTATATCTTTTAACAAACTCTTGATTTAGAAAATAAACTAAAATTCTTGAATCTAACAAAGCAAAGCTTTGTGATATTTAGGTCCTAAATTAACATCTATTATAAAACAAGAAGTGATTTTTGAAGAGAAAATAAGACATTCAATAGGTATTATACAAGATTCAAGTTACACAATCCTTTTTATAACTAAATAGACTTATCCTTTAATATTTTAAAATTTATTTAACAACCATACTCCCTATATTGTGGAAATGTTGTTTTTTTGAAAAATTTTGAACAATGAGCTTAGGTTTGATGTTCTAAAAAAGTATTTCCATTCTTGTTCTTAAAAAGAGCTCGATATTCTTCATATTGGCTTGAAATGCACTTGAATTCTTTTGACCACTAGAAATAAGTATGGCATAAATAATAGAAGTTGGTTCTTCTTTTGCAACATGTAAAAAAGCTTTTATATCTACAAATATGAGTTTAGTTGTACTAGACACCTTTTCAAGTAAAAATATTAGGTTTCACTTAAAATTTGCCAAAAAGTATGAATGTTGGACTATTGATGATTAAAGTCACATGATATTCTTGGATGAGACTAAGATTAATAGATTTTTTTCCAATTATTAGAGTTTGGTATAAGATTCATAATCCACAAGAACTATCAAAATAGACTATTATTTCAACTATTAAGCATAGTCATGGTTCTGTGATGATATGGAGATGTTTGTATATACATGGACCTGACATGATGCACAAAATTGAAGGTCGCTTCAATTAATATGGTTATGAAAAAAACTTGGAAGCACAACTATATATTATAATTTAAAATTATGATTTAGACGCAATCATATGACCATAGTTTCAATGCTTCTAGAATATATTCATATACATACCTTCTCTATTTATGCCATTTTCTAAAGAACTATTCAAAATTCACAATCATTTGATTGCAATTGCAATGTCAACTTGTAAGTCATCGAATTAACTCTCAAATATATTTAGTACAAAAAATATACTTATGTTGCTTAAAATTACAAAGTTAGTGATTTAATAGAGGAATTCTTAGATAAATAAGAAAATAAAAATACTAGTATAAAATTACAATCTATGATAGAATTTTTTGATACAAATTTCTAAGATAAAAAGATTTTTTCTTAATCTATCAATTATTAGATTATAAGTCCTATAATAATAGTTTATGGTCATTAAATTTTTTATTATTATTAAGATAGAAAATCAAAGAAGAATATTTGATCTTAAATATATATATATATATATATATATATATGTATATGTATATTAATAATCCTAAAAAATAAAATTTAATTAAAAAATTGAATAAAAAAAGTGAAAAAAAGAAGAAACCTAGTAAGAAGAAAAAAAATGAAGAGAAAAAAAATAGAGAAAAGAAAAGAAACGAAAGAATCTTTATTCACCAAATGGATGTCAACCAAATTTCTTATAGAAAGCTATTGGAATTTGGAATAATTTTGGATCCTAGCTACATTTTTTTTTTTTTTTTTTTTTTTTTTTGAATTATAAATTAATGACAGAGCTTCAAAGTTTTCAATATGCATTCTTTCAATTATGTATGTGTAGTTGGAAGATATCTTTTTGTAGAAGATATAATCTAGTTAAGCAATAATGTAGAAACATAAGAATCAATATACAACATAAGATAATCAATCAGAATAATTATCACAGACATACACATGTAAATTAATAATTACTTATATAATTAGATAAAAGTAGATAAAAATAAGTTAATTCTATAATATCTTCTCTAGAAGCTTCCTAAAAGCTTCATAGATATTACTTTGACTTTATAGGTATCTTTAATTGATTTTTTAGGTTAGAAACATGGTCAACAAGTTGGCTATGTGTCACACATGTTAGTAGCTTGAAAAACAAGCTAACTATGTAGCCTACACATAAAAAACTTACCTTGTAAGTTAAGGCATGTGTCTTAGAAAGTCAACACATATTAAAGGTCCTATAAAACATTATCACGTAGCTCTTTGTTAGATAGTATATATAGAGGCAAGAGTGAAGCCTTCTTCACTATTGTCAATTTTTTTCTTGCTTTTAGTCTAGATTTAAGAGTCTCTAGTTTTTTTGTCTTTTGGCAATAGACATTCCAATTTCTTTTTAATATACATACTACTTTATAGCTATTTTTTTACTTTTTTAATAACACAAACTTTTCAAGTTTATGCATCTTCTTCCAATTCATGGTCTTGACAAATTGACAAGTATATATTTACAATATTAAAGCTTTGGCTTCTCTTGATTAAGAGTAGTTTATTTTTATTTTTTTTATAAGACATAATTATATTAAAAGTTACAGATTACCCTCTTTTAAACTAATATTGTTCTTAGTATCTTCTTTGTTCTTAAGTCACCTCTTCTGCTTGTCTTGAGCAATATTAGACATTTATTTTCTAAGTATTATCATAGCAGAGCTTCTTGAAGAGTGCAATGGTATAAATGCAAGAGCAATTGAAAGAATTAATGCTTGCGATGCATCAACTCAATTTACCACCATAAGAAGTAACAAGAATGGTAAGAAGTGAAGATATAGATATGATTGGAGCTGATTCAATATTTGCATCCAATTATATCCCTTCTTCTATAGAGGAACATCTTTTTGATACTAAAGAACTAAGCGTTGCCATGTTTAAGAAGTTTAATGGTACAAGATCCAAATTTCAAGGATTTATCAATCAAGTACAACTTATGATTGAACTTCAATTCTAAAGCTATCCAACTCCAGGATCACAAGTTAGATTCATTGACACACTTCTTTTAGATTCAGTATTATCATAATTTTCATCTTTTCTTAAACAACAAGATTCAATATTGGATAATTTGGAGGTTTTTTTAGCAAAGTTTCGATCCATATATAGAGAACATGATGTAACTTGTATTACAACCAATAAGATCTATATTTTATAATAAGATAATCAATCCATAACATTATATACTTCATAATTTTGACAACTTATAACTGATATCATGTGAGATGATGTTGCACTTCTTAGCCAATTTTTTTATGGATATAATAAGAAATAAATAAATTGATGCTCAACTTTCCTGATTTTCAAACATTGAGTCAAGCAAGTAACTTTGCTAAAAATGTGACAATTGACATTTCAAATTTTCATTTGAGAGTTAAATAGGTAGATCTCAATGTTACTATAATTCAATGGCAATACCAACGCCTCCTCAACACATACATTCAGAAGTAGAGGATATGCAAATTGACGGTGTCGTATTACGTGCTTTCCTGCTCGAGAACGCGTCGGGCGTCTGGCTGTAGAAGGTAGTATGGAGATTCGCCAATAGTCAAGCAGTCTATCAGTTTTTGACTGTTAGAATATAAACGACTGAAAGAATACACCTTAAATCTATACGGATGTCCTTCGACTGCTCGCCAAAGTCCTTTTTGTCTCGGTCGGTAGGTCTCTTAACGTTACAGAGAACCCCGAACAATCCAAACTATTAATCTTTGATACCGCTTTGTACTTACAATCTTGTATCCACTGACTGTCTTGTTAGATTAACCCAATAAATTTCATTCACTCCGCATACTCAATCCTATAGACATCCTTTTAATTCTTCAATCTCAGACGTAACTCGATTTTACAAAACATTCAAGAGTAATCAAATCCACTTCATTAAAAATCCCGATTCACCATTACAACACTGACTTCAGCAACGATTGCCTCAGTCTTCCCAAAATCCTATGAAGAAAAAAAAAACCCAATTCTCTCTCTTCTTTCCCCGCCCAAAGCATGAAGCTCGCTCTCCCCCCCGATCTTCAAAAATCTCTCAAAAACTTATTCTTCCCCTAACCTTATCCTCTGAATTTCTTCAATCTTCCGTCTTCAATCTGGAATTGGCTCCCACCGTCAGAGCTTAGATCCGAAATTGGCTCCCGCCATCAGAGCTTTCTCCTCCGTTTTTACCTTTAAGAGATCCATTTACCGAAAACAACGTTCCCTGAAATGACATAGAGAATAGGACAGCCTGAAACAGAATCGAAACCCCGTATTCGGGGCCACATTGAGTCGCCCGACTGTCATGGACATACATTGGAAGATTCTTCGAATATTCTTCTAGAATATTCTCTAAAGATTCTCTAAAGATTCTTTAAAAGGTTCTTGAAGATTCTTAGAATATTCCCTAAAGATTCTCTTAGAAGGTTCTAAGAATATTCTTAGAAGATTCTAGAATATTCTAATAGATTCTAGGAAGTTGCTTGAGAAGTTTCCTAATTAGTAGAAGTTGTTGGAGAAGCATCCTAGTTAGCGGAAGTAGGTCGAGAAGCTTCCTATTCAGTAGTATATATAGGAGTCGAGGCTGAAGGGTTCTTCAGTCTCGACAACACATCTCTTGGAGTTCTAGCTCACCTTTCTGGTGTTGTTCTTGTACTCATCTGTTTAATCTAGTTCTGCCACTTCTTCTTGAACTTCTTGTTAGATTTCAAGTCTGTATTTTGTGTCCGTGAGAGTTTGTCGAGACTGCATTTTCACTGGTATGAGAGCTAGTTCCTTCTTGTTAGAGAGCGGATTACCCCTCTTCTTGAAGGTGTGCTAGTGTTTTAGAGGTTGCGGATTACCCTCCTCTAAACTGATATCTCTTCTTTCTCAATATTGGAGCCTTATTCTTCTTGGAGAGAGTGAATTACCCTTCATCTTGGAGTCTTAAGACGTTTTAGAGGTTGCGGAGCACTCTCCTCTAAACCAATATTGTCATCTTGTCAAAACTCTTTTTTCTTCTTTCTGAAGGTTAGCCGAAGGTTAAGACGTTAAAATGGCTGAAAGTTTGGAATCCAAACTAGACGCCATCATAAATGCTCTTGCCTCGTTGTCACATAGGACAACAGAGATCGAAGGAGTCATGGTAGGACTCCATAACAATGGAGCATCTGGGATAGCGCCATCTAAAGCATATCAGCCTCAAACTTCTGCGCCAGAAGAAGCAATTCTACCTTCAGTTCAACAAGATCGAGTAGTCCTACAACGAAAGGAGCCTCGAGTTAGTCTTCCGGATAAGTTTGATGGAACTCGTTCCAAGTTTCGAGGTTTTGTCAACCAAATCAGGTTGATAACAATTTTACAGCCCGAACGTTATCCGACGGAGGAAGCGCGTGTTGGGCTTGTTGGAACCTTGCTTACAACACAAGCTCTGTCTTGGTTTACTCCCTTGTTCGAGAAGCGATCGCCAATCCTGAGCAACTTTGAAATATTCTTGGAGGCGTTTGCAGAAGCATTTGGCGAGCATGATAAAGTTCGATGGGCTACAACAAAGATTCGATCGCTACGACAAGGAACACGCTCTGCATCAGTCTATGCCTTGGATTTCAGACAATTGGCAAGTGACATTAATTGGGGTGAAGAGGCGTTGGTGAGTCAGTTTTATTGGGGCTTGAAGGATGATGTGAAGGACTTGCTGTTATCTCTTCCTGATCCTCAAACGCTCAACGAAGCTATTAGCCAAGTTGTAAAGTGTGACAACCGCCTATTCCAACGTCGCTAAGACCAACGTCCAAGACACCAAATGACTCGTTACGACGTGACTATGTCTGCAAATAGCTTAAACTCACATTCGGAGGCAATAGACATGCAAATCGACACGGTGCGTGCCCGATCTCTTACTCCAACAGAGAAGAAACAGCGTATGAAGGAAGGGTTATGTTTGTACTGTGGAGAAGAAGGTCACAAGGTTGGAAATTGCCCAAAGAAGCAAAATTGGCACCCTGTCAAGACTAGAAGTGCGATGATTTTGGAAAACGACGACGCCTAGCCATAGTAGGAACCGTGCGGCTGGACAATCTAATATCACGACAACAATCAGGTTCCTCCTTCTCTGTCCAACCTGCCCGTTGCTTTACAATTCCTTTGTTTTTAGGCCCTCAAAAACAAAAAAATTTAGCTTTATTAGATTCGGGGGCATCTACTTGTTTTTTAGATGAAGAGTTTGCTAAACGCCACAAGATCCGTTTAGTACAGAAGTCCAAACCTGTTCACGTAGAGGTGATAGATGGACGACCCTTATTGTCAGGCAACGTTACCCACGAATCAGAACCTATAGAAGTGGTGTTTAAGGACCATAGTAGTCACGTTGTTTTTAATATTATTAGAACCCCATCAAGCCCTGTTATCCTTGGTCTTTCTTGGTTAGAAGATCATAATCCGTCCATTGATTGGAGGCTACGAAGGATAACATTTCCTGAAAAAAATAATAATAAACCTGTTGGTAGAACCTACATGAAGAAATCCATGTTTATTGGAGCGAGAGCGTTCCTAAGATCGTCCAAGGAAGGCGCACCATTTGTCATTTATGCAGCTCCAACTAGCGGCGAGAATATCTCAACATCGAATATACCAGAGCAATATAGGGATTTTAAAGACGTGTTTCAAAAGAAGAACGCCGATATACTGCCGGAACATCGACCATATGATTGCGCCATAGACTTGGAGGAAGGAGCGCAACCACCTTTTGGTCCAATATACAACCTATCGCAGACGGAGTTGGCAGAATTGCGGAAGTACATCGATGAGAATCTAGCCAAGAATTTTATTCGACATTCAAAGTCGCCAGCTGGAGCACCAATCCTATTCGTGAAGAAAAAAGATGGCTCACTGCGGATGTGCGTGGACTACCGAGGACTCAACAAGGTGACCAAGAAAAATCGCTATCCCTTACTTTTGATCTCCGGCCTCTTAGATCAACTTGGACGTGCAAGGATTTTTACAAAGATTGATTTAAGAGGAGCCTACAACCTTGTGCGAATCAAAGAAGGAGATGAATGGAAGACAGCCTTTCGTACAAGGTATGGCCATTTTGAGTACAATGTCATGCCTTTTGGTCTTACCAATGCTCCAGCGGTCTTTCAACATATGATGAATGACATCTTTTGGGAGTACCTCGATGACTTTGTTGTCATCTATCTGGATGATATTTTGATATTTTCCAAGAATGAAGAAGAACATGAGAAGCACGTTTGTTTGGTTCTTGAAAAACTACGCGAACGAGGACTCTACGCCAAGTTGGAGAAGTGTCAATTTCACCAGAATGAGATGGAATTTTTGGGCTTCATTGCGACTACAGAGGGCTTGAAGATGGATCCAAAAAAGGTAGAAGCAATTATATCTTGGAAAGTTCCGAAGACGGTTAGAGATGTTTAGTGTTTTCTTGGATTTGCTAACTTCTATCGGATCTTCATCAAGAATTATTCTCAAGTTGCTGCACCACTCACGTGTCTAACAAGCAAAGACAAGCTCGAATGGGGATCACAAGCAGCAAAAGCATTTCAAGATCTCAAGACGGCATTCACTACAGCTCCAATCTTGGTACACCCTGACTTTGCAAAGGCTTTCTATTTAGAGACCGATGCTTCAGATTTTGCTTTGGGAGCTGTGCTTTCATAGATGGGCATAGACAAGAAGCTTCACCCAGTTGCGTTCTATTCACGGAAGTTCTCTGCTGCTGAGATCAACTACGAGATCCACGACAAAGAGCTGCTTGCTATAGTGGATGCCTTCCAAGAGTGGCGTCACTTCCTCGAAGGAGCTGCACATCCAGTGACTGTTTATACGGACCACAAGAATTTGGAGTACTTCATGACAGCTCGAATTTTGAATCGTCGTCAAGCTCGATGGAATATGTCTCTATCACGATTTGACTTTATTATCACCTAGTGCCCTGGAAAACAGCAAGGATTATCTAACGCATTATCGAGGAGATCGTATCTTGCGCCAAAGGCTGGAGAAGCAGCGTTTGATCAACAGTGTACAACATTGTTGAAACCAGAAAAATTCAGGATTTTTGCTATTGTTGCAACTATCGATGACGGCTACCTCAGCGAGGTACGTACTGCGACCATTGAGGATTCCATAGCTCTTGACATCAAACAACGTGTCGATAATGACAAGTTTAAGGTGGAGGGAGATCTTCTGTATTTTGAGGAGCGGTTGTATATCCCGAAAGGACCAACTCGACTCTGAGTACTTCAATCTCGCCACGACTTTCCAGCTGCGGGACATTTTGGATTCAACAAGACTTTGGAGCTCATTTCACGAGATTTTTGGTGGCCCCAAATGTGGAAGGATGTGAAGGAATTTGTCCTTTCTTGTGATGTTTGTTCAAGATCCAAGATCCCTCGACATCGTCCGTATGGACTTCTCCAGCCATTGCCTATTCCGCACCGACCATGGTCTTCAGTTTCTATGGACTTCATTACGGACCTACCGCCATCGAATTCATTTGACAGCATCTTTGTTGTGGTAGATCGATTTACCAAGATGGCGCATTTCGTGCCTTGCAAGAAAACATCGTCAAGTGAAGACATCGCAAGACTCTTTCTTAATAACATATATCGTTATCATGGCCTACCAGATGATATTGTGTCGGATCGAGGTACTTAGTTTGTATCCAAGTTTTGAAGGTCCCTCTTTGAGATATTGAAGGTGGATATTAAGCTCTCTTCGGCTTTTCATCCTCAAACTGACGGTCAAACGGAGCGGGTGAATCAAGTTTTGGAGCAATATTTACGATGCAGCATCAACTATCAACAAGATGATTGGACTGCATATCTACCGCTTGCTGAGTTCGCATACAACAACACTCTTCATGCGTCAACTCAACAAACACCATTCTTCTTCAACTACGGATACCACCCCAAGCTCGATTTATTGAGTTCTTCAGCAAATAACAACCCAGCAGCTGAAGGATTTGTGAAGCAACTATCGGAGCTTCAAGCAACGTTGAAGCTTCAATTGCAATCTGCCCAAGAGAGTTACAAGGCATCTGCAGATAAATATCGAAATGAGGCGCCTACTTTTAAAGTTGGAAGTAAAGTATGGCTTCTTCGACGGAATATCAAGACCAAGCGGCCATGTGACAAATTGGACTATCGGAGATTAGGGCCATTTGTTATCGGGAAGCAGATCAATCCGATGGCATATCGTCTGGAGTTACCAGCTACTATGAAGGTACATCCAGTCTTTCACGTGTCTTTGTTGGAACCTTATCGAGAGTCAACTTTTCCCCAAAGAGTACAAAGTCCGCCACCAAGTATTGAAATTGAAAACCATGAGGAATACGAGGTGGAAAAGGTACTAGATTCACGGCGTAATAGGAGAAAATTGGAGTATTTAGTGCAGTGGAGTGGATACGACATCAATGAATGAACGTGGGAGCGTGCCGAAAATCTTGCCAATGCGCCAAAAAAGGTACAAGAATTTCATCAACGATATCCTTATAAACCTAAGCCGATTCAACGATAGCTTCTTGCTGAAGCTTGCTCATCAAGTAGCATAAAAAGGGGGGAGGGCACCTCCAAAATCCATAGTTCGATAGTGTAGAACTTTGTTAGCAACTATAGTTTGCTCTCATCATTTTAGCCTTTGGACATGGATAGTCAAGATACTACACTTGTTATGTCATCTCAAGCGACTAGCTCACGAAGACGACCGCGAGATGAAGAACCGCCTGTACCACGACGACGTCGGAGGATACCGAGCAACAGATCGCTAGTAATTGTAGTTGAGGTCGAGCCTGCCTACGACGATCAGCCAGAAGGTGTGTTTGGAGGACAGTTTCACACTAAAGACACAGAAGTCCACGCTTGGTCAGAGGTTGAAGGTGTTGGTCACTACCGTTGGCTCCAAGGGCCGATGAATCATTTGCCTCGCGAACAACAATTGGAATTCATAGCGGATGTGATGCGAGAAATTTTCATTTTCTTGCGTTGGTATTGACTAATAACAACATTGCTTCTCGGAGACCTCGAAGCTAGTAGAGGAGGTGATGTCATGGACATACATTGGAAGATTCTTCGAATATTCTTCTAGAATATTCTCTAAAGATTCTCTAAAGATTCCTTTAAAAGGTTCTAGAAGATTCTTAGAATATTCCCTAAAGATTCTTTTAGAAGGTTCTAAGAATATTCTTAGAAGATTCTAGAATATTCTGATAGATTCTAGGAAGTTACTTGAGAAGATTCCTAATTAGTAGAAGTTGTTGGAGAAGCGTCCTAGTTAGCGGAAGTAGCTCGAGAAGCTTCCTATTCACTAGTATATATAGGAGTTGAGGCTGAAGGGTTCTTCAGTCTCGACAATACATCTCTTGGAGTTCTAGCTCACCTTTCTGGTGTTGTTCTTGTACTCATCTGTTTAATCTAGTTCTGCCACTTCTTCTTGAACTTCTTGTTAGATTTCAAGTCTGTATTTTGTGTCCGTGACACCGACAAATTCAGGTCTCATATTGGGTAAGATACCCGTAGTAACTTGAATATTCACGTAATTGAGTCAAATTGGTCCTCGCGTCAGATTGGCTAAGAGGCCCGTAGTAAGACCTAGATGTTCCCGTAATTGGATCAAATTGGTCCTTTGCGTCAGACTGGCTGAGGTCCGTAGTAAGACCTGGATTTTCCTGTAATTAGACTGCATTGGGTTGCCCGACCAATGCAGGTCTCATATTGGGTAAGAGGATCCGGATTGGATTCTTGAAATTGGATCCAAATGGCTCTTCAAACCAGGCTCTTCCGTCGTGTGAATTGGTCCTTTCGCTTCCTGCTGACTCCCGTTATTGGAATCAAACGGAGCATTTCAGTATGCCATGGCTGACTGTAACGGGGTGACTGAACCTGGCCACTCAGTATTTGCACTGGAGTTGGTCGTTGCTCCCAATATTCGAGGTAACTGAACATTAATAAAAATCCCCTTTCTTTATATTTTCAAGGTATACTTGTGTTACAACACGACATCCACCCCCTCTAAACCTGTGCATCCTCTGGTATGCACCAATTTACCCAATTGTTGTTTGATTCAGAATATATCCTCTACGTCTTTGCCGAATTTGTCTTCGTCACCTTCATTATCCAAATCACTTTCATCTTCTTGCTGCTGAATCTCTATACCTTTATTAAGGTCTTCCATATTCATCTCCGCGTGTCTTCGTTTAAATATTTTTACTCGCTTCCCTACAATTGGTATTTTCAATTTTGTACCATCTAACTCCTGTAACGAGTAAGTCACATTATCATGAACAGTTGTTACCACATATGGTCCAAACCAATGTTTTGAAAATTTTCGCAAAGTACTATGTTGATTATTCAGACTATTGTCATAAACAAGTACCCAGTCACCTTCCTCGATTACTTTTGGTCTCAATCGATGTTGCTTATCAAATTGCGCCTTTTTTTGTAACCTTGCTCTTTTTAACCTTTCCAATGCTATTTGCACATCTTCCGTTCTTTGCTCCAATTGTCGAATCCTAATAGCCAGAAGTTCTTCTCTTGTCAATCCATCTTCCCATGGTAGCATACTCCAAGTAAGTACCTTTTCTTCAATCGACATAATTGGTTTTTGACCTGTCATAAGTTCTACTGGCATATATCATGTCACCGAACTATGTGTTGTTCGATCAGCCCATAATGCAAATGACAAAAGTCGTGGCCACTCTTTAACTTTCCCATTACAAGCTTTAACCAATGCTTTCACAATCGATGGGTGACCGCGTTCGCTTTTTGCATTCACTTCTGGATTATAAGCAGTAGTCAGTGATAGTTTAACTCCACATCTTTCAAAGAACTTACGAGCTTCTCGTGCATTTAATTCTCCACGATCTGCAGTGATTTTTTCTATGCATCCGTAGCGGCAAATGACATCTTCAAGCAAAAACCTACAAATCTCCTCTGTAGATTTTGTCCTCAATGCTCTTCCTTCTACTTGATTTGATAAATCTTCGCGAGCTAAAACCAAATATCTCATCTGCCATAACCCAACCGACATAATAACTAAATCAACAACCCATTTAAAATGAATAGCCAGAGGATACGTAGGATGAAGACCATCTCGATGTCGGATATTAGAATACGATTGACAGATTTTACATGACTCTACAAATGAGAGCACATCTCGATACATATTTTTCCATCAATATTGTTCCTTGAGTTTAGCAAAAGTAGCCCACATTCCTCTATGCCCTGCCCATAAACTATCATGAAACTCCTTTAATAATTTTAGTTTTTCTTCCTTTTTGCCTATCACTCGTCGTGGCATCCCAATTCCTTTCTTCGGTCTCTTCCATAAGAATCCATCTCGAAGTAAAAATCCATATGATTTTTTTCTTATTTGTTTGAATTTTTCTGTAGACCAATTCCCCTGCTTAGTCAAGATATTCAAGTAATGACCAATATCCAATAATTCTCCTTCATAAGATTCTTCAAGAAATAGCTTGTCTTCTTTGTTGAGATTTGATATTGAATAGAATTTCAATCCGACGTCATCAATGTCTTCAACCATTTCGTCCTCCCTCTCGTATCTTGCTCGAGATAGCATGTCTGCTACTAAATTGTCCTTTCCAGTAATATGCTTAAATTCTGGATTTAGTGACTTAATATAAGCAATCCATCTCAACATTGCAATATCTGGCGTTGAACAGTTAATAATCATTCCAAGCAATGGCAAGCAATCTGTTTCAATTACTACTACTGCCCCAATCAAATAGTCCTTTTCAGCTTTTATAGCCGAAACGACTCCCCAAAGTTCTCTTTTGACTTGCGAATATGCACGCTGACGAATACTTAAAACTTTAGCCCCAAATCGAACTGCAAATCTATTCCCATTTGAATCATCTTGACCCACAGCCCATCCAATGGCAATTGGACTAGCGTCCACAGTAAGAATCACTGGTCTATTGCACTTATAATCAACCTTCTTCAATATTAGAGGTGACATCAATAATTTCTTCAATCTTTGCATTGCTTGAATATGCCTTTCTTCCCATTTAAATTGGTAACCCTTGCGTAACAATTCATATAATGGATCTGCTATGTGAGCAAAATGAGGGATCCAGATTCGATAAAGTACACATGCACCCAAAAACCTGCGAACCTCTATTAAAGAATCACAATCCTCTTTCATCCTTCCAATTGCATCAACTTTAGTCGGATCTGGTTTTCTTCTGTAAGATCCACATAAATGTCCAACAATTACAACCTCTCGTATTCCAAATACGGACTTCATACACGATAATGTAAGATGAACTTCTCCAAGCCGAGTTAAAATCTTTTCACAATCTTGTATATGATCAACAACATATTTGCGACATCCCCTCGTATCTAAAGTTTCACCCTTGTCTCCTTCTCTGCACCCTTTTATAGGAACATCATCCAGAAAAGGCATAGTCTTCTCTAGAATAAAATCTCTCAATACCTTATTCATCCCATTCATCATATGCGCAACTGAGTTGGTCGTGCCTTGAGGAAGAGTGCACATTCTAACCAATCCAAGTGGTGTCCTCATTGTTGTCATATCTCTACTTCCTTCGGCAAGTTGAAATTGATCATAACCTGAATACAAGTCACCTATTGAATAGATCGCCCTTCCAGCAAACGCCTCAGCAAATTCATCCACAATAGGTCCAATTCCTGCATTCCTGACAGTTACTGCATTCACCGGTTGCATATCTTGAATAAACCATAGTGACCCATTCTTCTTAGGTACCATAAACCATCGACTAGAATACGGCGCAAATGAGGGTTCCAATATTTTTATCTTTATCTTTTTTTTTAATAGCTCAACCAATTTAGGTAAATGTGCCCTCGGTACTGGAATCGGTCTTAGATTCCAAGGTACATGTGGTACAGTGAAGATAACCATAGGTGTTACTATTTGGATCCACACACCCAATTTCATGAGATTCGAAGGCAAACAATCTATCTTGTTTAGCCAACATCTTTTTGAAGCAAGTAATTTCCTCCGGTAATAAAGAACCATTAGAACCAATCTTCAATTCTTCAAAAGTCTCTTTAATAAACAGGTGTCTAATACTCATTAGATCTCTTAAACTTGCTTTTTTTGATGCTTCTTCCATTTGTTCTTTAGAATCTTCTGGTAATGGTCCGACAACAGGCTTTATCTTCTTATTTGCCGTTTTATATATCGTCTCTACAATGACTTCTGGTGCTTGAAAAGATTCAAGTATGGTATAAACCTCTCTTGAATGAATCTCAACAATCTTATCATTATCCCCTAATCCAATAGATGTAATCAATTCCAATGAATCTTCCAGTCCATTTTCTTCATAAACACCTAAAATCCTCTCATCATCTTGCAATGTACCTAACTTGCGTAATTGTCCTTCAATATCATATAACCTTTTTCTTTCTTTTCTTTTAAAATCATTAACTTTCTTATACATAATATTTCCATTCTCCAATATACCAATAAAACTCGCATCAAAGGCACCTTCATCTCGCGAGAGTACCTCCTCTTTTGTACCTCTATAATCTCGCTTTACAATGGTACCTCCCCAAAATCCTTAAATCCTTCAACAATCTTTGGCAATGGTTTTTCCCTCAACCTATCTCGATTCCGTTCATGGTTAGGAGGTACTGTTAGAAATTATACAGCTTTCCTCCCATCCGCGCTACGTACCCTTGCATAAGCAGAACCATCATCCAATACTTTTGTTTCCATCCGTGTTGCCGTAATATAAGGTTGTCCTAAAATCAACGGATAAGACGTTGTATCTTGAACAAAGAAATGTTGCTCCGTCGCAACATCTCCAATCCGAATTTTGACATCTGGACAAGCTCCACATAATTCACCCCGTGTGTTATTAGCTGCTCGAATTGCCCATCCATGTTCCATATCAATTGGCCATTTTTGCTTCTTATAAAGATCTTTAGACATGAGATTTATTTCAGAACCATGGTCGACTAAAGCAACTATTGGTTCTTCTATATCTCCTACTTTCACCAATACCTCAGTAGTTGCCCTTGCCCAATGCTTTCGAGTATAATGGCTCAAAGTTTCCATTTCCTTGTCACTAGAATCTTCAAAACGTACTCGTTGATTATACCCATTCTTTTCATTTGTTGGTTGCTTGTAACCAATATCAACCTTCTCTTCATCTCTATATATTCTTGCATCAATAGCATGACTCATTCTAGTTTCGCCCATTAATTGCCTCTTTCGCCTAATGTTGTCAATGATAACATCATGAAACTCCTTCTTTGTAATTCCCAAAACTTCTTTCAATGTGAATTCCACCTTAGCGTTTAATATACGTTCTTCCAACACCCCTTTCAAATTTGTTGCCGCTTCAATGTCAGAAAGTAGCTTATAAGCAATTGATTTGCCCTTATCTTTTGTCTCTTTTGTTTTTTCTCCCAATGATGCTGAGGTATCATTTACAGGCAATTCTTATGAAGCTGCCTCCCGAGCCTTGTCTCCTCGAGTTTGCCTCTTAGAAGAATTTCTTTCTCTAGTATCATCAAAATTTCCTCGTCTCTTTTCTTCCGTCAAAGCTTCATGTTGGCTCTTAGCAATATATGCATGAACTGAAAGAGACTCAACAGGATCCTCCCAACTTGTTCTACCTCGTATTGTAGCTGCAGTCCTCAATATCGCTTCTCGAGGTAATTTTCCTTCTTGCATTGTAGAAACGGCAGAAGCCCAAAACTCACTAGTTTCCGTACTTCCACCAATTTCATCGTCTACTCTAGCACCATAACTTGCACTTTCTCGAACTGTTGTTTCATGCTCTTTTAGGTAATCTTGAACCAATGCTCTCATACCTCCCTTGCCAAAATTGGTTTGAAGAAGATCATCCCTATCTTTCAATGCTATCTTCCCATCTTTCCAGCAAATAATTCCCTGCTGTATCATATTATTAAATTCATTGCAATCTTTTCTAGTGTGTGAAGCATCATCACACCAAATGCATCTTTGTACATATCCTTGTTTTGAAACATTCTTCAAATTATTTATAGAAGTATTCTCTTCAAGTCTTGCCAATTTGATTTGAAGATCTCGTATTCCTCGTATAATTTCTTCCATCCCCATATCTGCTTTCTTTGATAAGGATGTCGAAGGTTGAACTATAGGCATTGTTGGTGGTGTTGTACGTACTGGAGCTTTGGGTGCTTGTACTGTTTTCGGAATATTGCTCCTATCCTTCCTCCTTTCTCTTTTTGTAAGCAACCCCACCGCATCTTCAACGTTCTTCCACTTTGTTGTCAATCCTTCATCTTCTTCTTTGTCTTCAAGAAGGAGTTCTAATTTTCCTTGCAATTCTCCATCAGCAGCTTAAAGAAATAGATCAACTTTGTTCGGCTCCAATGTCAATTTTTCTACCTTCGACAATTGAGAGTACTGCCTTTCAAATTCCCTTAGTAGCTCTGTTGCTTATAAATTCTTACTGGGCCGTTCAATCCATTCCAGAAACAGCTTCTTAGTAACGCGATCAGCATCTTCTACGAAATATTCGTCTTTCAATGCATGTGAAAAAAACTCCCATGAATTCCCATAACGATCCGTAATCAATGTAATGTGGTCTCTTATCTCCGGTATCGTGGCAAGTCCAAATAATTCAACCATTTTCTTCTCAAAAACCGGATTTAATTCCATTTCACAAACATAACATCTTAAATACCTTGAAATATTCCTCCCATAAAATTGATCAATTTTATTGACCACTGCTTGCAATGCTTTGGTTGCCAAAGCTTCCTTTCGATCATTGCTTTGCTGTTGCTGCATTGATAATGAAAAGGCTTGAAACATACTAGCAATAGACGGATCCATATGCATACCTTGTCTTTTAGAAGAATCCCCACCAGAAACTCCTCCCAAAAATCCTTCAAAATTTTTATTTTCGTTTTTCATAAAATAAAGATAAAATCAACCGAAATCCAATACATTCCACCTCAAGCTTTCACGTCGGGTTCACCACTTTTGTCGTATTATGTGCTTTCCTGCTCGAGAACGCGTCGGGCGTCTGGCTGTAGAAGGTAGTATGGAGATTCGCCAATAGTCAAGCAGTCTATCAGTTTTTGACTATTAGAATATAAACGACTGAAAGAATACACCGTAAATCTATACAGATGCCCTTCGACTGCTCACCGAAGTCCATTTTGTCTCAGCCGGTAGGTCTCTAAACGTTACAGAGAACCCCGAACAATCCAAACTATTAATCTTCGATACCGCTTTGTACTTACAATCTTGTATCCACTGACTGTCTTGTTAGATTAAACCAATAAATTTCATTCACTCCGCATACTCAATCCTATAGACATCCTTTTAATTCTTCAATCTCAGACGTAACTCGATTTCACAAAACATTCAAGAGTAATCAAACCTACTTCATTAAAAATCCCGATTCACCATTACAACACTGACTTCAGCAACGATTGCCTCAGTCTTCCCAAAACCCTATGAAGAAAAAAAAAACCCAATTCTCTCTCTTCTTTTTCCGCCCAAAGCATGAAGCTCGCTCTCCCCCCCGATCTTCAAAAACCTCCCAAAAACTTATTCTCCCCCTAACCTTATCCTCTGAATTTCTTCAATCTTCCATCTTGGATCTGGAATTGGCTCCCACCGTCAGAGCTTAGATCCGAAATTGGCTCCCGCCGTCAGAGCTTTCTCCTCCATTTTTATATTTAAGAGATCCATTTACCGAAAACAACGTTCACTGAAATGGCACAGAGAATAGGACAGCCTGAAACAGAATCGAAACCCCGTACTCGGGTCCACATTGAGTCGTCCGACCAATTCAGGTCTCATATTGGGTAAGATGCCCGTAGTAACCTGGATATTCGCGTAATTGGGTCGAATTGGTCCTCGCATCAGATTGGCTAAGAGGCCCGTAGTAAGACCTAGATGTTCCCGTAATTGGATCAAATTGGTCCTTCGAGTCAGACTGGCTGAGGTCCGTAGTAAGACCTGGATTTTTCCATAATAAGACTGCATTGGATTGCCGGACCAATGCAAATCTCATATTGGGTAAGAGGACCCGGATTGGATTCTTGAAATTGGATCCAATTGGCTCTTCGAACCAGGCTCACCCGTCATGTGAATTGGTCCTTTCTCTTCCTGCTAACTCCCGTTATTGGAATCGAATGGAGCATTTCAGTATGCCCCGGCTGACTGTAACGGGGTGATTGAACCTGGCCACTCAGTATTTGCACTGGAGTTGGTCGTTGCTCCCAATATTCGAGGTAACTGAACATTAATAAAAGTCCCATTTCTTTATATTTTCAAGGTATACTCGTGTTACAACACGACAACGGGTATGTTTTAAACCTCTTATTGAGCAAAAAAAGACTTATCATTGTTAGGAAGGATTAAGCTTATATTATGGAGAACTTAAGCACATTGCTCAACATTGTCCAAAGAAGCGACATAGTTATAAAATGAGGAGTACAAATGTCAAAGAAGACAATATATTAAAAAATGTGTTTGTTTAGCTATAATAGAGATCGTACAATTGGAACCTTGTACAATACCTAATGAAGGTCCTATTCTCTTCTCAAAACCCTCTCAATACTTAGCTAAACTTGTTTACATAGAAGTCATAGATGGTCATCCATTGTCTTTTGGAGTTGAACTTCATAAAATCCTTCATATAGAAGTAATAATCAATGGTCATAATAGCTTTGTAGTATTTAATATTATTAGATCTCACTCTAATCCAATCCTTTTAAGCTTATTATGGTTAAAAAATTACAACCCTTGAGTAGATTGAATTTCTTGTACTCTTGATTTTTTTAAAAATATTCTAAGAGTGTAGTTAATCAAGTAGAAAATTATAAGTTTGATACAATTAAACTTATATTTGTAAGTGCAAGAACTTTCTTGCATGTTGCAAAAAAAAAAGTTACCTTATGCCATTTATGCCACACTTATTTCTAATGGTGCAAAGACTTCAAGTAGCATTTTAAGCCAATATCAAGAATTTCAAGATGTATTTGGAAAAAAGAATGTGAATACTCTTCCAAAACATTGTTTCTATGACTGCTCAATTGACCTTCAAGAAAGAGCACAATTGCCATTTGGACCAATCTATAAATTATCACAAAATAAGTTGACTAAATTCAAGGAGTATATTGAAGAAAATTTAGCCAAGAACTTCATACACCATTTCAAATCTCCAACAGGAGCCTCAATTCTATTTGTGAAGATAAAAGATGGATCATTGTAGATGCGTGTTGATTAGAGAGGATTGACTAAGATCACCATTAAGAATAGGTACCTACTACTTTTAATATCCAAAATTCTTGATTAATTGAATCAAGCTAAGATCTATACAAAAATAGATCTATGAGGAGCTTACAATCTAATATGCCTCAAAGAAGGAGATGAATAGAAGATAGCATTTCAAACCAAGTACAAATATTTTGAATATAATGTCATGTTTTTTAAACTTACAAATGCAACAGCAGCTTTTCAACATCTTATAAATGATGTTTTTGAAGAATTTTTAGACGATTTTATTATTTGTTATCTAGACAACATCTTGATGTATTTTAAAAATATAAAAGAACATGAACTTCAAGTTTGTCATGTATTACAAAATTTAAGAGATAAGAGATGCTAGGCCAAGATAAAAAAGTGTATATTTCACACTACTCAAGTTGACTTTTTAGGTTATATCATTTCAAATGAAGGACTTATGATGAATCCTAAGAAAATTCAAACTATTATGGATCGAAAGAACTCAAAAATGGTTTGAGATGTCCAATGTTTTTTGGGATTTGCCTACTAATATCAGATCTTCATCAAAGATTTTTCTCAAATTGCACCTCCACTTACACGTTTGACTTGTAAAGACAAACTTCAATGGAATCAAGAAACAGAAGCAGCATTTGAAGCTTTAAAGACAACCTTTGTTTCTGCACCAATTTTATATTACATTGACTTCTCCAAGGCATTCTTTATGGAAACACATGCATTGGACTTAGCTTTGGATGCCATATTATCACAAATGGGAATAGATGATAAATTTCACCTATTAGCTTTTCATTCCAAGAAATTTTCAGTAGTTGAGATTAACTATGAGATCTATAATGAAGAGTTTTTTGCAATTATGGATTCATTTCAAGAATGGTGTCATTATCTAGAGGGCGCTTCTAGTCCAATCACCATATATATGGATCACAAGAACTTCAAGTATTTCATATCAAGTTGTATTTTAAATCATCACTAGACTCGTTAGAGCATATTTTTTTCAAGATCTAAGTTCAATATCACTTATCGGCCAAGAAAACAATAAGGTTTGTTTTATGTCCTTTCTAAATATTCTTATCTAAAGAAGAAGATGCAATTTTTTATCAACAAAAGATAAATTTTATTGAAGCCAGAATAATTTTATCTTCAAGCAATGAAATCAACATTGATTGTTGATTCAACTTTTTTTGAACAAATTCAATCAAGTATGTCCTTTGATCCTCTTATTTATGATATCATAAATACTTTTTCTAAGTCTTGTGATACCTCTAAGTTCAAGTTCAAGAAAAACCTACTTTATTTTGAATGATGCCTACATGTGCCAGAAAGATAAGCACATTTATGTGTTCTTCAAGTACATCACAACTTTTCAGCAGCAAGATATTTTAGATACAACAAGAATTTAAAGCTAATATTGAGAGATTTTTGGTGGTCGCTATTGTATTACATTTCGTCATATTTGGAAATGCATCGAGCAATTGGTTGTAGAAGGTCGAATTGTGTTTTACAAATATCCAAAAATCCTAATATGTTTCACTCTTGTAAGAAGAATGAAATTTTAATTTTAATTTAAAAGTGCTTAAATCCAATACAAAGTACTAAAAATTACTCTTTTTAGTAGTCTCAACTATACAAAAATTTCAATTGCCTTATTACTTCAATAATTAAGCAATTCTGAATTTTTTTTGCAAATCTTAACCCTAATCACCAAGCTTTACTAAACTGTAGCTCGTGATTTAACTATTCACTCAGAGCAAAAAAATTCACACAAATGCCACTATAAGTCTTTTATGTGCTTAATAAGAATTTACTTCAATCCAACTTATAGATTGTGAGAAAATGCCCAAAAACTACACTAATGTTACTTGACTACCAACTTGAAAGTTGATGTAAATGTTCCAATAGTGATTTTTCATTATCCAATTATTAACTTCAACTCAAAATTGATATATAGCTTGATTTTTGAGTTTTCTAACACCATGCTAAATTTCACCTTGATCCAACTAATAGATCTTTAGATATCATAGAAACCCTACCCACCCCAAATTGCTAACTTCCGGTACGTTCTTGTACCAAAATCCAAATATCTCTCAATTACACCATTGAATTATCACAAAATTTAAAATATACTTAGCACCCCTAATTTACTAAGCACTATCAAAATTTGAATTCTAGATGTGACATTAATTTTAGGAGCTAATCAAGAATGTTAGCCCTAATTTCATTGCATAAATCCCAAATTGCCAATACAAACTCTAATTTTCAACAAAAATTACAAAGTTTCAACAAATCCTACTAAAACCAATCTTATGTCTTTGAAACAAGCTCCAACTTAGCTCTCAAATCCTAATCTTTGATCTTCAAATGAATTCCTATTTTATCCTAGGCAATTATTTTAGTAGCCAGAGGTCTAATTTTGACCATGTCTCACAAACGGTCGATCCCTAGGTATCAATTTAACCTATCCTAAGGATTTTTTAGCCCAATCCTATCTTTTACTTAACTCTAGTATCAACCATACTAATAATTTATCTCTTCTAATCTGATTTTATTAATTTATGGTCTTACTAAAGTAATAAAAGAGTCTCTATAGCCTAGAAGATAAAAGTACTAACCAACCTTCAACCTATTAAGTATTAAGATGAAAAAATAACCTAAGAGGCTTTTATAAAAGTCATGTTTAGATACCTTGAATTAAATTATAAGAAAAATCAAACTTATGAGAAGTTCAATCTATTTGAAGGTTATATTTTTTTAGTAATAATAGTCCTAAAAAAATTAGATTGGATAGAGATTTAATGATATTAAATATTACTAAAGTATTATGATTTTTAATTGCTATATTTTAAAAATAATATTTTAAAAATAATTTCTTTGAAAGATAAAAAATGACTATTTTTGACTTTCATATGCATGGATTTATTTTTCTTGATTAAAGATATTTCTTGTTTTTTTAATAAAAGCTTCATTTATAAAACAAGCTCAGGCTCTTAAATCTAACAAGCCAAAGACTTTGTAATTTTTTGGTTTCAAATTAACTTCTATTATAAAATAAGATGAAATATTTGAAGAGAGATTATGATCTTTATTAGATATTATATAAGATTCTAGGAACATGATCTCTAGTATAGCTGAAAAAACTTATTTTATGATTTATCATCTTCTTTGGTAATCGTCCTTCTTATTTTGTGGTTGCATTGTTTTTTTGGATAATGTTGAGCAATGTGCTTAGGTTCTCCACAATATAAGCATTGACCTTCTTGACAATGTTGAGTTTTTTTTTGCTTAATAAGAGGCTTAAAATATATTACGTCAATTTGTATGTGTTTTGATCTTGATAAATAAGCTTCTATGAACTTAGAGGCTATTGCCATGGCTTGATTTATACCTCTCTAATCAAATATTTGTTCTTGATATCATTCAAAGAGTTGATTGTTGCATGCAATGGCTTAAGCAATAAAATATTTTAATGAACTTACTCTTAGCATTATCAAAAATAAACCATTGATGTTATATTTTATATCATATCAAAATTGATTGATAAAGAATTTGTTTATTTCATACTTGGAATATCAAACTTCTCAAGTAGGGTTATTTTGGTCTCTTTTATACTTAGAGTAGTAAGATTTTTTAAATTCAATTGCACAACTTCTTGGCATAGACTTTGAACTTTGCTGTTGATTTCTTTGATACACAATAAAATATTAATTCTATAATTGACATTAAAAATATATCAAATTTTTACCTTTAGAATATTGATAAGCTTGTGAAAATTTACAATAGTTTCAAATCTATTCTCACTTCTTTTAAGAATAGCATCTATATTTTTTTCTTTTGTAGACAACTCAAAAAAATCTAAAAGTCAAATTAGAAGAGATTTATCTACAAATCCTAGTATCAAATGAAGGTTTTTACAAAGATAGATAGTCTACTTTTTTTAAGAAAAATAATCAATGTTAGAAAATTAAAAATGAGTCTAAAGATGAGTAGTCCACAATCTTTAAAATATAATAATAGAATTGAGAAAATCTACTTACTTCTAATATAAAGCAAAGACAACAAGTTAACGTTCTTATCAAACTATTAAGGACATAAATCTCAAAAATAAAATATCTCAATACACTCTTATATCCTGAAAAGACTAAAAATATATTCAAAGATGGTAATATATTGAATTAGAATGACTATTGCTAAAGAAAAAAAAACTAAAAAGTCTTGAAATAAGGCTAAGAACTAAAAAGGCATTAATGAGAATAAAACAGGCTTCACTCTTACCTCTATAGATACTATCTAATTAAGAGCTATGTAGTGATGTCTTATAGGACATCCAACACATTTCTAATTTGCAAGACACATGTCTTAACTTGCAAGGCAAGTTTCCTATATATGTGCCATATCATTAGCTTATACCACAAGCTATCCATACATTATTGTATAGTGTGATTTATGAATTTGAAATAAATTGGATACCTAGTTGTAAAGAATTTAGTTTTAATTTATTGGCCATGTTCTAATAAGTAATTTATTCTTAATATAGAAGACAAATAAATGCAATAATATTAAAATTTATTCTACTAATAAAAAACTTATATATTTAAGAAGATTTGTACATAAGGCTTTTTAGAGCATCTAAGAATGCCTTAACATCCTTTGCTGTACCAAATCATAACTAATCATTTGTAAGTAAGTTAGATTTCTAATAATTTCAAAAAATATATATAATTTCTTTTTAAATTTTTATATTAATATTATAATATTATTATAGCTCCATATTTTTATCTTTAATATATATACATGAAGTCTTGGCTCTCAAAATACCTTTACTTTACATAGAATACTCTAATTGTAATAAAATCCTTTCAAAATATTTTTTTCCCCAAAAGATTTTTATCCCTAAACTTTAGAATTTCATATCTCTTGATCAATCTATTTTTTTTTTCAAATTTATAGATAATGTAGTACTTATCTTGAAGCTTTATCACAAAAAAATAAACCATAAATTTACTTCAAATTATTTGGCAGTTGAGAAACTCTTATAAGTGCTATAAATTCAAATTTACAAGCATCCAAGTAGTATTTTCTTCATATTTCAAGAATCCAAAATTCAAATGCCAAAAAATTTGATACATAACTTTACAACATAGTAATGTATTTAATATAAAACTTGACCAAAGATTTGTCTAAATGCACAAGCTATGGCTAGAACTAAAATCTTCATGAAATTGATTCATAAATAAACTTCAATTTAGAAGCGTTGTCTTCAAGTAATTATTGCTCCTCCAAATCGACTCCAAATCTTTTGTATAAATATATTTTTTTTAGTATTAATTATCATTCAAATCTAAAAACTTTATTTAAGAAGTTTTTTTCATCCATAAATGAGCTTTCATCTAAGAATATTTTTTCATCTATAAATAAAAATTCATCTATTTAAAATAAATTTTTATTCATCAAAATTCATTTGATTTGATATAATTTCATCCATATAATATTTCATTTAATGAAATTTAATTTCATTATCAAATTCCATCTAAATAATTTATCCATAATATTTAATTGATGGACTTATAATATGGTCCAAATAAGAACCAAAGGTGGTTGGAATTTCTAAACCTATTGTTGCATCCACCTTCACAATTGAACATACTACAATTAATTGAAAGATTCAAATTTAATTCAATTAATCTTATTTTAAAGAAGACTTGAATATACATCTTGTTTTTAACTTTTGCCTTAAATTTTAATTTTATGACTCTAATATTGCCCTTCAAAGTTGATGCTTTAATTTCATAAGGCAAAAAAATTCCTTCTATAAAATTGAGTGCCACAACTTGGTCATTGGTTGCCTTTTAGTAAATCTAAGTTTTTTGAAATTCTAATTCCAAATGACATCTTCTTCCAAAATTTGAGTCCTTAGGCTATCTCAATCCTCATGATTTTATCCTCCAAAGCCATACTTTTACTTGGTTGCTTGAATTCAAAGATAGGAGATCCTCTACTACAAGAATCAACTCATGTCTTAGTTCCAATATGATCAATTCTTAGTTTTTTAAAATCTACACTTTATTAACTTTCTAAAAAATTAATTCTTGTTGCTTTTGAGCTTGTGGACAATAAGAAAAAACCTTCTAAAATAGAGCTACCAAACTCTGAAGGTAGAATTCCATGTTTTACTAAATTAGAGATTTCTTCTCCATACAAACTATAAATTCTAAGATTTTTATGTCCAAAGAATTATAACATTAAACTTTAAAAGTTGATTCTAAAAATTAAAGAAAAAAAATTGGAACAACTAAGATGCTTACAAAACTTACAAAAAAATTGGCATGGAATTGCCCATCAACAAAAAGAAGAAGAAGAAGAAGAAGAAGAAGAAGAAGAAAGAGGATTTGGCTACCTAATCCTTTTAAATAAGTATTTGAGGCCCTAAAAATAGTAGCTATATCTCCACCATTGAAATCCCATGAATCTAATCAAGATTTATTGTTCATAAGGCTTCATAAATCTAAATCCGATTTTAGGGCTAAAAGCTCTTATAATTATCTAATAAGTATGTTTTTGGTAAAATTATTACAATTATTGTATTCAAAATATATTTTCATCCTAAGATCGCTTCTTTGCTTGCCTAAATCCATGCCAAAATGTAATACTTATGTAATTTTAAAGAATTATGATTTAAATCTAATTGACTATTTAATACTAAAAGTTAATCATTAAATGGTGTTATGATTTTATCAAAGAACTTGTAAAATTTGTACCACTAAATTAAACTCAATTTTTTTTAAAGGATCATGGACTTTGAAAAATTATGATTCTATTAATCTTTTGAGATTTTAGCAATTCTAAGAAGTTAGAAGAATACTAAAAGTTAGTATTCACCTTTGAAAATAAAATTTGAACCTAACCAATAGAAGAAGGAAGAAGATAGAAGAAAAAGAATTAATAGAAATAAATGAAATAACTAAGAACTAAAAATTAGTACCAATGTAATCATTCTACTATGAGAAGGAATTTATTTTAAGCCTTTAGAATTTACATATCTTATAGGTTACTATAATTACTAATTTCTTACATGAATATTAATTTTTTAAATTTAAAATCTTCTAAACTAACTTTCACTTAATAATTGTTATTTGGCACATTAAATACATTCTTTTGTTTTAAAAAAAACTAATGAATCAATTTAATGACTCACAACTATTTTAATTAGTAGATATAGGAAGTCATAGACATATCCTGATAGAACATAATGAGCTTGACTCAAATGATTTTTGCATTCTAGTCCATATATAAGATGTTTTTTAGAAAGTTATTGGCCAAGAATAGCTCAATTCTGTTGCAACCCTGCACACACATGTCATCCAACTTTGTGTCCTTCACATTCAATGGCTTAATCTCAATGATGGTCTTCTCAAGTCCTTGTTGAATAAGTACATTTGTCACCTTGCACGCCCACAAACTGAAATTGATCTTCCCATCAAACTTCTCTACCTCAAACTTAGGAGTTGTTAACTTGATTGAACCCATCGTCATGGCAGTAAGTGAGTGCTGGGATAATTTAGTAAACAGAAATCACAGTATTTTTATTTGCTTCACAGACGCTATGCACATCAACTGAAAACAGCAACTGCAATGGATGCAACCTAGAGAAAAATCTGCTATGAGAACAGGTTGAAGAGCTCAAGTAGAAAACGTCGAGAAAATCTAGGAAACTTCAGCAGCAGTAGAGTCCTTGCACAATAACCTCCACCGTCAGCTTGCCAAGTAGTTTATATCAGCCACGTTCTCTAATGCCTTGATCAATACACACCCTGCATTTCTGAAGTTATGAGTCCCACCTCAGGTACTTCCTGTTGCAGGTAAAAGAAGAACAGGTGTGGGGAGATTCTACGTCAAGCACAGCCGAAACATATGAAGTCCACTTGATCATAAAATCAGCTTCTAATTTGCCAGTTCGGCATGCAATTGCTTAGTAGCATTCACTATGTTCATCAACGCTCGCACAACCTCAGCATACTTCCTAGTCTTCAGATCGCAGTCAGGATTGATTCATAATACCTTGGACTCCAACACCTCCAACATCTTGTGAGCACGATCAGCCATCTCCTCTATTGGTGGAATGCGAGGGGAGTGAATATCGTACAAGCCGGAACCAATTCCAGGTCCCTAGTGAATACTTTCATTGAATACTTTCATTGAACACACTCAGTAGCTTCTCCGATCGCTAATTCTCAATCGTGATCACATTTACGTCCATGTCAATCATATTGTAGATGATATTGAAATTTGAGTAGCATACGTGGATGAATAGTAACCTTGCCGATTTGGATCACCGTAAAGTTGGCCTTCTCCAAGTCCTCGACCTTATCCTTGTACGCAGCAAATTTTTTGGTCTGCCGTTTCTTCTTGTAAAAATGAGAACTGAAGTGTGATTCTCCGGCCTACTCCCGCACTCAAATAATTGACCTCTCTCCCACCTGCGTACTTGCAGACAGAGAGTTCCGTCCCGTTTTCTCGATAACACGTCAATGTGGGGCCCTCCATCTCGATTGTACTACTGGCTGAGGCCCGAACCTGAAACATGAGTTGCCATGGGCGACTTCACGTCTAAGACATGTGTCTTGCAAATTAGAAATGTGTTGAATGTCCTATAAGACATCACTACATAGCTCTTAATTAGATAGTATCTATATATGTATCAAATTTTTTGGCATTTGAATTTTGGATTCTTGAAATATGAAGAAAATACTACTTGGATGCTTGTAAATTTGAATTTATAGCACTTATAAGAGTTTCTCAACTGCCAAATAATTTGAAGTAAATTTATGGTTTATTTTTTTGTGATAAAGCTTCAAGATAAGTACTACATTATCTATAAATTTGAAAAAAAAAATAGATTGATCAAGAGATATGAAATTCTAAAGTTTAGGGATAAAAATCTTTTGGGGAAAAAAATATTTTGAAAGGATTTTATTACAATTAGAGTATTCTATGTAAAGTAAAGGTATTTTGAGAGCCAAGACTTCATGTATATATATTAAAGATAAAAATATGGAGCTATAATAATATTATAATATTAATATAAAAATTTAAAAAGAAATTATATATATTTTTTGAAATTATTAGAAATCTAACTTACTTACAAATGATTAGTTATGATTTGGTACAGCAAAGGATGTTAAGGCATTCTTAGATGCTCTAAAAAGCCTTATGTACAAATCTTCTTAAATATATAAGTTTTTTATTAGTAGAATAAATTTTAATATTATTGCATTTATTTGTCTTCTATATTAAGAATAAATTACTTATTAGAACATGGCCAATAAATTAAAACTAAATTCTTTACAACTAGGTATCCAATTTATTTCAAATTCATAAATCACACTATACAATAATGTATGGATAGCTTGTGGTATAAGCTAATGATATGGCACATATATAGGAAACTTGCCTTGCAAGTTAAGACATGTGTCTTGCAAATTAGAAATGTGTTGGATGTCCTATAAGACATCACTACATAGCTCTTAATTAGATAGTATCTATAGAGGTAAGAGTGAAGCCTGTTTTATTCTCATTAATACCTTTTTAGTTCTTAGCCTTATTTCAAGACTTTTTAGTTTTTTTTTCTTTAGCAATAGTCATTCTAATTCAATATATTACCATCTTTGAATATATTTTTAGTCTTTTCAGGATATAAGAGTGTATTGAGATATTTTATTTTTGAGATTTATGTCCTTAATAGTTTGATAAGAACGTTAACTTGTTGTCTTTGCTTTATATTAGAAGTAAGTAGATTTTCTCACTTCTATTATTATATTTTAAAGATTGCGGACTACTCATCTTTAGACTCATTTTTAATTTTCTAACATTGATTATTTTTCTTAAAAAAAGTAGACTATCTATCTTTGTAAAAACCTTCATTTGATACTAGGATTTGTAGATAAATCTCTTCTAATTTGACTTTTAGATTTTTTTGAGTTGTCTACAAAAGAAAAAATATAGATGCTATTCTTAAAAGAAGTGAGAATAGATTTGCAACTATTGTAAATTTTCACAAGCTTATCAATATTCTAAAGGTAAAAATTTGATATATTTTTAATGTCAATTATAGAATTAATATTTTATTGTGTATCAAAGAAATCAACAGCAAAGTTCAAAGTCTATGCCAAGAAGTTGTGCAATTGAATTTAAAAAATCTTACTACTCTAAGTATAAAAGAGACCAAAATAACCCTACTTGAGAAGTTTGATATTCCAAGTATGAAATAAACAAATTCTTTATCAATCAATTTTGATATGATATAAAATATAACATCAATGGTTTATTTTTGATAATGCTAAGAGCAAGTTCATTAAAATATTTTATTGCTTAAGCCATTGCATGCAACAATCAACTCTTTGAATGATATCAAGAACAAATATTTGATTAGAGAGGTATAAATCAAGCCATGGCAATAGCCTCTAAGTTCATAGAAGCTTATTTATCAAGATCAAAACACATACAAATTGACGTAATATATTTTAAGCCTCTTATTAAGCAAAAAAAAACTCAACATTGTCAAGAAGGTCAATGCTTATATTGTGGAGAACCTAAGCACATTGCTCAACATTATCCAAAAAAACAATGCAACCACAAAATAAGAAGGACGATTACCAAAGAAGATGATAAATCATAAAATAAGTTTTTTCAGCTATACTAGAGATCATGTTGCTAGAATCTTATATAATATCTAATAAAGATCATAATCTCTCTTCAAATATTTCATCTTATTTTATAATAGAAGTTAATTTGAAACCAAAAAATTACAAAGTCTTTGGCTTGTTAGATTTAAGAGCCTGAGCTTGTTTTATAAATGAAGCTTTTATTAAAAAAACAAGAAATATCTTTAATCAAGAAAAATAAATCCATGCATATGAAAGTCAAAAATAGTCATTTTTTATCTTTCAAAGAAATTATTTTTAAAATATTATTTTTAAAATATAGCAATTAAAAATCATAATACTTTAGTAATATTTAATATCATTAAATCTCTATCCAATCTAATTTTTTTAGGACTATTATTACTAAAAAAATATAACCTTCAAATAGATTGAACTTCTCATAAGTTTGATTTTTCTTATAATTTAATTCAAGGTATCTAAACATGACTTTTATAAAAGCCTCTTAGGTTATTTTTTCATCTTAATACTTAATAGGTTGAAGGTTGGTTAGTACTTTTATCTTCTAGGCTATAGAGACTCTTTTATTACTTTAGTAAGACCATAAATTAATAAAATCAGATTAGAAGAGATAAATTATTAGTATGGTTGATACTAGAGTTAAGTAAAAGATAGGATTGGGCTAAAAAATCCTTAGGATAGGTTAAATTGATACCTAGGGATCGACCGTTTGTGAGACATGGTCAAAATTAGACCTCTGGCTACTAAAATAATTGCCTAGGATAAAATAGGAATTCATTTGAAGATCAAAGATTAGGATTTGAGAGCTAAGTTGGAGCTTGTTTCAAAGACATAAGATTGGTTTTAGTAGGATTTGTTGAAACTTTGTAATTTTTGTTGAAAATTAGAGTTTGTATTGGCAATTTGGGATTTATGCAATGAAATTAGGGCTAACATTCTTGATTAGCTCCTAAAATTAATGTCACATCTAGAATTCAAATTTTGATAGTGCTTAGTAAATTAGGGGTGCTAAGTATATTTTAAATTTTGTGATAATTCAATGGTGTAATTGAGAGATATTTGGATTTTGGTACAAGAACGTACCGGAAGTTAGCAATTTGGGGTGGGTAGGGTTTCTATGATATCTAAAGATCTATTAGTTGGATCAAGGTGAAATTTAGCATGGTGTTAGAAAACTCAAAAATCAAGCTATATATCAATTTTGAGTTGAAGTTAATAATTGGATAATGAAAAATCACTATTGGAACATTTACATCAACTTTCAAGTTGGTAGTCAAGTAACATTAGTGTAGTTTTTGGGCATTTTCTCACAATCTATAAGTTGGATTGAAGTAAATTCTTATTAAGCACATAAAAGACTTATAGTGGCATTTGTGTGAATTTTTTTGCTCTGAGTGAATAGTTAAATCACGAGCTACAGTTTAGTAAAGCTTGGTGATTAGGGTTAAGATTTGCAAAAAAAATTCAGAATTGCTTAATTATTGAAGTAATAAGGCAATTGAAATTTTTGTATAGTTGAGACTACTAAAAAGAGTAATTTTTAGTACTTTGTATTGGATTTAAGCACTTTTAAATTAAAATTAAAATTTCATTCTTCTTACAAGAGTGAAACATATTAGGATTTTTGGATATTTGTAAAACACAATTCGACCTTCTACAACCAATTGCTCGATGCATTTCCAAATATGACGAAATGTAATACAATAGCGACCACCAAAAATCTCTCAATATTAGCTTTAAATTCTTGTTGTATCTAAAATATCTTGCTGCTGAAAAGTTGTGATGTACTTGAAGAACACATAAATGTGCTTATCTTTCTGGCACATGTAGGCATCATTCAAAATAAAGTAGGTTTTTCTTGAACTTGAACTTAGAGGTATCACAAGACTTAGAAAAAGTATTTATGATATCATAAATAAGAGGATCAAAGGACATACTTGATTGAATTTGTTCAAAAAAAGTTGAATCAACAATCAATGTTGATTTCATTGCTTGAAGATAAAATTATTCTGGCTTCAATAAAATTTATCTTTTGTTGATAAAAAATTGCATCTTCTTCTTTAGATAAGAATATTTAGAAAGGACATAAAACAAACCTTATTGTTTTCTTGGCCGATAAGTGATATTGAACTTAGATCTTGAAAAAAATATGCTCTAACGAGTCTAGTGATGATTTAAAATACAACTTGATATGAAATACTTGAAGTTCTTGTGATCCATATATATGGTGATTGGACTAGAAGCGCCCTCTAGATAATGACACCATTCTTGAAATGAATCCATAATTGCAAAAAACTCTTCATTATAGATCTCATAGTTAATCTCAACTACTGAAAATTTCTTGGAATGAAAAGCTAATAGGTGAAATTTATCATCTATTCCCATTTGTGATAATATGGCATCCAAAGCTAAGTCCAATGCATGTGTTTCCATAAAGAATGCCTTGGAGAAGTCAATGTAATATAAAATTGGTGCAGAAACAAAGGTTGTCTTTAAAGCTTCAAATGCTGCTTCTGTTTCTTGATTCCATTGAAGTTTGTCTTTACAAGTCAAACGTGTAAGTGGAGGTGCAATTTGAGAAAAATCTTTGATGAAGATCTGATATTAGTAGGCAAATCCCAAAAAACATTGGACATCTCAAACCATTTTTGAGTTCTTTCGATCCATAATAGTTTGAATTTTCTTAGGATTCATCATAAGTCCTTCATTTGAAATGATATAACCTAAAAAGTCAACTTGAGTAGTGTGAAATATACACTTTTTTATCTTGGCCTAGCATCTCTTATCTCTTAAATTTTGTAATACATGACAAACTTGAAGTTCATGTTCTTTTATATTTTTAAAATACATCAAGATGTTGTCTAGATAACAAATAATAAAATCGTCTAAAAATTCTTCAAAAACATCATTTATAAGATGTTGAAAAGCTGCTGTTGCATTTGTAAGTTTAAAAAACATGACATTATATTCAAAATATTTGTACTTGGTTTGAAATGCTATCTTCTATTCATCTCCTTCTTTGAGGCATATTAGATTGTAAGCTCCTCATAGATCTATTTTTGTATAGATCTTAGCTTGATTCAATTAATCAAGAATTTTGGATATTAAAAGTAGTAGGTACCTATTCTTAATGGTGATCTTAGTCAATCCTCTCTAATCAACACGCATCTACAATGATCCATCTTTTATCTTCACAAATAGAATTGAGGCTCCTGTTGGAGATTTGAAATGGTGTATGAAGTTCTTGGCTAAATTTTCTTCAATATACTCCTTGAATTTAGTCAACTTATTTTGTGATAATTTATAGATTGGTCCAAATGGCAATTGTGCTCTTTCTTGAAGGTCAATTGAGCAGTCATAGAAACAATGTTTTGGAAGAGTATTCACATTCTTTTTTCCAAATACATCTTGAAATTCTTGATATTGGCTTAAAATGCTACTTGAAGTCTTTGCACCATTAGAAATAAGTGTGGCATAAATGGCATAAGGTAACTTTTTTTTTTGCAACATGCAAGAAAGTTCTTGCACTTACAAATATAAGTTTAATTGTATCAAACTTATAATTTTCTACTTGATTAACTACACTCTTAGAATATTTTTAAAAAAATCAAGAGTACAAGAAATTCAATCTACTCAAGGGTTGTAATTTTTTAACCATAATAAGCTTAAAAGGATTGGATTAGAGTGAGATCTAATAATATTAAATACTACAAAGCTATTATGACCATTGATTATTACTTCTATATGAAGGATTTTATGAAGTTCAACTCCAAAAGACAATGGATGACCATCTATGACTTCTATGTAAACAAGTTTAGCTAAGTATTGAGAGGGTTTTGAGAAGAGAATAGGACCTTCATTAGGTATTGTACAAGGTTCCAATTGTACGATCTCTATTATAGCTAAACAAACACATTTTTTAATATATTGTCTTCTTTGACATTTGTACTCCTCATTTTATAACTATGTCGCTTCTTTGGACAATGTTGAGCAATGTGCTTAAGTTCTCCATAATATAAGCTTAATCCTTCCTAACAATGATAAGTCTTTTTTTGCTCAATAAGAGGTTTAAAACATACCCGTTGTCGTGTTGTAACACGAGTATACCTTGAAAATATAAAGAAATGGGACTTTTATTAATGTTCAGTTACCTCGAATATTGGGAGCAACGACCAACTCCAGTGCAAATACTGAGTGGCCAGGTTCAATCACCCCGTTACAGTCAGCCGGGGCATACTGAAATGCTCCATTCGATTCCAATAACGGGAGTTAGCAGGAAGAGAAAGGACCAATTCACATGACGGGTGAGCCTGGTTCGAAGAGCCAATTGGATCCAATTTCAAGAATCCAATCCGGGTCCTCTTACCCAATATGAGATTTGCATTGGTCCGGCAATCCAATGCAGTCTTATTATGGAAAAATCCAGGTCTTACTACGGACCTCAGCCAGTCTGACTCGAAGGACCAATTTGATCCAATTACGGGAACATCTAGGTCTTACTACGGGCCTCTTAGCCAATCTGATGCGAGGACCAATTCGACCCAATTACGCGAATATCCAGGTTACTACGGGCATCTTACCCAATATGAGACCTGAATTGGTCGGACGACTCAATGTGGACCCGAGTACGGGGTTTCGATTCTGTTTCAGGCTGTCCTATTCTCTGTGCCATTTCAGTGAACGTTGTTTTCGGTAAATGGATCTCTTAAATATAAAAATGGAGGAGAAAGCTCTGACGGCGGGAGCCAATTTCGGATCTAAGCTCTGACGGTGGGAGCCAATTCCAGATCCAAGATGGAAGATTGAAGAAATTCAGAGGATAAGGTTAGGGGGAGAATAAGTTTTTGGGAGGTTTTTGAAGATCGGGGGGGAGAGCGAGCTTCATGCTTTGGGCGGAAAAAGAAGAGAGAGAATTGGGTTTTTTTTTTCTTCATAGGGTTTTGGAAAGACTGAGGCAATCGTTGCTGAAGTCAGTGTTGTAATGGTGAATCGGGATTTTTAATGAAGTAGGTTTGATTACTCTTGAATGTTTTGTGAAATCGAGTTACGTCTGAGATTGAAGAATTAAAAGGATGTCTATAGGATTGAGTATGCGGAGTGAATGAAATTTATTGGTTTAATCTAACAAGACAGTCAGTGGATACAAGATTGTAAGTACAAAGCGGTATCGAAGATTAATAGTTTGGATTGTTCGGGGTTCTCTGTAACGTTTAGAGACCTACCGGCTGAGACAAAATGGACTTCGGTGAGCAGTCGAAGGGCATCTGTATAGATTTACGGTGTATTCTTTCAGTCGTTTATATTCTAATAGTCAAAAACTGATAGACTGCTTGACTATTGGCGAATCTCCATACTACCTTCTACAGCCAGACGCCCGACGCGTTCTCGAGCAGGAAAGCACATAATACGACAAAAGTGGTGAACCCGACGTGAAAGCTTGAGGTGGAATGTATTGGATTTCGGTTGATTTTATCTTTATTTTATGAAAAACGAAAATAAAAATTTTGAAGGATTTTTGGGAGGAGTTTCTGGTGGGGATTCTTCTAAAAGACAAGGTATGCATATGGATCCGTCTATTGCTAGTATGTTTCAAGCCTTTTCATTATCAATGCAGCAACAGCAAAGCAATGATCGAAAGGAAGCTTTGGCAACCAAAGCATTGCAAGAAGTGGTCAATAAAATTGATCAATTTTATGGGAGGAATATTTCAAGGTATTTAAGATGTTATGTTCGTGAAATGGAATTAAATCCGGTTTTTGAGAAGAAAATGGTTGAATTATTTGGACTTGCCACGATACCGGAGATAAGAGACCACATTACATTGATTACGGATCGTTATGGGAATTCATGGGAGTTTTTTTCACATGCATTGAAAGACGAATATTTCGTAGAAGATGCTGATCGCGTTACTAAGAAGCTGTTTCTGGAATGGATTGAACGGCCCAGTAAGAATTTATAAGCAACAGAGCTACTAAGGGAATTTGAAAGGCAGTACTCTCAATTGTCGAAGGTAGAAAAATTGACATTGGAGCCGAACAAAGTTGATCTATTTCTTTAAGCTGCTGATGGAGAATTGCAAGGAAAATTAGAACTCCTTCTTGAAGACAAAGAAGAAGATGAAGGATTGACAACAAAGTGGAAGAACGTTGAAGATGCGGTGGGGTTGCTTACAAAAAGAGAAAGGAGGAAGGATAGGAGCAATATTCCGAAAACAGTACAAGCACCCAAAGCTCCAGTACGTACAACACCACCAACAATGCCTATAGTTCAACCTTCGACATCCTTATCAAAGAAAGCAGATATGGGGATGGAAGAAATTATACGAGGAATACGAGATCTTCAAATCAAATTGGCAAGACTTGAAGAGAATACTTCTATAAATAATTTGAAGAATGTTTCAAAACAAGGATATGTACAAAGATGCATTTGGTGTGATGATGCTTCACACACTAGAAAAGATTGCAATGAATTTAATAATATGATACAGCAGGGAATTATTTGCTGGAAAGATGGGAAGATAGCATTGAAAGATAGGGATGATCTTCTTCAAACCAATTTTGGCAAGGGAGGTATGAGAGCATTGGTTCAAGATTACCTAAAAGAGCATGAAACAACAGTTCGAGAAAGTGCAAGTTATGGTGCTAGAGTAGACGATGAAATTGGTGGAAGTACGGAAACTAGTGAGTTTTGGGCTTCTGCCGTTTCTACAATGCAAGAAGGAAAATTACCTCGAGAAGCGATATTGAGGACTGCAGCTACAATACGAGGTAGAACAAGTTGGGAGGATCCTGTTGAGTCTCTTTCAGTTCATGCATATATTGCTAAGAGCCAACATGAAGCTTTGACGGAAGAAAAGAGACGAGGAAATTTTGATGATACTAGAGAAAGAAATTCTTCTAAGAGGCAAACTCGAGGAGACAAGGCTCGGGAGGCAGCTTCATAAGAATTGCCTGTAAATGATACCTCAGCATCATTGGGAGAAAAAACAAAAGAGACAAAAGATAAGGGCAAATCAATTGCTTATAAGCTACTTTCTGACATTGAAGCGGCAACAAATTTGAAAGGGGTGTTGGAAGAACGTATATTAAACGCTAAGGTGGAATTCACATTGAAAGAAGTTTTGGGAATTACAAAGAAGGAGTTTCATGATGTTATCATTGACAACATTAGGCGAAAGAGGCAATTAATGGGCGAAACTAGAATGAGTCATGCTATTGATGCAAGAATATATAGAGATGAAGAGAAGGTTGATATTGGTTACAAGCAACCAACAAATGAAAAGAATGGGTATAATCAACGAGTACGTTTTGAAGATTCTAGTGACAAGGAAATGGAAACTTTGAGCCATTATACTCGAAAGCATTGGGCAAGGGCAACTACTGAGGTATTGGTGAAAGTAGGAGATATAGAAGAACCAATAGTTGCTTTAGTCGACCATGGTTCTGAAATAAATCTCATGTCTAAAGATCTTTATAAGAAGCAAAAATGGCCAATTGATATGGAACATGGATGGGCAATTCGAGCAGCTAATAACACACGGGGTGAATTATGTGGAGCTTGTCCAGATGTCAAAATTCGGATTGGAGATGTTGCGACGGAGCAACATTTCTTTGTTCAAGATACAACGTCTTATCCGTTGATTTTAGGACAACCTTATATTACGGCAACACGGATGGAAACAAAAGTATTGGATGATGGTTCTGCTTATGCAAGGGTACGTAGCGCGGATGGGAGGAAAGCTGTATAATTTCTAACAGTACCTCCTAACCATGAACGGAATCGAGATAGGTTGAGGGAAAAACCATTGCCAAAGATTGTTGAAGGATTTAAGGATTTTGGGGAGGTACCATTGTAAAGCGAGATTATAGAGGTACAAAAGAGGAGGTACTCTCGCGAGATGAAGGTGCCTTTGATGCGAGTTTTATTGGTATATTGGAGAATGGAAATATTATGTATAAGAAAGTTAATGATTTTAAAAGAAAAGAAAGAAAAAGGTTATATGATATTGAAGGACAATTACGCAAGTTAGGTACATTGCAAGATGATGAGAGGATTTTAGGTGTTTATGAAGAAAATGGACTGGAAGATTCATTGGAATTGATTACATCTATTGGATTAGGGGATAATGATAAGATTGTTGAGATTCATTCAAGAGAGGTTTATACCATACTTGAATCTTTTCAAGCACCAGAAGTCATTGTAGAGACGATATATAAAACGGCAAATAAGAAGATAAAGCCTGTTGTCGGACCATTACCAGAAGATTCTAAAGAACAAATGGAAGAAGCATCAAAAAAAGCAAGTTTAAGAGATCTAATGAGTATTAGACACCTGTTTATTAAAGAGACTTTTGAAGAATTGAAGATTGGTTCTAATGGTTCTTTATTACCGGAGGAAATTACTTGCTTCAAAAAGATGTTGGCTAAACAAGATAGATTGTTTGCCTTCGAATCTCATGAAATTGGGTGTGTGGATCCAAATAGTAACACCTATGGTTATCTTCACTGTACCACATGTACCTTGGAATCTAAGACCGATTCCAGTACCGAGGGCACATTTACCTAAATTGGTTGAGCTATTAAAAAAAAAGATAAAGATAAAAATATTGGAACCCTCATTTGCGCCGTATTCTAGTCGATGGTTTATGGTACCTAAGAAGAATGGGTCACTACGGTTTATTCAAGATATGCAACCGGTGAATGCAGTAACTGTCAGGAATGCAGGAATTGGACCTATTGTGGATGAATTTGCTGAGGCGTTTGCTGGAAGGGCGATCTATTCAATAGGTGACTTGTATTCAGGTTATGATCAATTTCAACTTGCCGAAGGAAGTAGAGATATGACAACAATGAGGACACCACTTGGATTGGTTAGAATGTGCACTCTTCCTCAAGGCACGACCAACTCAGTTGCGCATATGATGAATGGGATGAATAAGGTATTGAGAGATTTTATTCTAGAGAAGACTATGCCTTTTCTGGATGATGTTCCTATAAAAGGGTGCAGAGAAGGAGACAAGGGTGAAACTTTAGATACGAGGGGATGTCGCAAATATGTTGTTGATCATATACAAGATTGTGAAAAGATTTTAACTCGGCTTGGAGAAGTTCATCTTACATTATCGTGTATGAAGTCCGTATTTGGAATACGAGAGGTTGTAATTGTTGGACATTTATGTGGATCTTACAGAAGAAAACCAGATCCGACTAAAGTTGATGCAATTGGAAGGATGAAAGAGGATTGTGATTCTTTAATAGAGGTTCGCAGGTTTTTGGGTGCATGTGTACTTTATCGAATCTGGATCCCTCATTTTGCTCACATAGCAGATCCATTATATGAATTGTTACGCAAGGGTTACCAATTTAAATGGGAAGAAAGGCATATTCAAGCAATGCAAAGATTGAAGAAATTATTGATGTCACCTCTAATATTGAAGAAGGTTGATTATAAGTGCAATAGACCAGTGATTCTTACTGTGGACGCTAGTCCAATTGCCATTGGATGGGCTGTGGGTCAAGATGATTCAAATGGGAATAGATTTGCAGTTCGATTTGGGGCTAAAGTTTTAAGTATTCGTCAGCGTGCATATTCGCAAGTCAAAAGAGAACTTTGGGGAGTCGTTTCGGCTATAAAAGCTGAAAAGGACTATTTGATTGGGGCAGTAGTAGTAATTGAAACAGATTGCTTGCCATTGCTTGGAATGATTATTAACTGTTCAACGCCAGATATTGCAATGTTGAGATGGATTGCTTATATTAAGTCACTAAATCCAGAATTTAAGCATATTACTGGAAAGGACAATTTAGTAGCAGACATGCTATCTCGAGCAAGATACGAGAGGGAGGACGAAATGGTTGAAGACATTGATGACGTCGGATTGAAATTCTATTCAATATCAAATCTCAACAAAGAAGACAAGCTATTTCTTGAAGAATCTTATGAAGGAGAATTATTGGATATTGGTCATTACTTGAATATCTTGACTAAGCAGGGGAATTGGTCTACAGAAAAATTCAAACAAATAAGAAAAAAATCATATGGATTTTTACTTCGAGATGGATTCTTATGGAAGAGACCGAAGAAAGGAATTGGGATGCCACGACGAGTGATAGGCAAAAAGGAAGAAAAACTAAAATTATTAAAGGAGTTTCATGATAGTTTATGGGCAGGGCATAGAGGAATGTGGGCTACTTTTGCTAAACTCAAGGAACAATATTGATGGAAAAATATGTATCGAGATGTGCTCTCATTTGTAGAGTCATGTAAAATCTGTCAATCGTATTCTAATATCCGACATCGAGATGGTCTTCATCCTACGTATCCTCTGGCTATTCATTTTAAATGGGTTGTTGATTTAGTTATTATGTCGGTTGGGTTATGGCAGATGAGATATTTGGTTTTAGCTCGCGAAGATTTATCAAATCAAGTAGAAGGAAGAGCATTGAGGACAAAATCTACAGAGGAGATTTGTAGGTTTTTGCTTGAAGATGTCATTTGCCGCTACGGATGCATAGAAAAAATCACTGCAGATCGTGGAGAATTAAATGCACGAGAAGCTCGTAAGTTCTTTGAAAGATGTGGAGTTAAACTATCACTGACTACTGCTTATAATCCAGAAGTGAATGCAAAAAGCGAACGCGGTCACCCATCGATTGTGAAAGCATTGGTTAAAGCTTGTAATGGGAAAGTTAAAGAGTGGCCACGACTTTTGTCATTTGCATTATGGGCTGATCGAACAACACATAGTTCGGTGACATGATATATGCCAGTAGAACTTATGACAGGTCAAAAACCAATTATGTCGATTGAAGAAAAGGTACTTACTTGGAGTATGCTACCATGGGAAGATGGATTGACAAGAGAAGAACTTCTGGCTATTAGGATTCGACAATTGGAGCAAAGAACGGAAGATGTGCAAATAGCATTGGAAAGGTTAAAAAGAGCAAGGTTACAAAAAAAGGCGCAATTTGATAAGCAACATCGATTGAGACCAAAAGTAATCGAGGAAGGTGACTGGGTACTTGTTTATGACAATAGTCTGAATAATCAACATAGTACTTTGCGAAAATTTTCAAAACATTGGTTTGGACCATATGTGGTAACAACTGTTCATGATAATGTGACTTACTCGTTACAGGAGTTAGATGGTACAAAATTGAAAATACCAATTGTAGGGAAGCGAGTAAAAATATTTAAACGAAGACACGCGGAGATGAATATGGAAGACCTTAATAAAGGTATAGAGATTCAGCAGCAAGAAGATGAAAGTGATTTGGATAATGAAGGTGACGAAGACAAATTCGGCAAAGACGTAGAGGATATATTCTGAATCAAACAACAATTGGGTAAATTGGTGCATACCAGAGGATGCACAGGTTTAGAGGGGGTGGATGTCGTGTTGTAACACAAGTATACCTTGAAAATATAAAGAAAGGGGATTTTTATTAATGTTCAGTTACCTCGAATATTGGGAGCAACGACCAACTCCAGTGCAAATACTGAGTGGCCAGGTTCAGTCACCCCGTTACAGTCAGCCATGGCATACTGAAATGCTCCGTTCGATTCCAATAACGGGAGTCAGCAGGAAGCGAAAGGACCAATTCACACGACGGAAGAGCCTGGTTTGAAGAGCCATTTGGATCCAATTTCAAGAATCCAATCCGGATCCTCTTACCCAATATGAGACCTGCATTGGTCGGGCAACCCAATGCAGTCTAATTACAGGAAAATCCAGGTCTTACTACGGACCTCAGCCAGTCTGACGCAAAGGACCAATTTGATCCAATTACGGGAACATCTAGGTCTTACTACGGGCCTCTTAGCCAATCTGACGCGAGGACCAATTTGACCCAATTACGTGAATATTCAAGTTACTACGGGTATCTTACCCAATATGAGACCTGAATTGGTCAGGCGACTCAATGTGAACCCGAGTACGGGGTTTCGATTCTGTTTCACGCTGTCCTATTCTCTGTGTGATTTCAGGGAACGTTGTTTCCAGTAAATGGATCTCTTAAAGGTAAAAATGGAGGAGAAAGCTCTGACGGCGGGAGCCAATTTTGGATCTAAGCTCTGACGGTGGGAGCCAATTCCAGATCGAAGACGGAAGATTGAAGAAATTCAGAGGATAAGGTTAGGGGGAGAATAAGTTTTTGGGAGATTTTTGAAGATCGGGGGGGAGAGCGAGCTTCATGCTTTGGGCGGGGAAAGAAGAGAGAGAATTGGGTTTTTTTTTTCTTCATAGGATTTTGGGAAGACTGAGGCAATCGTTGCTGAAGTCAGTGTTGTAATGGTGAATCGAGATTTTTAATGAAGTGGATTTGATTACTCTTGAATGTTTTGTAAAATCGAGTTACGTCTGAGATTGAAGAATTAAAAGGATGTCTATAGGATTGAGTATGCGGAGTGAATGAAATTTATTGGGTTAATCTAACAAGACAGTCAGTGGATACAAGATTGTAAGTACAAAGCGGTATCGAAGATTAATAGTTTGGATTGTTCGGGGTTCTCTGTAACGTTAAGAGACCTACCGACCGAGACAAAAAGGACTTTGGCGAGCAGTCGAAGGACATCCGTATAGATTTAAGGTGTATTCTTTCAGTCGTTTATATTCTAACAGTCAAAAACTGATAGACTGCTTGACTATTGGCGAATCTCCATACTACCTTCTACAGCCAGACGCCTGATGCGTTCTCGAGCAGGAAAGCACGTAATACGACACCGTCAATTTGCATATCCTCTACTTCTGAATGTATGTGTTGAGGAGGCGTTGGTATTGCCATTGAATTATAGTAACATTGAGATCTACCTATTTAACTCTCAAATGAAAATTTGAAATGTCAATTGTCACATTTTTAGCAAAGTTACTTGTTTGACTCAATGTTTGAAAATCAGGAAAGTTGAGCATCAATTTATTTATTTCTTATTATATCCATAAAAAAATTGGCTAAGAAGTGCAACATCATCTCACATGATATCAGTTACAAGTTGTCAAAATTATGAAGTATATAATGTTATGGATTGATTATCTTATTATAAAATATAGATCTTATTGGTTGTAATACAAGTTACATCATGTTCTCTATATATGGATCGAAACTTTGCTAAAAAAACCTCCAAATTATCCAATATTGAATCTTGTTGTTTAAGAAAAGATGAAAATTATGATAATACTGAATCTAAAAGAAGTGTGTCAATGAATCTAACTTGTGATCCTGGAGTTGGATAGCTTTAGAATTGAAGTTCAATCATAAGTTGTACTTGATTGATAAATCCTTGAAATTTGGATCTTGTACCATTAAACTTCTTAAACATGGCAACGCTTAGTTCTTTAGTATCAAAAAGATGTTCCTCTATAGAAGAAGGGATATAATTGGATGCAAATATTGAATCAGCTCCAATCATATCTATATCTTCACTTCTTACCATTCTTGTTACTTCTTATGGTGGTAAATTGAGTTGATGCATCGCAAGCATTAATTCTTTCAATTGCTCTTGCATTTATACCATTGCACTCTTCAAGAAGCTCTGCTATGATAATACTTAGAAAATAAATGTCTAATATTGCTCAAGACAAGCAGAAGAGGTGACTTAAGAACAAAGAAGATACTAAGAACAATATTAGTTTAAAAGAGGGTAATCTGTAACTTTTAATATAATTATGTCTTATAAAAAAAATAAAAATAAACTACTCTTAATCAAGAGAAGCCAAAGCTTTAATATTGTAAATATATACTTGTCAATTTGTCAAGACCATGAATTGGAAGAAGATGCATAAACTTGAAAAGTTTGTGTTATTAAAAAAGTAAAAAAATAGCTATAAAGTAGTATGTATATTAAAAAGAAATTGGAATGTCTATTGCCAAAAGACAAAAAAACTAGAGACTCTTAAATCTAGACTAAAAGCAAGAAAAAAATTGACAATAGTGAAGAAGGCTTCACTCTTGCCTCTATATATACTATCTAACAAAGAGCTACGTGATAATGTTTTATAGGACCTTTAATATGTGTTGACTTTCTAAGACACATGCCTTAACTTACAAGGTAAGTTTTTTATGTGTAGGCTACATAGTTAGCTTGTTTTTCAAGCTACTAACATGTGTGACACATAGCCAACTTGTTGACCATGTTTCTAACCTAAAAAATCAATTAAAGATACCTATAAAGTCAAAGTAATATCTATGAAGCTTTTAGGAAGCTTCTAGAGAAGATATTATAGAATTAACTTATTTTTATCTACTTTTATCTAATTATATAAGTAATTATTAATTTACATGTGTATGTCTGTGATAATTATTCTGATTGATTATCTTATGTTGTATATTGATTCTTATGTTTCTACATTATTGCTTAACTAGATTATATCTTCTACAAAAAGATATCTTCCAACTACACATACATAATTGAAAGAATGCATATTGAAAACTTTGAAGCTCTGTCATTAATTTATAATTCAAAAAAAAAAAAAAAAAAAAAAAAAAAAAATGTAGCTAGGATCCAAAATTATTCCAAATTCCAATAGCTTTCTATAAGAAATTTGGTTGACATCCATTTGGTGAATAAAGATTCTTTCGTTTCTTTTCTTTTCTCTATTTTTTTTCTCTTCATTTTTTTTCTTCTTACTAGGTTTCTTCTTTTTTTCACTTTTTTTATTCAATTTTTTAATTAAATTTTATTTTTTAGGATTATTAATATACATATACATATATATATATATATATATATATTTAAGATCAAATATTCTTCTTTGATTTTCTATCTTAATAATAATAAAAAATTTAATGACCATAAACTATTATTATAGGACTTATAATCTAATAATTGATAGATTAAGAAAAAATCTTTTTATCTTAGAAATTTGTATCAAAAAATTCTATCATAGATTGTAATTTTATACTAGTATTTTTATTTTCTTATTTATCTAAGAATTCCTCTATTAAATCACTAACTTTGTAATTTTAAGCAACATAAGTATATTTTTTGTACTAAATATATTTGAGAGTTAATTCGATGACTTACAAGTTGACATTGCAATTGCAATCAAATGATTGTGAATTTTGAATAGTTCTTTAGAAAATGGCATAAATAGAGAAGGTATGTATATGAATATATTCTAGAAGCATTGAAACTATGGTCATATGATTGCGTCTAAATCATAATTTTAAATTATAATATATAGTTGTGCTTCCAAGTTTTTTTCATAACCATATTAATTGAAGCGACCTTCAATTTTGTGCATCATGTCAGGTCCATGTATATACAAACATCTCCATATCATCACAGAACCATGACTATGCTTAATAGTTGAAATAATAGTCTATTTTGATAGTTCTTGTGGATTATGAATCTTATACCAAACTCTAATAATTGGAAAAAAATCTATTAATCTTAGTCTCATCCAAGAATATCATGTGACTTTAATCATCAATAGTCCAACATTCATACTTTTTGGCAAATTTTAAGTGAAACCTAATATTTTTACTTGAAAAGGTGTCTAGTACAACTAAACTCATATTTGTAGATATAAAAGCTTTTTTACATGTTGCAAAAGAAGAACCAACTTCTATTATTTATGCCATACTTATTTCTAGTGGTCAAAAGAATTCAAGTGCATTTCAAGCCAATATGAAGAATATCGAGCTCTTTTTAAGAACAAGAATGGAAATACTTTTTTAGAACATCAAACCTAAGCTCATTGTTCAAAATTTTTCAAAAAAACAACATTTCCACAATATAGGGAGTATGGTTGTTAAATAAATTTTAAAATATTAAAGGATAAGTCTATTTAGTTATAAAAAGGATTGTGTAACTTGAATCTTGTATAATACCTATTGAATGTCTTATTTTCTCTTCAAAAATCACTTCTTGTTTTATAATAGATGTTAATTTAGGACCTAAATATCACAAAGCTTTGCTTTGTTAGATTCAAGAATTTTAGTTTATTTTCTAAATCAAGAGTTTGTTAAAAGATATAACATACTTTTAATAAAGAAAACTAAATCAATACATGTAGAAGTCATAGATAGTTGTTTGTTGTCTTCTAGAAATATTACTTATGAAACCAATTCTATAGAAATAATGATTAATAGTCATAATAGCTTTGTGATATTTAATATCACTAGATTTCCATGTAATCTAGTTGTTTTAGGCTAATTGTGACTAAAAAAGTATCACCCTTGAAGACATTGGATTTCTTATACTCTTGACTTTTTTCAAAGTATAATTAAGAATTTTATAAACCAAGTAAAAATTTATAAGTTTAATGCAACCAAACTTGTATTTGTAGATGCAAGAGTTTTTTTACATGTTGCAAAAGAAGAACCACCATGCATTATTTATGCCACAATTATTTCTAGTAGTGGAAAGAATTCAAGTACATTTCAAGCCAATATTAAGATTATTAAGATGTTTTCAAGAAGAAAAATGGAAATGCTTTTTTAGAGCATCATTCCTATGATTGATCAATTGTTATCTAAAAAGAAGCTTAAGTGCCATTTAGATCAATCTATAATTTATCACAAAATGACATAGAGATCAAAATAATAAACATATATGAAGCGATGTACAAATTCCATAAATGCATCACATATTATTTTTAAAACTCATCTACAACATCTATCAAAACTAAGGACCAAACATTAATAATAAGAAGACATATAACAATCAAGAATACAATTCAAATCTAAGATTTTGAACATCTTTAATGATTGGAAAAACTACAATTTAATAAAACTTGTGCAGATTAAACTAAAAAAACTTGTAAAAATCTAAGCAATCTCAAGTTTTTGTGTAAATGTATTCTATATGATCTACATCTTCTACCACATTGATTGATAGAGCATCATAAAAAGATAAAATCATTCTACTTCTTTGAAGGCAAGAATTGGCTTTACAATTGCAATCAAACTATTAGCGGTTTTGAATAGATTTCTTAGAAAATGGCACATGTGGTGAAGGCACACACATAAATTGCATTGTAGGAGTACTGAAAATATTATGATATGATAGTAGCTTCTGCAAATGCCAAGTCTAGTGGTGGACACCATAATTCCGAAAAGAGCCTGGAAAGCTGGAATGGCCGTAGGGGAAGAGAAGGTGGAAGAACAAAAAGGGAGAGTAAGCATGGAAGCCTAAGAGAAGAAAAGAAGAGGGGGAGTACAGTAAGCAGCAGGTGGTGCTGGTTCAAAGCAGGCAGTGAGTGAGTGAGCCAGAATGAAGGAAGGGGTCGTCCAGGGCACTCACTGCCTGACGAATTAATATTATTCGACAGCACAGCAGAGCACCGAAACCCACCAGCCAGATGGAGAGGACGAAGAGAGGAGACGAGAGGACGACTGATCTGCCGTAGAACCGTCTCATGCATCTGTCTATCTCAGGCTTGGAACCGGTCTCCGGCTTCGCCCCGCCTTCCTTCCTTCCAACTCCCGCTGGAAAAAACCACGAGCTCTGCTCCGCTCCGCTCTGTTCATTCTGCCAAAGCATGTCCCTCGCTTCGAGGCTTCATTGTGCAGATCCGCGAACTTCGTGACGGGAGGGAAGGAAAGGCAAAGGAAAGGCAAACGCGAAGGGAACCAGGCGATTTGTGCGAGGAGTTAGTTGTCTCGCAGCAGCAGCAGCTTAGCACCCTCTGGCTGCGTCGATCTCCCTCCCTCCCCCCTCCTCTGCCGTCGTTCGTTCGTTCGTTCTCGTGGCTCCTCGTCAGCTTAGTGTCGCGGTGCTAGGGTTAAGTGGTGCCTGCTTGCTCGTCTTCTTGCTTGCTGCCGCGCGACATTTTCTGTGAGGATCGAGCTTCGCACCGCTCCTCTGTTCGCCGCGGCTTCGTGTAAAGTGAGTGTTTCATCCGCCTTGTGAGTGTTTGCCGCAGCGAGTTGTGTATGGGTGTGTTGATGGCGTGCGTGACGCTGCCGGGCGCCAGTGTTTGTTTCGCTTCCATGTTGTTCTTTATTTGGTTGTTGTTTTCCCCCTTGGTGGACTGCGAGTGCGAGCTGCGGGTAGGGGTTGCGCGTTCCATTTTTGCGAGGATGTGTGGAGCAGCGGGTGATTTAGTGGAATTTGTGGTGGTTGATTCGTTGGAGGGCACGTGGTTGTTCTTGGCAGTGTTGTGGTAGGTTCATCCGGGTGGGAAAGCGTCCTCTGCAAGCGACGAAGGAAGCCACAGGCGAGGCGAGAAGATGGCGCACAAGGCCGACGACGAGTACGACTATCTGTTCAAGGTGGTGCTGATAGGAGATTCCGGTGTGGGGAAGTCCAATCTGCTTTCCAGATTTACGCGGAACGAGTTCTGCCTGGAGTCGAAGTCGACCATTGGCGTGGAGTTTGCCACTCGATCTATCCAGGTATCGTCCGGCCCGTGCTGGCATGCAATGTCGTGAGGGCGGGGTTTGGTGCGGCTGCGGTCGAAGCTGTAGAGGTGTGACTAGAAGCGAGGGTCCGGGGAGGTTACGGTAGAGCGCAATGCGTGGTGCATCTGAGAGGATCGGGTTGGATCCACTGAGAGTGGATCGGAGCGGAGCGGAACGAGTGTGTGAGGGGTAGGTGTTTGGATTGAGCGGTTTCTTCGAGCAGTCCAGCAATCGGGGACGGTGGTTGTTGTGGTCTGGCAGATCTGGGGGAATGCCGGCGGGACGGGACGGTGGTGGTTGTTGGTCTAGGTTGTGTGGACGTTGTGCGGGTGAATTGCGCCATCGGTGGGGATGGCCAGGAGGGCGATCCTTGTGTGACGCATGTCGTTGCGTGATATGAGCGAATGAGGGGCGGTTGGGGTTGCGTGGTCATTTCGGGGAGTTGCGGGGAGTGGGTTGAGACGAGGGCGAATGGCGAGAGGGGAGTTTATTGGGCGTGTTATTGTGGTGGGTCTCCAGCGGATGACTAGGATTCTTCCGTTGTGGTGGGGAGTTGTATGACAAGAGCGCCCGGAAAGGGGCGGACTGGCAAGCCGGGAGGCGGGTTTCGTTCGCACGAGTCGAGCATTTGCGAGGATGCTCATGGTCAGGGTCGCATCTGCGTGAGATGCTTGCAGGATACGTAAGGGCATGCATCACATGATAGCGAGGAGCGACATGCGATGCCGCCGGAGAGAGTGTGTGTCCGGCGGAGTTAATGTGGTGAGGTACAGTCGGAGGAGTACGGGGTGGAGGGTTTTTGAGCATGCGGGGGAGTTTTGGAATGGTGGTGTTGTGGATTGGGGCGTGCGGTACGGGGACGAGGTCCGGGAGAATTGCGAGTTTCGGACATGTTCTGACATGTACTGACATAGGTCGTTGTGGAGCCAGCGGCTCCGAGTGTTTTATTTGGTCGGGGGTTGGATGACGCACGGTCGGGTGGACGTGGGGAGGGTCTGATGTGTTGTGGGTTGGTGGACCATGGCAGGTCGATGGAAAGACGATCAAAGCTCAGATTTGGGACACAGCAGGGCAAGAGAGGTACCGAGCCATCACAAGTGCGTACTACCGGGGAGCCGTGGGAGCTTTGCTGGTGTACGACATCACAAAGCACGTAACGTACGAGAACGTGGAGAGGTGGCTGAAGGAGCTGAGAGACCACGCGGACTCGAACATTGTGATCATGCTGGTGGGGAACAAGTCGGACCTGAAGCATCTGAGAGGCGTGTCAACAGACGATGCGCAGGCGTTTTCGGAGAAGGAAGGGCTTTCTTTCATAGAAACGTCAGCGTTGGAGTCGACGAACGTGGAGAAGGCATTCCAGAGGATTTTGACAGAGATATATCGCATCGTGAGCAAGAAAGCTCTGGCTTCGGAGGAGAACACGACTGAAGGCCCCGGACAGGGAACCAATATTGTTCCGCTAGACAGCAACGCTCCAGACCTGAAGAAGGGATGTTGCTCAGCGTAGCCTATTTGTTCTGAAGCTACTTTCCTTTATTTGTCAGCATATTTGTGTAAAACATTTTTTTTCGATTTTCTTTTCATTTATCTTGATATGGGTGGTCCTTAATGATGTCCTTTGCTTTTGGTGCTGTATTTCTTATTTATTTTTTGATTTGCTGGTTTACGTGTCGTTTCATTTGTAAATCGTCTTTGTGAGCTTCTTGTGATGTTTGGTCCTGTATTTGGATTGGTATCATTGTCTAAGTGTGTGTAGTTGCGGAGTAATTATTTACCTTTTATATCGTTTTCTCTTTGTTTTGTTAATTTCTTATGGAATCTAATTTTGGGTGTCCGTCGGTCATGTTTCTTCGTTTTTCTTTATCGAATTTTTTTTTGGGAGTAATATGTGCATCTTGAATACTACCGTCTGTTTCCGTGTTTTGTGGTTGTAGACTGTGGATTGGAGTTGAAGTTTGCTTTAGTTTTTTTTTTTTTTTTTTTTTTTTTTTTTTTTTTTTTCTTTTTCTTTTTAATGACGGGAGTGTGGTTTGTTTTTTTGTTTTTTTGTTTTTTGTTTGTGGCTGTCATTTGCATTTGTTGTGATACTTTTGTGGTGATCCTTCTTTTTGTAACCGAGTATTATTTTTTCGATTGTTATGTTCAGGATGTAAGTTAAAAGTTAGGTTACCCTTGTTTATATTTTTCAATAGTGTTGAATTTATTTACGGACGTTTATTTTCTGTATTCTGTCTTGACTCTTGTATAACTTTTGCTTATCTCCCAACACTTTTTTTTTTTCCTGTTATGTCTCTGTTCTGCTTGTTAGCCACTTTCCACCTTTTATTTTTGAAGAATTGTTTAACATCTTATAAACAGCAGTTTGGTGTGGTCGAAACATCCTGGTTTTGTATCATTACTAGATATTTTTATTACGTACTTAAAATTTTGAAGTTATATAGCACATAGTAACCATATCAATGTGTATATTTAATCATTGAACGAGTATTACGTAAATATTGTAAATCAAGTAATGGTTTAATGTCATCACAGTCGTATTTAATTTATAATCTTGTTAACAATAATATTTTTGACATTCCATTTGGCGGTGGCTATGGTTAAAATCAGTTTGGTTTAAACTATTTCTAAGAATATTGGTGTAATTAGTTTGCAACGGTTTTAGCAAGTTCCATGCTGTTACAACAGTGTACCCATTGATCAGTTTATTGTCATGATTTACAAATCAATCTTGTATGTAAATGATGTAGATATATATACATATATATATATATATATGTATGAATATATTTGTTTATGTATTTTTTAATTTAATTATTTCATTTATCTAAAAAAATTGTATAGTTATAAACAATTGCATAGGTGCATATATAAAGGTAGTCAATCCATTGTCTACTATCCCTCAATTTCCAACCTATAGGGTGAGGATTTCCAACATTAATGATTGTTGACGGATGTTTGGATTTTTGTTGTCTCATCTACTCATTTACATTTGTAAGTAGCACTAAATTAGGTGAAGCTTGATAGTATAATTAAATGCCATTCATCATGGTTTTGTGAAAGTTGGATTCTTGATTTTGTAATCCACCATTAGTTGGAATTTGGTTGGCCTATATATAAGAAATGGGTCAATGAGAATCTTCAACTAAAACATTTATATAAATACCATTTTTGGGCCAAATTATGTGAAAGCACTTGGAATCCTCTTGATTTCTATATTCCAACATTTTATTTTATTTTTTATTTTATTTTTCTATTTTTCTATTTTTACACCAGGTAGATGTATATTGAAATCCTTAAGTTATCAAAAATGAGTTCTCTACCTTAGATTTAGCTCCTTTGGTATTTATCTATAAAATCTAATTTGGGATAAGATAAAATTCTAGTATCTCATGTCATTTATGGTAGAGCCCAATATTTAAATCTTTTTAATTCAACTTTGCACATTTTATCAAACTGTCCTTATTTGTAGAAAAGAATTCTTTATCTATTTTTTCTATATCTACTTTTTTTATACATACACATATATTAATGATGTCTCATACATAGTTTCTTTTAGCTGTAGTATGTCAAGTCTCATGTTTTGAAATACATTCTTCTAAGCTATGTGTAATATTGGTAATTTTGTTTAAAGACTTATTTTGGAGCTTATATGATTATGCAATTGCAAATAAATAAATAAAAATCTATGAAATTGTTAGCATAAAACTCTTATATCTAATAAAGCAAAAGTTTATTGCATGTATTTAAAATGTTTTTTCAAGCACAAAGATTAGTGCTTTGAGATCAAAATTTGTAATAGATTTTCTTATAATTACCATAGTAGTATTATTGCTTAATTAAATAATACTAATTTTTTATAAGTATAAGTGGAGTTATTTATTTTGGTCATAGCATACTATTATTTTTATAGATACAAAGGCTACAAAGAGGCTCATTTTTATATTCAACTTTTGTTATAAGACATTATGTTATTATTTTTTACCAAGGTTGATAACCAAGGCTTTATTTATGTTTTCTTTCTAATAACACTCAGATTTTTCATTGCTTATTGATTTTGTAAACTTCTTTCTATCTAATATTAAATATTTTTATAATCATTTATTTAGATATTATATAATATATTAAATTATCCTTGAGATATTATTTTTGCACCATTCCTTGTTTACTCCTCAAGTTGTTGGACAATATTAGCATCAACTCTAATTGGTTTTTCTCTTATTGTATAGGCTTATTTTTTAATCTCTTTGGATGATTCTTTGAAGCAAAAATCCGCTCCATATTATTATTTGTTCTTTTGTCAACTTTGATGTTGTTTTATAAATAAAAGTTTACCCACCTTAATAAATGTAGTTAGAATAGTTATTCCACACTCTATGTCCACAATATATATCTTGCATTTATTCTCCAATAAATCTTTCTTCATTCTCTCTCAGTATATATATATATATATATCAACCTATATGGTTTGTGTGTATATTTTGTGAATGATTAGCAACCTATTAGTATTATTTTTTTTCTTTCTTTTATATGGTATTAGAGCAATCCCATGGAATTCAAGACTTCTCATATTTTATCTCACCACCTCTTACAAATCTTATTGCAATAGACTTATAATGCTATCTCATTAAATTATTATGTCTCTTTGTTAGTAATAATTTCAATTCTTTCTAGTTATTGACTATTATATCAAGAGACAACATAGTTCCAAAAAATGTAAAACTAATTGGTTTGTCAAAATTCTATCTATAAAAATATTTGATAATTTGTATATCTAACAAAGAGAAGCTTTGGTAGATTCTTTCATAATATATCTTTCATCTGAAGTGAGAAGATTCTAATAATGACAACACCAATTGGCTCATATATATCATGAATATATCTATTAAATCGAGTCTTTTATCACAATTCATGAAATGCTAGAAACCAAAACAATTGTAGGATTTCTTGTATAAATTATTTGAAGTAAAAAATGATAATTGCAAATTCAAACTTACAAATTTGCTTGATCTTATTCTTTTCTTTGAAAGCTTTGGAATAAAAGTCTATTTTTTATACTTCAAAAATATTTTAGCTCAATTATCAACTATCAGAATCAAGGTCAATGACTTTAACCTTGTGCATAACATAATGAAAGCTTTACTTGACAACTTCAATTACTGATTGCCAAACTATATGAGCTTTGAAAATTTTCTAATACTAGATCAACTCCAAGCTTGGTTAATGCTTGAAGAAACCTAAAGGCAATCACAAACTAGAGTCAAAAGACCTTTGTCAACTTAAACCACTAAAATTGATCCCTTATATTTTAGAGGAAATCAACACTCTTAATTAATTGCACCACAACATTGTTATGAATATCCAAATTCACATTCTTAAAATTAAGCAAATCATTCTTGCTTTCAAGGCTCATACATTGGATATAATAATTGATCTATAAAGTGTCTCTATTATTAATACCATGGTCACCATAATGACATGTATCCTAAATGATTTGTGCGTATAAGTAAGCTAAAGGTTGATAGATAACAAAAACTTGGCCTTCAACTCTCAACTAATATTGTGTAAGATAACAAGAGTTGATTGACCATTGATACCTAAATAGTTATTAAAGTGATAAAATGTCATGACAACAAAAATTAAATTTTTTTAAAATTAATTCTTTCTTTTTGGATATAAATAGTTCCAACTCTGACTGATATCTAGATTGAAGTGCAATTTAATATATTATCAATAATAAAAATAATTTTTTTATTTTACTTTTTTTTATAAGTATTTTTTAAAAATATTCAATTTTTGTTGGTAATAAGGAACTATTACATCTAACCTTCAATTCTTCAAAAGCCTCATTTGTAAATTGATGTCTAATATTCTTTGGATTTCTTAAATTTTCTTCCTTTGATACTTCTTCTATTTGTTTCATAGAATCTTTTGATAAAGGTCCAATAATGTATTTTATTTTCTTATCTACTATTTTATATTTTGTCTCTATAATAATTTTTGGTGATTGAAAAGATTCAAGAATAGAATATATTTCTCTTGAATAAATCTCCACAATCTTATCATCATCTTCTAATCTAAGAGATGCCATTAACTCCAAAAAATCTTCTAGTTCACTTTCATAAAAAACATCTAAAATCCTCACATCATTTTTTAATGTTCGTAACCTATATAATTCTTTATTAATATCATATATTCTTTTCTTTCTTTCTTTATTAAATCCTCAACTTTCTTATATGTAATACTTCTATTTTCAAAAATATTAATAAAACTTGCATCAAAGGCACCTACATCTTGTAAGAGTACTTCTTTTATACCTCCATAATCTTGCCTTACAATGGTACTAATCCAAAATCTTTAAACTCATCAATAATTCTTGACAATGGTTTTTCCTTCAACTTATCTTGATTATGTTCATAATTAGGAAGTGCAGTTAGAAATTGTATTGATTTTCTTCTATTTTCATTATATATCCATGCATAGGTTTAATCATCATCAAGCACTTTTGTTTCCGTGTATATTTCCATTATAGATAGTTGTTCTAAAATCAATTAATAAGATATTATATCTGGAATAAAAAAAAATATTTCTTTATTACAAGAGCTTCAATCTAGACTTTAACCTCTAGGTAAGCTCTATATAATTCACCTTGTATGTTGTTAGTTTTTTCTATTGCCCATCCATATTCCATATTAATTGGTCACCTTTGTTTCTTATAAAGATCCTTAGACATAAGTTTTATTTCAAAATCATAGTCAATTAAAGCAACAATTAGTTCTTCTATATCTCCCACCTTTACTAATACTTCTCTAGTTGCCTTTGTCCAATGCTTTCAAGTATAATGGCTTGAATTTTTTTTTTCTTATCATTATAATCCTCAAAATGCACTCATGATTATAATCATTTCTTTTATTTGATGATTGTTTATAACAATTATCAACTTCCTCTTCATCCTTGTATATCTTCACTTCAATAGCATGACTCATTCTAGCTTCATCCATTAATTGTCTCTTCTTTTTAATATTGTCAATAATAACATTATGAAACTCCTACTTTGCAATTTCTAAAATTTCTTTCAATTTGAATTCTATCTTAGCATTTAGTACATGTTCTTCCAATAGTCCTTTTAAATTTATTGCTATTTCAATGTTAAAAAATATGTTACAAGCTATTGATTTATTTTTATCTTTTATCTCTTTTGTTTTTTCTTCTAATATTCTTGACATATCCTTTATGGATAATTCTTATGAAGACATCTCATAATCTTTCTCTCCTCAAATTTGTCTCTTAAAAGAATTCCTTTTCTTGTATCATCAAAAAAAATTTGTCTCTTTTCTTCCATCAAGGCTTAAAATTAGCTCTTAAAAATATATGCATAAATTGAAAGAGCATCAACAAGATCTTTTCAACTTTTTGCACCATGTATTATAGCTGTACTTCTCAATAATGCTTCTTGAGGTATTTTTCTTTTTGCATCATAGAAATAGAAAAAGTTTAAAATCCATTTGTCTCTATACTTCTATCAAAGCTATTATCTACCTTAACACCATATCTTGTACTTTCTTATATTGCTACTCTATATGCTATTAAAGAGTTTTGAATCCATGCTCTCATACTTCTTTTGTTAAAATTGGTCTGAAGGAAGTCATTCGTATCTTTTAATACCACATTTCTATCGTTTCAAAAAATAATTCCTTGTTGCACCATATCATTAAATTCATTACAATCTTCATTAATATAAGAAGCGTTGTAACACCAAATGCATCTTTGTACATACTCTTCTTTAGAAATAGCCTTAAAATTATTTGTAGAAGTCTTTTCTTCTAGTCTTGCTAATTTGATTTGAAGATCTTGCATCCTACATATAATCTCTTAAACTCTCATATCTTCTTTCTTTGATGTAGACATTGGAGATTCAATAATTGGCACTACAAATTGAGTTACATATACTTGAATTTTAGATGAGTATATTACTCTAAGAATATTAATCCTATCCTTTCTCTTGTCTCGTTTTGCAAGCAAATCTATGGCATCTTCAATATTTCTCTACTTCGTTGTTAATCCTTCATCTTCTTTTTTGTCTTTAAGAAGCAATTCTAATTTTTCTTATAATTCTCCATTAATAGCTTGAAGAAATAATTCAACCTTGTTTGGCTCCAATGTTAACTTTTCTATCTTTGATAATTAAAAATATTACCTTTCAAACTCTTTTAATAGTTTTATTACTTGTAAATTCTTCTTAGGCTGCTCAATCTATTGTAGAAAAAATTTCTTAGTAATATGATTAGTATCCTCTAAGAAATATTCATCCTTTAATGCATGTAAAAATATCTCCCAAGAATATCTACAATACTACATAATTGTTATAACATGCTCTTTTATCTTCAATATTGTGGCAAGCCCAAATAGCTCAATCATCTTCTTTTCAAAAATTCGATTTAATTCTATTTTTTGTATATAACATCTTAAATACTTTGAAATATTCCTTCTATCAAATTAATCAGCTTTATTAACTAATACTTGCAATGCTTTTGTTGCCAAAGCTTCTTTATGATTAATGCTTTGTTATTATTGTATAGACAATGTAAAAGCTTGGAATATACTTGTAATAGTTGGATCCATATATATACCTTATCTTTTAGTCAAAACTCTACTAAAAACTCTACTTGAAGCTCTTTTGATGGTTCCTTCAAAACTCTTGTTCTTATTTTCTATCAAATAAAAATAAAAATAAATATACTCTAATACCTCTTATTTGAAGCTTTTATGATATATTCACTACTTGTGTTTTATTACATGTGTTCTTACTTGAAAATGCACTAGGTACCTAACTATAGAAGGTAAGTAGAAATACAACAATAATTCTACAAAGTCTAATAGAATCCTAAATAAAATTGAAGTAATCTTTAATAATTCCAATCAATCTTTAATAAATCAAAATAAATTAAAAAAAAAGATACAAAAGAAACAAAAAAAAAAAAAAAAAAAAAACCATAATTTAATCTAAAATAAATATAATAAAAAAAACTTTTAAAAAAACCTTAAAAAAAATTTATAAATATAAATTTTATAAAGAAATAATCAAAAATACTTAAAAAATATTAAAAATAAAAATTCTAAATAAATCTAAAATAAATCCTAATAAATTCTAATTTAATTTTAATTTAATTTTAATAAAAAATCTAATGAACCTTAACCAAATCTAAGGTCAAATCTTAATTGGAATCCTAATTGAAATCCTAATGAATCTTAATTAAATTCTAGATCAAACCCTAATAAAATCTTAATGGAACCCTAAATCCTAGACAAACCTTAAATCTTAAACAAATCCTAAATTATAATCTTAGTCCAAAATCTATTAAAATTTGAAATCCTAAATAATTCCAAAAAAAATCTAAATAAATTTCAATCAATTACTATAGCTATTTAAAACTTTAATAAATATTAATTGAATTATAGATCTTAATTAATTTCTACTTATAATTAACAAACATACAAAGTTTGAGAATAATTGAATTTATCAATTGAAAAAAAGCTCCTAAAACCTCTCAATCATTAATTGCTCAATTTCTCCAACTCAAATGCTAATCTTTCAACACCAATTTCTTTTTTTTGAATTGATTAATTGCTTCAAAAATTGGATTGTATGTAGATATTCAAGTCTTATATGATTTTTTAAAATTTTGCTTCAATATAAGTAGCAAATATTGCTAGATTTTAAAATCATTCATTAATCCTAAATCTCAAGTTTTTGAGACTATAACCTATAAAATCCTCATATACTTCAATCTAACTACTCAATTGACTTCAAATTTTGCACACATTAACAACAAGCACAACAAAAATTTGCCCAAATTTTACCTATACACATACCACAAAACTCAAGAAACCCTCAAATTTATAAACATATTTTTATTTCTCAAAATCTAAATCTATTAAGAACATTGCTAGCTTTAAAAATCTTTTAAACTATTTTTATTGATCCAAATGATATAAAATCAATGCCCAAAATCTCTCCTCGAGACTAAACTTAAATTCCTATCTCTAATTCATAAAAGAAGTTCAAACTCATTGTAGGCATATAGTATTTACCTCGGGATCTGATTTTGGTACAAGTTGATAATTGATCCTCTTTAGATATCAAATTTGATTCATTTATGCTTCTAGAAAATAAATAGAAGTTTCTTCTATAAAAGACAACATTAAAATTAAATTTTTTACTACTTTTCTATGATTTATCATTTTTTTTCCATTATATCTTTCTACTAGGCTCTTTTATAATAACATCCATTTTTTTGCTTTTTACTATATAATTGTGTTATTACATGACAATGCATTGATCTTTTGTTGTTTTTGAGCATCTTTTGACTATGTCTTTATTGTTGCATGTAGCTCTAACAAATGATTTGCTAAATCTTTTATTATAGGAGAATCAACTTTTCAAAAGTCAAAAATATTAAGTCATAGGTGATAATCATAATTGGCAAAAAAAAAATATTTGTTGAATAGAAGAATATATTTAATTATTATACACAAACTCTACCAATGGCAAAAGAATTTTTCAATCATCTTGATGATAGTTGATGGTACACTTCAAATATTGCTTTGAAACTTCATTCATCCATTTTGTTTGCCCATCAATTTAACTATGAAAAGCTGAAGTGAACTTTATATCCACCTTTAAAATCTTAAAAAAAAATTCTAAAATCTTGATACAAATTAAGTCTTCCTATCCAATATAATATCTTTAGACAATTCATGATAGCAATAAATATTAGCAAAAAAAAGCTTAGTCATTTTTTATTTTTTATTTATGATAGATTTTGTCTATGGTATAAAATATGCCATCTTACTAAAATAATCTACTATCACAAATATAGAATCATACAAACCTAAGATTAGAAGATCTGTTATAAAATCCATAGAAACAAAAGATCATAGTTGTTCTGAAATAAGTAATGGCTAAAAAAGTCTATAAAATTAATAATAAGAAGTTATTGATCTTGAAAAAATATCACATAATTGTAAAAAGTCTTTAACTACCTTTTATATTTGAGGCCAAAAAAAATCTCTAGAAATTGGCTCTACAGTCTTATTATATCCAAAATATCTTACTGCTAGAAAGTCATGATGAGCTTGAAGACCATATAATTGTACTTTGTCTTTTGGAATATATAATTGTCTTTCAAAATAGAATAGATTATTTTTGAACTTGAATTTGGAAGTATCATGAGACTTTAAAAAATTATTCTTGATAATATGAACAAGAAGATTAGAAGACATACTTGATTGAATTTACTTGACAAATATTGAATCAACAATCAATGTTGATTTTATTGCTCAAAGATGAAAATGATTTGTCTTCCAAAGAATTTTTTTTTTTTATTAAAAGGTACATTCCATTCTTTTGGTATAAGATAAGAATATCTATGAAAGACATTTAATAAACTTTGTTGTTTCTTGGATCATTAAATAATTTTAAAATCAAATCTTAATAAAGATATGCTTCAATAGAATTGGCAATGATTCAAAATACAAGCCAATATGAAATACTTGAGGTTTTTATGATCTATATATATGGTGGCTAGATTTAAGGTACCTTCTAGATAATGACATTATTTTTGAAATGAATCTATAATTATAATAATTTTTTTTTATCATAGATCTTATAGTTAATCTTGGTTGCTTATAAATTTTTCAAATGAAAAGCTATCAGATGGAGCTTGTTATTTTCTCTCATTTATAATAAAAAAAAAATCTATAACAAAGTCTAATATATTTTTTTCCATAAAAAATGCCTTCAAAAAATTCATGCAATATAAAATTAGTCCAAAAATAAATATTATATTTAAGGCTTCAAAAGATGTTTGAGCTTCTTTCCTCCACTCAATTTTATCTTTATATATCAAACGTCTAAGAAGAGCCACAACTTGAAAAATATTCTTAATGAAAATCTTATAATAATTAGTAAATTTTAAAAAGTATTATACATCACTTATTGTTCTTGAAATCTTCCAATCTATGATAGTTTGGACCTTCTTTGAATCCATCATTAGACCTTCATTAGAAATCATGTATTTTAAAAATTAACTTAAATAATATGGAATATTTACTTTTTCATCTTGATATATAATCTTGTATCTTTAGGTTTTTGTAATACACAACAAATATGAAATTCATATTTTTTTGTGTTCTTAGAATAGATTAGAATGTTATCTAAATAACAAATAATAAAATCATCAAAAAAATTCATGAAAAATGTCAGTCATAAGATATTTGAAAAGTAACTCGTGCATTTGTAAGTCCAAAAAGTATGATATTATATTTAAAATGTCCATACTTAGTTCAAAAAATAGTCTTCTATTCATTTCTTTTTTTGATGCACACTAAGTTGTATGCTCCTTATAAATCTATTTTTGTATAGATCTTTGTTTGATTGAATTGATTAAGAATTTTTGAAATTAGAAGTAAAAGATACTAATTCTTGATGGTGATCTTGTTAAGTCCTCAATGATCTATCCTTATCTATAGAGATCCATCTTTTTTCTTTACAAATGAGATAGAAGTTCTTTTTAGAGATTTTTAATGGAATATGAAGTGTTTAGCCAAATTCTCATTAATGTATTTTTTTAGTACAATCAACTCATTCTGCAATAAGCTATAGATTAGTCCAAATGGTAGTTGAATTCTTTCTTGTAGATCAATTGAACAATCATAAGTCAATGCTCTCAAAGAATATCTGAACTTTTCTTTTTGAAAATGTTTTGGAAACCTTGATACTCACTAGAAATATTACTTGACGTCTTTTTATCATAAAAAATAGGTGTGGCATATATAACAAAAGATAATCCTTCTTTTGCAGCATGCATGAAAGCACTCACATCTATTAGTAAGGATTTGGATGTATTACACTTATATATTTCTATTCAAAAAATAAGATTTTATATTAAATTATTAAAAAAAATTAGATTATAAGAAATCCAATTTATTAGAAGATTATATTTTTTTAATTCCAATAATTCTAAAAAAACCAATTTAGAAGAAGATCTTATTATATTAAATATTATAATATTATTATGATCTTAAATTGATATATCTAAAAGAAAAGTCTTATGGATAACATCTTCAAAAGAAAACAAACAATCATCTATGACTTCTATATATACAAGTTTAATTTTCTTGATTAAAGATATTTCTTATTTTTTGATAAAATCTTTCTTTATAAAATAAGTTGAGTCTCTTGAATCTAATAATACAAAGACTTTGTAATTTTTATGTCATAAATACATATCTATTATAAAACAAGATGAGGGATTTGAGGAGGAAATAAGACTTTTATTAGGTGTTGTATATGATTCCAATCACATGATCTCTATTATAGTTGAAGAAACTTATTTTCTCATATATTGTCTTCTTTGGTAATTGTGCTCCTCATTATGTGATTGTGCTGCTTCTTTGAATAATATTGAGCAATGTATTTAGTTTTTTCACAATATAAGTACAAACCCTCTTGATGACATGAATTTGTTTTGTGTTCCATGATGGATTAAAAATAGATTGTATTAATTTATATTACTTCTAACGTTAATGAATAAGTTTTAAAAAACTTAAGAGTTACGATCATTACTTGATTTTTCCTCTCCAGCCAAGTCTTTGTAAGTAATGTCTTTCAAATAATCCATTATTGCATGCAATGACTTCAGCAATAATTGTTCTAAAGATTCCACTTTAAGCATTGTTAATAATAAATCTTTGACATTATCCTTCAATCCATATCACAATTGTTTGATATGGATTTTTTCATTCCAATTTACATTATTATAATATTTATTGTCTTATTTGGAAATGCATTAGGGACCTGACTATAGAAGGTGAAGTTGTCTTTTATAAATATCCAAGAAACTTTAATAGGTTTCATCCATATATAAAGAATGTAATTTGAATTTAATTCAAAAGTATTTAAAGCTAGTATAAAATACTCAAAAATATTCTTTTTAATAGCCTCAAATATAAATAAATTCCACTTGCCTTTTTAGTTTCATAATTAGGTAATTTTGATTTCTTTTTGCAAACCCTAATTCTAATCAAAGAGCTTTGATGAGCTATAATTCCTAATGTGACCATCCACTTGATGTAAAATATTCCATATAAATGCCAGTATAAACCTTCTATATACTTAAAAAAAATTCAATCCAATCCAATTTATAGATTATGAAAAAAAGTCCAAAAGCTGCACTAATGTCACTTGGCAACCAACTTGAAAGTTGATGCAAATGTTCTAGTAGCAATTTTTCCTTCTTTAATTATTAATTTCAATTAAAAATTGGTGTGTAGCTTGATTTTAAAGTCTTTTAATACCATGCCAAATTTCACCTTGATCCAAATAGTAGATCTACAAATATCATAGAAATCCTATCCAATCCTAAACTGCAAGCTTTTAATACCTTCTCGTACCAAAATACATATATCTCTCAATTGCATCATTAGATTATCACAAAATTTTACATATATTTAATACACTCTATCAACCAAATACTCTCAAATTTTGAACTATAGATATAATATTAATTGTACAAACTAATCAAGAATGTTAGTCCTAATTATATTGCATAAATTCCAACTCACTAATACAAACCTTAAATTTGAACAATAATTACAAAGGCATTTCAAATCCTTTGAAAACAAGCCTTACACTTCTAGAATCAACCTAAAACTAGCTCATCAATCTTAATTGCCGATCTTTGAATGCCTCCCTACTTTGCCTTAGGTGGTCATTGTAGTGGCTAGAGATTTGATTTTGACCCTTTTCCACAAACTGTCAATCTCTAAGTATCAATCTAACCTATCATAGGGATTTTTTAGCCTAATCCTATCCTTAACTTAATTCTAGTGTCAACCATGCTAATTATTTATCTCTTTTAATATAGTTTTACTAATTTATAGCATTTCTAAAGCAATAAAAGAGTTTCTACAGCCTAAAAGGTAAAATTATTAACCAACCTTCAATCTATTAGCTATTAAGACAAGAAATTAAACTAAGAGGCTTATATAAAAGTCATGTTTAAATATCTTGAATTATTATTCAATAAAAATGATTATATAATAATTAGAAATTTATTTTTGATTATATTTTTATCTTATAGTTGTGTTGCAATACAACAATGTTGCAAGAAATATTTTGGAATTTAGCAGCATATATAGTAGCTGATTATGTTCTTTATTGTAAAGATAAGAGCTTAGTCTCTATTATTCTTTTTCAATCACTTTCACTGAATAATGCTATAAAAAATTCTAAGAATAAATTCAAATTATAAAAGAATCATGAATTCTTTCTATCAAAGGTGTAATTCAAGAGAAAGCACTTCAAGATAGAAGTGCGCCTATAAATTTAACTTGAGTAAATCCATCAGTGTATTGAAAGAAATACAACCTTAGATAGAGCTTGATTTGCTGTAAAAATCTTTGAAATTTTAATCTTATTCTATCAAACTTCTTAGGCATACTAATCTTTATTCCTCTCATACTTATTGAAATAAAAGTTTCTAGATTTTGTTGTAAAGTTAATCTATTTACTTCTTTCAATTGTACAATTTTTTGATGTAGACTCTGAACTTCTTTCATAGACATGGAATTAGGATTTTTTTAGTTAGTGCTAGTGATGCATGAAATTTTCATCTCAACAATGCTGATAAATTGGTAAAGATTTGCAATAATTACAAATCTATTCTCACTTCCTCCAAGTGTAACATTTATGATTTTTTCTTCTATTTTAAATAAGTTAACAAATTTATAAGTCAAATTAAAAGAAGATAATTTGCAACCTTTAATATCAAATGAAAATTTCTACAAAGAGAAATAATCCGTACTCTTTAAGAAAAAAATCAATGTTAAAAAACTAATTTTTTTATTTAAAGGTGGATAATCCATAACCTTCACAACACAATAGTAGAAGTAAACTAATCTATTCACTTCTAAAATAAGATAAGAACAATGAATTAGCTCTCTTATCAAACTATCAAAGATATGAACCTCAAAAAAATCAGATGTTAATATATTCTTATGTCATTCAAAAAGACTATAAAATCACTCAATAATGATAATATATTGAACTAAAATGGCTATTGTTAAGGATAAGAAGATTAAAAAATCTTAAAACAAGACTAAAGACTAAAAAGACATTGATAAGAATAAAGAAGGCTTCATTCTTACTTCCATATATACTTTCTAACTAAGAGCTATGTGGTAATATTTTATAAGACTCTCAACACGTATTGACTTTGCTAGATACATGACTTAACTTACAAGGCAAAATAAACTTATTCAACAAGTTACTAATATATGTTTCATGTGGCTAACTTATTGACCAAGTTTCTAACTTATCAATTAACTACAAACATGTATAAAATCAAAGCAATATTTGTAAAGTTTTTAGGAAGTTTTTCAAGAAGATATTATAAAACTAATCTATTTTTATCTACTTCTATTTAATCATATAGATAATTATTAGAATAAATATATATATATCTGTGACATAAAAAATTATTTATTTTATTTTTTCTTTTGATAAAATAAAGAGTGTATTTGATATTTTGTACATACCTAGTCTAGAGAAAAACTTATTATCAATTGGATCTTTTACTAATCAAAGTATGATAGCATGTTTTGATGAACATAAATGAATTTTTTTAGTAAGAATAACAAATAAATCAGAATGGAGGGTATATGTAACAAAAAAAATGGACTATATGAATTAAAGGCTCATAATCTAAAAATTACAATGGTATTAGTACATACTAAAATTGACACAATCAAGCTCTAGCAATTCTACATAGGGCATATTGACTTCAATCATTTACATAAACTAGTAGGTAAAAATAGATTTATATAAACTAATATCAAGAGGTATAGTAATTAATATTTCTCACATTTATATATACAAAGAAACTTGCATCAATTGTCAAATTAAAAAATAATACCAAGAAGCTTTTTCACACATGAGTACAATTTGAGCAACATAATTTCTAGAATTACCACATATAAATGTATGCAAATCTATGCTGATTACATTTATGGGTGAATTAAACTATTTCTTTATTATTATCAATGATTATAGTTGTTTCATTTGGATATGCTTTCTTTATAAAAATCTATAATATTTAATCATTTCATAACTTTTATACTAATAGTTAAATTTCAACTAAATAAAAAAATCAAATAGATTTAATTTGATTACAAGGATGAATTCTTATCAAAAGAATTCTTTCAATTCTACCAAGCCATTAGAATGCACCATCATGTTATTAATTCTAGGATTCTTAAACAAAATAGGATTGCAAAAAAAGCAAAATAAAACCTCATTGAAACAACAAACAATATGGCCTTAAAAGCGATGACTCCAAATTATTTCTAGATAGAATCAAGAATTATAATAGCCTTTATTATAAATTGAACTCTTACAACCAACCTCGAGGTAACACCATTTCAACAACTATTTGGATAAAAATCTAATTTATCTTTTTTTTATATATGAATCCCATGCCCACATGTAGATTGATAAAAATTATTGTGATAAGTTAGGTGCCAAATGCAACCTAGGACTATTAGTCAGCTTTGACGATCAAACTAAAAAATATCAAATTTGGCCATCCATCAATCATAAGATTATTATATCCAAAAACATTTGATTTTATAAATCTACCATCTTACAAAAGTCATATATTAATAAAAGAAGTCAATCATTCATTTTTGCATCTGAAGAATTTGCACTATTAAATATATCAAAACCACTTATATCATCTAAAGTGCCTTCTATACCAAGATATGAATCTTCATCAAATCATGATGACTTAGCATGGGATATATTTAATTTCAACAAGTCAATAGTACTTAATAAGCCCAAAGACTCTCCAAATCATCATCTATGTCAATAGAAGCCTCTTCAAACTCAATTTCAACCTCTTGAAACTTGACAACCTTCTATTTGCTTAGGAGATAGTATAATATATTCATGCCAATAAATCTCAGCCTCTATAAAATTTGAATCTCATATAAAACCATTAGATCTATTTAAATTTAGTAATTCCATTGAATTAGTTTTTTTTCTTCAGGATCACCAAAGAATCCATTGAATTACTTAACTTTTAATAGGTCAACTTGCATCCAAGATGGTGAGAAGTAATGCAATTCAAAAAAGAGACTTTGTTAAAGAATAAAATATAGAACTTATGCAAAAGATTGTCTATGATCACAGTAGTCAATGTTCATTGAATTTATAAAGAAACAACCAAATTAGATAGAAGCAAAAAACTTAAAGCTCGCTTGGTTTCTCGCAACTCTTTGCAAACTAAGGGGCTTGATTTTAACAAAGTACTTGTACTTATTACTAAGTAGAAAGTAATCAAAGAAATAGTTACTTTTTCTACTAGCAACAACTAGCCTATCATCCATTTAAACTTCAAAATAATATTTTTCAATACAAATTTATAAGAAGTAATTTTCATAGAAATTTTTATAAGCTTCCAAAACTCAAACAACAAAAAAAAAGTATTCAAACTATGGAAGTTACTTTATAATCTTTGACAAGTGCTGAGAACTTGGTTTGAAAAGATCAACTCTTTTCTTGACCAACTGAATAAATAGAAGTTAATTATAGCCTATTTTACATCATTAATGGAGATGAAATCTTGATATTAATTTTGTATATTGACGACTTGATAGTAATTGGCTCTTCTTGATAGTAATTGGCTCTTAATTTGTTCATATTGATGAATTAATAAAACAACTCATGAAAAAGTTTGAGATGACGGATCTTGAGCATATAGTCTTATAATTAGGTATAGAACTTATGTAGTTCAACAACGTAATATTTTTAATACAAAAAACATATTCACTATAGATCTTTTATAAATTTGATATGATGGATTGCAAATGTGCTTCAATGTCCATGTCAAAAGACTTAAAATTAAAAACAAAAGACAATTCTTTAAAAGTTAATCTGAAGCAATTTTAGCAACTAATTAGAATGCTAATATACTAAGTTAATTCTAAATCCAAACTTTTGTTTGTAATTAAGATAGTGAGCCGATTTATACACAATCTCAAAATTCCACATTTAAAAGTGATTAACTATATCCTTAGATATGTCAAAAAAACTCTTGACTTAGGTATATTCTATAAAAAATAATCAAGTCCAACAATTATAGATTACATTGATTTGAGTTGGAAAAATTGTCAACTAGATAAGAAATCTATAATAGGTTGGATTTTTAAATTAACACATCTTATATCATAGTCATCAAAGAAGTAGCAAACAATGGCTATTTCATCTACAAATGTCGAAGCAAAAGCACTTTCAAAAAGAATACAAGAAGTTATTTGATTGCATATCCTATCAACCAAGATCCGCAGATTTACACTTGATCCAATTGCAATATTTTGTAATAGCTAGAGCACTCTCAAAATAGTCCAAAATTTGATTTATCACAAATAACTCAAATACATAAAACTTTGATTACATTTCATTTGAGAAAACATCCTTACTAGAATAGTTGATATCCTTTATATTCCAATCCATGATCATATAGCTAACCTCTTTACAAAGCCATTAGGAAAATAGAGATTTGTCAAACTCAAAGACAAGTTTGGCAGCAAAAACCTAAATTAACTCAATTAAAACTAAGTCCTTTGCCAATAACATTTTGCATCCTCTAAACTCTTGAAACTACAGAACTCGGCATTACCATAACCGGAGATCTCATTCTTGCAATCAATCCAGTTGGTGAAAATTTTAGGCTTGAATCCACAATGCACAACATAATATTTCTTGATACCCATTAGGCTAACATGTGAGTCATTCTTCACATCCACTTGTTCTCTCGACACAAGCCTTTGAACTTCAAAAGTTCCTATCCGAAATCCCTGAAGACCACATGTTGCTCCATGTTCACCGTATATGATCGATTGTTGACTTGCTGAAACTAACACTTGAGATACTACACCCAACAAGGATGAGTTATGGAGGAAGGTTAAGAACAAAGCAAGCACAAATATCTCCACCTGCAAGCGATACGGCATCTCCCAATCTCAGTCAAATCATTCAGTCAACAAACAAAAAAATCGCAAATAACAACAATCTGCAATATTACAATCTGCCAGTGGCATATTGGTAATTTGACATCGAGCCTCTGATACCTCCATAGCTAGTGTTCCTCTGTATTCTATAAACTGTCTTTTCGTTGTTCTGTTGACAGCCCCAGTATCTTGGTGCGTGAGGGTGTTAACGAAAGTCAAATTACCAATATGCCACTGGTGCCATATTGGTAATTTGACTTTCGTTAACTATCCACCTCGACGAATGTAGTTAGAACAGTTAATCCATACTCTATGTCCACAGTATATATCCTGCATTTATTCTCCAATAAATCTCTCTTCAATCTGTTTCAGTATATGTATGTATCGACCCATATGGTCTGTGTATGTATTCTGTGAATGATTAGCAACTTATTTTTATTACGTTTTTCTCTTTTATATGTTCTGCGGCTGCTGACGTCCCTGAAGGGACTTCATAGGATTTACATTGTTCTGCCCGTGTTTGTATTCTTGGAACTGTTGCATGTGTTCCCTGGTATTTTTCCCTCTCTCGTGTTTTGTGCTAGTCTCTCTTCTCGTGGGCACTTCTATCGTGTGTTTTTGGTTCCTGCGGCGCTGCAGTTGTTGTTGACGGGGCATTGGTTCTTCTACAGCAGCCAAGCTTCTACATTCTTGTCTTTGTTCCCCTTGAGCCGCGAAGTTGTTTCTAACTCCTAGTGTTTCTTCTTCAACCCTGTTACTGTCTCTTTTCCTGTTCTTCGATAAGATCATCTTTTTTCTTCCTTCTCTTAACGTGGCTCTGCAGTTGGAGCTGCAGCGCCGTTGACATTGGCTGGTGGTCGATTCTCTCTTTGTCAAAGTTTTTGCCCAGAGCCACTTCACCATCCAAAATTATTTTATAAAGTTGAGGAAATTCAAAAAGATTAAATTATGTCATTAAATAAAGAAGGGTGCAGCCAAATGATGTGTTAGTTCAACAAATACTATATAAATACTTGTTGTAAAGCAAAAATACAAAATTATCTACTTATATTACATCACTAATAATTGAAGCATGTATTTTATATCCACCTTCTATATAGAAATTTAATATTTCATATTATCTAGGCTATTTTTTATATATATAAAGTTTTTCTTAGTTTAGTCTAGATAATCATTCTTCATAATGTTAGTGCCAATTTAACAATGATTAATTTTTTGCAAAGTGACATTTGAATTTTTGTTGATTTGTATTAGATTGACATTGCTTATAATAATATAATTGATATGTTATTTAAATGTATTGTTTTTTTTTATAACATTGCATAATTAATGCTCTTTAAGTCTTTATGATTGAAAGAAAAAATTATTGTCTAGTAGTTGATGCAACTATTAGTATGTTTTGAGATTTGATATCTAAGTAAAAGATTAAATAACGCTAAGAAAAATTATTCAACTATAGAATGCAAGACCCTAACAATGGTCTCTATTGTAAAGAAGTACAAATATTACCTTCTCAAGAATAAATTATAATTTGTAGTTGACTATCATATATTGTTATATCTTGAAAATCAACATATGATCACAAATAGAATTGTATATTGGATTATATTACTTATGGAGTATAATTTTAAAGTCGTCCATATTTCCAAAACAATAATGTAATTGCCAACTATCTCTCTTGATTACTTAATCCAACAATTGACATTGGTATTGACAAGTTTTTTTTGGATTTGTATATTCATGATGTTCCTATGAATATTATAGCAATTAATAAGGATTGGATCAAAGACCTTCTTAATTATCTAACCATAGGATAGACTCTTCTTCAATTCTTTGAATTTTGCCACATCAACTTTTTTTGCAAATCATTTGCATACACTTACATCAGTTGCAAAATTTATAAACTTGGATGACATTGTATCACTCAACCTTGCATCTTCAAAACCCAACAATATGAGTTGATTTAAACTATGCATAATGGTTCCATAAGTAGGCATTAGATGGTTGATACAACTATTAAAATAACTCCTAGCCACTTATTATTGGTGGCCTATACTCTTTAAAAATATTCAAAAATAAGTATCCTTGTTCCATGCCTATCAAATTGCCAAATTCAAGTTTATGCATATAGAGAGAGCCTTTTTGTAATTCATACTTCCACTCACTTCATTCATACATTGGAGCTTCAATTTTATTAGCCCTATTAAACCACTAACTTGGTAGCTCAACAAGTACATTCTCATGACAATGAATTATGTAACCAAATGTTCCAAAACTTAAGTATTAGAAATAAATACAACCACAATTATGGCAAAAAAATTCTATGAAAATATCATCATACAATTTAGATGCCTACTCAAGATAGTTTTTAATCAAGGAATACACTTAGTAAATGATGTATCAAACAACTATTAGACACATTTATTAGTAAGCATCAAACACTTACAATCTACTATCTTCAAGAAAATGGCCTTACAAAACCCACAAATAAAACACTTATCAATATGATATGTTGATTAATTCACAAAAACAAGGCTAATTCGAATAAGTACTTAGTTGCTACTTTCTAAGCTCATTGTGTTGTATATAAAATTGTCATTGCACACTCATCTTTCAAATTTGTATTTGGTATATAGTCCCTATTATCCATAAATTACATTGAGCTAATATTTGTCAAACTTGTGTCTCTTGTAGATTCTACAACAAGAGCTTTCATTGCACATATCAAAGATCTTAAAAGAATCAAGGAGCTACACAACCACACTATCAAAAACATCCGTTGTCGTGTTGTAACATGACTATAAGGTGAAAGATGATAATATGGATCTTATTATAGAAGATCCAAGTTAAAAGAAAAGGTAGAAAAATATGGATAAAAGATAGAAAGGTAGTAAAACTTTTAGTAGTAATGCTGCCCTTTTAGAAAAAATAGCTTCTACTTACTTTGTAGGGCCAAAAATAAGACAAAATAAGGTAGATTGGAAAAATAAATGATATAGACATCTTTAGGAGGAAGTTAAGATTAAATTCTAATAAAAATTACTTAAAAAAAAAACTAGATGTTGATACCCAGAGAAGGCCGATTATGAACCAGGATCAAAATCAGACCTTGAGGCACAAAACCGAGTCTCCATGACGACTCCGGGACTCTTTGGTAGATCGGAGAGTGGGATTTGATAAAAGATTGAATAAGGTTTCTATGGGAGTTGATTTTGGGTGATTTGAAGTTCTTATGACTTTGTAAGAGCTTTGCAAAGTCAAGGTTTGTTTTGAATGACTTGGATTTTATGAAATAAAATAGGATTTACGTTTTGGATGATTTCGAGAGTTTTATAGCAGATCTATGGGTGAAATTTTGTGGATTTATGATTATAGTTGTGTTCAATATTTTTTGTGAATTTGAGCTTGATCTAACGATTGAATTGAAGGATATTGAGGTTTAAGTGGGTCAAGGTCTCAGAAAGTAGAATTTTAGGTCTAATAAGAGTTTTTAAGATTTCTTGCAATCTCTTAGTTGGATTGGAGTGAAACTTACGTGAAAGGATATTAGACTTATTTTCCTTTGTGCATGAGAATTTTGAGATCAATCGAACGGTGCAAAAGAGAGATATCGGCTCTAGAAGATTGGCCTCAAGATTGGAGAAGGAGGCCGGCTAATACCTGAGCACATTTTTGAAGCTATCATCAATTTGGTAACTTCGATCCTCTTCAATTTTTTTGTACTTGTTTTTAAATTAATTTTTAAGAAGTATGAAAAATTTGAGTTAAGATCAACGGTTTATTCATTTGTTATTGAGGTTTAAATTTTTTATAAGAATTACTAGGATTTGGTTTAGGGTTTGGTTAGAGTTTGGTTTAGGGTTTAGGATTTGGATTAGGATTTGATTTAGGATTTAGGATTTGGTTTGGATTTTATTTAGGATTTAGGATTTGATTAGAATTTGGTTTAGGGTTTAAGATTTGTATTAGAGTTTGGTTTAGGATTTGGTTAGGATTTGGTTTAGGATTTGATTGGGATTTGATTTAAGATTTGATTTAGGATTTGGTTTAGGATTTGATTAGGGTTTGGTTTAGGATTTGATTGGGGTTTGGTTTAAGATTTGATTTAGGGTTTGATTTAGGATTTGGTTAGGGTTTTATTTGGGATTTGGATTAGGGTTTGATTTAGGGTTTAGGATTTGGATTAGGATTTGATTAGGATTTGATTTACGGTTTAGAGTTTGGTTTAGGATTTGGTTAGGATTTGGTTTAGGATTTGGTTGGGGTTTGATTTAAGGTTTATTTAGGGTTTGATTTAGGATTTAGGATTTTATTAGGATTTAAGATTTAATTAGTTTTGGCTTAAAGTTTTAATGAATTTCAATAGGATTTTAACTAGAATTAAATTAAGATTGAATTGAGATGTATTTGAGTGATATTTGCAATCCTTCTTATATTTATTTAAGAATTCTTATTATTTGTTTGAAATTTCTTTGAGATTTTTTTTGAATTTGATTAAGCTTGCTTAGCATTATTATGGTCTAATTAGAGCATTGTTAGTATTCTATTAGAATTAGGATTTTATTATTACAATTTCCATTCTTTCTTCTAAAGCCACGTGCTCAAAGCATTCTCAAGCAAGACTTCACATATTACGACACCGTAACAATCAAGCAAAGATAATAGCCACATTTCAAAAGAATAACAAATCCCGCAAGATCATCAAAGGCAATTTTGTCATCTAGTATCTTAAGGACCCTAAGATTTGTAACTCTAAATATCATTTTTTATAGCATGAGCCATATAATATATAACTTATTTTGCCAAATAATATAATATTATTAATTAATCAAATTAAATATGATTTCTATACTACAATAATAAAGGCTAACAAAATTTGTTAATACAAACTTGCATTTACAATACTAGTGCACCCATAGGCTACATCTATTAAGAAAGTCAATAAAATCTTCCAAGGTGATAACAACTCCAATCTCAATACGTTAGACCTCAATCATAATCATGAGTAAAATCTAGCACACTTACTCAAGATCATGGTAATACACATCACTACCTTATCATTTGAAGGTGATATAATTATGCATAATCTTATCTCTTTTGCGAGAAAAATGGCAGCTACCACAATAGCTTTTAAGAAACTACAAATTAATATAGACTCTTATATATAAATCCATTATAACTATTCTTCAATCTTTGAAGTAATTTACAATAGAATTCTTCAACTTCTCTTCGTTTTTTTCTTTCATATACAACCATTTCTTCTACAATCTTGTATATGTGATTTTTTTAAAACTCTTTTACTTTTCTTATTCTAAATAACTATGAATTTACTTCTTTTTGAAATCGAACAACAAAGGCCTTATTCTAACTATACCTAATTTATTGTAGGACCATAGATACAACCATAGATGAATATGAATAATTATGCTTAAGTAAAAAAATATTAAATTAGATTAATGTTATTGCCAATTGTCTACAGAGATAAATAAAGCCTAATATAAAGAATTTTTTCTAGCCATCATATGTTGAAATTCAAGTAAGGAGCAATACATGGATATTATAGGGAGGAGGAGAGAGAGTCACAACATCTTATAGAATGTGAAGTATCTCCATAGCATGTTTAGATTTATATTCTCAAAGGTCATATACTATAGATCTAATTGCTTGTGGTCATCTCCAATTTATAAGAGCCTTGTTAGGTTGAAGACTAAGATAAGCAAATGATACAATACCAACACTATGAATATTTGTTGGAATCTAAAAGAATATATGTATATTTTTAAAGTCCTTGTATATATATTTTTTTTCAAACATGTAAATTTCATGTCCAAAATCACAATAGAAATATAACTATTAGTGCAAGCAAGCAAAGAAATTAATTAGAAGAAGATCATCTATGATATATTTACACAAAAGCTATATTATCTTAGATAAGACCTATAGACGTTTAATACCATTGGGCCTTTTTTTACAAATTCTATATGCAAATATAAGCATTATGTTAGGCAATATTATCATCTTTTTCCTTGATAGATGATGAAAGAAACTAAGGACGGTTTCAAGGATGACCCTTATTAAAAGTAGAAGTATAAAGAATATGATTATGAATCCAAATAAAAAAATCTTATACAAACATCAATATCAATATTATTTTGGTTAGAACAATGATATTCTAATGTAATTTTGGTAGGGCAAACTAGGTAAATCCATTCTAAAATACTTAATTACAATACAAAACTCTAAGACACACTATTTAAGAGATAATATCATTGGACGTGGACCAAAGTGACTATAGAGTAGCAAAGATGTTGTCTAAGTCACTATTTAAGAATATGCACGATCAACCATGGCCTTACAAGTCTAGTTCATCAAAATGCAGTAGCAACTATAAGACTTATATAATGCTCCTTCTATCTTTCCAAGCATGAAAGACCTAAAAGATTTATATTGCAAGATCAAAAATATCCAAATCCTGCTCAAAAAGTAGGATCAAGTGCTATAATAGCAATAAAAAGATATTTCGACATTCACTTTGAATACACAACTAAAAAAGAGAGATGCAAGTATTAGTGGATGAGCTTTAAGAGATGCAAGAAAAACACAATAGTTTAGAGGCTGTAAAGAATATTATCCAAATTCAAGAAAAAAAATTATAAGTGGTAAATATGGCATTAAGCAAGGCAAGCAAGGAGGCTAAATCTATAATTTAGGTCTTACATATCTAATTCAAAGTTATAGCCCAAAAAAGAAATAACTTCATAGGCATTGAAAAAAATGAGCCTATCACAATAGAATATAGTCAAATTACATTGCCTTTAGTGCAATTAATCTTAAAAAAAGAAAAGATTGGCTTAAATCTAATATAATGTAAGATATTAATATCTATGCCAATACATCTAATACCAAGAAACCTTAAAAAGATACAAGTATACCATATATCTCTCCAATAATTATAGTAGAATACAATGATAGATTGCAAATTTTAGAAAGCACCTCAAATCTCAAGTTTGGCATGTATGAAATTCAAGAAATTGCTCAAGACAAGAAGATAATACTAATAGACTAGCATATGCAGTATTTAGTGGTATAAGCAACCTAACATATATTCAACAATTTTGACACATATAGCAATAATTTGGATAATAAAAATAAAGACGTAAAGGATGCAAAAGACATCATTTTGTAATATTTTGTCAAAAACTTGAATTTTAAGGAGTTATATGCCATAGCCACAAATATTATGAATTGCTTAATTTGCACAAAGACAATGGAATTATGTAATAGCATGGCCATTAGGTGAAAGAAGAAGGAAAGTATTTTACTATAGAAGATCTTAATTAAAAATATATAATAAAATAATATAAATCAATCTAAAAGTAATAATAAAACCTATTAATGTTAGAATTATCTTTTTTGAAAATAAGTACTATTTACTTTGTAGAGCCATAAATAAGACAAAATAAGGTAGATTAGAAAAATAAAGAATTTAGACATATATAAAAAAAAATTAAGAGTTGATTTTAGTAAAACTTACTTCAAGAAGATAAGAATTCATATCCAAAGAAGATAGGTTGTTAATTAGGATCCAAATCAGATTCCAAGGCACAAAACCAAATATCTACTACAACTTTGGAAATCTTTTGTCAATCAAAGAATAGAATTTCAAAAGAGACTTAAGAAGAGATTTTTAAGAGCTAGTTTCATCTCATTTAGATTAATATTGAAGTTTTGAGATATTTTTAAAATTAGTAATGTACTTAATAGATTTAGATTTTAAAAAATAAAAATAAAATTATAAATTTGAGGATTTTTTAAGTTGCGTAGCATATTTATAAATAAAAATTTAAAATTTTGTTTTGTACTTATTATAAATATGTATAAGAAATTTGAAATCAATCAAGTAGTTAAATTGAAGAATATAAGAGTTTTTATAGATTATGATCTCAAAAATTTGAAATTTAGAATTAGTGAGTGATTCCAAGATTTGGAAGTTACTTGGATTGAAGCAAAAATTAGTGACAACAATTTAGACTTGAATATTTAATATAATCCAAATTTTGTAGTAATTAAACTATTCAACAAGGAGAACTTTTTATTAAAAGATCAACATTCAAGTTGGAGAAGGAGTGTGGCCAACGACCAAGAGATTTTAGAAGCTTATCTTGCAATTAGTAAGTCCAATTCTTTTCAGTTTTTATATTCTTGTTAATTACTTCTTGATTAAAATTTGGATATAATTTTTGTCAAGATCAATGGTTTAATAATTAATTATCGAATTTTTAATGTGCTATGGAATTTATTAAGAGTTTGTTTAAGATTTAGGATTTATTTAGGATTTTTTTTAGGATTTGATTAGGATTTAAGATTTGTCTAAGATTTTATTAGGATTTGATTTAGGTTTTAAAATTAGACTAGGATTTAATTAGGATTTTTTTAGGATTTGGTTTAGGATTTGGTTCAAATTTAGAATTTGACTAGGATTTTATTAAGGTTTGTTTAAGATTTGATTAGGATTTGGATAGGATTTATTAAGGATTACATTAAGATTTGATTAGGATTTGGATAGGAATTGTTGAGGATCACATTAGGATTTGATTAGAATTTGGATAGGATTTGTTGAGGATTACATTAGGATTTGATTTGGATTCAATTAAGATTTCTATTTTTGATATTTTAAAAATATTTCTTTAAGATTTCTTTATGTTTTTTTTATAAATTCTTAAGACCTATTATGGATTTGATTAAAGATTGATTAGTATTTTTATAATTTAATTTAAAAAAAATTAAGTTTTAATTTGAATTATTAGGATTATCTTATTATAAGTTCCATTTTTCCTTCCATAACCATATGTCTAATGCATTTTCAAGTAGACTTCACATAATACAACAATAAAGTAGCCGATTTTTGATATCTACTCTTATGCATTGCATACTCACACCAAACGTCAAAGAATGCATTAAGACATGATTGCTATCCAATAATATTTGTATCACAATAAAGAACCTTCTTGTGGAGTTTATACATCATCTTGCAAAACGACCTCAAAAACTTCTTTGTTGGATTTATACATCATGTCACAAAATCACCTCAAGAACCTCTTCACAGTACAAACATCATAGGGATAGGATGTAAAATATCTCAAATAATAAAATATTACTTGCCAAAACAAAGAAGTCTAATGCCATGAGGTTAGTTGAAGATTCAAGAGTAAAAACCAAGAATAGATAAGAGAGACACTCATAATGCTCCCACTAAACTTGGAGGCACAACTTGAGTTTGAGCCATGAAGATAGACTACTTAAAGATTGGATAGTTACTATATTAGGCAATTGTAATCTAATATAGAAAGTATAATGGTAGTGAACACAATCAAACTTGGAGTAGACTAGAGCTAATTTGGATGTCATGTATTTTCAAAGTGTGCAAAATAAACAAAGTTCATGATTAAATTGATATGTGCTACTAGTTTTAGACAATTTACAAAGTTCTATCTTGTGCTTGCTTATTAGCCCAAGAACTCAAGTAATAATATCATGAGCTTATTATATTAATTTCAAAATCACATTAAAATATATATATATATATATATATATATATATACATATATATAAGTATTTAATTTATACTTGAGATTTGTGATTTAAGAAAAATTTGAATCAATAATAGAAAAATAGAATAAAATGTACATGCATTACGATGTCTGGTTTTAAAGTTTGTAACATACAGATTCCATATAATTTGGCTTCTAAGTTATAAACAGTACCTTATCATTCTTTCTATATAAATGTCTGCAAAGTATATTCAAGCAGGAGTTAGATGTTAAAATTAATACCAATGTTTAATTTTTAAATGATATGATATTGTTAATAGTACTACAGGAAATAAATAATATAATATAAAATCTTCAAATTTTCACTTGAACATATAAGCATTTTAAAAAAATAGCCAATGAAGGATGAGTGTACAGAGGCTCTATTTAAGTAATTAGAGAGTGGCTTTGTTCGACAAATTCCCAAACACAATGTCCACATCCTCAACAATGTGGGCCACACACAATGGGCCATCAATTCTCACATGCACTAAAATAGCCAATGGCTCTCAACACCATGGAGAAATGGAGTTTCCCCGCTCAAAGCCCCTTCAGTGGACATAATCTAAAGATAAAACACACATAATAAAGGGGGGCAGAGAGATAGAGAGAGCCAGAGAATATACATTCCCCAAAACTATTCATTCGCAGGACAATTCCGCGTTGGAGGGGTCTACGAGGATTGAAGCAACAAGCTGCTCGGTCCCAAGGAACAGAATGAGCCCATATTCCACACGGAATGGTCATGGAGAGACCCCACATATTCCACCAAAACCCGAGCGCGCCATCAGGTGCTGACTGTGCCAGCCAGCCAGTCATACAACTGCTAGCGGGGATCCCGCGTCCCTTCGGAAGCGGAACGGGACTGCTACCATGACAAGTGAGTAGCATGGCGGGTGATGAAATGGCTGACGTGGACCAGGCGGGGTGGGGAGCAATCAGGGGAGAATATGCTCTGAATACTCTGCCTCTGGGGCCTGAATTGGGTTCCAGGGCGTCTCTGCTGGTGCACCTGCTGGTGCACCTGCTGGTGCACCTGCTTTCACTGTACCGGATCTCACCATGATTGGTCCAAAAACTATCGTCGAATATCGACATTCGGGTGCAGAAGTAGAAGAAGCAGAGGAGGAGGAGGAGCTGAAGATCTATTTGTTATTCCCATATTATAATGATAATTTTGTTCCTTTTGGCGGAGTTTTTTGTTCGACTTTTCTGTCTGTTTTTCTTGGGTATGTAGGTTTCGAGATGCAAGCCGGTAGAAATAGCAGGTTTTTTCTATTTTTACTGCGTGCCAGGTTCTGCTCGTGCGTTTTGAAGACCCAAAAGCGCGTGTAGCGGCGACTCTACCTGCCACTCGGTACTGCGAGGTTGGGTTATTTCGCAAGTTGCGACCCACTGACGCTTTCGCGGCTTTCAGGCGATGCGTTTCCGACAGTCCAGCCTGGGTTATTCTTTTTATTTTTATTTATTTTTCTCTTGTGACAATAGCTCCTCTGTAATGCCCCGGGTGTGGTTCTTCGCGTTTGTCCGCCTTGTCTCGTTGGATTTGAAACCTGCGCTTTCCGAGGTTCTCGTGGATGGGCCTTGTCTGGCTCATGGCTCGGTAAGTTGTCGGGTGCATTCTGGGTTAGTTGAACTGGAGGCCCAATCCGTGGGTTGTTCTGTAGTTTGTCTTCCTCAATTGCTGTGTAGATCTTGGTTTGAGTTGTACAAGAGGGTCAAGCTTGGAGGTTTGGTCTTTTTGTACATTGATATACTGTTAGTTTGAGCTAAATGTTGCGAATATATGTGATTTTGTAACGATTACTTACAGTGGACGAGTTTGTGCTTCTGGCTTGCTTGGTTTAGGGTACGTTCATTCGGTGGATGTGTGTCGGTATTGAACATCAGGTGTAAAACAATCTACAGTGCTTTGGTAGCCGGTTTGTACGTTGTGCAGTGAATCACAGCTGCCTATCGAGTCACTGTCCTAGGCTCTGTTCGCCGTTTAATGGTCACTACGCAATCTTAGACAAGTCCCTCAGTGATCCATAAAACTGGTACACTTTCGTATCTTGGGTATGTCCCTGCTTCCTCTCCACCTGAATGTGGGTGTTTTTGGTTTGCAGAGATTGGATGTGTTATAATCGAAGTATTCTGGAAAACCTGGAATTGGCTGAACTCAAGATTGTTGTGATCGACCATGGTGTTCCCCGTACAGGAAATATGTCGCAACCTCGTACTTAGAATTTGTAACAATGTTTGAAGGAGGGAACAGGGTGTGTTTGCCAGGCACTCTCTCCGGGCTTTGCTTTGGCGCCAAGCTTAAGCTGTGTCTCAGATATGCTCCACCAACACTTTGTTTGTTCTGAGATGGGCTTTGTGTAATACTTAGCAACACTCCTAACTGATATCACTGGGCTTGTGAAGTGCGACTGGCACATTCTGCAGTCTGTTGCGTTTCACCAATATACTAGGAGCTCCTCTGTGCTGTTTGTTTGAAAACCTTGTCTGCCCTAGTCTTCCCCTTCAAATTGGATTTTACATTCGCGTTTTGTATACAAAGCATCCATATGGCTTTAAATGTTTGGGAGCTCATATTGAGAGCTTTGACTTAATTGAATGTCCGATCAGCAATTTCTGTTTGAAGTCGGTTCGAGATTATTTGGTGCCTACTTTCTATTACCGGACATTGCGCTACAGACAGCTGTTTTCGAATTCGAGTGCCGCCGATTGCTTCGATTTCACTGAGCGTGGGGACCAATTTATATTACTACATGTTAGACCAGCGGGTGCAGTTGAAACATGGGATGCTTTGAGTTTTTACCCAAACGGCCCGAATATGAAGGGAAAACCAAAGACAAGAGCATTCCCCCTTCTTCTGGAGAGAGTAGTGCAACAACGGCTGTAAACTCAGGAAGCTATGTTCCATCCGAGTCAAGCATCAAGGGTGATGTCGATGCCTTTGTATCATCTGAGTTTCCTGGCAGGGATCCTCCGAGTAAACACCTGTCTCACAGTGGATCACTTCTGAAACCGAACGATCTCAAGAATTTCGCATTTCATGAGCTCAGATATGCAACGAAGAACTTTGACAGGAAATATCTCTTGGGCGAGGGTGGATTTGGTCAAGTGTTCAGGGGATCAATTAAGCATAAGCAAAAGTTTGGCGGAGGAGATGAGAAAATAGATGTCGCCGTGAAGCAGCTAAATTCCCGGGGCCAACAGGTATGTCCATCACTTATTACGTACACTGTTATTGAGATGTGATGCCCTTTGGGTATTTCGCCTTTCAAATAGATGGTTAAGCGTCAGTGCTATCCCTAAATTGAAGGATTTCTGGTTTTTTTTAGAATACTTATTCGTGATAGCAGGATATTAATACTCGAAGTAGTTTAAGTCATGACTATATGGTGTGCGGAGTCTATTGTTAATGTCAGTAACCTACTAGTGAAAGTCTTTTGCTGGATGTTGCCTTATGTAATCGGAATGGGAATGACATTCACTGGGAGCTGAGGCAGATCCTTTGTTTTGTATAAATTCGGGCAGAGATTGATGTGTATCTATTCTCCTGAGTTTTTGAGGATTTATTCACACTACTGAGTTATCAACCTGATTCTTTTCCACTTAACTAAACCCACAGAGTTATGCTGCAATGTTATGTTCGTCTCAGAATTTAGCTTTTGATTCCTCCAGTGTAATCGATTTTGAGAGGCTTAAAGAGTGGAGCTCCCGAGTTAAAATAGTCTCTCCTTCTTTTCCATTAACCTTGAATTAACCTCTTGCAGGGCCATAAGGAGTGGCTGGCGGAGGTGCATTTTTTGGGGCTGGTGGATTCGCCACATTTAGTGAAGCTCATTGGTTACTGTGCAAATGATGACGATGAGAGAGGAATACAAAGGTTGTTGGTGTATGAGTACATGCAAAACAAGGGTCTTGATGATCACCTGTTTCGACCAGGACCAGTTCCCCTCTCATGGCCGACGAGGGTGAAGATTATCCTAGGGGCAGCGCGTGGTCTTTCCTACTTGCATGAAGAGTTGGAATTTCAAGTAAGTGGCGAACTTCTTTTCTTTTCTCTTTTCTTCTCTTTTCTTTTTTTCTTCTTCTTCCCCCTTTTTTTTTTTTTTTTTTTTTTTCGGATTCTGAAATTAACTAAGTAAACCCTAGAGAATATCACCTGCAGTTTGTTGACTAAATTAGTTAGTTTTGGGTTTTTAACTTCCGACAGTGAATAATTTTGGTGTAATCACAACATTTAACGTGTTTGTTTGGTTACATTTAGGTCATTTTTCGTGACTTCAAGACTTCAAATGTATTACTTGACGAAGACTTTAACCCGAAGCTGTCGGATTTTGGGCTTGCTAGACTAGGTCCTCAAGATGGCGACAGTTATGTCTCCACTGCGGTATGATGATTTTTTTTTTTTTCTTTTTTTTTTTCTTTTTTTTTTTGTGGAAACAACCTACTTTGCTTGGTTGGCTCAGTTACTGATGTGCAATGTTGCTGAAGAAGATGTTATGGAACTGTTTATTCCTATATATGTCAAGTGCAGGACTGAAACACTCGATGATTGGATCTACGAAACTGCTTTTGCAAGGATTTATTTTAGTTCATTCTTTTATTATTATGTTGGTGACTGGTGAAAGACAGAGTGAAACAACAAGATTTTTTCAAGAGGTATCGGATGGTTTGTAAAGATTAAGTCGATTCCCGATGTGTGGTGCAGGTGGTTGGCACCGCAGGGTATGCTGCACCCGAGTATGTTCAGACCGGTCACCTCACTGTGAAGAGCGACGTGTGGAGCTTCGGTATTGTCATGCTGGAAGTGCTCACTGGAAGGAGGGTCATGGATAAAAACCGGCCAAGGAATGAACAGGTATTAATAGAATGGGCAAAACCCTATATCAGTGATCATCACAAAATCTTCCAAATAGTTGACCCTTTACTGAACGGCAGGTATCCAGTTAAAGTAGCGCAGAGATTTGCGCAGCTGGCATATCAGTGCTTGAGCAAGATTCCGAAAAATAGACCTAGAATGAGCGACATAGTGGAAAGGCTGAAGATCGTACAGGAAAGAACCTTTCAGTGGGAGTCTCCGTCAAAGACTCCATCGCAGAAGGACAGAGCGTCTATGGGTTCTCGTACTGTTAGCTCGGTACAAGAGCTTTCTAGGCCTTCAGTAGGAAGCCCTCGGGGTCTCCCACTTGGCTCGCTGTCGGCTATTCAAAGCGGCAAAGTGTCCAAGTTAAGCCCAAAAGTGTCGGACAATGCAGATGTCTCTAAGCAAATGCCGAACTTGAGCTTGGAAGGTTTCAGACATTCACCCAAACATATGAACACATCAGGGTCGGATACAAAGTCTGAAGATGCATCGGCAGATAATCCAAAGCTGGTGAACATAAGAGTTGAGAAACAAAGCCTCGAGAAAGGAGGGAATCTAAAGCATATGGGTGCAGCAAAGGAGGAGCCAAAACTCATGGACGCAACCATGGAGGAGTCAAAGTCGGTGCAGAGTGTTGTTGAGAAACCAAAGCTTCTGGTGGTAAAAGAGGAGGAGCCGAAGCTTGTGGAGGATGCTACTGAGAAACCCAAACCTGTAGTCACGTCGGGGGAAGATCCATCAGCTACAGCAGAAGTTGCTAAGCAAAGATCTCGGATTAGCTTTGACAGGTTTTCAAGAACGAGCCGAGAGAGTGGCCGGTTTAACTGGATTGCGAGACTTTCCTTCTCCCACAATTAATGCTGTAACCATGTGTAGCTGGGACGTTAAGTGCACTGAATCTGACAAATGATTTACGTAACTTCGTAACCGTATTTTGGTTATTGAGAATGTAAGAAAAATATATTTTGACATGTAGCAGGGGGTTCCTTCAAAACATTTGGTCATTCAGCTGCTTAGTGCACTGTCTTAGAACCTAGTGCAGTTTCAGTGTAGCAACCATAAGCAACCTGCCTGATTTTTCTACCTTGACTTTCTAGGGGGTAACCCATGTCGAGAAACAGCCCATGTATATGAGAAATATCTCCAATACACCCTGCTGGCGGGGACACTGGTGTGCACCTGATTGGGGTTGAAATCCTGTCTTTGGTAAAAAGGCAGTAGTGGTGTAGCAGTGATCGACGTTGAACCACGCGCTCTTGACCATGCTATCATTCACATGGCAAAATCTCTTGTATTTCAAAGCGTTATTTAGACGAATTGGATTGGGGATGTAACACTCATTACAGTTGGGAGTGCGGGGAGGTGGGTTACGTTTGAGATTGGGGTAGATTACAGAAGTTTTTGCTCGCTTTACAGAGGAGCAGGAAGGTCTCCGCAGCTGTTTGTTGCCAAAGACGTCATCGATACAAGTCCTTGACGGGTGCTATTATGAGGTGCATGCGCACGAGACCCGTTGTGGAACATAGCAATAAGTAAAAAAATGTTATTGATGGAAATAGGGAAGGTAATCTTCCGAAGTGTATGTAGGCATTGGAGCCGTGCACATTGGATTGGTGATGTCATACTCGTTTCAAAATGCAAATTGTTTACAGTAATCTCATGCGCAGAAGTACATAATGACGGTGAACGGTCCAAAGAGTAAAGAACTTAAAGAAACCAACTCCTCCGAACAATTTCTTAAAACGACTCCATAAACTTGGATCACTTGCCTCTACATTTCAGCATGTGAATACAAAAATGTGCTCCAAATCCAAGCACTTTTTGGTGTGTCAGGCCCTAAATGGAATTCAGATATCCCTTCCTCATAACACTACTCAATAATACGTATCAATTTCCTTAACAAAATTTCATCATCTTGATCTACCTTGCATTTCAAATATACTTCGTTAATGAATTAGTGCTGCTGGCAATATTCGAGATAAAACGTGACAGATTTCATGAAAAGATTGCAACACTTGAAAAAGTCTCATACATTTGAGATGCCTGTAATGCTTAGGGCTAGAAGAATGTACTGTTTGACTGCAAGGATACGCAAATGGAGGGAGGGAGAAGGAAATAAACCTAGATATTTCAAATACAAAATCCATACAAGTATGAGCTCCTTCAAACCTTTCAAGCCTTCTAATTTGCTCATTGTCTTCAACATACTAAAATTCCTTGCAGGACAAGCAGACTTGAGACCGCTAGAATAAAAACATCAAGGCATGCTCCACAAGATACATGCGGCTGACTATCAGTAATTTCATGATCTCCGGCAGCAAACCATATTTCGATGGATTCTCTTCTGGTCATGCTACATGCAGCCTGCACATAATGACACCACTCAGAACGCATGTCTACGTACTCCGAAAGTCGAAGCTTCCAGTTATGAAGCCCATGAAACAAAAGACCCAAGTGTACTTCCCAGAACTGCTTCTAACGGCAAAGCATCAGACCCCAATGATTCATTCGCGGTTTTAATAAGCAGGGCCATTGCAAGGACAACTATAGATCTCGATCAGTTTCGCTTAAGAGACTTAGCATAATTCAGTATCTCGAACACTACACTATTCGGGTACGATGGTCTAATGGGGCAAGTCTTTGAAAAAGCCATTAGAGAAGTAAACAACGTGGTAATCAGGGGATACAAACATTTTAACTCTTTAAACTTCCCCAGTGAGCAAACATGAAAGATCCAAGGGATAATCTCATGCATGTGCTCCTCCAGCGACTTTACAACAAAATAAAGACAAATCTTAAGACGCCATAGCCCTAAACCCGCCCAAACGGAAAATTGACCTCTCTGTATCGGAGTTCAACTTCTTGGACTATCTGTTGAATGACCACCTCATCAAGGTTTCTATAACAGTGACTCCTACATTCCGGAGGAAGCTGAAGAAGAGGCAGAAGAAAAAAGAAAGAAAGAAGAATAAACATGACAAAATATAAATTTTAAACAATGAGAGTTGCATACATACGTTTACGACAATGTCGCATCCTCCCTCCAGGATCTCACTTCCCGGTATTCATCATAAGCGTGATGTTGTCACCCTTCAGCAATATCCGACCCAACGGCTTCCGCGTCTTCTTCTTGAGTGAAACCTCCTCTGCCTCATCGAGAACCAGGTTCATGTACTCATCGAACCCAATGATACGACCCTCGATGCGCAGATCTTTCTGCTCGAAGAGCCATATCTGAATCCTGGACTTACTCTGAAGAAAACGGAAAATAAGGTTGATGGGCTGGGTCATAATCCGCTGCACCTTGGTCGCCATGGTGTCCGGCTTTCCAACTACCCTGCCACCGGCAAACAAGAGGAAAACGAGCGCTACAACCACGAGCTAGAAGAAGCAGACGAAGCTCTCTCACACTCTCCGCTGCGCTTGTGAGTCGCCAAAACCCTAGAGTAACGGGGCGAGAAAGCTTATGGAACAGTGGAGCTTGCAAAACACGCACAGGGAGTCTACGATTCCCAAGTTTAGGGTTTCGACTCCAAAGTGAGCTTGCCATACCTATTACTTTTTCAAAAAGTTGTGAAGGGACTTTCTTCTTGCTTTTTCCTGCACACTCTAATTATAAACATTTCGTTTTGTATTGCACATTGCCTGTACATGAAAAGGAAATTTCATGTTTGGAAGTTATTTTCTCTTTGGGAATCATCATTTCTTACAGGAAGCTGAATGGAGGTGAGTGGTTTTTTTTTTTCAAGAGTAGAAATTTACGTTTTGCTCAGCTTTTTCTTGAGCTCAGTATCTGTTTAGATACTGATAATGGCTGTGTTCTTGGATGATTTTGAAAAAAAACCTAAATTGGGTTTAGAACAATTGCGAAGATTACTTCATTTATTGTACTAAAAGAGCGTAGAAAGAGATGTTTGTTGCGCATCAATTATATATTTTGCTCCAAAATCAAATTAACAAGCCATGACCATGTTGGGAATTTCTCCATAGTTGTTATTATATTTAGATGAAAAATATTCATTAGCCAAACGAATGAATGCGTACTTGTATTCTCATCCGCTAGGGTTTAAGTTTCTAGGGTTTAGAGAGTTCGTAGGAGGGAGAAATCGATCGGAGCTGTGGCCATTGTAATCGCAGTTGCCGATTGCGTATTGTAGAGGACCTCTTCGGATTAGAGACAAGTTTTGCGGTGTTTGTGAGACAATTTGAGACATTCTAGGCCAATTGCGATGCGGAGCTCTCGAAGCGCAGGCAATGCGCTGCGTAGATGGTGCTACACTCTTTCCTCACCCTCTGTCGCGCTAGGAAGAAATGAGAGGTTACGTGCCCCAGGTTTTCCGTGTGGAGATGTTCGGGAGTACATCGTGAGTGCAGCTAGCGCAGGCGCGTCATCGTGGGTGCGCAGTTGCGTTTCATCGCATCTGGTAGCAAACTCCACCCAGCCGCGGCAAGATTTCTTTAGAACTTTCTCGGAGGCAGCAGTAGCAGAGGAGCCAGCAGGCGAAGCAGGGAGCCCTGCGGTCGAGAGCCTTTACAAGGAGTTAAATGATTCGATTCGACAGAAGTGCTTGCCGAAGGCTACATTGCTGCCCTCATTGTTGAAGAATTGTGCTTCCCCTGCAGATGTGAAGCTGGCGTTGGATGCCGTTGATCGTCTGAGGAGAGTGAAGGCCGTTCAAGGTCAGCAGAAGACGAATTACAATAAGAATATTGCGCAGCTGATGGTGGAAGCTTGCATACGGTCGGGGGATCCGCTCGCTGCATTGCCAACTTTGATGAAAAGAAATGTTTATGGATTTACTCCTTCTCTGGATCAGGGCCATCTGCTTCTGGAACACGCTTTTGGACAGAAAGACACGAAGCTCATGCTGAAGGTACTGAGGACTATGGTCACAAATGATATTTTTCCAACCCCAGTGTCAGCTGAGTTGATTATTCGCACATGCAAAGATGCAGGTAATACAGAGCTGTTATTTCAATTGGCGAAAGAGATGCGTGGCAACGGAGTTTCTTTAAAGAAACATCTCTATGACATGCTTATTGCCACCGCTGCTAATGTTGGTGATGTGAAACAATTATACCAAGTTCAGCAGTGGAGGGAAGAACAAGGAATTGAGCACACGACAGCTAGTGCATTTGCTCTGGCTAAAGCATTGGTGCTGGAGGGAAATGCTGAAGATGCTGCGAAAACAATTCTTCATCACTGTAACGATGCTGAAAAGCGTAACATTTACCTTCAGATTATGGTGAAGGTCTGGCCTCTACAAGTTGGAGCCAAGGTTGCTGAGGAAGAGAAACATGCTCTCTTAGAAGACTTGAAAAAGAAAGTGGCCATCATGTGTGAGAGCCTGGTGCAATCTGGTTGCAATGTGCCCGTAGATGTGAATGAAGATTTTGCCAAAGGAGCAGGCAGCAAGAGTAAGGCAGAAGACGAAGTTTGGACTGGGGGTGCTTCATCCTAGGAACTTGCGACTAGATTTATCATGAATACTGGTACGTGTATCACACGGTTTTATGGTTCCAAACAGGTTAATGTGTAGTCCATCGTGTCCACTTGAGATTATACAAATTGAAGGGGATGTCTTCATCTTAGTTAGCAGAGACACGCAACTGCAGCGTTGGGCGAGACTGGGGTGAGAGCTGCACTGCTTTTAAGCTATTCACCTATTCTTCAAGGAGCTCCTTCCTGACCTCTCTTGCTGCATCCCCTGCTGGTGATATCACCATCAAAATGGTTATGTAGCAGCATTGCTCCAGCAATATGGAATCTGCAGTGCTCTCGAAAAGTCCCATTAAAATGTAAACGAGCAAAGCCACAATAAAAGAGGGATGTATAGGACAAGGTAATTCTGCTGCTGAACCCGTTTCAGCGTTCATCGCTTTTCTTTCGCCATTTAAAAGTCAGTCTATGCACACACAGAACTCTGAAACTCCCTTAACTTTTTCTTGGCATGTTTTGTGCAGTACTTTTGATGCGTCAAACTCCGAGTTGAACTTGAAATAATAGATTTTTCATTCCTGCTTGTTGGCTATTTGATTGTTTTTTCTAGATGCCTGAGGCAGTTGATTCGCAGTTGGTATGGTGCGGGTTCTCTAATTCGCATGCTTAATCTCTGCTACAGTATATTTTTTTGTCTCTACCTGCCAATCTCTGTGTGTAATTTGCGAGTTATTATGTATACGGTCGCTCCCTTTCTGAAGATACAATCCTAAATGTCGATTTGTTTCTTTGCTTTTCACTAGCAATGATTACAGAGTACCACCATCTTTTATTTCATCTTTGTCTAAAAGAGCTATCCGAATCCAAGTTAATTTTTACCATAATTATTCCCGGCGTTTTTGTTAGGTCTATTGAATGCGCAGTCAGCATAGAGATTGACTAATTGTGATTCTCGAAAAGGTAACAATGTCAGCTTATTTTATTGTTCTTAGCTGCGCTTTTTAACATAATATTACAACATGAATGCACTGAATGTTTTGTGTATGCATAATGGTGCCTTGCCTGATTAATACACCTAATTATTATTATTTCTCGCGTAGCTGATAATAGTTGTTTCTAGGTGGTAAACTAATGACCTCGCTTCTTGCATGATTAATATAAAAAATAAAAGTAAAAATAAAAATTAAAAAGGAAGAAAAAAAATCGTTATATTGTTAAAATTAAGTGGGGAATAAAATCCTAATTCTGAAATTCAAATACAGAGATCACATTAGTCTGTGGAAGGGCTTTCTACCCCACCATCGTCAACCCTTCCATGGGCTCACCTGGCTAACCAAATTGACGATATCTGCATTGCTCTTCACCTGAATGTAACGCTTTTCCTCATGTAACATGCCACACGAGATTTCGACATTGGGCAGGTCCTTGCAACCTGTTTCACCAGGTTCCATGAGCTGAAGTGCCTCAAACGATGAATAGCTCCACAGGAAAGTAGAAAAAGATAGATCTCGTAATCGGGGTGAGTGACCGGTTTTGATTAGAAGAACTTGAGTTAATTGATTGTAAATCACAGTGGCTGGTTGATAGTTTGGAAGTCTAGTCGAAAAAAGGTGGAGTTGTTCAAATTATCAAATAATCACTTTTAGTGACAATTGCAAAGATTTTCAAGGAAGAAGGCACACCGGTGTGCACACGTTAGGTAGCTTGATGAGCATGCAACTGGACGTGGGGGAAATATAAAGGAAGATTTGACCTAGGTTATCATTTCACCAGTTTCAAGATCAGGCGGTGAGATAAACCCACGTGAAACCCTATTAGAAAAACCAACCGCAAGAGATTGACAGTTTTGAGAGAAATGAGTTGTTGATTCCAACATTCTTCTTTCAACCCTTGAAGAGTTGAGGTTATGGTACAAGATTTCTGATGATTAGCAGCTGCTTGGCAGTGTCTGTACAGGAATGGTACATCTAACTATAGCCTATCGTAAAATCATTCAGTCGTGTTTTAATAACCTTGTAGAAGAGCTCACGACACACAAATGACGGTGCTGCTTCAACAAAGCCAACGCTGATTCTATCCGCTATCCTTTGAGCTCCATGTACACAGCAAGCAGCCCGCATTGCTGTAGGGTTAGTGGGGAACCCTCTTAAGCACTGAAAGTGGCAACCGATGTGCTTTCCTGCATGTTGTTACATTGCATGCGTACTAATTCCTGTGAATCTGGTAACACTAGCAACCATCATCGCCGAGAGCACCAACGCTGAAAGCAGCACCGTTTTTATTATTATTATTATTATTATTATTTATTGACACAAGTAAAGAGAAACTTTACTGCATATAAAATAAGAATACAGTCGAACTGGCCAGGTCCGGCAAGCTCCAGTCACTGACAAAGCTGTGTTAAGACACATTAAAATATTCTTTGACTAAAATATTTAAACGGTATATACATTTACCAATAAAATACAGCGAAGAAATATTATTACATAAGAAGCACGTAGCGAAATTAATTTAATTTTAGTCCAAAATTCTATAATTTTATTTTGGCTTAAATAATTAGGTTATAAAGGATATTTTGGTTTTTGATTTTTGGTTTTTTTCTTAAATTGAAATGTGCTAAAAGAGTTTACCCCACACAACCCACCAAAATAACTAGTTTCCTTAAATTTCACTGTTCACAAACTTAACAGAAGAATATAGCAGAATGGCGATTGTTCGGAAGGAGGGGGTATGTATATGTGTGCGTTGGATTGAGGGAATCAATGCGGGGATCTAACTCATACACATACCATCCAATTCAAAAAAACAGTTGGAGAAGAAAGAAGGGCACATGAAGGGCGAAGAAGAGAATAGCCGACAATCTGGCCATTAGTATCCACGCCTGCAATTCGTCAGAGATCTGACACTATGTGTAGCGTTGCTTGCCACAGAATCACGTCGAAGCTCAAAGATGACGCAGCAGAGTTTTGGTATGCAGACCAGAAACGTGGAGATGCAGATGTGTCGGCTGGAGCAGGACTTTGAGCACTCAGAGAAAAACAAGGAAAAAAGAAAAGTAGAGGTTCTGAAGTTGTAAAGCTATGGTGCAGGAACAGGGATGACAAGAAGGATGGAGCGCCTTCCGACAACGTGGGTCTCACCTTTCATTAACTGCGCGTAACCTGAATGTCCTTGACTTTGGGCGACAGCGCAGCGCAGGCCCCAATACCATTCCGTGTGGCCATGACTGAGCTGGTGATCGAAGACGGATCCTGAGCGACGACCTCCTCGTTTTTCAACTTTCAATTCCGCCAGTTGCGGTGGGATCTGTTCAAAGGAGTGGCGTAGCAAGAGTGGCCTCACCGTCTTTCTCCTCAATAGCTTAGAGATAATTGAGGATGGGAGGCTAGATTTCGAGACAGTTGTCATCCATCGTGAAATAGTTCGCCTACGAGGGCTTGCGTCTTGCGAGACTCACGAGATGCACCTGTTGTGCCAGTAGGTATTGGGTCTAGTGCTCTGCTGTAGGTGTGGAACAGCAGATGAGTAGAGGCGATCTGATCGGGCTGTGGGGAGACCTAAGCTAGACGTTGGTAGATGCGCATCTGCGCGGTTTGTTGTCGGGATCTGCTTCGCGTTGCGGGGGCGAAGTGGACTCAGGGATAAATGGTCCTGTTTCTCTGAAAGATAATAGCAACCATTGGGGAGACTGTACATTTAGAACAACCTGATTGTGGACAACGTTATTCTCGTATCGCCGTAGCTCGGGCATAGACTTCTTCTTCTTCTTCTTCTTTCTGTTTTTTTCCCTTCCTGTTCGTTATTTTGTGTTATCGGGTGTGTTGTTTGTAGAAATTAGAACAGGATTTGTAATTTCCAGGGCATTCTGAGCAGAACGAGATGGTAGCTATCAAAATTCCGCCGGAAGAGGGGCAGCCTGTGCCGCAACCTAAGCCTCATGTGTTGATGCTCACCATGCCCGCTCCTGGGCACCTTCTTCCAACCATCGCGCTGGGGAAGTCTCTGGCGAGGCAGGGAATCAAGGTGACGTGCCTAAGCAGCGGCACGGTCTCAGTTGGTCTGCGGCGTAATGTGGAGGACGAGTTTGACCAGCTGGACATGACACTCGGTTCGGTAGTGGAGGACCCTGTCGCGGAGCCCGAGCATCCCACCAAGTTGTTTTCGTGGTTGCAGAAGCTGAGCTCCGAGGAAATGGTGGAACATGCGGAGGCAATTTTCAATGGTCTCACACCCAGACCGTGTTGCTTCATCTGCGATGTCTTCATTGGCTGGGCGCCCATGCTGGAGAAGAAGATAAATCTGCAGCGGCATTTCCTTATCACCATGTCCGCAGCGTCTCTCGCGTTCATGTTCGCTGTAATTCATTCCTCTTCATAGTGCTCGGATTAGCTCGTGCGATTGCTCGCTTCCATTCATCTGAGCTCATGTTGTCCTTCACGAGTTTTATCCAATTTGATGGAGCCATGATAATGTTGCTTAGTAGGTGACCATCGCTTGGCTCAGGTGCCGGAATTCTCTAAGCAAGGTCTTCTACCGAGGGATTTATGCTCAGACTCCAGAAAACTCGTCGTGCCCGGGTTACAGACAGTTCCCGATTCCGACATATGGGAGTATTTCATCAAGGGAAGTCCCTTCCAGATGAATGAGATGATTTGGGTTCTGGAGAACTTAACTGAATCGATGGTGAACTCGACGTATTTGGTTAATAGCTGTGAGGAGCTCGAACCCGGTGTTTTCGAAGCTCTAAGAGAGCCAATCCCATTCACGGGAGAGGTAAGCTAAAATCTCACACTTCAAAGCTTCTCAACCAATTCTCTTGCTAGATACAATATCTGAGGTTCTATGCCAGCATCGTCTTCCACGCCATTCTGATGCACAACAGTAATGCGTTCACAGAGCGCCAGAGTTCTGCCAATAGGGCCATTGGAAACATCCTTTGCAGTCAAAGATAGCGAGCGCAATGAACACAATCCCCTCGGAACGGTAGCCCTCGAGAAGGAGCAGAAGCTTTCAGGCGAAGTTGAACAATGGCTGGACAACCAACCGTCGGGCTCGGTCCTTTACATTGCATTCGGCAGCATTTTCTCCCTGCCAGCCGAGCAGATTCGGGAGGTCGCACACGCGCTGGAAGCCAGCGGACAACGCTTCTTGTGGATTCTTCGACCACCTGAAACACCCCAGGTCATGGTCTCGAAGCAGAACTTCAAGGACGAGCTCAAGGATCTACTTCCTTCAGGTTACCCTCCTAACTTGCGCGAAATCTTTTATACCACATCTCACTCGTTCATATCCCACTTTCAACTCCAACAACTCCATTTCTCACTTCACAACTCCAACAAATACATGGACAGGATTTGAGGAGCGAACTCGCGATCGAGGCAAACTGTACAGCAGCTGGGTGATGCAACCCACCGTTCTAGCGCACCCCGCAGTTGGTCTGTTCATGAGCCACTGTGGCTGGAACTCGATTCTGGAAGCCGTCTCGACGTGCACTCCCATAATCGCGTGCTCCTGTTTCGTGGACCAGCATGTGAACGCGAGGTTCGTCGTCGACATCTTCCGCATCGGCTCGGTGGCGAAGAACCCACAAGGCAAGTATGAGCGAGGCCACATGGAATCCGTGATAAGGAACATGATGGAAGGGGAAGAGGGCAAAGCTGCGAGAAACAACGTCACCAAGCTCAACAAAGTGCTTCGCGACGCTGTGTCGCCATCGTCGGGGTCTTCCGCGAAGAACTTGCAACAATATGTGGCGGAGATCTTCGCCATGGCCAAGGCCCAAGCCTTCCTCCAGTCTTCGTAGTCTTTATTTGCCTTCACTTTTATATTTCAGTATTGAACTAAGCTGTGCAGATTAGTGTCTAGTGGACCCCCTTTAGTGGATGATGAATCTCTTGGAATCCTTGAAAGTGTTTTCAGTTGTGTGCCAAGCTTTTGGAAACTATATCATTGTGACACACAATACCATGTTGTGATTCACATTTGGTTGGCAATTATTTGTTATTTTTGTTCCTATAATGTCATGTTTTGTGCATGTGTGTGTGACTGTGTGTGTGACTTTGGTATGTTACTTGCAATTGTTGAATTTTTTTAATAGCCAATGCATACTTAACAATGTGTTAGGTTGTTGTGTGCCCCAATAAGCCATATCAATGGATTAATTCTTTTGATACTTGTTAGAAATAACCATGTCATGACCTTTTCTTCCAGCTTTTAAACATTCTTTTGTGTGGTTGATTTCTACCAGCTTTTGAAGGAGGATCTGAAAGCAACTCTCTTAAAGTTGCAAATAATGTACCTAAGTTTGTGTATAATATACCACTGTTGTCATGTCCTTTGTGGCCTTTTTGCCTTACAACAAATTTACAACATTATCTAAAGGTCCAAAAGTTATTCTCAGGATGCCTTAAAAAACTGAAGAAAATAAAAGTAGATATTGTTGGTGAAGTTTAACATTTGAAACATTAAAAAAAAATGCTTACATGTAGGTTGGATTTATATTTCTTTTTCGATATACCACAAGGTTTGTCAAAATTTTCTAAAGTGTTGCGGTTCTACAAAAAAACCTCTACATGACTTCTTTCTCCATGACAAAATTAATGTTTTTTTTTAAAATAAATAGTTCTCTTTCTATAATGTAGTATTACTTCAAGATTTCCTACTCTAATTGTACTTAAAAAAACTATTTTGGTATTTTATAGCTTAGAAAAAAATCTATCCTTTGATCCTGTTTCTTAGCATGTAGCAAAAATAATGCATAAAGATTTGTTGAGATTTTTATGTTTATTTTAAAAGAATTACTTACTAAATGCATTTTAAAATTTTAATTAGAACTTAAGCAACAATATCTACTTTTATTTTCTTCAGTTTATTCTAAAAAAAACATTAATCAACATTAATCAACATTAATCAACACATCAGTGACGAATAAATAATACATTGTGTACTGAAAAGTGATAAATTAAATATTTTTAAAGTGATAAATTAAATAGAAGGTTTTTAAATAATCTATTTAATTTATCACTTTTCCGTACACAATGATTTAGATGAACTCGATATAGAGTTTTAAATATACACATAATTTATAAATTAAAGCAGGAAAAAGTATTAAAAATGTTTATATATCAAATAAAAAATTTTCAAAATATAATATTTGGATATTTTATTATATTCCGAATATAGTATATTATATATTATATTATAGTCCGAATATCAAATTTTGATAAAATTATTTATAGTTATATATTTATATTTTTTCTTTTCATAATATATGTTGCTTTTTTTATGAGTACATATATTTACATTCATCTTGATTCTAAAATATAACATTTAATTAAAATAGTTTGATTTTCATTTACTACATATATAGTTCAGTTCTAGATACAATATGTGGATCCTTACTAATTTAAAGATAAATCATGTTATGGACAATTGGCCACGTTCAATGCAAAGGTTGGAATGACTTTGTTAGATTATTGAAGAATGATAGTATTATTTTGTACTAAAATTTGGTATGTCTTCTTTACAAATGTTTTTCTTCATCCAACTCTGTATACCTCCTACTTGACCTTCTGTTTAAAATATTTATATTTATAAAAATGGTTGAGTTTTTTAGTTTCTTAGATTAGTTGTATTTGATTAGTTGGGTATTTAAGAATTTAATATCTATATTTTTGTTTATCATCTTTTCAGAATAAAATACCTCTTTTTCGTTGGGACATGATAGGATTTTTTTTTACATAATTAGAATTATAAGAGTACAAGTTATAAAATATATTATTTATCATATTACAACATGCATACTGGATTTGAATTAAATCTAAATTAAAAATTAAAAACATGCAACTTTTCATTGACTTCAACACGGGTTTTCTTAGAAGTTTAAATTTAAAAAACGCAAAACCCTTGTTGTTGCAATGTTTTAATTAGCCTACACTATTTAGTTACCAATTTTTCTACTTCTTTAGAGACATAGTTCTCAATCAAATCCAAGCCAATATTTTTATTGCAACCAGTTATAATAAATATTGATTCTTCTGATGCTCAAATTAGTTTTAAGTGCAAACTAGGTTTTTTTTGGCAGAGTGGACTGTGTTGTTTAGATTTTGAATGTACCCTAATATCACATTTGACATGAGAAGAACTTTTGCAATTCTAAACAAAAGAATCTAAATAGATTTTGTAATTTGAAATTGTCCATTGAAAATTATTTTCAATATATACTATATTTTCAGCTTCAACTTTTGTGAATGAAGTTAAATTAGTTGTTTCTACTAGATAATACAATCATGGTTTAGGTTATTTTCATCAGAAAATACATGTACAAAATGTGATTTCAAAATGTTTTTTTTAGCACAATTACATAGTCTAATTACACTGGATTTCTAGCATGAACAAAGTAACAACTACCTTATTATCCAAGACCACTTGACTTGGATATAATTGTGTACTTTGGTTGGCTACTATACTTGTATGATACTACTACAACTTACACAAGATCCAAATAATGTAATGTTTATCATTTTCAGACGCTTAGATATGTTAAGTTTGATACAAGTTGCAAACGTTTTTTTCAACAAAAACTTGAAATTTTTTATACTCATTCTATGCATTTCTTGAAATATTTTAATGTGGGTATTGCTAGCCTATATGCAAAATAGGAATGATTTAAACTGAAATTAGGAACATTTTCCTGTTGTTAATGCAATCTTTAATTGACAATACCTAATTCATTTACCATCTGCAACATTGTCTTCTAAACATGTTGGCAAAGATAATACATATATATCATCTAAAATTACCATTAATTTCTTTATTTTAAAGTTACATTTACAACATTCATGTAAATGTTTATCTCAAAATTTTAATTGCAATCTATATTTCAAACATGAAATCTAGATGTAATTAAGTACCTAGAAGGAACTTACATTCGTTTGCCATAAATAAAAACTTGGGTACAAGTTGCAAGGAAAAGTGAATTGTACATGAGTAAATAAATGTACATTGAGAATCGTATCCAATGCAAAAGCTTTTATTAGTAACACCCAACAGTCTCACACATTTTTTTGTTTTATTTTAAAAATAAGCAATAATGCATGTCACGAAAACAAACTGCAGCAAGTGTGTATGTTACATTTAACCAATTAATTTTGCAAGTCTACCATGGACTTTTTCAAAACAGCAGAGGAATTTCATGAACTTAACAACAGGAAAATGAAAATGATATTAATAGTATTAAATTGGAGAACACACATTATTGTTTTTTAAATATTAAAAAGGCACATTATTTTGTGGTCCAAAATAGTTTTCACTCGTTTTGTGCAACAAAGTGCCATCCCGAGAAAGTTTCCTAAGTCGGTGTTGTCCAGGGTTCCAGACAAAGCATGTAACCAACGTGGGATCGTAACGGGAACCAACAAGAGAGCCATTGGGAACCAAATGGCGTCAGTGCCAGCGAGGAAACGCCAAGCTGGATCCAGTCATCGTCTCGAATGACACGGCACCCAATCAATATCCGACAGGTGGACCCAGCGAAAGGTTTAATTTTTCCAGGGATTGGAAAATGGGGAAACAAGTTCCTATTGATGGGGACAAAGGTTCACAAATTAGATCAAGTTCTCTACGCATGAGAACGAAAGCTTTCAAGGTTGTGTCAACATCCATGTTACGCATGTATGATGGTGCATGTGGATAGTACTCCTTTTGTTTGATTTCGGTGAGGACTGGGAAATGGTTTTGAATTTTGACTACTTCTCGCTAGTGCTTGCTTGCTTGCAGCTGCTGGCTATGGAGCTAAGCAAGATCTTCGTGCTTTTGGCGTGGAGGCTACTGTGTCCCCGTTGCAGTGGGACCTTGGTGCTCAGAGCAGACGGCACCATACATCGTCTTACTTCCTGTCTTCCATTCCGTCGTGTTCGTTTTTTTTTTTTTTTCACTAAGAAGCCTAGGAACGGCTCCAACCGCGGCAGTTGATCGTCGATGCAAATTTTTCTCTGTCACCGCCAGTTCGTTGTGAAATCTCTTAGTGCAATGGTCGGGCCCGCACATCTGATCAGGCCCGAATTTAGTTCCTTTTTTTATATAATATATATATTTTTAAATCTGGAAGTCGCGTTAGGCAATGACTGTGACAGCAAGAGGCTCGTATTGCACGGCCGTCATTGACGAAGTCCTTGGATGAGGTCGTGCATCTTGTTTCGTTGTGATCTAATTCAGGCCAGGTCGCTGGTTTCATGACGAGTCTTACGACGTTCAAGTAGGAATGGTTGTTTATAGCGCGTCCTGGCCAGTGAGAAGGCGGGGCCTGATGAGGACACATTCAAGCTTCGTTGTCTTGGCATATTCCAGATTAGCTGTAGTCGATGTTGTCTCTCTGGCCAGAATGCTACCGGAGGTGGAGGAAGCTTGAAGGAGACAATAAACCAGGCAAAATTGCACGAGGTCAAGAGAGTCACCTGTTTAGGTGCAGGTGAGGTAGTGGATCGTAGCGAATAATCTGGAGGAGTTGGAGGTGTCCTTGTTGGATCGAAGGTTTGAGAGAATAGAGAAATTGGCGGTTGAGGCTTCTGATTCCTGCTGTTGATGGTGATCTGAATGAGGCGAATTGCAAGATGCAAGCATAACGTTTTCTGGGCAATTATTGTTGTTAGATTGTAGAGAGCCAATATTGAAGAGATGGAGACTATAAATGTGGAGAAGGTGCCGCGGAAGGAGCTCATGCAGCTATGCACTGACCACAAAATTCGCACGGCAGGAGTCAAGGTATAGTTCTTGAGTTGAGTTATTTATTCTTGGCAGTCTCTGCAGCTAATCGCAACATCGCAACATCGATCTTGACACGTTGCAAAGATCGCCTCAGTAGGATTTCGCTGTAATTGAAAAGTCAATAATTTTGGCCTGTCATCATCTGTTCGATGATGACTTGGGAGTCATTCTGATGAGATTTTTTGTTCGGTTCTTTGCAACTTTTACGCTCATGCTAGGGATTATGTTGTACGGTGAGAGTTCTTCGGAGCTGCTATGCAGTGAGCAAACATGTTAGGGTGTTGTGATCAATACGGTTCCTTAAATGTTTTCCCAACTACAAAGGGGGAACTGATCATGATGTCGTGAAGGAGGGAACGTGAGGCTTATGCATGTTTTATGAAGACAACCTAAATTGAGGACTGCTGTGACTTACAGTGTTCTAAAGATCATAAATTGTTGCATCGTCGTGAAATTGCTTCGTTTATAATGAAGCTGAAAGGAGACTCCCTCAAAAAAGATATTCTTCACACGATGGTTCTAATTCTTCCGTTGCTTTATAAATTGTACAGCAAGATGAACTTATTCGTTTGCTGCAAAAGAAGTTGCAGTCTCCAGCATCCACTCCGCCCAGGTACTTTTTCAGCGTCTCGTTCCCTGCAACGATCTTGACTTCTATTATAATCATCAGCTGGCCGTGGTAAATATGTGTCTCAGGATTATTGAACAATCCACCTCCAGAAGTCTAGGTGGTGGAACATGACGATGATGCTTTAGTGCACATCTACTTTCCTGCTTACTGATAACATGTAATTTGTCTCTGAAACAGAATGCCAAAAGCCCGCAGTCAGATGTCAAGTATCGAATCTCCGCCTATGTCTCCAAAGCCCAAAACACACAGTCGGACTTCGAGTACTGAATCTCTACCTACCTCACCGCAGCCTAAGGTACGAAGTCAGTTGGGTGTTGACCCACACACTCCACCAAAAGACCCGAGAGGGAAACTTGCCGAGAAGTCCTCGGGTACGAGATCAACAGGCCTAGGTCGGAGCGATCGTTCTCTTTTGGTATGAAATATTTCTGCCGTGTTCCTTCGATCTAACTAACGCTTTCCTGTGCTAGACTTCATTCTTTATTGCATCCTTCTCATGACGACTATTACAATCGTTGACAATTCAATCGGCGCGGAATATTCCGTCCGGATTGAATGTGTCCATGCATTGTAGAATAGCGGTTCATTTATTGTAGAGAATTACATAAGTACTGAAAAGTGATAGACTGCCTTGCATATCTTCATTATCCAGCGCATTATCTCTTGATCGTCTTAGAGAATGATTTTCGGTTCTGATGTTCAGGACAATCCCTCTCGAAGAAATTCATCTGAACAGATTAGGAAGGAACCTTCATCAGATTCTGGACTGCCCCGAAAACCGACATCGACAAAGACAGCTTCTACACCAGCACAAAAGTCTCCGTCGGATCTTTTAAGGAAGAAGGCGAGTACATCGTCCGTAATTGGCAAGCTAGCACAGGATAGGCACTCCAAACCAACTGATGAATCTTCTTCGAGGAGCCGCCATGTATCGTTTTCTGAAATCGGCAAGCCAGCACAGGAAAGGCGGCCTAGGCAAGGTGATGGGTCGTCACTTAGAACCAGGAACAATATTGAAGGTCCCCGACAAAGTGCCAGGGGTACATCATTGGCAGGCAAACGTCCTGGTGAGCGTTCTTTAGGTCTCTCGAAGATCAATGAAGCACGGAAACCTCGGACAAACGCTGATGCCTATTCTGAAGCAGCGACGAGTCCCCGAGCATCTGAAGCGGGTGATTGCGCAAGTGTCATTGATAATAGCGACTTATGCTCGGTATATAGTTTTTGCAGTGTCTCGGAAGTCGCTACCGATGCTGGACAACATAACGTAGAGGAAGACTTTGATGTAGATGACGGTCGTAGCGTGTCGAGCGAGCCGGCTTCAAGTTTTGCTTTACGGGCCAATAGGTTAACTCTGCGCACGAGTACATTGGGAAGTAAGATGGACCAAAGCGTGTGTTCTTCGTGGCAGACTGCGCACGGAAGAGATTTCTTAGATTCTTCAGTAAAAAGTAGTGCATTGAACAGAGAAGGTTTAAAACTCACCGAACTAGCAAAGGATAGGGAGGACGAGTTTTTTCATAATCTAAAAGACACTGACTCTTTGACACGCGATGCAACAATTCCCGATACATTGTTAGATTCCCTTGCTGAGAACCCAGGAAAGATAATTAGGGCAGAGGGACAAAAAGAGGAGTTTGAGAAGTTGTGCATGCCTGATTCCTCGACAACATGCTCGAAGGAAAACGAGATCGCAGCTTCTGAAGGTACTAAGAGAGAGCACTTACATTCTAGCACTTCTGAAAAGAACGAAGCTGCACTTGCAGCAGGTCCTTCTGCATCTGAATCAGAAGGTAATTTGTCAACAGAGCGTGAGATATCACCTCCGTCTGGAGTCGAAGCGATTACTCACAAAACTGAGGCGGCAATTAAAGCGGGCCACTCTGCATCAAAATCAGGAGGCAATTCGTCCATGGAGCCTGCCCCTGGGATTGCGGAGATTATTCAAACAAGTGAGGCTGCAATTGCAGCGAGACTCCCTTTGTCTAAATCAGGAGTCGATTTGTCCATGAGGCGTGAGATGTTACCTCCGCCTGGAATCGAGACGACTACTCACACAAGCGAGACTGCAATTGCAGCGGACCCTTCTGCATCTGAATCAGGAGGCAATTTGTCCATGGAGCGTGAGATATCGCCTGCGCCCGGGATTTCGGAGACTATTCAAACAAGTGAGGCTGCAATTGCTGCGGGCCTTTCTGCATCTGAATCAGGAAATAATTTGTTTAAAGAACGTGAGATGTCACCTTCGCTTGAATCGGCGGCGGTTGTTCAGACAAGTGAGGCCGCACTTGCACCAAAGACAAACAACGTAGATTTGGCTTCACCCTCCAAGGTTTCGGATTCTTTCGTTGCGACGATGGATTGTCAGCATGAGAAGAATACTGAGCAGAATTCTAACACTGTGCATTCCGATGTGACTTGTGATGAGTTCAATTCAGATCACCCAAAGGTTGAGCACGCTGTGGCCTGCACCAGTACTCAAGAGAGATATACTGCTCCTGTTGTAGAAAAAGATGCACCAGTTGCGAACCCTGAGCATGATTATAAGACAACGGTATCTTTAGGTATTCCTCAACAGCATACTGAGGTGACACATCCTGCAGCTGATGTGCGTCCTGTAATCTTTGTTTCTCAGACTTTGCCAGCAACAGGCGAGAAGGCTCTATTTGATGCAGATTGCCATAAGTTTGATCCAGGACATCAATCCATTGAGCAGGTTATCAGGGACAGCAATATTTATGAAGTGGGCAATAATACTGTTCTAGCGCCGTGCGCATTAGTGGCAAATTTTGAGAGCCAGGATGCAACATCGGCACCTTTTGGAGTGTATCGACAGGAAATTGAGATGGCTACTTGTGAGGTGCAACACAGAAACACCGACTCATTTCAAGTAGATTTCAAGTTCATAGGCGAACAAAACTTCGAGAAGGGCAGTTTAATTGATTGCGCAATGAAACTTCAGAGAGATCGGTCTTTCGACGATCAGGAGATAGGTATTTTTCAGGCGAGAGAAGAGAAAGACGTAAGGCTCAATGACTTGGGAGAATGTTCGATTTCTTCTGCGATTCGGGATGAAGCGCCTCATTCGGTTGTACCGCATAGAAAAACTGACCCTTCCACTACTGATCGGTTGGGCAAAGATGATTCTTATGGTGTTGCCGTCGTCAGTGTTGGAAAGCGTTCTTTCACAGAGTATGAGCCCCTTCTTCAACCTGACATACTGGACACGACATCAATCGCGCCAGTTCACGTCAACCTACCAGAATCACATATCAAACCAATCTCCTTCGACAGCACGATCGGCTACGATCCTCCAGAGCCACAGATCATGTCATTTACAACACGCTCTCCAGATAACGAGCGAGAGGATTCTGATATCAAAATGAGGGACGGACCCTGTGCAAGAGATTGTGGACAATTACCTGATTTTAACAAGGTGAGTGATTTATGGCCTTTGGAGCCAAATTCATCTCAAATGGGCAAGCAATAGAAATTGATTGGCCATGGAACAGTTGCCCTCTTGATTTGTTCTTATGTGTTCTTCTAATTCTTCAATTCATGGATTTTTCTTTAAGTAGTAGATTGAAGAATATCAAATCCTTCTTGCTTTCAGGACGGGCGTGAGCTGAAGGTTAATCTTCTGCAGGACAAACGCGAGAATATATACCAAAGACTTGATATAATACAGGGACACTGGTGTTTAGCCTTTTTTAAAGCGAAGATCCTAAAAACTATCTTGGTTTCAGGACGAACGTGAGCTGAAGGTTGACCCTCGGCAGGACAGACGCCAGAAACCGTTAGTGCTGTGAAGAGGATTTCCATCCTGAGTTTTACTTTGGTGCCTCCAATGGCCATCATCAATATTTGAAAATCGCAGATACCAGAGACCATGACAATGAAGGATACTAGTGCTGGTAAATGAAGCAGAACTTTCATAATGAAACTGTCATCCTGAAACCTGGGTCATCAGGCCTGGGGAGGTGCACCACACTAAAAGCATCACGTGTCCAGCCACTTTGGCAGATAAGATTGATAGGAATACTCTGAACTAAATTTGATCTTACAGCCAATAAGTTCGGCAGAATTTCTAATCGACAATGTGGACTGCCAACAGGCTTGGAGTCTACCAGCGCCGATGGGGGGGGGTTCCTGTGAGTTGGAACGTCAATGTCGTGTGCTTTGGAGAAGCAGACCCGTGTTTTCTACCCTGTAAATATTCCAGAAAACATATCGGAACCAAGTTTGGTCTGAAGAAATTATACGAAGCATTTATACTTCAAAACACGCAGATTACAGTGCAAAGTGATAAATAGGACTAATATCCTAGAGAAAGCAAAAGCTAATGCGGGTTCTGAAAACATTTGGAACTATATGACTTGTATCACACATTAGTCCGATCAGAAAAGCGGTAAATATTGGTATCTTATAAATACAAAAGTAAGTTGTAATGGAAAACATCCAAAAGTTGTAATAGTGAGTTCTTGCTTATGTGTTGGCTTTTTGCTGTAACCTTCTTTTTCATAGAAGTTGATTACGGTATTCTTTCTTCTCATAAAAGCCATCATCACATCTTTATCGCCTTAGATCATTCCCAGTCACGTTATACAAAGTGGCATTGTACTCAACCCTCTGCGAAAGAAACTACGGCGAAGACTGTCGCGGAATCTACGCGACAGGGCAATTCGGACTTCACATGAAAGCAACTTACTATGAGTTGTAGCTGCAAAAAGATCATGTGCCTTGAAATTTGGTAGTCAGAAAGCCACATAATCTTAACTCACTTTACTTCCAACCACGAAACAGTCCAGAGAATCGAAAACTCCACCACAACAAGTACTGAATGAAAATGTATGGTGCACATGACGTGCGAATATAATTTTGGAATATAAGCTGGAAGTAAATACAAGATTATATATAAATATTAATATTCATATATATGTACATAAGTGTAAGTGTGGAAAATTCATGTCCGCTGCTGTACATGGGAAACACATTTACAAAGACAATTCGTTCCACAGGACAACAAACAACACATAAAAGACCACTGAATACTCATAGCGCATGTGCCGAGAATAGAGTCTGCTGAATGTAACGAGCTGATGACAACGCACCGCAGAAATCTAACAAGGCACTAGTGACTGTTGATTCAATATACAGTTATGCATGAATAGGTCATTACGCAGAAGGAGATGCCCACGCACCTAACAAGCAACACAATCTCCGAAAGTATTTTCACCGCTGTAAGTGAAATAAAGGAATCCATCCTCGTCTTTGTGTTCGTCATAAACTGACGACATCATAGCCGCTGCAAAACCCAAAAGAAAACCACATATAAGCTCGCTGAGTTCGGAAGACCAACACAGCTCACTCCTTAATGCTAACGCAAATGTCAGTTCTAGCAGTTATTCAGTTCTAATTTTGTGGGCATTCAGAAAGCTCAGGTAAGCATTCATTATATCACAAACCGCACCTGTAGGAGGAAGAACATTCTTCACAAAGATGAAGATGGCCTTCTCGGAACTCAACTTAATGCGCTTCCTTATGACGTATACAAACTGTCCGACTGTTAAATCAGCTGGTACAAGATACCTGCACAAATATGCCTTTTGTCAATTTGAGCCAGGACAGGACCCTAATTCCACAAACCCAAGGTTTCATGGTCAGGGACCACGCCAATACCAATCCAAACCAAGAGGTGGAAAACTTCGAAACAAAAACAAGTCATGACAAAGACCTACTTTTTCTTATCGATGTCTGGTATGTCGCTTTTCTCTGCCTTTTCCACAATCACTGGGATTCTGTCGGGATATTTGTCACGAATCCTTGAAGCCTCCGCCTGCCTTTTCTCTGCTAGAGAACACCACGAGATGAGTGAAATTCTCACACATAACAATCCTTATCCCGCTACTCCCAACAATTATTACCTATGCTTCAGAACAATCAATCCGACAAATCAATCTCATTTATCAGGAGGGCGTTCCGAAACGAAAAATGCTACAACTGAAGCGACGACGCATGCATTGCTTGGGAAGTCATCAACCACAATTCAATACAAACAACACTCTTACCCAGAGGATGTTCCTGCTTGAACGAACTCTTCGCCATCGTCCCCTCCAACGCCACACCTATACCTTCAAAACTTCCCCAACACCACGATCGCCTTTACACCGCTACCCACCTGATCAAACACAACCATGCGTAATCACCACACAACCCACGCATGAGAATTACCGCCCACCGACACCACAAACCCTACCCACGCTCGTCAAGCCCAGCAACCCCATCTGCCACCATCGCCCGCATAGAATTTCCACGCCACCACATGCCCAGCCCACAAACATGCAAAACCCATACCCAATTCCCCGCACACGAGTCCATGCGCTACCCAATTCTGGCACCACCCCAACCCCATACCTCCTAAAAGAAAGCACACATGAGAGACTGCGCAGAGGGTCAATTACCCAACCTGAGGCGGAAACCAGCAGCAGCGAAGACGATGAGACAAACGGCGAGAAGAATCAAAGAGCGGTGGAGCAGCAGAGGCGAGTACGAAGGAAGCATTAAAAGAGTGTTTCTGAGGGAGCGGCATTGAAAGCGGAGCGAGGCACAGGACGATGATGAGTCACGGGCACGGAAGCCCACGGCGCTGCAGATTTGCCCTACGCCGGCCCGGCCCGACCCGGCTCAGTGGGGCCGGATTATACAACCCCCGGGTCCCTTTATGGGGGAGATTCGTAACCAGGTTCGGGCCGGGCGGAATACCTCGATGCTGTACAGAGGGCGGAGGCAAGGCATGACTTGGAGGACGTGGAACTCACCTTTAAAGAGATACCGAATTCCGCTTGACAATAACAATGGCTTGCTTTGTACTGTTTTGATAATGATTCTGGAAATGTCATAGAGTTTGAAATGAGTTTCATGTTGTTTAGTGCAAATGACAATCCAAGAATGCTGAAAGCAAAAGAAAAGTACATGATATGGTAAGAAAGAGGTTGCAAAATTAGATGCTTGCGTATCTTGGATTTCTAAATATGGTGAGGCACTAGTTTCATGACGCGTCAGGGGATGTGTGAATTTCATAGTCGTATGTAGTAAAACAAGACGGAATTGTTTGCGATTTGTGATTGCAGTGAATAATTCTGTGCTTTTATTGCGTGTTGTTTCGTGACCGTAGTAAAAAGCTCAGTCACAAAATAAATAATTGAATAATACATTAATATTTTATACATGTATATATATAAAGAGAGAGTGAGCAAGATCCAACTGATTTAAATAGAATTCTACGTGTTCATGAATTCACCCCTATATTGTACCCTAAGCTAGCTAATTTGGCATAAAACGCTATGCCGATTTCAACCAACTTGTTGGTACAGCAAATGATGCACTGTATTCAACATCCGTTACTCAGCAGCTCATGGTAAACAAAGTGGTCATCGAACATTACATCTCCACGTCACATTTGCCCCTGGAATTCGGAACTGGAGGTATAAAAACAAGATGCTTATTCCAGTTCTGCCACAAACCCTGACACACTAAGCAAAAATCACATGTCCATTGTCTACACGGTATCAGATCGAAGCCCCTATGCAGGGTTCTATGTACACTCGGCTGATTCGTATCCTCTGATGTGTATCCAATACTTCCTGAATCATATTTACACCACTATCTTCCTCCTTCCAATCCCTCATCCCACATTCACCACGGTATTGGCCCCATCAACCCAACTGTATCACCCCACACCTCCACTTCATCCATCCCCACCTACACTCCCGTGGCCCAAAACCCAACACCACCTCCGCCTCCTATATCAACATTCCAACTGTGCATCCATTATTCACCCGCCTTCTCCCACCTCCCTTCTTCCATCCTGCTAACACCCGCTCGCTCCTCCGAACGTGTTTTCCCCGCTGTATGTGAAGTACACGAATCCATCCTCGTCTTTGTGCTCGTCGTATATCGATGACATCATGGCCGCTGCATCCACACACCACTCCCTCCTTTCACTACACAACCTTCTTACAACAATCCCGCACCCGACATAACCAAACCCACGCACCCCTCTCTCTACCGCCAACCGCACCTCCACTACACCCACTTCCTTGTCCCCAACTCTCATCCCACAATCTAACCCACCACGCCTTCTCCCTTGCACCCACACCCGCCCAACCTACCTGTCGGGGGCAGCACGTTCTTCACGAATATGAAGATGGCCTTCTCCGAACTCAACTTGATGCGCTTCCTTATCACGTACACAAACTGTCCAACCGTCAAGTCCGCTGGTACCAGATACCTGCGCACACCTTTCCACGTTACTCTCCGTATCCGCACTCTACACAGCCATGCTTCTGTTGCAGGGACATGGATTAGTGACCAAACACGTGATCACAACGCATCCCAAACCTAATACTCGACGACACCACCAACAGCCTCTCAATCTCGAAACGCAAAAAGCGACGGGGACCCACTTCTTCTTGTCGATGTCTGGTATGTCGCTTTTCTCCGCCTTCTCCACGATCACTGGAATTCTGTCAGGGTACTTGCCACGGATCCTTGAAGCTTCTGCCTGCCTCTTCTCTGCAAGGCCACAATCACAATTTCTACTGTAAGAAATGGGAAAAAAAAAGAAATGTAAAGAAAAAGGAAAACCCATCGACACTGTTCTCAAGGATCCTCGTATAGTGTGCTCGACTCCAAGACACGCACTTCCAAAACTTTCCACGTCACAGGGACGTCACAAGCACGCTAGTCATTCATTATAGCTTGCGGAGTCGCTAGAAGACGGATCTGTGTACGCGACTGACAAGGTCAAAGAGATAGATTTGAGAACAACACTGAAGAGCACAGGAAGGTCTCGCCCTCGAGGATTAAAATTCATTGTTCTCGCAATGACAATGGATAATTGTTAATCGGATAATTCAGTACAATTACGTCGAAAAGTATTTCATAAGTGCATTTTAAACCGCCAGAAGTGGTTTAAAATTAATCATAACTCAATGATGCCAATTTTCACGATGAAATTGCGGCAGTGAAACCCCGACATGTTACAACAGACATGGAGTAAAACACACACGAAAGGGTGGCATAATGATCAACGCCAGGTTGACGCAACTCCCAACACATCAATGCAACAGCAACCAGAATCATACCCAGATGATGCTCTTGCTTGAAAGAACTCTTCGCCATGGTCACTTACAATGCAACAGTCCGCTTTAAAGCCTCTGCCGACAAAATATTCTCTTTCAACTGGCAATCAAAACAGCAGAAAAAATAGTGAGACATACGATTCGAAACCCAAAACAAGCAAAAACCTACTGAAGCACTACAAACCCTACAAGCGCCCATCGCTCCCAGAACCTTCTCCTGAAGAAAATCCCGTTCCCAGCAGAACACCTTCCTCACCCACCCAGTTTTCTGCGCCTCATATCATTCCGAAACTGATCTTCGACAGCATAAACGCACCAAAAGCAAGGAACGCAAAGCTAAACGGCCAAGAGTCCAACTCGACCAAACCGACAAACCTTGACAAAAACTACTGCATACAAACCGCGAAACACAAAAAAATTAAAAATTAAAAAAAACTATGCGAAATGAAGAGATTTGAAAATCCAAATTGAGAATCCACCACAATAGGCTCAGAGACCTCCCTCCAGAGTGCGAGATGATGGCAATCGGAGCAGGAAATATGCAGCAAAAATACAACGTGAAATGACGAGAAAACCGGCAGAACCATGAGCTTTGCCTTGCCTGGTAGCAGCAGGGAAACAGAACAGGAGGGGCGATGAGGGCCGGCGGTAGGTCGGAAAAACGCTCCCAGAAGGGTCGGTAGCGATTGACGGCGGGTCGTGGGATGAGGCTCGGGGAAGGTGTGGGAATTGCTTGTCTCGTGTTGAGAATGTTTAGAAAGACACAAGAGTAAGAGTAATAGTAAGTCATACACACACACAAGAGTAGTAGTAAGTCATACACACACAAGAGTAATAGTAAGTCATACACACAAGAGGGTTTCTAAGGAGAGAGAGCTTCACACACACAAATCTATTGATCTGGTTGTGTCTCGTATACAAGAAGAGAAAAGAGGAGAGGATAAATAGTACTTCTCCACTAGACTCTAAATACTGTAGCTATAGTAATTACTGTAATCTATAGTAAATATTATGGAGAGCGTTGGCTACATTTAATGATCTCAACACTCCTCCTCGCTCATCATAATATTTACATAATATAAAATTTGTATAGAATCATGATCTATATTTTTTTGTGATCTTGTAAGATCAAGAATTATTGCCTCATTAAAACCTTATCTAGGAAAACCTTGTTTTATTTAAGGATAAAACCATAGATGAAGGAAAAAGAGTACAACATCATTTTCTTTAATTATTTAAAGAACTCATTAACTTTCATATTCAAGAAAAGCAAGTCGCCGCATACCAATGCCATAAGTAAGTCGATGATGGTTGTTTAATGGGAGAGCTTTGGTAAAGAGATCAGCAAGGTTATTTATAGATTCAATTTTCTTAATTATAAGTGCTTGATCAGTAATCAAGTCATGAATATAACTAAAATACTTTGGATCAATATGCTTTGTCTTGTCGCCTTTAATGAAACCAACTTGCATCTGTGCAATACAAGCACTATTTTCTTCATGCAAGATAGTTGGAGAATCATCATATGAAAATCCACAGGTTGTTTGAATGAATTTATCAATTGATCGCAACCAAATACATTCTCGAGATGCTTCATGTAAGGCAATAATTTTTGCATGGTTAGATGAAGTTGCAGTTATTGTTTGTTTCACTGATTTCCATGATATTGCAGCTCCGTGTCTTAAAAATACATATCCTGTTTGAGATTTAACTGTTGCAATATCAGATTTATATCCTGTATCACAATATCCAACTAATTTTGAATCTGCAAATTTTGTGTAATATAATCCCAAGTCTTCAATACCTTTTAAATAATGTAATATATGTTTGATGCCATTCTAATGTCATAGTGTTGGACCTGCACTATGTCTTGCAAGAACACTAACTGCAAATGCAATATCTGGTCTTGTAGATATAGCTAAATACAAAAGTGCTCCAATCACTGCGAGGTATGGATATTGGTCTCTCAATATTTCCTCCTCGTCCTCACATGGACAATATTGATCATGACCATCACGACCACGTCCAACCATTGGTGTGGACAATGGATAAGCATCAATCATATTAAATCTTTGCAAGATTTGTCTAATATACGTTAGTTGATAGAGAAAAATGCTACCATCTATAAGATGCATAATTTGAAGACCAATGCAGAAAGTTATTTTTCCTAGCATTTTCATCTCAAATTCACGTATAAGTAGGTTTGTAGCTGTAACACATGGAGATGTAGTACCCACTAAGTTAAGATCATCAACATATACAGTGATGATCACAAAACCAGTTTTATCTCGTTTGATAAACAAACAAGGAATTAGTGGATCACTTATAAAATTATTTGTAATTAAATAATCTCAAAAACGTTGATACCACATTCATCCAGATTGTTTTAAACCATACAAGGCCTGACATAATTTAATACCATGATATTTTCCTAGAGCGGGTTGATTTGGAGTTCCTATTTCTAAGCCAAGTAGAACTTTCATATAAATATTTGCATCAAGAGAACCATATAGATATGCAGTAATTACATCCATTAGATGCATCTCAAGGGTGGCATGAACTGTCATTCCAATAATATATCGAAATGTAATTGAATCCATGATTGGAGATTATATGGATTCATAATCAATGCCAAATCGTTGAGTAAATCCTTGAGCAACAAGACGAGCTTTATAGTGGGTTATTTGGCCTTGAGCATCTCGCTTGCGTATTAATACCATTTTATATTCCACAGGGCGAGATGTAAGAGTGTCTACAATTGGACCAAAGACTTTCCTCTTACGCAAAGAGGCATACTCCTCCTCAATACCAGTTTTCCATTTTGACTAATCTGAGCGACGCATCACCTCTTCGATGGTTTGAGGTTCAGGATTATCTTCCTCACAAGAAAGGGTTTCTATAATCATATATGCAAATGATTCATCTACCGTAATAGATGGTATGTCCCAAATATCATCTGTAGCACAATACAGAATAGATAATTCTTTACTCAACTTATTCTCATTCCTTCCAATTCCAAGATTGTTTTTCATAAGAATTGAAGGTACATTATGCATGGATATATGATCATGAATTGGTAGTCGTGCAAGATGAGTGGCAATTTCTTGAAAAATAATACCAGGATTAGTTGATTTTATAGCTTTCTTCTTACGTGATTGCTTATCTGGTCCACGAGTTCTTTTAGTTGTTGTTGTTATAACTTGAGGTATTGTAGTCAATGGCACTGCAATCTGAGCAGGTGCATTCTAAGCCTCATTAATAGGAACTCTTGTAATTCTAGGTGCATCATTGAAGCCATCAGGTGTTTCATCCGCAATCCATTTTAAATGCAAAATCTTAGCAACTTCAGTTTCTGCCAAAGATGTCTTAGGATCGAGATTCATTGTAAACGTTTCTGGTGCTTCAAATATGAGTACTTTATTTCTTTATTGATTGGATACTCCTCCTCGAAGAGATGGAAATACATCTTCTTCAAAATGGCAATTTTGCAAACGTGCACATAATAATGTGTCAGTTGATGGATCAAAAATACGAATAATGCCTGGTGAATCAAAACCAACATATATGCCTTCTTGTCGATGAGCTCCAATGGTACACCATTGAGGTTCTGATATTGGAATCCAAGCACGGCAACCAAATATTTGTAAGTAAGATACATTTGAAATACGACCCGAAATGAGCTCATGTGGTGAAACAATTTCAAAAGAAGAAGGGTGGAGGCATATTAATGGTGCAGCATGTAAAACTGCATGACCCCACATAGATGCACGTAGATTTGTGTGAAGGAGGAGTGGCCGCGTAATGAGTTGTATATGCTTTATAAATGACTCTGCAAGTCCATTTTGAGCATGTTCATATGGAACACAATATGTTAACTCGATTCTTATTGCAGTACAATAGTCTTCAAAAGACTTTGATGCAAATTCTTTTGCATTATCCATACGCAATGTTTTTATAGGATAATCAGGGAAATGTCCTCGAAAGCGAATAAACATAGATATAAGATTGGCAAATACCATGTTTTGAGTTGATAATAATGAAACATGTGATTGTTTACCTGATGCATTAACAAGGACCAAAAAATAACGAAATGGTCTTGATATTGGATTAATAGGACCATAAATATCACCATGCAATCTTTCTAGCATTGGTGGTAATTCTTGTGGAAGTTTCCAAATTGAAGGCCGAGTAATCATTTTACCTTGCACGTATGCACGACATAATTCCATAGAGTCTACATCTGCAGACTTTAAATTGTGCCCAGTTATACATGGAATGATCTTTCTAAATAATGTGGAATGTAGATGTTTCAATCGTCCATGCCAAAGAGAAACATGACTCTCTGAAATAGATGATGTAAAATTAAATATAATGGGAGGCCAAATCACAATTCGATAAATCATTTTTCTTAATTATCCTATAATCACGTTTATTCTTTCCATATGGGTAGAAATGGTCTTCACTATGACTATCCTGATATTTATGAGCACGTTTCCCATGTTTATATAATTTCTTCTTAGACTTTGAAATATTAAGTGCACGAGATTTTGAAACCGTAGTTCCAATAGGACGAGCTTCTGTATTGCATAAGAGTAGGTCATTTTGCTTCTCCGCAAGAAGTACATAGGACATGAGATCAGAATGACTTTGAAATTTCATGTTCCTGTATTATTGTGCAAGCATAGCAGATACAGGAGGAAATGTAGAGAGAGTTTTCTCAATCATTTCTTCTTCAGAAATGCCTTGTCCACATAATCATAATTGTGAGACAATACTATACATTTCACTATTGAAAGCATTTAAATTTGGAAAATCCAAGACACGTAAATGTGTCCAATTATGACGTGCACGTGGAAAAAAAAATGGTCTTTTGATGATCAAACCTAGATTTAAGATTCTTCCAAAGTTCTACAGGATCTTCCATTTCTAAATATTGATGTTGTAATGCAGGTACAAGATGACGACGAAGGAGAAGAAGTGCTTTCTAGCGAATAGTAGGAGATATAAAAATACTTGTTGTAGGAGATTCTTCAAACATAATGGCATCCGAGAGTTGTTCTGTAAATAAATTTACTTTTGCCATTTTTGCCCATAATAGATAATTGTTTCCATCCACAGTCAATGGTGGAAATAAAAGAGCTTGAAAATATTGGAATGTACTAATAATAGTTGGAACCATAGTAGAAGCAGTTGAAGATGTTGAAGCACTCATTATAAATAAATCTATAAAGAAAATACAAGATCAAGTAGAAATGTTGAGTAAAACGTACCTTAAAATATAAAATCAAATAAAATGATAAACTTGAACTTGAAAAAATAAAAATATATAATTTTTTTTTTTTTTTTTTTTTAAGGAGAGAGTTGTAGATTAAGGTAGCAGAACAGCAATAAGATGGTGGTAGCAGGTAGCGACGAGCAGTAGTGGCAGGCGACAATGAGCGACAACGGCGAGCAACAATAGACGGCAGTGGCGGGAGCGGTGTTAGGGCGACGACGAGATGGTAGCAACGGTAGTGGCAGGAGGCACGAGGCGCAACAAAGAGCACAGAGCAAGCTGGAGTTGGGCTGGATCAAGTATTCTAAGCAAGCAGGGCAGAGTGTCAGGGACAAGAACTCGATGAAAGCTAAAGAGTAAGTGAGACTTTTCTCAAAAAGAAATAGGACAAAATAGAAATATGTATATTAAGAAAGAAACTGGAATGGCTATTGCCAAAATACAAGAAAACTAGAGACCCTTGAAACTAGACTAGAAGCAAGAAAGGAGTTGACAAGAGTGAAGAGGGCTTCACTCTTGCCTCTATATATACTATCTAACTAGAAGCCACGTGGCGATGTTCTATAAGACCTCCAATATATGTTGACTTTCTAGGCCACATGCCTTTGCTTGCAAGGCAAGTTTTCTATGGATAGACCACGTAGTTAGCTTGTTCTTTAAGCTTCCAACATGCGTGGCACATGGCTAACTTGTTGACCAAGTTTCTAACCTAAAAGTCAACTATAGACTCCTATAAAGTCAAAGCAGCGTCTATGAAGCTTCTAAGAAGCTTCTCTAGAAGATATTACACAATTAACCTACTTTTACATACTTTTATCTATTCATATAGGTAATTATATGTATGTCCGTGACATTACCCCCCCTTCTAGGGACGAGTTCCACGAGGAGCGGTGATTATATATTGAGAAAATCTAATATGCGGCGAATTGTATTTGCTACATACTCTGATCTTTGTTCTCTTCGAAGATAGTTGATGGGTCCTCTTAGCCATCGATAGTGTCCCATTCCAGGGCGAGAAGACCACCCTGTTATTTGATCACTGTTGAGGCCTTCATAACTTCCTTCAAATAATACATTTGAAACACCATCAGGAGTCGTTCCTATCTCCAATAATATCACCAAACATCGAGAATCTCTTCCAAGGTCGTGATACCAAACGCGTTGTATCTCACCATCTATTCGAGGAAGAACATGTCGTTCTTGAGGGACTTCATTTCGGTTGCGTCGTCTTGAAGTTTGTGACAATCGCAATGTCTCATCCGGTAAGTCAGCAAACGAAGGTTCTTGAGTTGAATCCGCTGGTTGTTGGCTCTCCATCTAATTAGCGTCACAAAATGCAAAGAAGTTGCAAACAAGGATAGGAAATTGAATGTTATCTTGCCTCAATCTTGTCTCTTTTATAAGAGAGGTTTTCATCTTGGTTTTGATGGATGTCGTTGATGAAAAACTTTGACTTTAGCTGATGCATTTGCTAGATTCCTGGATGGCTCCCATGTGCGCTCACTAATATCATATCCGCACCAATGAACAAGATATTCCAGCTTATTTCGGCGCCGCCTTGAGTCTAATATCTCTTCCACCTCAAATTCTTCATTACTATCTACTTCTATAGGAGGCAGTGGCATTTGTCTTCTTCCTTGTATATCCACTGTCTTATATGGTTCAAGAAGAGACACGTGGAATACAGGATGGATCTTCATTGACTCCGGTAGATGTAACCGATATGCAACTGGGTTGATCTGTTCAGAAACAGAAAAGGGGCCAAGCCTACGATAGTCCAATTTGTCACAAGGTCGAGTGGTCTTGATATTGCGACGAAGTAGCCATACCTTATCACCCACGTTGAGTTGTGGTTGCTCTTTACGATATACATCTGCATTTATCTTTTGTCGTTCTTGAGCTTTCTTCAACTGCGCCTTCATTATTGCATGTAACTCTGACAACCGATTTGCCATATCTTCTGCTGCAGGATTATCAACTTTTGAAAAATCAAAAGTATCAAGTCGTGGATGATAGCCATAATTGGCAAAGAAAGGTGTTTGTTGCGTGGAGGAATGTACCGTATTATTATAAGCAAACTCTGCCAATGGCAGAAGGTTTGTTCAATCATCTTGTTGGTAGTTGATAGTACACCTTAAATACTGTTCCAAGACTTGGTTTACGCGCTCTGTTTGTCCATCAGTTTGAGGATGGAAAGCTGAAGATAGCTTTATGTCCACTTTTAAAATCTTGAAAAGAGTCCTCCAGAATCTCGACACAAATTGAGTTCCCCTATCCGATATGATATCTTTAGGTAATCCATGATAGCGATAGATATTATCAATGAAAAGCTTAGCTGTTTCTTCACCTGTGATAGATTTTGTACATGGCATAAAATGTGCCATCTTGGTGAAACGATCTACTATCACAAATATAGAATCATAAGATCTTGAGTTTGGAAGATCTGTGATGAAATCCATAGAAACAGAAGACCATGGTTGTTCTGGTATAGGTAATGGCTGAAGAAGTCTGTAAGGTCGATGTCGAGGAATTTTTGATCTTGAACAAATATCACATGATTGTACAAAGTCTTTGACTGACTTCCACATTTGTGGCCACCAAAAATCTCTTGATATGAGTTCCAGAGTCTTATTATATCCAAAGTGCCCTGCTGCTGGAAAGTCATGACGTGCTTGAAGAACACGCAAACGTGCTTTTCCTTCTGGAACATATAGGCGTCCTTCAAAATATAATAGATTATTCTTGAACTCGAACTTAGAAGAATCATGAGACTTGGAAGAATTATTCTCGATATCATGAACAAGAGGGTCTGAGGACATACTGGACTGGATTTGCTTGAGAAAAGTTGAATCAACAGTCAATGTTGATTTCACTGCTCGGAGATGAAATTGCTCCGGTTTCAAGAGGACCGTTCTTTGTTGCTCAAAAGCTGCATCTCCTTCTTTTGGTGCAAAATAAGAACGTCTAGACAGGGCATCGGACAAACCTTGTTGTTTTCCTGGCCGATAAGTGATAATGAAGTCGAATCTTGACAAAGACATACTCCAACGAGCTTGACGACGATTCAACACGCGTGCTGACATGAAATACTCGAGGTTCTTGTGATCTGTATATACAGTGACTGGACTAGAAGCACCTTCTAGATAATGACGCCATTCTTGAAAGGAATCCACGATTGCAAGAAGTTCTTTATCGTGGATCTCATAATTGATCTCGGCTGCTGAGAATTTTCTTGAATGAAAAGCTATCGGATGAAGTTTGTCATCTGTTCCCATTTGTGATAAAACTGCACCCAAGGCAAAATCCGATGCGTCTGTTTCCATAAAAAATGCCTTGGAAAAGTCAACATGATATAAGACTGGTGCAGAGACAAACGATGTCTTCAAGGCTTCAAATGCTACTTCCGCTTCTTGATTCCATTGGAATTTATCTTTACTAGTCAAGCGTGTAAGTGGAGCTGCAACTCGTGAGAAGTCTTTGATGAAGATCCGATAGTAATTGGCAAATCCCAAGAAACATTGGACATCTCTCACAGTCTTTGGAATCTTCCAATCCATGATTGTTTGGACTTTCTTAGAATCCATCATAAGACCATCATTTGAAATGATGTATCCTAAAAAGTCAACTTGAGTAGTGTGAAATACACACTTTTCCATCTTGGCGTACAATCCTGCATCTCTGAGTTTTTGTAATACTTGACGAACATGTATTTCATGTTCTTCAACATTCTTAGAATAAATCAGGATATCGTCTAGGTAGCAGACGACAAAATTGTCTAAGAATTCACGAAATACATCATTCATGAGATGTTGAAAAGCAGCTGGTGCATTCGTGAGTCCAAAGGGCATGACATTATATTCGAAATGTCCATACCTGGTTCGAAACGCAGTCTTCCATTCATCTCCTTCTTTGATCCGTACTAGATTATATGCTCCTCTTAGATCTATTTTTGTATAGATCTTAGCTTGATTTAACTGGTCAAGGAGTCCTGATATCAAAGGTAATGGATACCTGTTCTTGATTGTGATCTTGTTGAGTCCTCGATAGTCAACACACATTCGTAAAGATCCATCTTTTTTCTTTACGAATAAAATTGGAGCTCCTGCTGGAGATTTTGAATGGCGTATGAAATTCTTCGCTAAATTCTCGTCAATATATGTCTTGAGTTCAGCCAACTCATCTTGTGATAAACTGTAAATTGGTCCAAATGGTGGCTGAGTTCCTTCCTTGAGATCGATTGAACAATCGTATGGGCGATGCTCAGGAAGAATATCTGCATTCTTTTTCTCAAAAACGTCTTGATAATCCTGATATTGACTTGGAATGCCACTTGAAGTCTTTACGCTTTCAGAAATAGGTGCAGCATAAATAGCAAAAGTTGATCCTTCTTTTGCTGCGTGTATAAATGCTTTTGCACCTATAGATGCGAGTTTTACTATACTAGACTCATAGTTTTTTACTTGGTTAATAGAACTGTTACTAATGCTCTGAGGAAAATCAAGTTTACGAGAAATCCAATCTATTCGAGGATTATACTTTTCTAACCATGATAAGCCTAAAATTACTGGATTAGAGGGAGATCTAATTATATTAAAAATTACGCAACTACTATGACCATTTATTACTACATCTACAGGAAGTGTTTCGTGAGTTACATCTCCAGAAGACAACGGACGACCATCTATGACTTCTACGTGTACAGGTTTAGTTTTTTGTATTAATGATATTCTATGACATCTAGCAAATTCTTCATCTAAAAAACAAGATGAGGCTCGTGAATCTACCAAGGCAGAGGCTTTGTAATTATTAGGTCCTAAACGCACATCTATTATAAAACAAGGAGATGGTTTTGAGGAGAGGATAGGACCTTTATTAGAAGTTGTACAAGATTCCAGCCGCACGGTCCCTATTGTAGCTGGACGTACTCGTTTTCCGACATACTGTCTTCTTTGACAGCCGTACTCCTCATTTTGTAGTTACGTCGCTTCTTTGGACAATGTTGAGCAGTGTGCTTAGGTTCTCCACAATATAAGCACAATCCTTCTTGTCGACGACGAGACTTTTCTTGCTCAGTAAGAGGTTTGAAACGTACCACATCAATTTGCATATCCTCTACTTCCGAAGGTATGTGTTGATGAGACGTCGGTGTTGCCATTGAATTGTAGTAACGTTGAGGCCCACTTGTGCGACTCTCGGATCGAAATTCAAAAAGTCGATTGTCGCACTTCACAGCAAAGTCAATTGCTTGACTCAATGTTTGAGGATCAGGTAAATTAAGCATCAATTTCTTTACCTCATATTGTAATCCGTAGAGAAATTGACTCACAAGTGCGGCATCATCCCACTTGATATCAGTTGCAAGTTGTCGAAATTGCGAAGCATATAATGTTACTGATCGATTGCCTTGTCGCAAAATACGGATCTTGTTGGTTGCAACACGAATTGCATCATGTTCTCCAAACATGGATCGAAACTCCGCCAAAAAAGCCTCCAGATTATCCAATATTGGATCTCGTCATTCAAGAAAAGATGAAAACCATGACAATGCTGAACCTGAAAGAAGTGTACCAATGAATCTTACTTGTGACCCTGGAGTTGGATAGCTCTGGGGTTGAAGTTCAATCACTAGTTGGACCTGATTGATGAATCCTCGAAACTTGGATCTGGTACCATCAAACTTCTCGGGCAAGGCAACTCTCGGTTCTCTAACACTCGAAGGGTGTTCCATTCTGGGAGAAGGGACATGGTTTGGTGCAGATGTTGAAGCAGCCCCAATCATCTCTATATCTTCACTTCCTACCATTCTTGTTGCTCCTTGTGGTGGTAAATTGAGTTGATGCATCGCAAGCATTAACTCCCTCAATTGTTCTTGCATCTGTGCCATTGCACTCTTCATTTCAACAAGCTCTGCCATAGTAGCACTTAGAAAAGAGAAGATGTCTAACAACGCTCAAAACAAATAGAAGAGAGGAATTGATAACAAAGAAAATACTAAGAACAATATCAGTTTAAAAGAGGGTAATCCGCAACTTCTAATGCGCTTATGTCTTATCAAGAAAAAGGGGTAATCCACTCTTAATCAAGAAAAGACAAAGCTCTGATATTGTAAGTGGACTCTTGTCAATCTGTCAGGGACAAGAACTCGATGAAAGCTAAAGAGTAAGTGAGACTTTTCTCAAAAAGAAATAGGACAAAATAGAAATATGTATATTAAGAAAGAAACTGGAATGGCTATTGCCAAAATACAAGAAAACTAGAGACCCTTGAAACTAGACTAGAAGCAAGAAAGGAGTTGACAAGAGTGAAGAGGGCTTCACTCTTGCCTCTATATATACTATCTAACTAGAAGCCACGTGGCGATGTTCTATAAGACCTCCAATATATGTTGACTTTCTAGGCCACATGCCTTTGCTTGCAAGGCAAGTTTTCTATGGATAGACCACGTAGTTAGCTTGTTCTTTAAGCTTCCAACATGCGTGGCACATGGCTAACTTGTTGACCAAGTTTCTAACCTAAAAGTCAACTATAGACTCCTATAAAGTCAAAGCAGCGTCTATGAAGCTTCTAAGAAGCTTCTCTAGAAGTTATTACACAATTAACCTACTTTTACATACTTTTATCTATTCATATAGGTAATTATATGTATGTCCGTGACACAGAGAGTAGAACAAGTGCTCTAAGCAAGCAGGGCAGAGAGTAGAACAAGTGCTCTAAGCAAGCAGCTAATGTGTGAGAAGAACAAGATCATGACACAGACACTAAGCAAGGGTAGCAACAGGTTTGAAGAGTCAAAGACTAGAACAAAAAATTGTGATAGTGTGTAGAAGAGAATCGTGCTGATAACGTGTTGAGAATGTTTAGAAAGACACAAGAGTAAGAGTAATAGTAAGTCATATACACACACAAGAGTAGTAGTAAGTCATACACATACAAGAATAGTAGTAAGTCATATACTTAAGAGGGTTTCTAAGGAGAGAGAGCTTCACACACACAAATCTATTGATCTAGTTGTGTCTCGTATATAAGAAGAGAAAAGAGGAGAAGATAAATAGTACTTCTCCACTAGACTCTAAATATTGTAGCTATGGTAATTACTGTAGTCTATAATAAATATTATGGAGAGCGCCGACTACATTTAATGATCTCAACATTCCAAACGTCAGATTCATTTATTGGGGAACGTCGCTTCGTTCGCTATAAATTGATGAGAACGTTGTGCGTTTGAATCCTCGCTTGGTTTTTCTCAATCAATACAAAGTAATGCCACTTTGTTGGTTTTACTTTCTCTAATTCTTTCCTAAAAGGAACAAACTATGTAATTAAATCCGTAATTAAATCCTTGTATAATAATAATCGTTCAAAATTAAAATTATCATAGTTAATTATGATTTTATCAATGTGAAAAAATATTAGTTTAATATAATAAATAATAAGATTTTTTAAAAAAAAAGATATTTTATTAAATCATGTTGCAATAGTCATAAATTATTGATTTAGAAATAAGTAAAATATCTAAATAATTTTCGGTCTGAATTTTTGCAGTATTTGTATCTTGGTTTATCTTGCCATGTTCTTTTTGTTTATTCTTGGTTAGTATTTGTATCTTGGTTTATCTTGCCATGTTCTTTTTGTTTATTCTTGGTTTGTAGAGAGGTGAATGTTGACGAGGTAATATTGATTGATTTTGTTTATGTGTTCTTAGCAATCATAGTTTCCGAGGAAAATTGTCCTACTTGAGGTTAGATTAACAGTACCTAATGAATAATACTCATTTTTCACATTTTTAATTGAAACCATAAATGTTCAGTAAAGGAAACAAATGTAAGTTGAAGATATTGATTTAAGATATAAAATTAATTACCTTGTAAAGCATGTGATTAATAGAAGAAAATAAAGCCATTCGAATTGACTTCATACAAATAATATTATAATTAAATATTAAAATGATAGATTTGTATACCAAAAAAATACTAACGAATGAAATCTCAATACTGAATGATGTATTTCTGAACTTATTTTTTTGTACCATAAGTCTTAGAAAAACATAAATTCTCAACATTAACAAACAATTATAAATGAATGTATTTATAAAAATCACAAAAAGTTACAGATTATTCTCCATCAAAAGAAAAAGTTAGAATTTGTTTAGAAATTAATTGAAACAAAATCGTTTAAAATGAGGAGGACTAATGCAACATATACTTAGTTTGTTCTACACACAGTTTTACCGAAGCATTGGTGTAAAAATCCATGTTACACCATGGTTTCGTTTTAGACAACTCTTAGTGCTCATTTAGGTCAACTATTTAAAAACTACAAAATAAAAACAGAGGTTGTTTAATTCTTTATTATGGCCTCATAAAAACATGTTGCATATAAATCCTAGACTTAATAAAACAACACTCTAGTGAGCAATAAAAAGAAATTGTCCATCGTACGTAGAGTTTCCTACAGCAGAAGCTCCATAAAATAAAATAAAACTATACAACTATAAATAAATAAATAAATAAATAACATGGACAGCTTGTCTTATTCTTTCACAAAACTGGTTCTTATTTTATGATGTATCACTAACCAAACTACACCACTTATCTATGCACAAGCCAAGAAAATTATTCTAAAACTAAACTATCACCAAACCATAGAATAGAATGCACTGATTACCCAACTAATATAAAGTTGATCCTGAACATAAAAAAAATTGAAAATGGGAGCAGCAAAGAGGAAAGGTTTTGCGAAAGAATTCACAAACTCCAGTCAGATCAGCAGGAAATCAGTCCAGGGCTAACTGTCGATTTAGCATAACATCTTCAAACCCTGCTTTCTAATACAAACCGGCAGGTTCCATCTAAAAGCGGTGTTTTTGGCAAGATCTGGGGTGCGAGACACTGGATGTAGCTACCCTGAGCATTGTGGAGCCATTTTAGAAGTGACAGTTGCTGCGTGAACTGGAGATGTGAGGTCAGATTCCACGCGCAAAGCACACGTTGAGAACAGTTGTGATCTGCCGCTCCAGTCCTTTCCATGTATTCTTTGCAGAATTTGACAGAGCGTAGTCAAGGTTTGAGCAACTTAGACTGAAGGAGGTTAGTTATCAAGATGCACTGCCGCAATCTCTGGATCAGCTGACCTAATAAAGATAGATTCCGAACTATGAGTGAAGCAAAACGGAGCAGTGCCCGTCGCTTGACATGCACATTTCAAGCTACTTTTATCGTCTGTTTTTTTCTTCCTTTCTACTCTCTCTTCAAACTCGGTTTGTTTCAGGAAAAAAACCATCCACTGTTCTTGCTGTAGAAATTACATCCCTATGATGTCCCTACCAAAACTCAACGAATAAAACTAATCCTAGCAAAAAAGAAATCAGACGATAATCAGCTCTCCATTCGCCTGAGAGAGCAGAACTGGGCAGGAGAAGGTTCCTAGAGCTCTGCTTCACTTTGGTATTGGCTACTACCAAGAACTGCCTTGCTCTTGCTGCTGCTTCGGCGACTCATGACAAGAGTATAAGGACCCTTCAATGCACGAGTTGTTGAAAACCCTTCAATGCACGAGTTAAAAACTTGTACTGAAGGCGAAGAATCGGCAACTTCACTCTAAGCCGTTTTTCCAGGATACACAATGCTAGCTCATATCTACTGTGCGGCGTAAAACCCTCGTCTACCCAGAGAACTTCGAGGACCCTCAATTTCCAACCTGCTGCTCATTGCTGCCCTTGGAACAAATCACCTGGGCTGGAGGTGCATCCCACACCTCCCATTGCTTCTGAAACTCTTCCATATCCCGCACACACTCAGCGATAGACCTGGTCGTGACATTCTTGGCATCACTAGAGAATTCTTGGCCAGATTCTTTCTCATATATGGTACGCCACTGTGGCTCCCAGTCTTGACGAGCATCACAAAGCTCAAGCCCTTCTATGTGGCCAGGAAACCCCCAGCCTTTCCCAAGCTTGGACACTATGGCTTGCGCTTCTGACCCTGTCGCCTTAGGGGTGCATGGTTTGCACTTGACACCGTTCATATCACCCTTTGTCGAGAGAGACGCCACTGGCACGCCGAAGTAGGCCGGGGGCCAGGCGTATTTCCGGTAAGTGAGTATGCAGAAAGGGAAACTGGTCAATGAATACCGCACGTTTGAGTATCTCAACTGCGCTTTGAAAGCCGTCTCGGAGTTCAAGTTTCTGGCACCCCGTTGGTGAAGAAGTGGTAGTAAGCTGAGCCTTGATAATGCTACCCTAGAAGTTTCAGCATTCCCGACACCCAGCCTGTCATTGAGACCACCGTAATGGGATCCTTCTGGGATGTGATAAACTGAGGGGTTCAACGAACTCAAAGGCGGAAGTGGTCCGGTCCAGTATCCGTCGACCCTGGTCCGAACAATCCAATCGTACTTGATGTTGTGTTTCTTCTCGTATTCGCTAATCAATCCAAGACATCCTTCGACCAAATTGAAGTACTGTAGCAACCCCTGGTCCATACAAAACAGTTCTCTACTTTTCAACACCCTGATTATACCCCTAAAAGCAAGCACTTTGTACCACATGATACAACACACACTAAAACCAGCCTTATTCCCAAAACCCTTCCGGATACAGTAATTGTTATTTGGGCTGTGGGTGTCAAAGACGACACATCCAAGTAATAGCAAAACACAGGATCCAACCGTTCGTTTAAATGCAGAAAACTATTCAGGTGTGAGCAAGAGGAAAACCCTTCCCAGTAATGCTACACAACATCGATAAAAACCTACATGCGTAATAAATATGCACAAATTGCATGAATGGCATTTTTGAGGCAACAAACCTGTATTCCATTGGGGGAATTCGCCGCAGTGAGCACTTCTCGCTGCAAGGTACTTTCGGGGAGTCTTTCCGGAACGAAGATGCGGGCACTGGCGAGCCCCACAGCTCCACTAAGCAGCGTAAACTTGTGAGAATCCTTATCCAGAGGCGAGTGTAGGAATATATCTGTGTTATTGTAAGCATTCACGACGTACTTCTTGAGCGTCTTTCCGGTCAACTCAAAAGCACGTGCCCCTCCAACCAGGCATACGGCAACTCGTGATCCTGTGGAATTCTCAAAAAGCCTCTCCTGAGGAACTGGTGCGGCAACTGCTGGGCCATATTCGTTCACAAAGATCTGCATCCCGCAAAATTGAACTTCAAACCCTCAAAAGTACCAAGACAGAGCACAACGTCTCAGACATACCCACACGCAGCAAATCTCATCTCGAATTGAACCAAGAAAAAAAAAAAAAAAAAAAAAAAAAAACTCAAAATGCTGAAAACTGAAGGAAAAAAAAAAAACGAAGAAGAAGAAGAAAAAAAGAAAGAAAGAAAGAAGACAACAATGAAGCAATCTCCGAAGAAAAAAACCTCGCTTTGATTCGAGAAAGAGGGAGCCAGAGCCGGAGCAAACGGACTCTCCTCAGCTGTAGCGAGCGCATACCACAGCCGCAAACGCGAGAAAGATGTCTCTGAAGAAAATTGGTACCCAACCAAGGCGATGACACTAGCGAGAAACACCACAGTCGCGATCCAATAAGCTCTAGGTACCAAAATCGCCATGATACCTCTGCCACGAGAAAGATCGAAGCCACGCAGCCATTTAAGTACCAAAATCCCCGTAGACGTTTCAGCTACTACACAACCAGCAGCAGCTGCTGCCCATTCGTCATCGTCCCCACAACACACACACACACACACACACCTCACCTCACCTCAATCCACTTCAATTGACCCCACCTGCTGCTACTACTACTACCACCACCACCATAACTGCTACTATTGCATCAAATCCTCACCCACAGCCCCCTCAACTACAAAACCCAATCACACAAAGTATAAATGCGAGAGCTACCCATTCTTCCTCTTACTGCAATCTCACTGCAGGCAGAGAGGCAGGCAGGCACGCGCTGTGAAATTGCGAGACCCGCCCCGCCCAGTGGATCTAGCCAGTGAGCGAGACAGAGGGTCAGAGCCGGGCACCACACGCGACCAGAACGAAGGGGGGGGGCATTTGTCAATTGACGAGGGATGGCCCTTTCCTTTTCCTTTTGCTTTTTACCTTCTCCTTTATCATTCCATTTGCAATTGCTGCCTGCCCTCCGTCCGTGCCTCCCTTGGACGATCCTTTCCTTTTCGTCCTTGGACGGCGACGAACGTCCGCTGATCCGGTCAACATCGGCGATCGCCCAATAATGCACGGGTGCTTGTCCTTCCTCCCTTTGTTCGTCCGTCTCGTCGATCCGTTCGTCTCGTCAATGAATCGTCGTCCCCCGTGAGTACTTCGTCATCGACGTTATGTACCGGGAGAAGACATTGAATCGAAATGTCGTTTACTTAATGAATTCGATATAGTGGTAACCCATGAAAAAATAAACAAATAATAAATAATAAAATAATTCTGTATCAGTCATTTCATTCTGGTGAATCTCGACAGTTGATGCTATTCAGATAAGCCCCTATATTTTATGCACTTTCTCTCGCTGTAAATTTATTCTGGATTTGTATTTTGAATTAACCTTCAAACTATTCTTGTATCGTCAACTGTTCCATCTCTAATTATTTCAGATTTTTTAATTTTAAATTTTAAAGTTCATGTTTTCTCTTATCTTCTAATTGTAATTTCCCCCTTTTCCCTTTTCACCTTTGATTTGTTAAATGTAATGCATTTTTTCCCCCTTTTACGGAGCTACTGTTCTTCTAAATTTTTGGCTATTTTAATACCTTTATTTTAAATTAATTACGTTTTTAAAAGGTAAATCACGAAAGTATGATAAATGTTACACGATTTATTGAGACGAATGAAAAAATAGATTCCCTGAAGATATAATTAAAATAGAAAAAAGTGGCAAGTTGTATTTTTTTTAATATGAAGGGAGATCTTTATGCTCAGGCAAGAAAACAAGAGGACACAACTTTCAAAAATTGTGATGAGTTTAAAATAAAATAAAAAATAAATAAATAAATCTCCTTTGGTTGGCTTTGTACTTGGAAAGATCAACCAACAGGTCATAAGAGGAAAAAGATGATGTGGGATGACTTTTGTCTTACATGGCACAAATAGTGTTGTTTCTCGGAATTTGTGATAAGCCCACTCCTAAAGATAATAAGCAATTATGAAACCGTGTCCAAAATTGTTTAAAATATACATTTTTTAAAAAAAATTAAACACGTTGTTTATATATTATATAGATATACAAAATTAAGATTTATATTTCTATATGAAGATTTATATTAAAATAACAATATGGTCCATGTGATGGTATCTTTTTTCACTTTATAATATTCCCACAACTTAATAATAACACTTTATAATATCTATTCCATTAACAAATCTTGTTTTACTACATTATATTTTAGATTGATTCCTGCTGAACTGAGCTTTATAATCTAAAGTCCTATTGGATGCACAGTTTTTGAGTAAAATAACATGTTTTTAAATCATAAATGACATAGAAAAAAATAGTAACATCGGGATATCGTTTAGGAGTAAAAACTAAAACTTACAAGATTAGAATGTTTTGTTATATATTTAATCTAGAAAAGCTTTATTTAAAATTTTACTAATTTTGAAACTCATTGTAGTATAACTAAAAAAAGAAAAATAATTACATGAATAAATAAAAATATTTACATAATTCATTTAAATATAGATTAAAACTTTAAAATACAAGTTTTTGTATAAAAAATAGACTTTAGATACAATAATATAGTTATTTTGATATCCTCAAAGATTATAACCATTGAAATTCATCTTTATTTTTATTTTTATTTTTATTTTATCTATAATGGTATATTTATATAGATTCAAGAAAAGAAATTGAAGTTGTGATTGCAAACTATAAGTCTCTATTTACTTGTATAAAACAGACTTTTCTACCTGGATTTTTTTTTCTATTATTTTAGTTTTGATGATTTCTTATTTTAATATGTATTAACATAATATCAATTTTTAAAATTAAATTTCTTAGTTCTATTATTGTTTCTTGTTTCAAAAAAAATTAATAGATTTTATTTATTTAAGAATACTTTATTTTAGGATTCGTTTAAGAGGGAGCAATCAATTAACTTTTAAAGTATTTTTTATTTATTTATAGTCTTAACCATTTAAACAACTAATGGTGCAAAAAAGGATGTTAAATATATATTTTTTATTTTAATATGTTTTTTTTACACAACTTAATCTTAATTTCTTAAAATCACATTTTTGAATGACAATCTATTAAATCATATATATTATTAGATTTAAAGCCATAAAATTATAGTATTTTATTCAAATATGATACAATTTTTAATTAAAGCATCTTAAAATCCTAAAATAAAAATGATTATTTTTAATTATATATTATTTTAAAATATTAAAAATTAATAAATTATTAAGTTTAACTTACAAAAAACTATATATACATACATATATATGATTTGAAAATATTCTTTATATAAGAATAAAAAATTATTATAGCAATCTTATTAATTCAAATTATATATATATATATATATATATATATATATATATTAATAATCATATATTAAATTTTTGAATAAAAGATATGTATATTTTTGTATATATATATATATATATTAAGAATAATATTATTTTAATTTTTTATAATATTATAATTTAAGTTTGTATTTAGAATTTTTATATGTAATAATATAAATTAAATTTATTTTCATGTTTGAAATGTTTAAATTAATAATCAAAATTTATAAATTAGAATTTTAAAGTGACAAAAAAAATACTTAAGATTCTATTAGACTTAATAAGATTGTTGTTGCAATTCTACTTACCTTCCACAGTTAGGTGCTTGGTACATTCTCAAGCAAGAACATATGTAATATGACAATGTGCAATGTGTGGCTAACTTGTTGTCCAAGTTTTCAACCTACCAATCAACTACAAACATGTATATAGTCAAAGTCATGCCTATGAAACTTCTAAAAAGATATTCTATATGATATTATCAAATTAATCAATTTTTATTTATCTCTATATAATTATATTATCTAAATAATTATTGGAGTAGATATGTATATTCATAACATTATCCCCTCTTTTAGAAATGAGTTCCATAAAGAGCAATGATCACATATTAATGAAGTCTAAGATGTAGTGAATTGTATTTGCTACATATTCTAATCTTTGTTTCTTTTGAAGTAGTTAATAGGCCCTCTTAGCCATCAATAAAGTTGATTATTTTTTAACTCAAATTTAGAAGTATTATGAGTCTTATAAGAATTATTTTTAATATCATAAATAAGAAGATCATAGAATACATTCTATGAAATATGTTTAAAAAAAGTTGAATCAGTATTCAATGTTGATTTTATTATTCAAAGATAAAATTACTTTGATTTCAAGAAAATAATTCTTTATTTATCAAAAGCTATATTTCTTTCTTTTGGTGTAAGATAAGAATGTTTATCAAATGATAAATATTATTATTTTTTTGATTGATAAATAATCTTAAAATCAAATTTTGATAAAAACATATTCCAATAGGCTTAGCAATAATTCAAAACACATGCTAATATAAAATACTTGAAATTCTTGTGATTTTTATATAAAGTGAATAGAATGAAAGTGCTTTCTATATAATGATGCCATTCTTAAATTGAATCCACAATTATAAGAAGTTCTTTATTGTAGATCTTATAATTGATCTCTATTGTTAACAATTTCTTTTAATAAAAAATAATTGGATGAATTTTTTTATCTATTTTTATTTGTGATAATATTGCATCCAAAAAAAAGATCAATATATTTATTTCTATAAAAAATACCATGAAGAATTCAATGTAATATAAGATTAATGTAAAACTAAAAGCTTTCTTAAAAGCCTCAAAAAATACTTATACTTCTTTACTCCACTTAAGTTTGCCTTTACATTTCAAATATATAAGTAAAACCGCAACTTAAAATAAGATCTTGATGAAGATTTAATAATAATTTACAAATTTAAAAAAATATTAGACATCTTTTATTGTTTTTGTAACCTTCCAATCCATGATAGTTTGGAATTTTTCAGGAACCATCATAAGGCCATTGTTTGAAATGACGTATCATAAGAAGTAAATTTTAATAATGTGAAATACACATTTTTCTATCTAAATATGTAATCTTACATTTTAAAGTTTTTGTTACATAAGAAAAACATAAATTTTATGCTCTTATGTATTTTTAGAATAGATTAAGATGTTGTATAAGTACTACTTAATAAAATCATCTAGAAATTTTCAAAAAATATCATTCATAAGATATTGAAAAGAAGCTAGTACATTTGTGAGTCTAAAGGCATGATGTTATATTCAAAATATTCATATTTTATTCAAAATATAGTCTTTCATTTATCTCCTTTTTTCATGCGTACCAAATTGTAAGCTTTTTAAATATCTATTTTAATATAGATCTTTGTTTGATTTAATTGATCCAAAAGTCTAAATAGAAAAAGTAGATAATATCTATTCTTAATGGTGATATTGTCGAGTCTTTGATAATCTACAGACATCTACAATGATCTATTTTTTTCCTTTTCAAATAAGATTGAAGCTTCTACTAGAGATTTAGAATGGTGTATGAAATTCTTGGTTAATTTTTCTTCTATATACTCTTTGAATTCAGTCAATTTATTTTGTCATAAATTATAGATTAGTCCAAATGGCAATTAAGCTCATTCTTAAAAGTCAATTGAGCAATTATAAAGACAATATTTTGAAAGAATATTGATATTCTTTTTCTCAAAAATATCTTAATAATTTTAATATTAGCTTGAAATATTAATTTTAATACTTCTACTATTAAAAATAGATATGGCATAAATAATACAAAATTATACTTCCTTTATAATATGCAAGAAATTTTTTTCACCAACAAATAAAGATTGGATTAAAGTAGACTTATGACTTTTTATTTGATTAAAAAGAATTCTTAGTTATACTTTGGAAAAAATCAAGACTACAATAAATCCTATTTATTTAAAGATTATACTTTTTTAGCTACAATAATCCTAAGATGATTGGATTACGTAGAGATCTAATAATATTAAATATCACAAGGCTATTATGAACATTAATTTCTTCTTCTATAAGAAGGATTTTATAAATAATATTTTTAAAAGATTAAAGACAATCATCTATGATTTCTATATGTACTAATTTAATTTTTTTTACTTAAAATATGCTGTGTTTTTTAACAAATTCTTCATTTAAGAAAAATATTGATGCTTTTAAATCTAATGAGGTAATTTTTTTTTATAATATTTAGGTCTTAAATTAATATCTATTGTTAAATGAAGAGAGAGTTCTGAAGAGATGATAGGACCTTCACTAGATGTTGTACAAGATTTGACTTACATGGTCTTTATTTTAAATAGACAAACTTATTTTCTGACATATTGCCTTCTTTGATAGCCATATTTCTCATTTTGTGGTTGCATTGCTTCTTTGAACAATGTTAAACAATGTGCTTAGGTTTGCCACAATATAAGCATTTTTGACAATAATAAGTCTTTTTTTGCTTAATTAAAAGTTCAAAACATATTGCATTAACTTGTATATCTTTTATTTTTGAATTTATGTATTAAAAAGACATTGGTATTGCCATTGAATTATAATAATATGTAGGCCTTATTATGCAAATATGAAATTGAAAAAGTTGATTTTCACACTTCACAGCAAAGTTAATTGCTTGACTTAATGTTTGAAAATTAATTAAGTTAAAAATTAATTTCTTTACATCATATTATAATTTATTAAAAATTGAATAATGAGTGTGGCATCATCACATTTAATTTCAATTATAAGTTGACAAAATTATGAAATATACAATGGTATAGATTGATTGTCTTCTTCTAAAATACAAATCTTATTGGTTGTAACACAAATTGTGTTACAATATTACATAGATCAAAATTTTTCTAATAAATCCTTCAAATTATCTAACATTAAAACAAGGTATTCAGAAAAAGATGAAAATCAAGATAAAATAAAACATGAAAGTATTTTTCTAATAAACTTGATTTTTTATCCTAGAATTGTATAACTTTGGGATTGAAGTTCAATCATCAATTATACTTAATTGATAAATCTTCAAAATTTTAAACTTATGCCATCAAATTTCTTGGATAAGATAATTCTTAGTATTTTAAGACTTAAAGGATGATCCACTATAAAAGAAGCAACATGATTTGGTGTAGATGTTGAAGCAACTCCAATCAACTTTATATTTTCACTTCTTATCAATCTTGTTGCTCTTTGTAGTGGTAAATTGAATTAATGCATTGCAAGCATTTATTTTTTCAATTGTTCTTATATTTATGCTGTTGCACTTTTTATTTTGATAAGCTCCATTATAATAATAAAAAAAATCTAATATTCCTTAAGATAAGCAAAAAAAAAAAAAAAAAAAAAAACTTAAAAAAAAAATCTAAGAATAATATCAATTTATAAGTGAATAATTTGTAATTTATAATGTACTTATGTCCTATTAAGAAAAAAAATAGTCAATTTAAAATTAAGAATTTTAAAAAATAGGACATATATATTTTTTAAAATTCTTAATTTAAAAAAAAAACTTTGATATTATAAGTATATTTTTGTCAATTTATTAAAAACAAGAAGTCAAAAAAGATATATAAAAAAGTGAGATTTATATCAAAGAGAGGTGTAAATATTAAAATTATATATATATATATATATATATATATATTTATATATATTCAGAAAGAAATTAAAATAGCTATTATAAAAGATTATAAATCTAGAGATTTTTGAAATTAAATTAGAAGCAAAAAAAGAATTGACAAAAAGTGAGGAAGACATCACTCTTTCTAATTAATAGTTATGTAGCAATATTTTATAAGACCTCCAATACATGTCCAACTTGCATTATACATATCTAACTTGCAAAAAAAAATTCCTATATGTGTACCACATAATTAGCTTGTATCACAAGCTATCAATACATTCAATATGTGGCTAACTTGTTGGCAAAGTTTTCAATCTATCAATTTCATGTAGATATGTATAAAGGTGAAATTATATCTATTAAGCTTTTAAAAAGCTATTCTATTAGATATTATCAAATTTATTTATTTTTTATATTTTTCTACTTATTTATATTATCTAGATAATTATTAGAGAAAATATGTATGTCCATGATACCTTTCAATCTTTCTCACTTATTATGATATATATAAAGAACTTGCTTCACTTGTTCACTAATTTCTCTTGCTCTATCATATTCCTTTATTTCTTCTTCTTGTTGTATATATAAGATTTTTTCTTTGAGTCTTTGACATTTGTCATTCATTTTTTCAAAGATTTATAGGTTAAGCAATTTTCCTACTACCACCATTATTTCTATTAACTGTAGTACTATATTTTTCTTCCTCTTCTTCATTATATTTTTTATATTCTTCAAAGAATTCATGTTTTTGTGTTGTGATTTGGATATAAAAAATAATATATATATATATATATATATATATATATATATAATATAATTTACTATATAATGTAGTGAAAGCCACATTATTAGATTTTAATTAGTTATTAAATATAGTTAGATTACTACTTTGAAGTAGTTAGTTTAAAAAGGCTACTATTAAGGTTGATTTTATATTATTTATAGTTTTTATATATTTAGAGCCACCTTAATTAGACATTGGCGACTCTTAAAATCTTATTTTGTTTCTTTTATTTGATATTTAAATCATATACTTGTTAGGAACATATTCCTTAGAACTTTCTAGAGAGAAGTTTCTAGAACCTTCTAGAAAACAAGCCTCTGGAACCTTCTAGAAGAGAAGCCTCTAGAACCTTTTAGAGAGAAGTTTCTAGAAGCTTTTAGAAAAGAAGTCTCTGGAACCTTCTAGAAGAGAAGTTTCTAGAAGCTTCTAGAAAGGAATCCCCTGGAACTTTTTAGAAGCTTCCTAGTTAATAGAAGTAGCTTAAGAAGTTTCTAGAACCTTCTAGAAAGGAAGCCTCTGGAACCTTCTAGAAGCTTCCTAGTTAATAGAAGTAGCTCAAAAAGCTTCCTAAGTAGGAGTATATATAGGGATCAAGGCTGAAGAGTTTTTCAGTCTCGACAACACATCTCTTGGAGTTCTAGCTCACCTTTCTAGTGTTGTTCTTATACTCATCTGTTTAATCTAGTTCTGCCACTTCTTCTTGAACTTCTTGTTAGATTTCAAGTCTGTATTTTGTGTCCATGACAGTTTGTCGAGACTACACTAACTTGAGATATCACAGCTAGTTCTTTCTTAGTAGAGTGTGGATTACCCGTCTACTTGAAGGTATACTAGCATTTTTTAGAGGTTGCGGATTACCCTCCTCTAAACTGATACTTCTTCTGTTACAATATTGGAGTCTTATTCTTCTTGGAGAGAGTGGATTACCCCTCTTCTTTAAATTCTTAAGACATTTTATAGGTTGTGGATTACCCTCCTATAAACCAATATTGCCTCTTATAGGGTCATTTTTGTCCTTCTTTTAGAATGGCCGGAGGTCAAGACATTAGTATGACAGAAAGTTCGGAGTCTAAGTTAGATGCTATTATGAATGCCCTCGCTACGTTATCACAAAGAATTGCAGAGATTGAAGGAGTGGTGGCAAGGCTTCATAATGATGGAGTACCTGGGATAGCACAATCTAAACTACACCAGCCTCAAATTTCGGCACTTGGAGAAACAACTTTACCTCAGGTTCGACAAGAACCACTAGTTCTACAACATAAGGAGCCTCGAGTTAGCCTTCCAGATAAGTTTGATGGAACACGTTCCAAGTTTCGAGGATTCATCAATCAAATCAGGTTGATAACAATTTTACAGCCCGAACGATATCCAACGGAGGAGTCACGTGTTGGGCTTGTTGGAACCTTATGTCACGGATACAAAATACAGACAAGAAAATTAGACAAGAAGTTCAAGAAGAACTGGATTAATCAGATGAGTACAAGAACAACACCAGAAAGGTGAGCTAGAACTCCAAGAGATGTGTTGTCGAGACTGAAGAACCCTTCAGCCTCGACTCCTATATATACTACTGAATAGGAAGCTTCTCGAGCTACTTCCGCTAACTAGGACACTTCTCCAACAACTTCTACTAATTAGGAAACTTCTCGAGCAACTTCCTAGAATCTATTAGAATATTCTAGAACCTTCTAAGAATATTCTAGAACCTTCTAAGAGAATCTTTAGGAAATATTCTAAGAATCTTCTAGAACCTTCTAAAAGAATCTTTAGAGAATCTTTAGAGAATATTCTAGAAGAATATTCGAAGAATCTTCCAATGTATGTCCATGACATCACCTCCTCTTCTAGCTTCGAGGTCTCCGAGAAGCAATGTTGTTATCAGTCAATACCAACGCAAGAAAATGAAAATCTGTCGCATCACATCCGCTATGAATTCCAATTGTTGTTCGCGAGGCAAATGATTCATCGGCCCTTGGAGCCAATGGTAGTGACCAACACCTTCAACCTCTGACCAAGCGTGGACTTCTGTGTCTTCATTGTGGAACTGTCCTCCAAACACACCTTCTGGTTGACCGTCGTAGGCAGGCTCGACCTCAAATACAATTACTAGCGATCTGTTGCTCGGTATCCTCCGACGTCGTCATGGTGCAGGCGGTTCTTCATCTCGCGGTCGTCTTCGTGAGCTAGTCGCTTGAGATGACATAACAAGTGTAGTATCTTGACTATCCATGTCTAAAGGCTAAAATGATGAGAGCAAACTATAGTTGCTAACAAAGTTCTACACTATCGAACTATGGGTTTTGGAGGTGCCCTCCTCCCTTTTTATGCTACTTGATGAGCAAGCTTCAGCAAGAAGCTATCGTTGAATCGGCTTAGGTTTATGAGGATATCGTTGATGAAATTCTTGTACCTTTTTTGGCGCATTGGCAAGATTTTCGGCACGCTCCCACGTTCCTTCATTGATGTCGTATCCACTCCAATGCACTAAATATTCCAATTTTCTTCTATTACGCCGTGAATCTAGTACCTTTTCCACCTCGTATTCCTCATGGTTTTCAATTTCGATACTTGGTGGCGGACTTTGTACTCTTTGGGGAAAAGCTGACTCTCGATAAGGTTCCAACAAAGACACGTGAAAGACTGGATGTACCTTCATAATAGCTGGTAACTCCAGACGATATGCCACCGGATTGATCTGCTTCCCGATAACAAATGGCCCTAATCTCCGATAGTCCAATTTGTCACATGGCCGCTTGGTCTTGATATTCCGTCGAAGAAGCCATACTTTACTTCCAACTTTAAAAGTAGGCGCCACTCTTGGAAGGCATCCACTATAGCAAGCAACTCTTTGTCGTGGATCTCGTAGTTGATCTCAGCAGCAGAGAACTTTCGTGAATAGAACGCAACTGGGTGAAGCTTCTTGTCTATGCCCATCTGTGAAAGCACAGCTCCCAAAGCAAAATCTGAAGCATCGGTCTCTAAATAGAAAGCCTTTGCAAAGTCAGGGTGTACCAAGATTGGAGCCGTAGTGAATGCCGTCTTGAGATCTTGAAATGCTTTTGCTGCTTGTGATCCCCATTCGAGCTTGTCTTTGCTTGTTAGACGCGTGAGTGGTGCAGCAACTTGAGAATAATTCTTGATGAAGATCCGATAGAAGTTAGCAAATCCAAGAAAACACTGAACATCTCTAACCGTCTTCGGAACTTCCCAAGATATAATTGCTTCTACCTTTTTTGGATCCATCTTCAAGCCCTCTGTAGTCGCAATGAAGCCCAAAAATTCCATCTCATTCTGGTGAAATTGACACTTCTCCAACTTGGCGTAGAGTCCTCGTTCGCGTAGTTTTTCAAGAACCAAACAAACGTGCTTCTCATGTTCTTCTTCATTCTTGGAAAATATCAAAATATCATCCAGATAGATGACAACAAAGTCATCGAGGTACTCCCGAAAGATGTCGTTCATCATATGCTGAAAGACCGCTGGAGCATTGGTAAGACCAAAAGGCATGACATTGTACTCAAAATGGCCATACCTTGTACGAAAGGCTGTCTTCCATTCATCTCCTTCTTTGATTCGCACAAGGTTGTAGGCTCCTCTTAAATCAATCTTTGTAAAAATTCTTGCACGTCCAAGTTGATCTAAGAGGCCGGAGATCAAAGGTAAGGGATAGCGATTTTTCTTGGTCACCTTGTTGAGTCCTCGGTAGTCCACGCACATCCGCAGTGAGCCATCCTTTTTCTTCACGAATAGGATTGATGCTCCAGCTGGCGACTTTGAATGTCGAATAAAATTCTTGGCTAGATTCTCATCGATGTACTTTCGCAATTCTGCCAACTCCGTCTGCGATAGGTTGTATATTGGACCAAAAGGTGGTTGCGCTCCTTCCTCTAAGTCTATGGCGCAATCATATGGTCGATGTTCGGCAGTATATCGGCGTTCTTCTTCTGAAACACGTCTTCAAAATCCCTATATTGCTCTGGTATATTCGATGTTGAGATATTCTCGCCGCTAGTTGGAGCTGCATAAATGACAAATGGTGCGCCTTCCTTGGACGATCTTAGGAACGCTCTCGCTCCAATAAACATGGATTTCTTCATGTAGGTTCTACCAACAGGTTTATTATTATTTTTTTCAGGAAATGTTATCCTTCGTAGCCTCCAATCAATGGACGGATTATGATCTTCTAACCAAGAAAGACCAAGGATAACAGGGCTTGATGGGGTTCTAATAATATTAAAAATAACGTGACTACTATGGTCCTTAAACACCACTTCTATAGGTTCTGATTCGTGGGTAACGTTGCCTGACAATAAGGGTCGTCCATCTATCACCTCTACGTGAACAGGTTTGGACTTCTGTACTAAACGGATCTTGTGGCGTTTAGCAAACTCTTCATCTAAAAAACAAGTAGATGCCCCCGAATCCAATAAAGCTAAAGTTTTTTGTTTTTGAGGGCCTAAAAACAAAGGAATTGTAAAACAACGGGCAGGTTGGACAGAGAAGGAGGAACCTGATTGTTGTCGTGATATTAGATTGTCCAGCCGCACGGTTCCTACTGTGGCTGGGCGTCGTCGTTTTCCGGAATCATCGCACTTCTAGTCTTGACAAGGTGCCAATTTTGCTTCTTTGGGCAATTTCCAACCTTGTGACCTTCTTCTCCACAGTACAAACATAACCCTTCCTCCATACGCCGTTTCTTCTCTGTTGGAGTAAGAGATCGGACACGCGCCGTGTCGATTTGCATGTCTGTTGCCTCCGAATGTGAGTTTAAGCTATTTGCAGACATAGTCACGTCGTAACGAGTCATTTGGTGTCTTGGACGTTGGTCTTGGCGACGCTGGAATAGGCGGTTGTCACACTTTACAACTTGGCTAATAGCTTCGTTGAGCGTTTGAGGATCAGGAAGAGATAACAGCAAGTCCTTCACATCATCCTTCAAGCCCCAATAAAACTGACTCACCAACGCCTCTTCACCCCAATTAATGTCACTTGCCAATTGTCTGAAATCCGAGGCATAGACTGATGCAGAGCGTGTTCCTTGTCATAGCGATCGGATCTTTGTTGTACCCCATCGAACTTTATCATGCTCGCCAAATGCTTCTGCAAACGCCTCCAAGAACGTTTCAAAGTTGCTCAGGATTGGCGATCGCTTCTCAAACAAGGGAGTAAACCAAGACAGAGCTTGTGCTGTAAGCAAGGTTCCAACAAGCCCAACACGCGCTTCCTCCGTCGGATAACGTTCGGGCTGTAAAATTGTTATCAACCTGATTTGGTTGACAAAACCTCGAAACTTGGAACGAGTTCCATCAAACTTATCCGGAAGACTAACTCGAGGCTCCTTTCGTTGTAGGACTACTCGATCTTGTTGAAATGGAGGTAGAACTGCTTCTTCTGGCGCAGAAGTTTGAGGCTGATATGCTTTAGATGGCGCTATTCCAGATGCTCCATTGTTATGGAGTCCTACCATGACTCCTTCGATCTCTGTTGTCCTATGTGACAACGAGGCAAGAGCATTTATGATGGCGTCTAGTTTGGATTCCAAACTTTCAGCCATTTTAACGTCTTAACCTTCGGCTAACCTTCAGAAAGAAGAAAAAAGAGTTTTGACAAGAGGACAATATTGGTTCAGAGGAGAGTACTCCGCAACCTCTAAAACGCCTTAAGACTCCAAGATGAGGGGTAATCCACTCTCTCCAAGAAGAATAAGGTTCCAATATTGAGAAAGAAGAGATATCAGTTTAGAGGAGGGTAATCCACAACCTCTAAAACACTAGCACACCTTCAAGAAGAGGGGTAATCCACTCTCTAACAAGAAGGAACTAGCTCTGATACCAGTGAAAATGTAGTCTCGACAAACTGTCACGGATACAAAATACAGACAAGAAAACTAGACAAGAAGTTCAAGAAGAACTGGATTAATCAGATGAGTACAAGAACAACACCAGAAAGGTGAGCTAGAACTCCAAGAGATGTTTTGTCGAGACTGAAGAACCCTTCAGCCTCGACTCCTATATATACTACTGAATAGGAAGCTTCTCGAGCTACTTCCGCTAATTAGGACACTTCTCCAACAACTTCTACTAATTAGGAAACTTCTCGAGCAACTTCCTAGAATCTATCAGAATATTCTAGAACCTTCTAAGAATATTCTAGAACCTTCTAAGAGAATCTTTAGGAAATATTCTAAGAATCTTCTAGAACCTTCTAAAGGAATCTTTAGAGAATCTTTAGAGAATATTCTAGAAGAATATTCGAAGAATCTTCCAATGTATGTCCATGACACCTTACTTACGGGACAAGCTCTATCATGGTTTGCTCCTTTGTTTGAGAAACGATCATCCATATTAAACAACTTCGAAACCTTTTTGGAAGCATTTGGTGAACACAATAAGGTTCGATGGGCTACAACAAAGATCCGGTCGCTACGACAGGGGATGCGTTCTACATCAGTCTATGCTTCGGATTTCAGGCAATTAGTATGCGACATCAATTGGGATGAAGAAGCGTTGATGAGTCAATTCTATTGGGGTTTAAGAGATGATGTGAAGGATTTGCTGTTAACTCTTCCTGATCCACGAATGCTTAATGAAGCCATTAGCCAAGCTGTGAAGTGCGATAATCGCCTATTCCAACGTCGCCAAGACCAACGCTCAAGACAACATACAATTCGCCATGCTCCAACTATGTCGACAAGCAGTGTGAATTCGCATTCAGAAGTGGAAGACATGCAAATTGATGCGGTACGTATCAAATCTCTTACTATAGAAGAAAAAAAGCGACGTATGGAGGAAAATTTATGCTTGTATTGCGGTGGAGAAGGCCACAAAGTCGGAAACTGCCCCAAAAAGCAAAATCGAGGCATAATCAAGACTAGAGGAGTATTTGTTCAGGAAAACGAGGATGCCCAGCCACAGTAGGAACCGTGCGGTTGGACAATGAAATATCCCAACAACAATCAGGTTCCTTTCTTTCTGCCCAACCTGCACTTTGTTTTACAATCCCTCTGTTTATCGGCCCTCAAAAACTGAGAACCTTAGCACTACTAGACTCAGGAGCATCTGCTTGTTTTTTAGACGAAGAATTTGCAAAGAGTCATAAGATCCCTTTAGTACAAAAATCAAAACCTGTTCATGTTGAGGTCATAGATAGGCGACCTTTATTGTCTGGTAGCATCACCGATGAATCAAAACCTATAGAAGTAACGTTTAAAGACCATAGTAGTCATATTATTTTTAATATTATTAGAACCCCATCAAATCCTATTATTCTTGGTCTTTCTTGGTTGGAAAAACATAATCCATTGATAGATTGGAGGTTGCGGAAGATGACTTTTCCCACAAAACCACCCAAGAAAAAACCTAGTAAAAAACCTCGAAAAAAGAAATCCTTATTCATTGGAGCAAGAGCGTTTATAAGATCATCTAAGGAAGGCACTCCATTTGTCATTTATGCGGCTCCAACTACCGAGGAGAAGATCTCAACAGCAAGTATACCGGAGCAATATAAAGATTTTGAAGACGTGTTTCAAAAGAAGAACGCCAACATACTACTGGAACACCGACCATATGATTGTGCTATAGACTTGCAAGAAGGAGCACAACCACCTTTTGGCCCAATCTACAATCTATCGCAAATGGAGTTGGCAGAGTTACGAAAGTACATCGACGAGAATCTAGCCAAGAACTTCATTCGTCATTCAAAATCATCAGCTGGAGCACCCATCTTATTTGTAAAGAAGAAAGATGGATCATTACGGATGTGTGTGGACTATCGAGGCCTCAACAAGGTAACAAAGAAAAATCGTTACCCATTACCCTTGATTTCTAGTCTCTTAGAACAACTTGGACATGCGAAGATCTTTACAAAAATTGATCTAAGGGGAGCTTATAATCTCGTACGAATCAAGGAAGGAGATGAGTGGAAGACAACATTCCGTACAAGGTATGGTCATTTCGAATATAATGTCATGCCTTTTGGTTTTACCAATGCTCCAGCGGTTTTCCAACATATGATGAATGACATCTTTCGAGAACACCTCGATGATTTTGTTGTCATCTACTTGGACGATATTCTAATATTTTCTAAAAACGAGGAAGAGCATGAGGAGCATGTTCGTTTGGTCTTGGAGAAACTACGCAAGCGAGGACTATATGCCAAATTAGAAAAGTGTTTATTTCACCAGACGGAGATGGAATTTTTGGGGTTCATTGCGACTACAGAAGGTTTGAAGATGGACCCCAAGAAAGTAGAAGCAATCATGACTTGAGAGGTTCCAAAGACGGTTAGAGACGTACAATGCTTTCTTGGTTTTGCTAACTTCTATCGGATCTTCATGAAGAATTATTCTCAAGTTGCTGCTCCTCTCACTCGATTAACATGCAAAGATAAGTTGGAATGGGGACCTTTGGCGGAGAAGGAGTTTCAAGATTTGAAGACAGCATTTACTACAGCTCCAATTTTGGTACATCCAGACTTTACAAAGGCCTTCTATTTAGAAATTGATGCTTCAGATTTTGCTTTGAGAGCTGTGCTTTCACAAATGAGTGAAGATAAGAAGCTCCATCTAGTTGCATTCTATTCTCGGAAGTTCTCTACTGTTGAAATCAATTATGAGATCTACGATAAGGAACTTCTTGCTATAGTGGATTCTTTCGAAGAATGGCGTCACTTTTTTGAAGGAGTTGCACCAGATGATATCATATCACATCGAGGTACCCAGTTCGTGTCAAAGTTTTGGAGATCTCTCTTTGGGATATTGAAGGTGGATATCAAGCTTTCTTCAGCTTTTCATCCTCAAACTGATGGCCAAACGGAACGGGTGAACCAAGTCTTAGAGTAGTACTTACGATGCAGCATCAACTATCAGCAAAACGATTGGACTGCATATCTACCGCTAGCCGAGTTTGCATATAACAACACCCTCCATGCATCGACTCAACAAACACCATTCTTTTCCAACTATGGGTATCATCCGAAGCTTGATTTATTGAGTCCATCAACAAATAACAATCCAGCAGCTGAAGGATTTGCGAAGCAACTATCAGAGCTTCAAACTATGTTGAAGCTTCAATTACAATCCGCTCAAGAATCCTATAAGACGTCTGCAGATAGATTTCAGAATCCAGCACCTACTTTCAAAGTTGGAAACAAAGCCTGGCTTCTTCGACGAAATATCAAGACCAAGCGACCATGTGATAAGTTGGACTATCGAAGATTGGGACCATTTATCATCCAGAAGCAAATTAATCCAGTGGCATACCGGCTGGAGTTACTGGCTTCTATGAAGGTACATCCAGTCTTTCATGTTTCTTTGTTGGAACCTTATCGAGAGTCATCTTTTCCTGGAAGAGTGCAATGTCCGCCACCTAGTATTGAAATCGAGAACCACGAAGAATACGGGGTTGAAAAGGTATTAGATTCACGACGAAGGTGGGGAAAGTTAGAATATCTTGTTCATTGGTGCGGCTATGACATTAATGAGCGAACGTGGGAGCCAGCTGAAAATCTTGCGAATGCGCCACAAAAGCTACAGGAGTTTCATCAACGACATCCCGATAAACCTAAATCAATTCGATGATAGCTTCTTTCTGAAGCTTGTTCTCCCAACAATATAAGAAAAGGGGAGAGCACCAGCAAAATTCATAGTTGATGTAGTTATTTTCTCCAAGATAGATCGTAGTTTGGTCTTTTGATATGGATAGCCAAGAGATAGATACTATGCCAGTCAGAGTATCACAACCGAGTAGCTCACAAAGGCAAGAGATAGATACTATGATAGAGTATTGCAACTGAGTAGCTCACGAAGGTGACCCCGAGATGAAGAACTACATGTACCATGACGATGACGGAGGATATCGAGTAACCGATCACTGGTGATCGTATTTGAGATCGAGCCTGCTTACGATGGTCAACCAGAAGGCGTGTTTGCAGGACAATTTCACAATGAGGACACGGAAGTTCATGCTTGGTCAGAAGTCGAAGGCGTGGGCCACTACCGTTGGCTTCAAGGGTCGATGAACCACTTGCCTCGTGAACAACAGTTAGAGTTCATAGTAGAAGTTATGCGACAGATCTTCATTTTCTTGCGTTGGTACTGATCAACAACATTGCTTCTCAGAGACCTCGAAGCTAAAGGAGGGATGATGTTAGGGACATATTCCTTAGAACTTTCTAGAGAGAAGTTTCTAGAACCTTCTAGAAAACAAGCCTCTGGAACCTTCTAGAAGAGAAGCCTCTAGAACCTTTTAGAGAGAAGTTTCTAGAAGCTTTTAGAAAAGAAGTCTCTGGAACCTTCTAGAAGAGAAGTTTCTAGAAGCTTCTAGAAAGGAATTCCCTGGAACTTTCTAGAAGCTTCCTAGTTAATAGAAGTAGCTTAAGAAGTTTCTAGAACCTTCTAGAAAGGAAGCCTCTGGAACCTTCTAGAAGCTTCCTAGTTAATAGAAGTAGCTCGAGAAGCTTCCTAAGTAGGAGTATATATAGGGATCGAGGCTGAAGAGTTTTTCAGTCTCGACAACACATCTCTTGGAGTTCTAGCTCACCTTTCTGGTGTTGTTCTTATACTCATCTGTTTAATCTAGTTCTGCCACTTCTTCTTGAACTTGTTAGATTTCAAGTCTGTATTTTGTGTCCGTAACAATACTATATAAAACTTATTAAAAAAATAATTAGAAAAGTATTTTTATATAAAAATAAATAATTAGGCCATCCATATGAATGAATAGAGATGGATGATAAAAATCTCCATTCTTATTGGCCAAAACTCATACCTAATGAGCTTCAAAGGTTACCCAAGGCCTTATTAGGAATTAAAGTTATTCTTTTAAGGACATTCAAACATCAAAGATTAAAGATGTTAAGTTTAAGATTTTAGATATAATTTTGGTACAAATTTGTATAATTTGGAGTTTTTATAAAACAAATATAGGGGCTCAAAGTCAACATGTCAATTTTGTATCTATTATCACTCTTTGGAACATACTGCACGCGTATGAAAGACTTTTGAGGGTCAAATTGTGTAATTGGAAAGCTGATTTGAAAGACTACATTCTATATATAATTAAAAAAAATATTTAAATTAATTTGGAGGAACAATGACTGCTTGAAAAAAACACTTTTAAATTGAGGTTTGTCAATGAATCAAATGAATCAATTTCATTAGGAACTTGATTCTAGCCATATTTCAAGCATTTGAACTAATTTTTGGCTAAAATTTTCGACAAATGTATATTACTATGTTATAAAGCTATATACCAAATTTTTTAGTATTTAAATTTTTGATTTTTGAGATATAATGAAAATAGTATTTAGATACTTCTAAATTGGGATTTAGAGTACTTACTAGTATTTTTAAGATATTAGAAGATTAGATGTAGATCTATAGCTAATTATTTTTGGTGGTTAATCTTGAAGATATAAGATATATTTTCAATAAATTTGAAAAAAATTGAATTGTTGGATCAAGAGATATCAAATCCAAAAATTCAAAAATTCAAAAATTCAAAAAAAAAAAAAAAAAAAAACTTGAAGGTAAAAAAGGTGTCGGAGGTTTTTGGCCACGATTTTGGATCTTTTGTATGAATCAATTGGTTTTTGGAAGCTAAGAATTTATATATATTAAAGATGGATATAAAGAGCTATGATAAAATTTTAATATAAAAATAAAATTTTGAAAAGAAATTATGGATTTTCTTTAAAATTATTGAAAATCTAACTTCTCAGCAAATGGTTAGTTTTGATTTGGTATAGCAAAGGATGTTAGGAAATTTCTAGATACTCTAAAAATTATTATGTATAAATCTTCTTAAATATAAATGGATTTTATTAGTAGAATTTCTTTTGATATTGTTGGATTTATTTGTCTTGTATATTAAGAATAAATCACTTATTAGAGCTTGGCCAATAAAATAAAGCTAAATTCTCTAAAATTAGGTACTTAGAATATCTTGATATTGTAAATCATGCCATATAACAATGTACCATTTGTCTTGATTTTTCAATTGCACAACAATTGCATATAGGCACAACTTTGTTTTAGTCATTTCTATGTTTATATAAGGCATCTAATCACTTAGCATATTCACATACTCTTTGTTTTTATTGTGGATTCGCTTAAATAATATATTTTTATAATAGAAAATAATATTATTAATAATAATTTATTTTAATAATAATACTTTTTAATAATAATAATACTTTTTAATAATAATAATATTTTTTTTGATAGTCTTATTTTTTATAATAATAATAATATCTTTTGATAATGATAATAATTTTTTTGATAGTCTCAGTTTTTTTATAATAATAATAATAATAATAATAATACTCATATTATTATTATTATTATTATTATGATTTTTTGAAAGTTGTGCAAAAACAAATATATAAACTTCACTTCTAAATCACTTTGGTCTGCATTTGCATTTATGTTTGTTAATAAAAGCTTTTTATGATTTTTTCAATCTAAATCACATCAATAAAATAAACTATCATTATCAAAGAATATTTTTAGGTCCTTTAATTGTAGATGAAAAAAATGTAAGGAATATATTTGATTACTATTTTTTAAAAATAAATTGATTTATGAAAATATTTCAAAATTTATATATATTTTTAGAATAGATATGATTATGTTATGTTTTTCTATAATGTTTTACAAGTTTTATAATTGAATGGCATATAATTTTATTATAAAAGATATAATCAATTAATATTGATTCTAAAAAAATGGTAAATACTCAACACCAAAACAAATGGCCTATATCCTATATATGATGATGCATTACATATGTACTCATTTATTTACTTACATATCTTATATATTACAATTACATGCTACATATGCACTTATTTGCTTACTTTTAGTTTTTAATCCCTATACATATTCTAATCTTCAATACTCTACATATCTCTAAAATAAAAAAATAAAAAAAAATTCCTATCTTTAATAAAGAATTATTAAGAATTGCTTCAATCAAACAATGTAATAAGGAAAATATCTTTGTCATGGCAATAACTTTGTTTGTTGTGTTGGAAAAGTATTATCATCAATATCAAAGATGAACACATAATGTTCTAAATCTTATTAATTTTTATAGAATATTAATGATATATCATAGAACAATGTAAAACAATATTGCTAGTTATATCCCTGCATATAATTTATCTATTTGCAACTAATACCATATGAAATCCAAGCTTGTCTTAACATGAAGGAAAAGATATGTATTCATTTAAATTTTATCAAAAAGAATTCAAATTGAATCCAATAGGTAGGCAAATTAGAATAACAATTACTTAAAACAAAAATTCCAAAAAATTGTATAGAAATTAGAATTTTAATTGGTAAAAAATATTATTGTCGATTCTTCATTAATAACAATCTTTAAAACACTTTTTTTCAATAAATTGGCATGAAGAAAATATAAAATCATTTACAAAATTTCCAAATTACAATTATATAATCAAGTACTTTCAATAAAATTCTACAGTGAAAATATTCTCAATAGACAACCAAAGGTTGTGTAGAAATTGGTGCTATTGGCCTTCAAATTGATATGTGAAAACATATAATCTTTTGATTTCAAGTAAATGTAATAAAATAATAATCAAAGTCAATATCTTTGATATAATATAATATCTACATGTATTATATATATATATATTAACATAATATTACTATTATCAACATAGATTATTAAATATAATTAAATTTTTTAACTAAAATAAATTCCTACTAGTTAGAAGTCTATTCTAATTCACAACAGTTTAATTGTCTAAATATTCTAGCAATTCTTAATTAGCATTTGATTTAATGTCCAATAAGTCTTATAATATTCAAATTGTGAACTAAAATAAACCACTTTAGTAAGTTTTTATTCTAATTTATAACTATTAATTAACTTATGAGTTGATTATCTTAATCCTTCTACTTATTTCTTATTTTAATACCTTTAAGTCTTCTAATTAATTAAATAGCACACTATCACATTCACAACACTCTAATGAAAACCACTTAAATAACTCAAAAACCACACACTTGAAAGAAAAAATTTTATATGATTTAATTTTTATTTCATGCAATTTTTATTTCATTATCCCACTTATGAACTTTGAGTCTTTGAGCTTTGAGAAACCACTCCAATATGAATTGTGACAAAATTGAAGTAGATACAATGATATTTAAATACCTCAACAACTCCAAATCTTACAAGAAGGAGGACTAAGATGAAAAAAGTGGCTACAACCTAGATGTGGCAGACAGAAATAACATATAAGGGTTTAGAAATCAATGATTGTGAATAATCTAGCATCCAAATGAAAAATACTTCTTTACTTATTTAATCTCCTATATTCTATTTAAGATCTTAAAAGAGATATAAATCATATGCCAACTATAAAACTAAAAATGTGTAGAAAATATTTATTCAAAACCATTTACTTAAGATGTCTATGATACCAATTTAATAAAAGATATATGATTCATTAATAACTTGATTGATCAAGCTCTCACACAATTATTTCTTAAATATATTTCATTATTGTTGAAGAAGACAAAAGAAATAGATATCAATATATGAATGTTACAGTTATAATAGATGTATTCAAAGATGTCAAGACTCTTGCAAGTCTCAACCATCAAAACTAAGTTCTGCTTTGCAATATATTGTAATATTATTTGTTTGCACTAGCAATAGGAGTCGCAGTCTCTTAAACAAAAGCTATCAACCAATATACAAAACAATTCGTAAAATTTTTTTTTGTCCATAGTAAACCATACCCTACTTTGTAAGAGAGAGAGGTACAAAACAAAAACAAAAAAATATATGAAAACCCTACCTATTAGAAATTCCTTCTACAAGCTTTGAGCCTTTGAGCTTTGAAAAATCAATCCAACATGAGCAACTACAAAATAGAAGAAAATTGAAGCCAAGCACGACACAACTACTCATAATAAAGAACACAATACAATTCATAATAGAAAATACATTACAATAGTAAGTAGAATACATTCTATCCACATGGCAATCTTAGCCAACAATGAGGCCATTATTGGAGATTTTCAAAATCCCAACTACTTGATTCTTGGAAAAATTCCAACCACTTTGCATTCCTCAAGATCTCAAAGTTTTCTTTTTAATAGCCAATCAAAATGCATTTTTGTTTTTGTTTTTGTTTTTGTTTTTTTATCTTAAAGTCAAATTATTTTATCTAATAGAAATGTCTCTAAATATGTATTTAACAATTGATTTATAAGTAACCATCATTAATATGCTCTATACAAATATACTATAAAAATAAGATTTCAAAAGATTTACTAGTTGATTGTATCTTTATAATCAATATATTTCCTTAAATACTTTAGATTTTAGCAATGTCAATAAATTGTGCTTATATTTCTTTAAGAAAATTAATAATTTTGTTTGAAATCGTATTTACTAATTGTGAGGATTTCAAAATTAATTTTTTTTAGAACTAAATCAACCAACTATGAGTAATAAAAAAAAATTCATCTTTTTTCTATTCATGGTTTAAAGTATTTTTAAAAACAAATCTTAATATAACTTTTAACCTCAAAATATTAATATAACATATTTCAAATATTTATTTTCCTAAAAATGGTGTGTTCAAACTTCCACTACATATGTGTGTATATATATATATATATATATTTAAATACACATACATGCACATATTGCAATAATAATATTCTCCAAATAAATCTTCCTATTTGTAGCATAAATAGTATTATAGTTTGTAAATACCACACACACTTTTTAATAGAAACAGATGTGATCTGTACAAAAAAAAATCCTACAAATCCCTTTTTTTTAACAAACAAACTCCAGAATCATTCTATTCTTACAGATTTATTTTAACATTCCTATACAGATATTGAAATGAATCGAATTCTGCAACATCTATAAGGAAGCTCCGAAGTGAAGCATAACACCCATTCTAACAACTTTTACAAATTAGGAATCGTGGGGAAGAAAATCACGGAAATTCGATGGAATCCACGCAACTAGCATGAGCATGAGCATGAGTTGGGGAAGCAGCAAACACACTCGAAGCATCTCCGCAGCCAGCCCCAGCTTGCTTGCTTGGTTTGAATATTAGCACCACGATTGTCTGCAACTCCACTTGGCAGTAAGAATCAGCAGCATCGGCAATATGGGAGGACTTGGCTTCAGCGTCAAGGCCAGGGGCAGAATCAAGAAGGGCAGGGCAGGGAAGGGCAGGGCAGGGATCTAGAGGCTCGAGCCCGCCATGGCCGCCACTCCGCTGCAGCAACAACAACTAACTGTCTGTGAAGAGGAGTGGTCTCCACAAAATCCCGCTAACCCCCCTCCCCCACCATAGCCGTCACGGGCATGGGTCCACCATAGCCTGACTCGAACCCGACCCGAACCTGATTCCAAACCTGGTTGCATAGCCTCACCCGAATGGAGCCTTAGGCTTGTGAATCCCGGACCTACTAGGCTGGGCCGGGCTGGAGGGGGGGGAAGTGTCGGCTGCCGTGCCCGTGACTCTTGGTGCGCTGCCTCGCTCGATCGCTCGCTGGCTTCTTCGCCTTTTTCATGATGCTCGCTGAATGGGCTCTTTAAATGTTACGCATTCGTCTCTGTTTCCCACCGTTGCTGCTTGCTCCTTCTCGCCGTTTGACTACACTGCTTCTGCTGCTGATTTTCGCCTCAGGTTGGGTAATTTTGCCTTTGGCGCAGTCTCTCATGTGTGTTTCTTCATATACCTTGGTGGTGCTTGCTTTCTTTTAGGAGGTATGGGGTTGGGGTGGTGCCAGGATTGGGTAGCGCATGTTCCCGTGTGCGGGGAGTTGGGTTTGTGTTGTGCGTGTGTGTGGGCTGGGCATGTGGTGGCTTGGACATTTTATGGGGGTGATGGTGGCAGATGGGGTTGCTGGGCTTGACGAGCGTGGGTAGGGTTTGTGGTGTCGGTGGGCGGTAATTCTCATGCGTGGGTTGTGTGGTGATTACGCATGGTTGTGTTTGATCAGGTGGGTAGCGGTGTAAAGGCGATCGTAGTGTTGGGGTTAGAGTTGAAGGTATAGGTGTGGCGTTGGAGGGGACGATGGCGAAGAGTTCGTTCAAGCAGGAACATCCTCTGGGTAAGAGTGTTGTTTGTATTGAATTGTGGTTGAATACTTGTCGAGTAATGCATGCGTCGTCGCTGCAATTGCGGCATTATGTTTGATTGGAAGATGTACTGCTAATTTGGCTTCATGAAGTGTACGTATGGATGTTGTCGACATGCTCTAGGTTTGTGCGGGTTCCTTGTTTTTAATATGTATTCTTGATGGGGTGCGAACAGAATTGGTAATGAAAATGTTTAAAGACAGTATCATTGCACCTGGCTGGAAACTTTTGGTCTCAGCCCTTTTATGTTGGTTCCGGGTCAAAAGCTCTTCTCGCTCGTGAATGTTAAATTGATCTTACTGTTGTTAGGAACACTCTGTCATGTTTCAGAGCAGCATAGCGTTTCATGACACTGCCACGCTTGTAATGTTCTAGATAAGCTGAACATGTTCGAAATACAGGTAGTTTGTTCTGTTGATTATTATGAAGCTTGCAAGAGTAATCAATTTTAATCAGTGAAGGCGAATCCTTCCTGAGTATTTTAGTGTTTCTTTTTAAACAATCTAGGTGATATTGTTAATTACGTTTTAAGATACGTCCTCTCGTAACTCCGTAAGCTGTGTTGAATAATTGGCGTGCCTATGACGTGGAACGTTGTGGAAATGCTTACTTTGGAGTCAAGCACACGATACGAGGATCTTTGAGAACAGTTTCGACAAATTTTCTCAATTATTTAAAATTATTTATATATTGAATTTTACGTTAACGGCTGAATTTGTGATTGTGGCCTTGCAGAGAAGAGGCAGGCAGAAGCTTCAAGGATCCGTGGCAAGTACCCTGACAGAATTCCAGTGATCGTGGAGAAGGCGGAGAAAAGCGACATACCAGACATCGACAAGAAGAAGTGGGTCCCCGTCGCTTTTTGCGTTTCGAGATTGAGAGGCTGTTGGTGGTGTCGTCGAGTATTAGGTTTGGGATGCGTTGTGATCACGTGTTTGGTCACTAATCCATGTCCCTGCAACAGAAGCATGGCTGTGTAGAGTGCGGATACGGAGAGTAACGTGGAAAGGTGTGCGCAGGTATCTGGTACCAGCGGACTTGACGGTTGGACAGTTTGTGTACGTGATAAGGAAGCGCATCAAGTTGAGTTCGGAGAAGGCCATCTTCATATTCGTGAAGAACGTGCTGCCCCCGACAGGTAGGTTGGGCGGGTGTGGGTGCAAGGGAGAAGGCGTGGTGGGTTAGATTGTGGGATGAGAGTTGGGGACAAGGAAGTGGGTGTAGTGGAGGTGCGGTTGGCGGTAGAGAGAGGGGTGCGTGGGTTTGGTTATGTCGGGTGCGGGATTGTTGTAAGAAGGTTGTGTAGTGAAAGGAGGGAGTGGTGTGTGGATGCAGCGGCCATGATGTCATCGATATACGACGAGCACAAAGACGAGGATGGATTCGTGTACTTCACATACAGCGGGGAAAACACGTTCGGAGGAGCGAGCGGGTGTTAGCAGGATGGAAGAAGGGAGGTGGGAGAAGGCGGGTGAATAATGGATGCACAGTTGGAATGTTGATATAGGAGGCGGAGGTGGTGTTGGGTTTTGGGCCACGGGAGTGTAGGTGGGGATGGATGAAGTGGAGGTGTGGGGTGATACAGTTGGGTTGATGGGGCCAATACCGTGGTGAATGTGGGATGAGGGATTGGAAGGAGGAAGATAGTGGTGTAAATATGATTCAGGAAGTATTGGATACACATCAGAGGATACGAATCAGCCGAGTGTACATAGAACCCTGCATAGGGGCTTCGATCTGATACCGTGTAGACAATGGACATGTGTTCTTATATATTATGTTAATACTGTTCAAAATTTGGGTGCGTGTGACACGTCACTCTGCTATTGGTTTGAAGAATTGCAACTCTGGTATGCCACAGTACGGGATGACGATGGCGTAGTCATTGTGTTGAACTCATGTCAAAGTGTACATGTTTACTCCGTCTCTTTGTACTGATGTTCACTTGATTGTAATCTTTACTCTGGTGTGAATCTATTATAGTTGTTTTTGTGCCACTTTTCCTTAGGGAGGCATTCAATATGTTTTCGACATTGTCTGGTATAGTACGCTCTGAGTCACTCCCATATAGCAAGTCCCATTCGTCTCGATTCGAAGGATTGTCAAACGGGTTCTTAAGGTTGTGGGTTATGTTTCTAATCCCCAAATTAGATTTTTACTCTTACTGAATCTGGGTTACACTTTTTGATTATGAGTGTTAAGTATTACAAACCAGTACCTTGTCTAATGCATGTTGTTGTGGAAGTGTGTTGAAAGCTTGATGACTATATATTCTGCAAGATGATTTGATTCTCAATGCCATGACCTTCATTATTAGTTCTTACCATCTTGTTTTTTCAAAGGTGGCACAATTCAAATAATTGTGTAAGTACTTTTCATGCCAAAATGTGTTCTTAATGTGTCGTAAAGTATATGTATTGCAATTTTTTTTGAGCCCATGGATTGAGATCAGTTTTCAATTTGTTCCATTTAGGATATTCGAAAGCAAGGTGATCCTTGTGTATTCAAATGCATATTTTCATTATCTGGTTCATTTTCTTTTATTTTCCAAGGTCTCTTTACTGATCAAGGAAACATTCATATTTTCTTATTTCTATTCTAAATATAGAAACAAAACAATCAACACAAATATCAAGACAGAAAAATGGAGAAGTGTGTCGAATTTTAAAAAGCATGTTTTTAAATCAATTTCGTTTAAGCATAAAAATAAATTTTGTTTTTATTTTATTTTATTTTATTTTATTTCTAATCAAGTTCATATATTTCTAATTTCATTACTAAAGAATAAGTATGTTTTATGTCACATATATAACATCTATTGTATATTTAGAATTTGAAAAATGCAATTCTTGTTTATAAGTCAAACTCGTAATTATTGCCTTGAAACAAATGGAGCCCTTCTTATCTATTTGCATTGAATGTTTCAATCTATATTTTATTTTATTTTTCTCAAAAAGAATTTCGTCAATATTCTTTATTTGGTCAAATAAAAACCTGCTTTTAAATATTATCTTTTTAATGGACAAACGTTACATTAATGGTTGGCAACCAGATATAAACATTGCATTAATTTTTTACCATATTACAATTAATAATATTAGGTAGTATGAATTTAACCACATATACCAGTGCAAATTCACTATTAAACAACTTAATGCAGAAATATTTTTAAACAAATTTGTCGATGTAGAAGAATATCTTGATTTTGAAAAATTCGTGGCAATATTGTAAAATAAATCTGTATTTAAAGTTTAATCTATGCACAAATTATCCTTTACATCCATCAATTTTGATTTAGTGAATAAAAATAAAAATAAATTGAATGGATCTTAAATTCACAATAAAAGCTTTTCATACGTGACTTATTTTTAACTTACAAATTTATTACTTCTAATTTTTGAAAAATTATTATTTCAACTTTATTCATTAAAATCATAGAAATAGTTTATACATTTAGTAAATTTATTGCTTATATACATTTACTACTTTAGAGGTGGTATAGGTCCATGACTTGAGCCTAAACATTTTTTTCTTTTAAGCATAATTTGATATTCATGCTTTATTTATGGTTCCACAAAAGGATATGCCAGCGAAATGTCAAACTTGAGAAACACTCCCACTTGGTTTAACTTTGAGGATGCTCCACATCTCCTAAACCTGCAACCACGAAGAGACTCAAGCTTGCTTGGGGTTCCAAGTTTTTCCGGGACGTTATTGCAGATCCTTTTGTATTAATAGATGTAGCTTACTTGTATACTTTCCTTTAAATGAACCCCACTTTCTAAGGTGGAGACAAAAGAATGATTGTATCCAGAACTGCACGTCACACTTTGACGATCCGAAGCCGCTAACAATAGTAAAAGAATCACAAAACGATGTTTCCATCACAGAAACGCTGTTGTAGTGAAAGCATCAATCACAGCCAAATTGTGGTGCTTTCTGATGTATTTCTTCACTACACTGTGCTGATCCTTGAATGGTTCTATTCGGCTAAATTTAGCATTACGCTCGTAAGCTTATTCAAGCTTGATTAGTAGTCAGGTTTAACCTCGAAATGGCCCAGGCTGTGAGAGTTTGAAACCAGATTTACTTGGCCGAGAAAACAAGATTTTGTGAAGTTTTCTCAAACAATTCATCACCATGTGAATTTGGTGATTTGATGCCTTATAACTGCTCAAGAGAACTTTCTCAATCCAGGATCTAAGGAGATTCAACTCTCATCCCAGAAAACTCTAGTCCCAAGAAATGCTTTCTGAATTTCAGAACCCATTTTCTCGTGTTCTGAGAACACTATATACAGTCTCCAACATTTCTAATGGTAAAAAGAATCAAGGAATTCACCACTGCACCTTTCACAGCGGATATTCATTCAACAGCAAAGGTATTGAAAGATGATACCTTCTGTCATCTTATGCAAGGCTATCAAAAGTGACGCTTCTACAAAAAACCATGGAATCACTGTAATCATGGATTCGTGAAGATATTTGAAAACAACTAAAATGCTTCGTTGAGTTTGTCAACATCAGAACCTCCGTCGATGATGTTCTGTTGATTCCAGAGTTGGGCGTATCGGCCATTATTCCCAAGCAAAACCTCATGGCTGCCTCTCTCCACAACACGACCTTCTTCCAAAACGACAATCTGGAGCAAAAACGATCAAGATCACACATCTAAAGCATAATATCATCTTGCAAGTGAAAAACGACTAATCTAAATTCCCACACTTCAATGAAGCCAACATTCCACCATTGTGACTACGAGTTTACCTCATCACACTGCATCGCTGTAGTCAGCCGATGGGCAATGAAGATTGCGGTTCGGTTGCTAGCCAAAGATCGCAACGAGGCCAGGATTTCTCCCTCAGTTGAACTATCCAGCGCACTTGTTGCTTCATCACAAAGTCTTCCATGCATCACAACATGAGAAAAAAACAATCAATCTACTAGTAATAAGGTTAAAACTGTACAGAAGAGGGTACTTTAGGGACCAGCTTTAACACAGCTAAGAGAAATGAAGAAATACTTGAAAGCTATCTTCTGTTTCGCCTTGGAAACCTATTGTGCCCCTAAAACACATAACAGAGTCTCTTTATTCAGGCTAACACATGATATTAAGAAAAGAAATGAGTAGTTAAAACAAACTCACAATATAGGGGACGCTTTTAAGAAAGCTCGAGCTAATGCAACACGCTGCTTCTCCCCTCCACTAAGCTGCAAGTGTACCCAACTGTCGTTCAGAGATCCATCGCTTCAACAAAATTAATGGAGATCCTTGGAATGTTTATAAATAACCTAATACCTCACACTTAGGTAGTGACATACCACCCCACCAAGTTGATTTCACATCTGCAGGAACTATTAAGTTGCATTAACAAAGACAGTGACAATCAATTAGTCAGCAGTATTCAAAAAGAACTTCCAACTACTACGTTAAAATAAGGGTGACCTTCAGGCCTCGTTCTCCAACTCGAGTTTCGTATTGATCCGGAAACCTCATAATGACGTCATGAATAGCTGCCTGCCTAGCTGCCTCAATCACCTGCTCCAATATACCAACAACAGAAGTTCAGTCGAGTGTGCAAACGAGGGTGTCGAACACTTGACAGACCAATTTACCACAAAAGTCACGCCTGGATAAGAGGAAAACAACCTCTTCTTTGGAGGCCGTCATTCGGCCATACTGAATATTGTAGAAAATTGTATCATTGAATAAAACCTGAAGAAAAAACAGGTTTCAAGGAAACAAGGTGAACAAAGCTCTCTAGGAGAGTAGAAACTTCACAAAAAGAATGTACATTCAGCAAAGATTTTTGAGAATCTATCATTGAGGATAGTGAGGCATAAACTACAAAAACCATCTCGAAATTATATCTGATAAGCATTACAGACAATCAATCGCCAGCTGTGCCTTGAAAAACACTTTAGACGAGACCTCAGCAGCCAGCATGCACCCTGTACCATACCGTATCTTGGGGGACAACACCCATGCAACTCCGTAGTCTGTCGAGGGTCACATCACGCACATCTTGATCATCAATTTTGAGCTACACACATCCAAATCAGCAATAAGTACTACCAACGTGGTACCCAAACAACAAGCTCGGATAAGAAAAAAAAAAGAATAGAAGAAGGAGAAGAGGAAGAAACGTACGTAAGGCATTCATCAAGAGGAACTACAAGCGACAGCGTTATAAACACGTACCTAGGATATTGAATCCTAGACGAATTTGTGAAAGTCTAGGAAATTAATAAACGAGTTCAAAATGAGAACTCACTGATCCAGAGTCACAGTCGAAAAATCTGTAGAGCAACCTCAAAATTGTAGATTTTCCTGTCCATTTTCAGTATAGAACATACAATCAGAACACATCATCCCTTCTGATCAAGAAAAAGATCTATCCAAAGGTACAAAACTTCAAATCCACAAATATGTGAGTTGATAGGAACTGTTACCACTCCCACTAGTGCCGACAATAGCCACACTATTTCCAGCAGGAACATCGAACGAGATTCCATTGAGAATGGACCTGTCTGTAAGATACCTGTTCCACATCGATGCATTTAGTGTTTTCAATGCATTCGTATCTCCACAGATCCCTAACAAGAAAATCAATAGCAACCTAAATGACTTGATGCAAACAGACCATAGTTATTAAGTGAAGGAACGCACCCAAAATGTACGTTATCGAAAGAAATGGTACCACCTTTTAACTGTAGAGGCTTCGCGTAAGGTCCATCGGCAACGCTTGCTTTCACCTGCTCAACCAACCCAATGATTGTAATTCACCTTCAAAACAAGGCAATCCCCCCCCCCCCCATCAAATCGGACAGGAATGTATAGCTGCACTCTTACTCTCATAATACTTAAGTTTTCAGGCAAAGCTCATCAGAAGTATCAACTCAAAAGTGACATATCATACCTCAAGTAAAGAGAACATGGAGTGCATATCTATCAGACTCTGACGTGTTTCCCTGTATACTGTACCCAAGAAATTTAACGGTAGTGATAACTGGAACAGCAAACCATTCACCATCACCTGTGATAGGAAAAAAAATCACAATCACTATGTGGTTAGTATGTTAACAGTGCAGGAAGGATCGTAGAAACTCAGCTTTAACAAGTGAGGCGGCAATAGTAACAAGATGCCCAAAGCTTTTTGTTTCTGTTTTCAAAATTATTAATGTTTTTTTTAATATCCTATTTCACCCAATCATTAAGACCTGAAACAACGAACCAAAATTCAATCATAAAATCTAGCAACCAAGTTAGGAGAAATGCTCAAATCACAGGAAAGAAATCATAGAGCAAAAAGGTGTCCTTTCGTAAGTGCAATGATGTCATGCCAAATCTCCTATGCTCATTGTTCCATCGAGAATACCCTGACTACACATAATCATGGCAGTAGACAGAGCGGCGCTAAAGATTGCGTTCTGTCCAAAATTTAATGACGACAAGCTTGTTTGAGTTTTCAAAGCAGCATCTTCATACTCTGAAAAAGATAAATAGGACATCAATGCCATCTCGACTGAAAGAGATGATCTGATGTGGCACAAGTGGTAACTCCAAATGATCCTACTTTGTTAAATAAACTGGCGATGCTGAACTGTAGGTATAATCTTCAGCATGCTACTGTCTGATTAAATTGATTGTATATTTCCAAGCACGATATTACATGTGGATAAAATAGACTGCCTACTCCGTGGAGGAAATCTAGTACGTATTACAGAAATCCTTCAACAAAGTATTCGTACTTGTTCCAATAAGAAGTGTAATTAAAGGACATCAAGGCAACGCAAATATATAAGTAGAAGTCTCTACCAGATAAAACCCTCAAAATCGTACTAAAGAACATCACTTACTTTTAAGGAAGTCATCATATCTGTTTGCTTCGTGTTCTTCATTGTTAAAATACTTCACAGTCTGCAATCACACAAGCTCTCCTCATGTACCGCTAAAGAAAGCAACAACAGCAGTACGCGGTTGCGTTTATCACGAATGCAATTCAGCACTAAAAACTGATTAGGTGTCAAATTCTAGTGATTAACAATTACACTCCAGACAGGCAGACCAATCGCAACTTCCAAATGGCTCTTCCGGAAAAGAGAGAAAAAGAGAGATTTCAGTATAGTAAATATTCACCTCATAGTTGATAAGAGAGTCTGTCGCACGTGAACTAGCTGCATTGTCAGCTTTATTCATATCCTGTCTAAATTTGGTCCGCCACTGCAGCCATAACAAAACCCAACAGTAAGCTGCGCTCATGAAACACGAATCTAAAGGAGAACAAATCACCTTTCCGTGTGTTCATGAATTACCTATATGGTTAAAATGCTTCACAAAAAAACTGCATGTTCAGTGCTACATGAAATGAGGACAAATGTAATTCTAAGCTAACCTCGGAATCAACTAATCTGTATTGAGTATGGACCTAAAACATGAAAGCAAGGCATAATAGAGAATCCTGCCTGCGTTACAGACAATGTGAAAAGAGTATAAGCAGCCACGGTAAGAGACGTGATCCATGCAAATGGAGCTCCAAATTTGTATGCCAGTATTCCAGCCACCATTGATATCTGCACAAAAAGCAGGATGCAAGCTAAGTTTTTGAAACTGCCTTCATAACCAATATCAAAATTATTTAAGACAATTACAGTTTCTAACAGTGACACCACTTTCATGATTGACACGATATCTAGCATCAAGGCTTCAACATCATCTAAGTCATAAAATATGCAATCGAAAGATCAAACATAAGGACAGAACAGGATATTCTATTGTATGCGCACCTCTAAAAGAATCGGCACCACATTAAAAACCATGGAAGAGAGAATAAAGTTGATAGCTCGAGTGCCTCTATCAATTATGAGATTAAGCGATCCTGTCTGTCGACTGCATGAGATAAATAGAAATAAAGTTCACCAACATATCTAAGAAAATCAATCAAAGTACAATAAAATTAAAACATAGACTTCTTCAAAAATAAATCATTGCCTTCACCACAAGAGCACGACACCTGCAGCTTGATCTAAGCACATAAGTCAAACCATTGAAAATACCTCAAGTGATAGCTCAAATCCAGGTCGTGAAGATGCATAAATACCTATTTCAACAAACGATATCCACCATTTCAAATCACGATGTATGCAACTGAAGTATGCTTGCCAAAAATAACCCAAAAGATCTCTCAACTGAACAGAAAATTACTAATCGTGAAGTCGCAAAAAGGTTGCAAAACAAGTTCGAAGATATCAAAAACTGCTACAAAGGTTCCACCTTGCGAGCCACAGTCCGTATTGTGCCTTGGGCGACCTTGGCAAACACCGAGTTTCGCAGCTCTAGTTCCAACACATTGCAGATTTTCTTGTAACTTAAAAATTAAAACGTGAGAAAGTCAAATACAGTGAAGCAATTCATAGCTGTAGGTGCTACAGGCACAGTAATCAACAGACAAATATTTCAAAATTTCAAGTCGGAAAATCTAGTGGTTTCTGTATAAAAGTAAATTTCACTGATTCGATTCTCCACACTTGCCTAATCAAGCTTAACATACCAAAAGCAATCCACTATATGATGACCCCTCACCGTTGCATGCCGAAGCACCAGTTCGAGCAATTCCGTATCCAAGAAGAACCGCTGTTGGTGTAACAAATAGCAAGGATGATGCTACAGCTGTTGCCCCGGTTGCTCCAGCAGCAGTGGACAAAGCATCAACAGCATACTTGAACATGAAGGGAACTTGCACATTCAACACCTGCATAAAAGAAATGGTTACTTATCCTGGTTCAATAACATCCTTCAGCAATCACAACATTCTTAATTCCTACATCATGGAACACTTACCAAGCAATACAATTAGATAAAAACTGCACCTTGGAACCAACGAGGAGGATCAAAGCAAAAGCCACTCTCCTACGAAATTCAGGGTTGTCCTTGGGCCACAAGTATGATGCTAGCGATCTCAGAATCCTTGCATCAGCCACAATTATCTCTGGATCAACTTTCACTGGCATGTCAAGTTTACTACCCTTGGAAGGCTTGCTCTTCGAGCCATCGACAGAAGATGGCGGTGAATGTGAGTATAATCCAGGTGTTATCGAAGGAGACCCAGCGTTGTGCTGACGAGCTCTGGTATATAAGCATCTTCTGAAATTTTCCTCCTGAAAATAATAGATTGTTGAATATAATTGTCTAACTTTCAGTTACACATGTACTTTGCAGAAGCAGTCATAAAACCGAAAAATGACAAAAGGAGATCAGAAATAATTACAAATAAACAAAGAATTTTGAAAAATATAGCAGAAGAAGAGAAGAAGTAGAAAGCAACTCACTGCACCATGCTTGTGCAATAAGTCTAGCGCAGAATCGCCACATGGTCTTACATCCCCTGAACAAACTCATACCGATCAATTTAAGGATAAGGCAGTGAATAATAAGTGTCTAATACTAGGCCACTTGGGCATGCCTTGGCAAGTCTGTACTGTGTGATTAGTACAAAATTTAGTCGTAAGAAATAAACAATGTGAGGTTTCAGAAGTCCTATGTTAAACACTAGTTGGCCAAATGAGCAGTTTTGACAATGGGGCTGCATTTTATCATAAACAATATTCCACATTCTTGAATTGGACTAAAAGGTCATGATTAAAAAGCTCATTCGAAACTCTACCACATGATTTAAAGGTAAAATTGTGATGATTCCCAAGCAACCTCCACTGATTCCCACTCGCATTTTCCAACGCTATGTCAATGCCGCTCTGCAAGGCCCCAAAAGTTGTACTACCAACAGTTACATTAGCATCCTGTGGGGATGGTTCACTGTAGTTCAGATAAACGTAAGCCAATGTAAGAATAGCAACTACACAATGGAGACGAGATTCAAGTAACAAGGGTAGCCGATGTAATCACAAGCTACTTGTTATTGATTATTTTCTGATAACAGGTGCAGGATCAAGTGGGAGTATCAGAACCCATGTGATCAACCGAGTTGAGCACACTAATCACGGCTGCGAAACTTAAAGTTGACCTTGTAAACTAGGTTTCGAGTGCATTACGCACTCAAGTGGCTTGCCACAGCTGAATTTTCTATACAAATTTATGAGAATTAATGTTGTCATGAATGTAAAAAAAATGCACGCACCCTAAGTTACGCAATTGCTAAACATTGCAAAGCATTCTAAGAAAGAATGACGCCATGGAATTGGCATGGCAGTGATTAACCAGATGTAAAATCGCATCACAATTTAGACCCAAGCGCGTGGCAATACCCTTGAAAATACTGTGAGCACGCCCGATCCACGGATTTCTGCACCAGGAAGCGATTTGCTTGCCTGCACCGCCTTCCTCACCATCCGCCTAAGCATCTCTACTACAACTAAGCTCCAAGCTAACGAGGAGCAATGTATCGTAATTGCCCTCGAAAAAACCCTCTCCACTACTTACGCTTCCGCCAACCTTCACCTCAGGTTATCATAATACTTGCAATCTTCTCTCGTCACCATGCATTCCATGAACCTCACTGCTCAACTCAACCCTAGTACCTATACTCGCAAATTCTCCAGTTGTTCCTTGCGACGCAATCCCAACTGTTGCTTATCAGCAGGACGCGCAGGATACTTCAGCAATCCAGGCCTTCTCGCGAACACATTCACCACCACACGCGTTTCAAGCTTTTCCAGAGGACGAGCACGGTGCGTACCGACCCCTCCACTATGCTATTCGCGTAAATGCTCGTTGGCACGAGCTCGGCAACTAGATTGGCAGGAATCAGCGAAAGCGCGATGCGATGGAAGGAAGGTAGGGGCAAATGGTCGCATCGGCGTGACGGAGGAGGTCGGGATCGTGAGCCACCCTCTCCATGTTCGGCCATGTGCTCACCAGAGTGCGACACCTAGACGACGAGGGCCCATCTCAGAGAGGGAGGCGGATGAATGGTATTCTTTTCAACTAAGGTTTACTACAACTTCAATTGTTCTTTATTTAACTTGATTTTTGCTTGGCAATTGGCTTTGGTTGATTGTTAACTCCTACCCATAATTTAGGTTTTGATAAAGGTGCCAACCAAAGTTTAAATCACGGTTGTTAATTAAGATAAGATATAATTGGATTATACTTGAGTAAAAAGTAAAAAGGGAGAGAAAGAAATAAGAATCTACACCTATACAAGTATAATTCCAATTGGAAATACAAGTAATCTATGTTCATAAAAATGATGCAAAAAAAGGAATTTATTATCATATAATAAAGTTTTATGTTGTTACCACTAGGGACATTTAGCATGTAAAAAATCAAGACATAATAACATCCAACGTATGATCATAAGTAGATCAATCAAAAAATTTGGAGGAAGTATGAAGTAGCAAAAATATTGCTCAAACAACAAAGGAGGATGATGTAAGAAATACATATACTATTTAAGTAAATATACGCAAGTAGAAATATGTACAATATGTTATATAGATAATATCTTCCTTAGTGAAACTTTAAGAAAGCTTTTTGAACACAAATTAGATTAAATTAAATTAAATTAAATTGGCTACTAAAACCTGTCTCACAAATTTCACACTTTTTGGAAGCAATATTGGAAGTAACCTACAACTTGATGCTTAGGCTATAAGTCTCATAGTCCTTAGAAAGCTTTCACAAGGCTTTTTTGGTAGCTAGTATATATGGAGACAAGAATGAGGCCATTCTTAGTCTTATAAATATCTTTCTTGTCTTTAAATCTTAATTTAGGACTTTCTAATTTCTTTGTATTTGATAAGAATCTTTGCAATTTTTTCTATCTTATATCTATATCTTCTTTTATAACTTTTTTCCTTTGTCAATGACATATAAATATATTAACTTTTGAGTTTTGTCTAAATTCTTGTCTTTAATAGATAGAATAGATTTTTTTTTTGTATAATGCAATATCAAGAATAGAAATATTAACTATATTTTTGAGTTTTTTTATTTTTATTTTTATTCTAATCACATCTTTAAAATAGACATAGAGATTATAAACAACTAATAAGATATATAGAATAATTTACAATCATAATTAGATTTTAAAAGGAGAAATTTTCAAATCTAACATCTAAATATTTTATTTCTAAATAACCAAGAAAAATTGAAATATCTTTAAAAATTGGCAAAGACAACTTCTTTACAAAAATAAACATTCCAAAAATTAAAAATATATATATTATTTTAATCCTTAAAAATCTCAACTTGAAACTATAATATATTAGAATAAATACCACATTTTGATCCATATGATCTATATTCAAGATATAGTCATGCTTGAATTCTAACTTAAATTATCTTTAAAAAGCTTTTAAATAAATTTAGAATAGTTAATGGAACTTTAGTCAAGAAATTAGATGTATTTCTAGAAAATGATAACAACAATATTTATAAGTTAAATTTCTATTTTTTTATTATGCTAAATTAAAAGAAATGATAAAACCTTCAAATAAAAATTATATTATCAAAGTGTGTGTATATATATATATATATGATAATAGATTATAATTTCAAATCAATTAAATTTAAATATTTTATGAAAATCTATTATAGGATCTAAAAATATAAAACCTTGGAAATATTAAAAAAAACATCTAAGCACCATATAACTCAAATTATATCTTTGAATTATGAAAATAAAATTTTTTGGAAAAATATAAAAATATTATAATAGATTTATTTTTACATAAACCAAAATAACATTCATACGTACTATTCATAAGGTCTTTCAACAATGACAAGTTACTTCTTTCAATTATAGATGCTCTCTAATGAAGAAAAATAAGAATTAAAAATATTTGGATCAATAATATATAATAATTAGTTGTGATAGATAACAATGAAGATAAAACCAATATATGTAGCACAAGCTTAACTTCGAATTATAAGTTTTCATGTTAATACAATCTAAATTACAAATAGATTCCAAATCTATAAGATTTCTGTAATCAATAAGATAATAAAATATAGATAGAGTCTCTTATAGTAATACATCTAAAAAGGTTAAAATTTGAGATAAGACCATTGTAGATTTAAGAAGAATGAAGCAAAAGATAGAAAAGATTGGTTTTTTAGCACATCAATCTATAATTATATAATATTCTTATTTATTGCATAAGATTCTAACTATTAAGAAAGAACTTTAAAATTTCAATCTAATTTATTATACCAATATAGAAATGACACACCACCACTTAACAATTTAAGAGCTACATTATTTTAGCAAATAAATATATATTTTTATTACTATTATTATTTTTGTTGATAAATTAAAACCTGTCATAAGAATTAAAAGTATAGGTTTGATTCAACAACTAACAATTATTACACATATTTGACTACTGTAATACACTGATATATTCAGTACTAATTTAGTTTTAAAAATAATCAAACAATATGTGGTGTAATATTAAACCACTAATACCTTTAAGCTTGTTTTTTTAGACATTTGTAAACATGCTCAATATCTAAGTCCCTTGCAAGAAAAAAATTGATTAGATATAAAAATATAGATAACAATTGCAAAAGACAACATGTAAAAAAATAAATAAATAAAAGAAAAGAAAATAAATCACAAAGATGTAAAACCATTCAACCTCAACACAAGAAAATAGCATTACATGCTCAAGTTTGTTATGGACGTATCCAAAAGTCAAAACAACATACCAATTGAAACCATACTAACATAAAGACCTCTACAAAACATAATACTAGGTAAAAAAAACTTCACATTTTAGTCAATTAAAAGGTCTTTCATTAGAAACATAAATATAGAATATCAAATGCTAGAACTATTAATTAAGATACAGGATGATTTTTTTAAAGCAATAATTGTTGAAGCTTCTATTTCAAACTAAAATTTATTTTTTATGCATAAGAATTGCTTCTTTACTAAAAAAATAGAAAAGATAAAGGGAATACAATTAGTTTTTTTTAATGCAATACTTACAATTGACTTGAACATAATCTCAAAACAACTTAATGTCTATTATTCTCTTCTAATTAGGTTGAGAATAAGCTTAGACAATAAGGCTAGTGTGATTAAACATTCAAAAATCTCTCTCTCTTTCTATCCTCACTTTCACATCAAAACCTTTATACATTAAAGTAAACCAATTGAAATCATATACAAATGGATAAATTTCAATATCTCATACCATAGAAAGTAGATAGAGGGCCAAGTAATGCCAAATAGATAGATGATATTTAAAGATTCTTGATTCTATAATTTAAAGAATCTATATATATATATATATATATATATATATATATATATATATATATACTATGCAAAATAGTTGAGTAGCAAAGCATTTAATTTGCATATAAAAATCTTTCAACTTTTTGTAGATTGATAAAGAATTTAGATTTTAATTCTAAAAACTTTTCACAGAAAAGTAATTATTATGTTAAAAAAAAAATATCCAAAGAATAGTAGAAAGTTGCAACAAAATTAGATTTTTCTACTCCTATCCAATAAAGAAATTGGCATAGTAAAATGTTTCTAAATTTTAATATGAATTTGAAATTTCAATAAAACAAGATTAGTACCAAAACATAATCAATTTTAATTTTGATTACTTAAAACCAAATAATATTAATTAATACATTTATAATAATGTGTAGCAATTAAATCAATAACTTGTACATCTTGTGTGCTTAGGAATTAGTTCGAATATTTAAAAGAATTTTGAATTAGAAAGTAAAATACTTATACAATATTTTTCTTATTAAGGTCAAAACAATTTGGCAAGACTAATCCTTATTTTCTAAAAAGCAATCTCTTGAGAAGTACACACACATATCAAAGATATAAAGATATAGCCACATGTCATTGGATCTTGTTTATAAACAGTATAAGAATAACAAGATGATAAGATCGTAGACAAAACCTTTGAATGAATACAAAGGTAGAGAAAATAATTTAATATAGGATAGTAGATTATGATAAAACTTAATTGCAAAAGACTAAATTTCTTATTCATATGAGGCTTCTAAATAAAGTGAAATATCTCAAGAAATTTGAAATAATATATAGTTGTGCCAGAAAAAAACAAATTACCTTAAATGTCAAATATCAAAGCCTTAATAACAAGGCTATTTTATTATGATTGATTTCAATAAATCAACAAAGAAGTTTATTTATTGTGTGTAATATAAAACAAAAGAAAACAAAGGTGTATGGTACTTAGAATCATACCTTTTTGTAGCAATATGATTAACTATCAACATGTATTTTTTATACTTAGCTCTTACAATTTTTTTGGTTTTGTCCAAAAACCAATGCCAACCCTTATATATTTACTAGACTTAATTCTATCTTCTATATCCATATATTTCCATATGGACAAAAGAAGATTTTAAAGCATTCATATGAAAACAATAGATTACATTATTAAATTTGTATGAAGAAATTGGATGTTTTGATTAAAATTCACAAATGGTTTTAGAAGAAACCACTTCACTGCCAAAAGATTCCTTCAAAAACTGTCGCATCAAAATCTATGAATTGTCAATGTCATTCTCATGTTAACATAATCTTAATGTTAGAATAATTTCAATTTCAATAATAGTGAAGTTTTGTGTGAGATATTTCTTTCACGTTTGCTACTTAGTTCAAACAAATAAGATATTTTGAGAATCTTACAAATCGACAACTGCAACATATCCAACGTTGCACATTTGAGGCACATTACACTGATAATTAGTGGATGATTATCATTTTCTTCTGTACTTGACAATCGACGTTTAACGTGGAAACTATTTTAGCTATACTTAGAGAAATCAGTGTATCAGTGCACGTATAATGCTTGAATCTTAAGGGGTCAAAATAAGCACATAAAATATCACACAAACACACTCTGGTTTTCAGCAAGAAACTAACACGCTACATGATCAAATCCACAAAGTTGAGACTTAGGAGGCAGCTACTCCCAAAAAAGCAACATGGAATGAACAAGACCAACGACCTTTCCCAACACAGGTACACTTCAGCAAAAGAGGTAATTACATGTAATGGTGACAGTAAGATCCAGACTTTATTACCGTGTTACAGACATGCACAACGGTAGGTGCATCATAGCATAGCTTAAAAGGAATCTCCAGTTGCTCCATGAAAGACAAACGTCCATGACAAGCTGATACTGGAATTGATACGAGCCCTTGAGGCGTCTCTTCACTGGAGGCATAGTGGAAACTTCAGATGATTAGTGTCACAAAAACGAGCTAAATATAACGACTTACCATTATCAAGTGTGACAACTGAAGCCACCATTACAGGCAACATATGTACAAAGGCACAAGATCTACCAGGAGCTACCTCCTCCATTTTAGTACATTCGGGTCACTGGATAAGGTCCTACTTGCCTTCGGTAGAACCAAAGCTCGATAAATTCATCCAGTTTGTTGAAGAATAGACCGAATGAAACAAGAAACAATGAAACTTGCATTAGTTCCAATGAAAACCATTAAGACAACCCAGCACTCCTATTTCTACGTCCATAAAGTTCCATTGAAACACAACGAGCAGATTGTACTCGTCAAATCAGCCCCATATACCACACGCGGACCACCCACAATCACATGACCCAAATACCAAAGAAAAGAATTGAAAATAAGAAACACTCACCACACCGATGATGCTGGTGGTACTTGAAACCCCACACACCATCCCGTCAATGCTTCATCCACTATGAAAGCTAATCTTTCTGCGGCTACCTAAAATCTCGTGCGCAGCAACTGAAAAGGGCGAAAAAGGCCAAGACGCAACTGACAGGCTGGGCTGTAGAGTGATACAGCATACCCACACATTTGCATGTCCATTATTCATGAAGCCATCATAGAAATGGAAAATGACTGTCTTAAGTAAGGATTAAGAATAGCAAACCACCGGAAGCTTCCATCCGGTGCCACTACTCAAAGTTGGAGGCAGCTAATCACTCGTCAACATGGGTCCTGTTATCAGTCTAAGAAACTCCGCAAGCAAGGTCCACACCGGAGCACACATTCCTTAAGAACCTAACTATCTCCATCTCGAGCTGCCAAGATGAATCACATCATCATCAACTGACGCTTTTGAATTGAAACCACTGTTGGTAGCGTTCTCACTCTTTGTGTGGCTGGCATCTCCATAGACATCCAGCAACTTCTTGAGGTTATTAGACGCTGGAGCAGCTCTTCCAGGACTTCTTGATCTGTCGCGATCTGCCCCTCTGTTGTGATGAGCAGGGCTGCGACTACGACTTCGTCGCCGATCACCGTCATACCTTCGTTCTCTTGCCCGACTCCTATCAGGGCTTCGGTCTCTCCTCCTGTCCCTGGACCTGTCATCATCCCTCTCCCATCCTCTATCTCTAGTCCTTGCTCTGTCGCGTTCACTGTCTCGATTTCTGTCCACGTCCCTGTATCTGGAATAATCTCGATCATCGTCTCTATCCCTGTCATCTCGAACCCTTCCACGACTCCCTTCACGATCGTAATCTCTACTTCTTTCTCTCTCTCTTTCGCTGGCCCTGTCCTTCTCCTGCTCCCCAGCGCGGCCACGATCCCGAGCTTCGCTGTCACGCCTTTCCCTATCCCGAGAGCTCCTTTTGTCACGACCATAATCCCCATTTTTATCCCTTACGCCGTCCGCACCTGCTGCCTCCCGAACAGGAGCAATTCGGCGAACAGGAGAAGCATCTCGAGTAAATGCCCGGTGAGGAGCCCGCTGCCCGAAAGACACAGATAAGGCTGCCTTAACCGAGGGCGGTCTTCTAGCTGTTTCGTCTGCACCATGCCGACTACTGTTCCCAGTGATTCCCGAGGGTTGGGTTGGAAGCTTCATACGTTCAAGACAAGCAGTAATTTGTCGTAGAATAGGCACAGGTATGCGAGGGAAAAGGGTGTCAAAATAATACTGATTCAAAATTATATCCCGAACATATACACCCATGGTAGTCATTTTGCCGTTGGAACCAGGAGAAAATTCTTCTGTATCCTCAACATATGGTTCAAACCAATCCCACAGAGTCTTCGGGTCTCCAACGTACCTTAGGTACAAAAACCCTAGGGCACGAATATAAGGAGAATCTGGATGATCCAGGATATCTTGCATCTGCTTCACAGTGAATTTCATCGTAAAAAGCTTGTAGAGTAAACAAAACGCAGTAGATGGGCCCCGGCAATTCCCAGTCATCCATGGCTCAACGTGATCTACATGATTATAAATCTCGTCTACGATCTCAAGGTATGTCTTCAGGCTGAAGAGCTCTTTGAAGTAATCTGACGACAATATGTTCGTACATAGCACCCTCTCAATAAGAGTATCCAGAGGTTTCCCGCAAGTTTGTACTTCCTGAGAACTCATCCTGTGCAGCAAAGCTCCGAATTATAAAAAGAAAAAAGAAAAAGAAGAAGAAGAAGAAGAAGAAGAAGAGGGGGAGGGGGTTAATTTTAAAACTACAATGAGAAACGGAGAAGGTGGATAAAAAGGAATTCTGTCCAAATTATAAAACGAGTCCCAAACCTATGACTAGAGAAAGCCCTTCCTAAATCTTCCAGGGATTCTTGTCAAAAACAAACTAAAACCTCTTTTCCCTCTTTACGATTCCGCTTCCCAACAGAGATGACGGAATTTCATACACATCTCAAGCGAAGAGATCTCCGCCCTGGTCAAGGTTTGCCAAGATATCACATGTGAAAAGTTCTCAGATCATCAAACAAAACCTGAAAAAAATCGCAATATTCGAAAGTAAGTAAGTGAGCGTAGGTATAAGAGAAGAAACAAGCGCGCCAAACATGTGCCGAAAAAATCTAATGGAGAATTTGCATCAGAATCATTGTCAAACTAAGAAGGGCCTATAAGCTACGACCTCCTCAAAACCGACCTCGACAAGGTAGTCCGAGCAGGTCGGCAGACAAGAAACATAGTTTCTGCACTTGCACCTATAAAAACACGGGCAGAAAAACTCAGCCATCTCAATTTCCGATTCTCAGGGGGAAATCACATCAGGAAAACCCTAGCCATAAAAACAGCACAAATACATACACTGCCTTCTAACTTCAACTGCAATTACGAAATCACACAAGCCGCTTCGTCAAAGCTCACCACCGCACCATGCAACCATGTCATCGTCCAAACCGCATCGAATTGCCTTAATGCGCCCCGACACAGGAGATTACTAACGCGCAGTTGGGAAAATACACCGTGCATACGCGGGACCGCACCGAAGGGAGCGAGTAAAACGTCAAATGAAAGCGCCTGGAGGCTAAATTTGAAATTTGAACAAGGGAGCGGAGAGCAGGCGGAGCGGCGTCGGCCAGGGGCGGGGAGACGCCGAAGAGGTGACGAGATTGGCGTGGAGGAAGAAGAGCAAGGAGTGGGTGTGCGTCCACAGGGAGAGGTTCGTAGACAGAAAGCCCTAGAAAACGAAGCGTAATGCAATGAAATGGCCACAGTCATCGCACGAGCGCTTCACGATAACGTCCGAACTCTCATGTTGTGTTGCTTTCCAGATTCGAACTCTCGCTCCCCTGTTCACGCCACCTCCGTAACTGCAGAAGTGTGAATGCGTCGCCCATGTCTACATCACGGTATTTTTAGTCATAGTGCTCCCATTACCGTGGGGGCTACTAGCAAATTTTAGTTCATACTCATTGAATTTGACTGTGTGTTGATGACAGTTCTACTATGGAATTTTAAAAGTTTGAATAATCAGATTTAAAATTTCTTCGCATATTCTACATATATTACACTTCAATTAAACTAGTTGAATGATTAGTCTAATACAAAAAAAATTCAAGAAGTGTGTTTTGAAAGTTGTTTTGGATTTCAATTGGCATTTTAGAGAATGGTAGGTATTTTATTTAGTTATTATTAAATTTAAGTGGAGTTGTAAATTTCAATTAAGACGATCATATGCATTTGATGTAAGTATAACCCAATTATACTTTTTGTGCTTATGTTTTGTTTAAATAAAATGATTCTATTGATGCAAGCCAAACATGTTGCATGAATGACATTGGTAATAATATTTTAGATATAAACACATATTTTATTTGATTTTTTTTAAATAATGATAATCTAAAAATTAAAACTTGTCAACTTTCAAATCACGGCTTCTGACATCACTATCCAAAGTTATTTTTAAATATTACCTATTTACCATTTGAAATAATCTATACTCGTTTTTGTAAAATAAAAAATCACATCAGGAACACTTAATTTTGAATCTAAAATAAGACACGTGTTGAATTCTCTGTTATTGTATTACAATGTTGGATTGATTTCTATTGATGATGTACCATAAATTGATAAACCAAAGTTCAAATAGCTTCTAAAAGTCAAGTTTAAAGTAGTGTAAACTAACTTTAAATGTATATTTATTTATATTTCAAGATAATTTTTGGACACTCTATTTATTAAAAGAATACAATCCATATTTTAGGTCAATTATTTTTTTTAATTTATAAATATATAAAGAATTTCATATAGTGACATCCTGTATTATCGAAGCATGTGGCTTAAAGCTTTAAAACTTTATAGAAACAATTTTTAAACGTATTTTTTTAGTATTTATACATGAAAATGTGTTAGAAAAGAAAAAAGTTATGCATCACTGTTTACAATGAGTCATTGAACTTGTCACACTTTAACTTTGTAAATATTATTATTATTGCAAGTTGATTTAGCAAGTTGTATTAGATTTCCAAAACATCACGAAAAAAATTACCTTGTTTCTTAATTTTAATCGAACTTCCTATGTCTTTAAACAACATCGGATGCAAAATTGATTTTTTTGACAATTTAAACACAACTTTGTTTTATATAATAGAGAATTTCATTGTTGTATAAAGAAAATTAAACGGTTTAAATGACTTTCAAATACTATCGTGTTTGGCTGTAATCTTGACAAATAAAATAAAAATAAAATCATTGTGGTTGAAAAAATACCAAACACTTTAGTAATAACACACTTTATTGAAACATTAGATGTTACAAATCACTGTTTGTGAATTTATTCCATTCAGGCTTTGAAGTAAAGACGCATTCAACAACAAATCACTAACGGTTGTTTTACACTCATTTGTGGACAACTTTTTCGGATTCATCCTATGTGTCAACAAATTAAGAGGACCCACATGCAGGATGTTCTGAATTTGTTTATATGCAATGCTCAAAGTGAACTGCCTCAGGACAAGTTTATAGCTCACTAAATTTCCCCCACCTTTTTTTAAAAATGTTTTTTTGTGTTTTTTTCCCTCAACCTTGTTTTTCAGTAACTGTAAACTGTTGTCTTTACAACGCTTACAGCGCGTGTTTCCTAATGACATGTCCACTTGAAAGGTTCGTAAGAGATAAGGTTTCTATGTTCTTATTTCAACCGTTATCTCCATCACTCAAGGGAATGTGAAGGTCTTGTGAATATTCGAAGCATTGAATAGTCACAAAATCACACAATAATAATAATAATAATGCCATACTCCCAACTATTTATGTTCCTTTGAGCCCCCGTGTGTGAGCTGAATTATAGTTTGTGGAACTCTAGGATCGTTGTGTCAGGCAACTGAATGAACACGATTGCATTGGGCTCTCTTTTTTGTCGATATGGCCATTGACTTGCCCAGATAGAGCATGTTACAGTGCTTGTTAAAGACAGCCTGCCCATTTTCGACAAGAAGCAAATTTCCGAAAGAATTCAGTGCTCATTGCTCGACTGCTCTCATCCTGTTCTCCGAAAACATGGTCACAAGCATTTTTCAAGCCACGTCTCATGCTTTTCACATCATGAAGCATGCACAACCATCATCTCCTTCGAAGATTCACCTGCTAAAAAGCACGCTTAATTGAACACGAAGCCCTGTGATCCGGCCCATTGTCACTTGCGTTAACACACCTGCTGGATAGTTCTACTCTTGTCATTGCCTACATCAAATTCGTCGACATGTACAATCTTCTAGGTATTCGGTTGCCTGGTAATGATTATCCCGAATTGCAAGACATCGGTCGACATGAGCCCCCGACAACTATCCATCAGACAATCCATCAACATCAACTCATCAAAGTCGCGCTGCTCGACGACATGGGAAGGCGTGGGAGATCCTGCCCCAACCAGCTCCGCGTGCACCATCATGCCCCACTCTATTCCACTGTTCCCAAATCCGAGAAACTCTCCGCAAAACCTCGGCACACGAATTCCACACCATTCATGCAATTTCTCCACCTTCCAACGTAGAAACCTGAATAGAGGGCTGTGGGTGCTTCGTGAGGAGGCGCAGTGGGCGCCACCACCGTGGTGTTGACCAGGGAAACATTACGCAACACGAAGTCGCTACGAAGCTCGTGCGAGGAAATCTACAAACATCATCAGCAGCGAAGGAGAGTAGCTTGTCATCCATCAAATTCGAACCCGGTAAGCACACAGTCGAAGACAAACGGCAAATTTGTTTGTGGCGATGATGGACTCCTGCCTCCACGAACCCCCACAGGTTCTCGTGAACTTTTGAACGCAGTTCACTTGCGTTTCTTGAAGTTCCAATTGGTTCCCTATTGTTCCCCACTCTGATTTGAGTCTCATCTCTCTCCCCTCTTATTTTAGAAAACCATGAAGAGAAAATAAACCTTCACCATAGAGCTTGTCCAAAAAAATCCCACCCAATTGGGGATGATGGACCTGTGCCCATACAAAAATAAGAAGAAAAAGAAAATAAAAATAATAATGTGATTATGTGTTTAGTCAATAAATATTTTGGGTACTCAGATCAAGATTTTTTATTTACTTTCTAGACATGAAGAGTTCATGTTAAACGACACATGTGTGTGTGTATATTCACAACAGTAAATACTTCAAATGAAATATACTAGGACGTTGATCCCCCCTACTACTTTGCTGACAAAGTCCCCTCCCGTGTCTTTTATCTCGTGCTGGTACGCATAGCTATTGGCTATCCCGCAGCTCTCGTTCCGAAAGGGATTTCGAGTAGCTCTCGTTTGTTTCCCCTTTGAGCATGGTGTCGACTGCCAGATACAGTCTAGAAAAGCTCACAACTCTTTTGTCTTGTAAGGAGGGGGTAGAAGCTGAAGATCCTGTCTGCTTCCGGAGGCAGGAACCTTTCAACCTGGAAAAATGGGGTTTGGATTTCAACGCATTACCAAGACCTTAGGAATGGAGAACAACAAATACAAAATAAAACAAACGAAAAAACATTAAAAAAATGAATGCGAAGGGATAGGTTTTCCGTAGAATAAGTGAGACACGGAGAGGGCAATTGGGGGGGGGATATGGGTTTTCTCGCACAGAATAATTTCGCGTGTTGCCCTAAATGACAAGTACAAAGAAGTAGAAGAGGAAGAAGGATCCCAACTGAAGAATGTGGGCAACAGAATGTAAAAGGAAGCGAGCGTGTGAAACGGAGAGCGCGACAGTCCGGCACCCGGGGCAGGAAGGAGCAAGGGCAAGGGACGGAGCGTGGGAGCGTGCGTGGAATTGGGTAGTTAAGGGGGGTGTCGCGTCGCCTCGAGGCAGAGCGGGGGAGAGCGGTAAGGCGGAGGAGGAGGATGGGTGAATGCCGCTGACAGTCGTGAGGTGGCGGCCAGACTGGCGGGGCCCCGCTTTGCGGAGCCGGGGAGGGAGGGGGATGGCGAGGCAGAGTGAGGCAGGCAGACTGTTCCACTGGTGTTCGCGTTGTCCTTTGCCCCGCAATTCCGTTGTCTCGTTCTCGCTTTCCCATTTGCCCGCAGCCTTCGTTCACACACCAGCTCTCTCCCTCTTCCTTCCCTCCCTCTCTCCCTCCCGTTGCTGGTGCTTGTGCAGGTGCTGGCCCTGCTTCCCCCCGTCCCCCCGCTTCTCACTCCCGCACTGTTGCGTTTTTCTGATTGTCTCTACGGCATGGTGAGGCTCTTTGGGAGAGGGCCAGAGATGGCAAGGATTGAGATCAGAGGGCCTCTACTTCGGAGGTGAACTCTACGGAGCTGGGGTTGACGGAGTGCGGGGGTGTAAGGGGCGGGTCAGGTGATGGCACAAGGCGGGTGAGGAAAACTGCGGGGAGAGGAGAGAAAGAGAGAGAGAGGACGGCGATCAACAAGGACAAGGGGTCGTCGTCGTCGCCGGGCGCGCGAGGGAGTTTAGTCAGGGGAAATGGGGGAAAACCCTAGTCAGAATCAGAGAGGAATGGGCAAACGAGTGTATGAAGTCTGGAACGGCAGTAATGTAAGTTTGGGTTCTTGCGCTGGCACTATCGCCCTTTTCATCGCGAGTTATCTCCTTTCCTGGCTTGGGTATGGTTTGTAATGGACGTGTCATCCGACGCGAACATGGTTGATCTTTGCTTGGGACGAGCTGTCGCTCTCGGTCCCTCCGTCAAATATTTTCATCTTTTTTGTTCTTTTCTCCTATCAATGGATTGCTAGTAGTGAAATTCATAGTTATGAGGAAACCAGGGAAGTAGGATTGCGTGGCCGGTAATCAGGATCTGGAATGCCAGGGCGACATTTGCTACGCGAGAAGTGTATCATTGATTTCGAATGCTGAAGAACTCGACGTTGCACGTAATATGTTCCTGTAACCTCCGTGTATTGTTCATGTGCACAAAGAAGGTTGTGTTTGTAGCTCATAGTCGGGTGTATTTTCCCGGTTACAATCGCTGCTATTGATGTCTTTGCGGTGGGGGAAGGGTTACAACGGTCACTTGACTGCCTCGTGTTTCGGAGAAGTGAAATAGTGCATGGGAAGCATCGCTTTGCACTGTTATGCAGCGGGAGACATGCTTGAATATTAGGGAATGTATCACGCTTCTGATTCCGGGTCGTTTTAGCTTCATACGTGTCAGCACATGCAGTGGAGCTGTGGTTCATTTTTGTACATTGTGCTTTTGTTACAGTACTGATTTAGCTTAGCATCACCAATCTTAGCGTGCCTCCCAAAAGCATATGATAAATCACGACCCTTATGTTTGTTAAGAAGTTGTCATCGGTTACTTATTTCTAATTTCTGCAAGACTTTTAGTAAATTGGATGATAACATTTTGTGCCTTTTATTGCTGAATTATTGTCTTTTGAGTTTAAAATCTTGCTTGTGGCTACTGGTTAGCTTTTAGTTTTGAAGACTGGCGGGTCTCTCAATATGAGGGTTACGGTATCGAATTGTGCCAAATTTTGCGGCACACCATTCGGCTTTAAAACTTCATGTACTGAAGGGCACTGTACATCACTAACAGCTTTCATTAGAGAGAATATTTTTCACAGCTCTTGGGTATGGAGTCTCCTTGACCTTCATTCCGAGCTACAGTGCGCATTGGCTGATGGTCAGAATGATTGATGTGCAGAGGTTCTTCTTGTGCGGAAGGTTAATTTTTGGTCCGGATGTAAGATCGCTGTTAGTCACAGTCTTCTTGATCGTGGCGCCGTCGACGTGTTTCTGTATTTTTGTCGGTCGTCACCTGCTACATCACTTTAGCGGAGGCGGGGGAGTTGCAATTATTGCAGTTACAGCTGTCTACACGGCCTATGTAAGCACAAAAAGTTTTCTGTGCATGGTTTTGAAGCGTAATTTATCTTGTGAATATTACGGAACGTGTGTGGGCTATTTGTGTGTACTGACTTTGAGGTCTTCATTGAATTTTGTTGCGCTGGTCTGTCCTAAACTTTCGTATTGTTAAATTTGGTATTCTCACTCTGTATATCAAGGCAGTGCTTGGTGACGTCAACGTGGACCATGCTTGAGCAGGTACTGGTGTTATTGCTCCTGACATCTGGGAGGGACCCAGGGATCATTCCCCGTAATACTCATCCCCCTGAACCTGAAGAAGAATTTGAGCCTAACACTTCTCCAGGGGAGTGGGGAGGACAAACTCCACGCTTGCGTCTGCCACGAACGAAAGATGTCATGGTCAACGGTGTCGTAGTGAAAACTAAATACTGTGACACCTGCATGCTTTATCGTCCACCCCGTTGTTCTCACTGCTCCATATGCAATAATTGCGTTCTACGATTTGATCACCACTGCCCTTGGGTCGGTCAATGTATTGGTCAGGTATGCATTTTTCTTGTCGTACTACCTAGACCGTTTCTGCATACATCAATTGAGCTGAAATGCATTGATATCGTGATGTTTACACGTATTTGATTCTACAAGCTTCGTGGGGCTAGATCCGAGGTGCTTTCTTTTTTGGTTCAACGTCTGTGGATTGTGGGCTTAACCGTATTTCCGAAGAGTTATTGACACTTGTCCTTGTTTCTCATGATTGATTGTGTTGAGATGTGCGCAGAGAAATTATCGATTCTTTTTCATGTTCGTATCGTCGACCTCGTTGTTGTGTGTTTATGTCTTTGCAATGTGTGCATTGTACATAAAAATCCTGATGGATGAGGGAGATCGCACAGTATGGAAGGCTCTTTCCAAGTCTCCAGCTTCTATTGTCCTCATGGCGTATACCTTTATATGCGTGTGGTTTGTCGGTGGACTTACTGTGTTCCATCTGTACCTCATCGGTACAAACCAGGTACATAATATTCTCCCGATTCTTAACTCCTGCATTCACGTGACATTTGATGTTTTAATACCTAGATGCTATACATCTTCTATTGCTAACATTTTTTTTCTCTTCCGCTCTATTGTTTCCATCATCTAAGCGTCAACCCTGTTTTCTGGCACTGTAGACAACGTATGAGAACTTTCGGTATCGTTATGACAACAAGGTGAATCCTTATAATCAAGGCTGTCCACTCAACTTCAATGAGATCTTCTGCTCCAAGATTCCGGCTTCCAAGAACCAGTTCAGAAGTCGAGTACCAGAAGCCGTCCCAGGACAGATGGGGGCAGTTCAACACACAAGAGATATGGGAGAAGCACATGGAGCTCCCAAAGGGCCTGATCTGGAACAGGGGTACAAGGCCACATGGCCAAATGCTGAGGATATGGTTGGAGAAGGGGGTGAGCTGGAGATGGCTGGGGGTCGGGTTAGCACTGGGAGTGAACTTGGATTGGAAATGAAAGACAGTTTCGACCCACGTCCTTTGGAGCAAGGTCGTCCAGCTGTATCTAACCGTCGGACGAGCAGGGGTCGGCAGAGTGGTAGTTGGGAGATCACTTCTGACATTCTTGCATTGTCTTCTGGTGAGGGCGGTGAAGGCCATAATATCCCTGGTCGTGGTCACGTGCAAAGTCGCTACAATGGAGAGACGATGGCCATAAGCAAACGATGACACAGACCCGCCTTTTCTGAGCCAGCGACGGCTGCAGAGAAGGAGGTGGGTCGAATAGAGGTGAATTGTAGGGATGGGGAGGGTGGACGGTGGATTTTAGCTTGAGAAACTCCCTCGAGATAATCCGCAACATGAGTGAATGTGGGTGGATGACACGCTCTTGTAGAATAAGTTATATGGACACTTTGATGGAATGAAGATGCACATGCATCACCTTTGAAGACAATGATTCGCCGTTCATGGGCAACTATAAATGGATGGCGGAGGGCGGTTCAGTCATATCTATATACCTTCGTTGAATCCTGCTATGAATTTCGAAAATAATAGAGTAACTTTTATTACAGGTTATCCACTCGTTATACCTCCACAGTCTGAGGCAGCTGGAGTTGGTGTTGTCTTTGTGGTCAGCATCTGTGCAGGTGGGGTCCTATCTGTGTCCTAAGTATTGTGGTCTAAGTAATATGGCGGCTTCGCTTGAAGCTCATGGGGTCGTAGTCTTCGTCCAGGCTAGGGCAGTGTAAGGGATTTAGTTGGTTGTCCTCTAGATTAAAGGTCTGGATACGCCTGGGCTTGCCGGATGCATATTTTAGTGGCAGGCCACAGTATTATTACTGTAATGGGAGCGAGTGTGTCTCTCTGCACACACCAAAATTTATTCAAGGAATGATCATTGAATGCAGAATTGAAGTTTTTTTCATTTTTGTGAAAATTTTAGAAAATATTCCTCTATGATGGGATTGGCATATGATGTACTCAGACTTGTCCAAACCTTGCTTTCCCTAACTTGACTTCTCAGCGTGAATTTGATGATGTAGCTGTGATCAGTTGCCTATTATCAGGTATAGCGGGTAAAGAAGGGAAAAGGGTCCTAGATGGGGTGTGAGATTTCAGTTACCTTGGGAAAGTACGTCATACACTTTTTGAGCCTTTGGGTGGGGGCAATCAGTGCATCTAAAAACAGCACAATTTTCAAAATTTAAACTACATTTACGAGCAAAAGGATTTGTCCTCTGTGTGAAGCGATACTACGTAATTCCCCCTCTTCGCTTTGTTTTTGACGTCGTCACCGTTATTGTCCAGCAGTCATCAGCCGACCGTCCGGTGTACATTTCAGGGGTATCTGTCCTGGAGTGCTTCTGCTGTCTCACTCGCACTCAATGAATGCAAAACAGTGTGAAGAGTCTTTTTTGCCAAGCTTGAGGTAGCTGATTTTGTGGTTTCGTCTGGAAAAGTTCGTATGAAGTAGTAGCTGTTGGAAGTTAGTGGGGGAGGAACCATGGGTTGGGGAATAGCTTTGCACGGAGGCGCTGGAGACATTTCAAAGGATTTGCCTCGAGCACGAAAGGAAGCTGTGGAGGCGTGCCTTGCGCAATGCCTTCGCCTGGGAGTTTCCGCTCTTGAATCGTCTCATGCCGCTCTAGACGTGGCCGAGCTTGTGGTGATTTACTTCACTAACCTCAAATTGTTGATCCTCAAACAATGCTTCTGTGACGCATTTTTGAGCGGAATTCTCATTTTCTGGTTACTTGGATTTTCTGGTCAACGAGGGTTCTATGGTGCCTTTTATTTAGGCTTTTTTTTTAGGGTAATTGTGACTTTTTAACGTCATTGTGCTCTGCAGTTGCAAATTTGTTACGATGGCCATGTTGATTTCACAGTGCGACCTTGTAGATTACATGAATTTCTATTCAGCTTGGAAATTGTTGTGGGGCATGGATATTATAGGTGAAGGAGCTAGAGGCAAATCCGGTCTTCAATGCAGGGCGGGGTTCGGTGTTAACAACTGATGGAACTGTGGAAATGGAGGCATGTATTATGGATGGTCCAACAATGAATTGCGGAGCAGTTTCAGGACTTTCAACTGTTGTACACCCAATAAGCTTGGCTCGTCTGGTTATGGAAAGGACTCCTCACATTTATCTTGCATTCGAAGGAGCTGAAGCATTTGCTAGGCAGCAGGTTAACCACCTGAACTAAAAACACTCTCTGCGTGATTATGCGTAATTTCTCCTTGAAAATTCAACAATCAAGGACGAGATTTCGGCTCAACTGTCTCTTTAATGTTGAGATAGATGAGCCTGTGGTTATGTGGCAGGGATTAGAAACCAAGGAACCTAGTTACTTTATCACGAAAGAGAACCAGGAGCGGCTTGCACGAGCTCAAGAAAAGAGCTTGGTTCAGGTATTTGTACTTCGATTAGAAACAAAACACTAGCAGGACAATTTCATGCAGATAAAATATGCAGGGACTTCAAGTTTGAAAGTCAGGTGTGGCAGCAACCGTGGTATTACGTCTTATTGAAAAAGTCGATTGATCTTTCCGCAGTAAGTTATTGAGATTGTGTGCAGTACTTGAGCTTTCACATGAAGCAGCCTGACACTTCCAGAGATGGAACAAGGCAATTGATGCGTAATCTGGTGGTGTTTGCAGTTAGATCACACCGTATATTCTACCACAATTATAGTAGCTCATAACCAAGACAATCCAGGACAAAAAAAGAACGTAAAGCAAGATATCCTGCCGCCCACAGATCCTCAAAAGCCTGAGTTCGAGACTGTGGGATGCGTTGTTGTGGATAGCAAAGGCAACTGTGTCGCTGCTACGTCTACTGGGGGACTGGTCAACAAAATGGTTGGTCGAATTGGTAATGTGGTGCACCAAGTCCTACGGATATGCAATCAATCGATGGAGTAACCCTGAACGCCTTTATATTAATTTTTGTCTGCTGTTGCTTCGGCGACGTAAAGGTCCCTCTTATGACACAATCAATCATGAGAGTGCAGACGGGTTTCTGTTCGACGTTTTATCACCTGCAATAATAGCTCGAGACGCTGCTGCTGCTCTTTTGCATCATGTCTTTAGTGCTGAACTCGTAGCTGCTGCTCACAGGGGATACACCAGTTGTGGGTGCGGGGAACTACGCCAATCATCTTTGTGCCGTCTCAGCGACTGGAAGGGGTGAAGCTATTATTAGGGCCACTGTGGCGCGAGAGGTGGCAGCCATTATGGAGTACAAGAAAGTGCCATTGGATGTGGCTGTGGAAGAAGTTATTGGACAGCGTCTTCCGGCAGGAAAGGGTGGCCTTGTGGCTGTCTCAGCTACTGGAGATGTGGTGATGGCTTTCAACACCACAGGCATGTATCGAGCAAGCATGAAGCAAGGAGGGACCCAGGAAATAGGCATCTGGCACTAGTTTCCATCCCATTATGTGACCGGGACGTATCTCAATAACACGAAGAGCCTGTGCATGCGGCGCCACCTGATGCAGCAAGCTCAGTGAGTGCATTTACTCCTATTCTGGGTCAGCATCACTACACAATCTATTGCAACATCGTTATCTCCAGGCTGTTCAATGAGACTGGAATGTTGGCTTGTTTCGTTCCCACGTACTTTTGTGAATGTGAAATAAATTGTGATTCGTATCGTCGCTGTGCTCTTGAGGAGGCAAGCTACATGCCTTGCTCTCGATTGACTTTGAAGTGCATGTGTAGTACTTTGAAGCGCATTAATGCTGGCCATCAGCTATTATCATTTCTATTTGAGAATCTTGTGAACTCTTTTCATTCCTGTAATCTGTAGCTCCATCAAATTTATGATCTTTCTTAGTACATATGTATACAGACATACATATATACATACAGGATATTGCTAATATCTTCATGGTTTTTGCTATTGTTACCACAATCTGTCACCACTCAATTTAGTTTTTTTATTCCAATCCAAATACTGTTACTATTTTTAACATATATGTACGTATATATATATATATATATATATATATATATATATAATCATGAAGAAATGGTTGTGGCAATAACAAAAATAACTTTTGATAGAAATTTGATTAAATTATTAATGAGGTTTTGGTGGCAGTTGCAAAACTTGTGGTTTCATTAGCAACTATATATATATATATATATATATATATATAACATACTCACACAATCATTACATGATGTGCATGTGATTGTGTTTGAATTTTGAAAATTGTCTAATTTTTTTTGATCATAAGTGATTAGTTTCTGTTTTTTTCTGTTTTTTTTTCTGTTTTTTTTTTTTTTTTTTGTATAGATCTGTTCCAAATGATACAATGTTCCCTTGAAATACACTCATGCATGTTTCTTAAGAAAATAAGGGAAATTTTAAAAATAAACAGATTAAAGAAAGTTCAATACATGATTGATTTTTGTGAAATATTTGAGATGTTGATGAAACCTTGGGCATTTATTTGAATGCATTTTGAAATTGAATCTTTTGAAATCATTTCATACAGTGTATAAATGTTTTCGGTACATGTATTTGGTATGAATAGTATTGTTGATAATTTCTATACAATTCTAGGCTTACAAACATGCAACATATCACTTTTTGAACCCTCACAAAATTTGTGAGTAGAATCAGTTTTTAACAATTGATGATAGTTCATTTTCTGAGGCATATAGTTTCATAGTATTTTTCTTCTAGATAATTAAATGAATCATTTGAATTATTAGAATGCATTTTAAATGTGATTTTTTTGTTCTTATTTATATATAATTATGAAAATTCAAATTATATATGCATTCTATTTATTCGAATTATATATATATATATATATATATATATGTTATACTAAGTATTATGTTACTAAATAACATTCTTGATTTTTAAGCTTTGAAATAATGAATATAATTTGTGACAACTAGTCAAATAAAAAAGTCTACAATTCTAATCAATTTGATTAGACATTTTAAATTATCCATTGTAATTTATGGCAATGAATACAATAAAATATCTAAAAATCTCGACCATATAATGTAAAACATAACATCTAATAAACTTGAACGAAGAAAGGTGTCCCTTGTAGCCTCTTGTCCCATTCTATGGATTTGGGTAGGTCCAAAACCCTTTAACTTACATAATTCTATTGCTAAGGTAAAAAATGGTTATCTTCTTAGCAACTATGCCCAAATTGTGTGTACATTAGTTCATCCAAAAATAAGGAAAAATACTCTTAATTCACAACAAAAGAAAAATAAACATTACAATCACTACCTACGATGGGGTTAAAACTTGAGACCTCAAACCCTAGAACACACAACCCCTCCACTGGTACCATAGTCAACAACCCCATGAACTTCAACAAATTCTTAGGAAAAATCTTGTTGGTGAATATCACTCCATCAATGATCATGTAGAAATCAACAACCCCTTGAATCATCATCATCCAGCACCTAGTTAAAGACAAGACAATTACTACTGACTCGCACCAAGTGTCTTATCAAAGCAAACAGTATCGAGAGAGTTTCAACCACTATTATTATTATTATTATTGTTGTTGTTGTTATCGTTTTAAGTAATGTAAACAGATTTACACAATGAGAAGAAGGAAGGCAACAATAAGAAAGGCGGGTCACCGCTAGCAATGGAAGACGCAGAGTGGCGGCGCTTTTGCTCGCAAAGGGTGCGCGACGCGATGGGATGCGGGTGGAAGTGCGCGCAACGCTCGCTGATGCGCTACCGCTACGCGTGGATAAGGCAGGGCGAGGGCCAATGCGAGGGTGAGCGATGGGGGAGTGAGTGAGGAGGCATTACGCGGCGTTTGAGAGGGTCTGAAGCAGCACCCAAGTGGAATCTGGATGCGCGGGCGGAGGCGCCAGGGAAGCGGAGGAGCAGGCGGAGATGGTGCGAGGGCTGGCGAAGGCAGTGCGAGGCGCGAGCAAGGCAGCGAAGAAGAGCAAGCAAGAGTATGAGGAAAGTTCCGTCGCGTCGCAGGAAGGCTCCTTCGGCGCTCGCTCCTTCCCCCACGACGTGAAGGAAGCCTGCTGGGCCAAGGCTGAGACCGTCAAAGGCCGTGATCCCGCGCGCTGGCGCCGCGACGCACTTGGAAACGTCGTCTTCCGGAAGCTTGTTGGCTGCCAGGGCTGCCTTTGTCACGATTACGACCATATTGTGCCGTATTCCAAGGTGACCCAGTCTCTCTCTCGTTTCTCTTTGTTGACATTTATGATTTCGACTTTTGGGTTGGTCTTGAATCAGGACGAATTGCACTTTCGTTCACAAACTGCACCGTAGTTCTGGTTTCTTTTGGTTGTGGACGTTGGGTCGCATTGTGGTTGTGGTACACAGTCGTAGCGTGATTTGGAAGATCTCAAGGTTCGCTCTTCCGTTGCAAATTTAGCAAGTCTTTGTGTAGTCACAGAATCGCAATAAGGTTGAATCTCGTTATTTTTCGGGGCTATGTCAGGGTACTGTCTATTCGAACAGGAGTGAGCTAGATAGCCTCTTTCTACTAGCTCAAGAAGGGAGTCGCACTGGTGCCATACACAGGATGGTTCTTACAAGAGATGCTGGAGGCGCCCAAAAGCAGTTCTCGAAATCTAGATTGCATAAGATACATTAAGTCTGGTTGCTTGATATCTATTTATCTTTTCACGTGGTTGTATAACCGGTAGATCAGATTGCCTTCTCTTTCTAACTACCATCTTGTAATTTTTCTAGCTGACAAAGGTGGCGTGTTCACGAATGACAGGGGGGACCAAGCACGCTTGACAATTGCCAGGTTTTACAGGTAGTTATCCCATTTCGATCTTCGCATTCCTTGCACAGTTTGCGTAAGCAAGCAATTGAGTACTTACATGAACTCCAGAGGGCTATTTAGACTTTCGTGAATCCAAGGACTGGATGTGGCTTAGGGATGGAGTATTATGATGCAAGTCTTCTGTTGGAATTCTACTTACAAGTGGAACATGTGCAGGCACCTGCCAATCGTTTTAAAGGAGCCCGTATTAATGTCCCAGTAACCGAGATGCAGCAACATAGTGCTTACTGCTCACTTACAGGTACAGAAGATTACTATCATGTTTTTTGTTTTCAAAAAAGAAGTTGGCTGCCCCTTATGTTCTAGTGATTGGATAGGTAATTTCTCCTTGTGTCATTGGTTTTTGCTCTTGTATCTGTTATCATCTGTACCAGTTGATCGTCACATTCTTGTAAGATTTTAATCTGCTAATTGAAGGTAAGCTAGGAATACAGAAATTACTGGTTTACAATTCCCCAATCACCATGAATCTGAAGGCTTTAGAGGATTGCAGGACGGGATATGGACTTTGTAGAGCTGTCGGCCTATGGCAATGTGAATCACAACAAGGACGATGAAGGAGGTATCGGCTGCCGAATGCAGTGATGTAAGGAAATGCTTTACTACTTCCTGGATGTAAACAAGGAATAGGATATGAAGTGCATACAACAAAAGCTCTTAAAATTGCTGCCTGATCATGGGTTTCCCAACCAAAATTACTATTTAAACTATTTCGGCTAGTTCGACTCATTAATTTGGATTGTGGCATTCATCCACACTGAATTGATGCAAAAAAAAACTCACACAATCATTGTTTTGCTAGAAAAAGGTTGCTTATTAGGGGTTGTAAAAGGAGGGTAATGGAACAAGGAGTAATTGCACGGTGTATACACGTGGGTCAATCTTTTCTTAGTGAATCCGCTCTTTATTGATGTATGATACCTAGTAGTTTTCGAAAATTATTTAGTATCCAAACATCACGAATGAATGACTTTGGTACTAACCAATTTCAAAAAGAAGAATACAATTTTTATATCGAAGAATTGATTTCATCCTTTCTGTTAGTCTGTGGTCGTCAATCAAAATCATACACAACTATCATGCACATTTTCTCAACAGTTTTCTTAAATCCATTCTTCCATGCCGCCTGATAAAGGAATTGCTAGTAGATCTGAAAAGAAGATACTCTGTAGCATCCTACTAACCTGACACTGTCCCGGCTATTCTTCGAAGGAGTTTCTGATAGCTTGTGATAGTGATCCGCCCTGTCTGCACAAGCGGAGCAATCAGTATTACAAAATGTCATCTAGGCATATCTTTGGTTGTATGAAGTGGCTGAATTTTACACGCAGCTCCAATAATGATAAGTCTGAGACTCCAGAGTTTAAACTGGCTCAACGTTTCATGTTCACAAACTCCTTCCTATTGAGTGATCTAGCAGAGTCTAGTGACTGGAGAGAAATGTGAGGGGCCATGAGCAATAAAGGTGTGACAGCGACAGCAAGTCACGAGGCAGCTTCATTGATGTCTATTGTACAACAAATTGGAGTGGCTGATTACAGCGAAAAAATGATAGAATCCTTCACAATTACGAGGTAACAATATTCACTAACTTTACAGCGAATCGGTTTCCCTCGCAGTGATGCTACCTTGTTTGAAGTCTATCGTCCAAGACACACAAACAAGGAAGAATCTCGAGGGACTGATTGAATCCGGATGAACATGGGTGAGATGTAGAAGTAGCAGTGTCGAGGCAGTACTAGAGTTGGGTTGAACACTGCTGGTGAATGCTGACAGCCTTCAGTCTGCCGGCCCTCCAGCCACTCCTACAAGCCATTCCAGATGCATCTGAGAACACCTATCTGGAAAACTGTGCAACTCCTGGCCAACAACAGAGAACGTGTGAGCACGGCAATTTTCCAGTCTTAGCACTCTCTGCGAGCGATAATAGGAACGTTCGGCCACGTTTGTCCTCCTTCAACATCCAGATCTCATTCATCTTTGAACCAACATCTGTCATGAAGTGGGACTACCGACTACTTAACTAAATCGCAATCCTGAACATTACAACTACAGTTCACTGAATTTATCCTGATCAACATTATTGAAAACCGGTGCAGATGGCCAACTCAACGTCGATCTACATTGCGTCATAGCAACGGATTCCTCAGACTTGCATCTATGAGAACCACAACATTAAATGTGACCTGGTATGCACGCGGCAGGAAAAATTCATGAAGTTTAGCGGGAGAATCAGGTTTAATGCTGTAAGCTATTTGCCAGTCTACCCATATTTTTCTCAGATCAACCCCAGATTGGTAAGTCTACCTAAAGCAATAAGCTCTGCAAAGGAACTAGTAACCCAGCTAAAGCATGCAAGAAGCGTATCATTGAGACTGGAGCTGAATGATCACCACGTCGTGAAGGGCAGATTCAATGGAGCTTCTTGTGGTGTTTTGTATTGAAACTGGGTCTCGTCGACATAACTCACGGGACCATTTTGAAATGCCAAAAACCTAAATAGTTCTACAACTAACTACATCCGTCAGAAACCGGAGCTGTTAATTATGTGATAGCAGCTTTCTGCGGGGCTAACAGAAAGTCGGAGTGAATTCGGAAGAAGGTATGCTTCGGCACATGCACTTGAATCTGAATGGAACAATGATCGGCTGCAGTATATATGAAAGGACCAGCTATCTACGGTGGACTGAAACAGGGCAAGGTGAAGGCTATGTTCCCCTGATCACTTACCAAATGAACAATGAAACTTCTACTATTTCCCACGTGGTTGAAAGGTTGCATGGAGTCTATTTCTGGCTTCGAAAGTGTGGATGTTCCCATCTCATCGAAGATTCACCTGCACCAGTTATCAACGCATATATACACGAATTCAATACCTGAAATTTGGCCAAAATTGTGGGTTAGCTCTAGGTTCAGAATCTTCTCATCAGCAGGAATAGAACTAATCACACTTTAGCATACAAAATGGGGCAGGAAAGGGAGGAACTAGGATTGGATGGGTACCTTCTGGTTCAGTTGGACTTTGCTGGGACGGCCTTCTGCTTGCGCTCGGCATGTGCGACTTAGGAAATAAACTGGAGAATTTGTTCAGCAACCAAATAACGGCGCAATTCAGCAATACGAAATTGAGCACTATTCTTTGACAGTTTCAAGAGACGGATCTTCATTCTTTCGAGCAAAACAAAGCTTTTAATTGAAAAGTAGGGAGGGAATTGTGTGTTGGATGCTCACCCTAGATGTAACGAGGTTTGCGAGGTCTGTGGATCTCGGAGATTGAGATGTGCAGGGAATGTTGTGATTGCTTGATGCTGGGTGATTCCACCAACTTCACGTGTGGGCCAACTACCACCTTGATCACCAGGGCTTTCTGATGTCCCAGCGCGAGCTGTGCCTGCTTCTAGTGTAAGCATTCCCTTGGCATCCGCAAGCTGAACAGAGAAAAAGAAACAGTAACTTCAATCAGTTGACTTCCAAGACAGGTGCACGTTTAAGTTATTATTGAATAACAGGACAGCCTCAAGATGATAGCATGTGATATTATCAGTACTTGCCATTACCACATTAATGCGAAGACTAGAGGTCGACTAGCTCATTACAGGAACTCAGGGCATACATACCTTCTGACGCAATTCTTCATTTGCGGCCTGTAAGTCGTGCTCCTTTCGCCGCAATTCCTCAACCTCTTCAAGTAAAAGTTGATTCTGCAGCGGTAAAATCCGAAGGGAGTCAGTGCTTTACTTTGAATAGCTAGTAACGACCAGCTATCGCTCATGCGAATGTGTTGAAACACGCATCCCATACTTGCCTTTGCAACAAAAAAAAACTTGACTCTAATTTCTTCTAGTTGTGCTGTGCTTCTGATTTTACGCTTAAAAGGCTTCCTGACTGTAAGCAATAAATTTCGATTCACTGAATGGGTAGGGATGGGTCAGAAATGCGTGCAGGAGGGGTGAAACTTAGATCGGCATGGCCTCACGTCTATGCCACGAGTTTGAGAAACGAAGAATCGTGCTGGATGCTTTAAAGAGGAACTAGAAGCAAGTCAAAGGTAACGCGCATCAGTGAGGGGTACTATTAACTCTGGTAGCGCTCATAATTTGTTTACTTCCTGTCATTCACTTTCCAGAACATCCTGACACTTGCCTTCCTTGCTCGAACTCGAGACACACCCATGTCCAGTTGCTGCTCCAATTGCAGAAGGTCAGGCACCGTCAGAACCTGAAGATCCTCACCAAGCATGTGCCTGCACGAAACGCACCCAAATTCAGAGCGACGTTGATCTTCCATACCCCAAAGTAGCTTTTAACCTAAGCTTAGGATGTGGGTGAGGGGTACCTTTGAGAATGCTGCAATCGCTCTAACTGTTGCCGTAGCTTCACCACTTCTCGACCCATGAACTGCCAATGCACATACAAGGACACTATCAAGCAGCTGCAAGTGGATTGAGCTTTCTAATTAATTAGAAAGAAAACAGATGGTCTCTTAAGGTTTGCCAGCCATCGCTGCGATTAGAAGCGTCAAAGGATTTGGATGGGACGTACGTCGCTATTGCCATCAGTTTGCACTCCATCCGGACACTTGCTGTATCGCTCCAAAATGTCGCGCATACTACATAGGACAATCAATATGCAACAGAACGAAAGGGATCAGAACTCTTCAATGGATCGGAACCCCGGATACAATCACTGCCGACCTGTCTCCACTATGAGCGTCGACTTCCAGGTGATTACAAGAGAGGAACAACCATTCGATGTTTTTTCAGATTCCAAACCCTTGCACAAAACCCTCTGTGTAATCCGTTGCGATGGAATCAGATGATTACTAGGTTTCTCGGGATGCGATTCAAATTAGCAACCTGTTCGAACCATCTGCAGCGTCCATTTCTTTCCTGTTTTCATTGCTACTGTACGCTTACCCTTTGTAATTAAACATCTGTGCCAACTATTCACGCGCTGCAGCGGCGTAACCATCGGAACATTTCGATGTGCTTCAGCGTATGCTATTGCAATCTGCACTCTAGTAATGTCAACTAAATCGAAAACGTTCCAAACTTATAGCCTCACGGTGAAGCTCCGTACCCGATCAGTGCGTTTGAGATCCGAGTTAGTAACACTGACCATCGCAACAGAGGTAGATAGAGGGACAAAACCAAGGACTGGTTGCAGTCATGGAGCGAATTGCTGATTATTTAAGCTCAATGTTTGGGGCAACAAATAGAATATTGGGCTGACACTCTCGCGCCACACCCAACCCCAGGATAATTCGAATGAAAGCACCGAGAGCAGATGTTGTACATACAGAGCATGAATTGGGAATCACGGAAAAGGCAGATGGTTATTTTTAGACGATTACTAAACACTGGTTAGGAGAAATAGCTCGACTGCTGTGTCCGGAATGCCGGGTTGCAGAAATACGCGTTGCCAAGAGACCAGGAGATGGAGGTGAATTCAAGGAGAATAAATAAAAAAATAAAAAATAGAAGAGATGAGGGCATTGTTCCTGCTACGATTCGTAATTGAACACGGTCGACCGGTCGACCAGTAGTCGAGGTGAAGCATCCGACAAAGGTGGACTGGGGAGTAGAAGAGAAAAAGTGGGGTCCCGCGAGGAAGAGGTTGCAGGCATTAATCTGAGAGAGTCCGAGTGATCGTCCTACCTGCCTGAGCTGGCGAATTCGAACAGCTTCCCTGTGCTGGAGAAAATGATGAGGGCCACCTCGGCATCGCAGAGTACGGCGAGCTCATGGGCCTTCTTGAGCAGGCCCCCACGCCTCTTGGAAAATGTGACCTGCCTGCTGGTGGGATTCTCAATCTTCTTAATTTCTATTTTTCCGCGACCCATAACCACCTCACGCTCTTTCGGTGGATCCTCCTTTCCCACACCGGGAGACGAGCTGTCTGCTGTGACTGCGTCGCGCCCACCACTACTACTATCCACGCCTCTTCCCAGCAGCTCCAGAGACCCTCTATTGGAAGAATTGAGAGACAAGGAAAAGCACAAGCTCTTGTTCTGTCCAGACACTGTCATCATCCATACCCCTGCTTGACACCACGCCTCGCACGTCTCCTCAACTACTTACTTCTCAAACTGTCCGATACACATAACAGTCGTCGTTTCCTGAGAAAGCTGCACCTCCAGTCTCACGCTGGATTGTGCATTCCAGCGGCACACAGATATTAAACCGAGCCAGCTCACCGCACGTCGTTCCACTCAGTCAATCTCCGACTTCCCCTCCCCTCCAGAATACACTTGCCAATTAATACTCTCACACTTTCCGAAGCCTGAAGCCTACCTTTACTGCACATCCCCAGCTGTTGCTACCGACCATGAAACCACCGCCCAGCTATTGAAGAGGAAAGGGGGGGGGGATGTTCCGCAGTCAAATGGCGCCCCAACCTTGGGCTTTCGCAGAGGGATTCTAGGGGCAGATTGTTGATATCAGAGTGGGACAGGAGAGCCAGGAGACGAACACTTGTGCGAAGTGGAGTGAGGGAGGAAGAGATCGGAACAGAGAAGGGGAGAGTGAGCGGGAGACCACTATGTTAATATCAGAGGGAGTCGGGGGCAGAAGGGGCGGAGGAACGGGAAGCGGACGAGAGGGCAGAATGAGAGAAAGAGTCTCTCGGGCGAGGAGGAGTACCGAGAGCCTGACACAAATCCAAAATTTACGATGCATTGGAAGCGAAGAGCGGCGCTCTCTCCCAGGCTCCCATACTAACACTGGATATGTGGCAGGCGGATTTAGTGCTGTCCCAGCAAAGGAAATGGCGGGGGCTCGGGGGCGGAACATAAGGCTTCACGCACGCGCGAATTCATTAACTTTTCCTATTAATTGCCCACCTCACCCCTCGTCCGCGACAGGCCCGGCTCCATCTCTCCCCTAGCCCTTCATTCCCAAATTCTCTCCCCTCCTAGCCTTGCCTTCCTTCCTAGCTTGCTTCAAATCCCTCTACTCTCTCTCCCCTGCTTCCTTCACCGCATGTTCTCCGTACTCCTACTACTCATCTTGCTCTGTCGTCTTCATCCGCTTCACACCTCTGTCTCTCTCTCTCTCGATCTTATTCAACTCTCCGACGTTATCGATTTAACGATACCACCCACCGCATGTGCAGCCCGCCATCGGCTCACTCACAATTGGCTGCTGCGTCAAGCCGGGCACCCTCGACAGAATGGGACCGAATCGGACATGTCTGGGAAGGCATGAACGACTACCCTATGGGTAGTTTTCGTCGTCACGGTCTCTTCTACCTCCCTCCCTCCCACTTGCTCACTTCTGATGATGCTGCTGCTGCAGCTGCTACAAGACCATCCAGAGCGAAGCCCATTTGACTTGCAGCAAGGCAGTGAGTGGTACAACAGCAGGGGCATTGGTTGCTGCTCGGATTCCCACTCCACCTCGTCACAACTCACGCCCTGACCACTCCCGCTTCAGATTCCCCCACCCCGACTCTGCTGCTCCTGCTGCTTCGTACACACTTCAGGCTTCTTCCAGCCCCCCTTTCTAAAACAAATAAACTAGACACAACCGATCCCAAAATTACAAAACAAAAATAAACAAAATTGACTGAGCCGGGCCCACGCCACTTTAGGCCCATCACGTTGTGCCCCCCACACGACATGGTGCTACCTGCCATGAGAGATCTACCGTCCCCCTCTCCCCCCCCCCCCCCCCCCCCACAAGATGATCCCACACCACCACCACCACCTGTCTCTCTACCTCATTCCTCATACCTCATATATATATATATATATTCTCTTACTTACATATTAGTATGATTAAATTATTTAAAATTTATTAAAATTTATATTTTCTTTTCAAAATCAATAATAATGTGCCAAAAATACATATGGATAACTTTTTAATTCACAGTAGTAAAAGATAATAAAACTGTATGCATTTTTGAAATCACTTGCACTTTACATTGCCATCCAATACTATGTCAACACCCACAAACCGCTTGTTCTTGTGCCATGTTTTATTTGAAATGTGAAATCTAAAAAGTAAAACAAAGCATAGTTAATTTTCTTTTACTTTTTCTTCATTTTATCATGTTTTACAAAACGCATTCTCTGCATGTCATGTCAAATGTTAAGAGATCTTTTCAATTTTTTTTTAAAATCTCATCAACAAAGTAGATTGTTGTAAATAAATCTGGTTAGTTATGCACACTTCATAATATTTTCAAAACTAAATTGAAGTATTATGCACAAGATGCCAATGCCTTCGTGTTTACTTTTGTTTCCTAATTAGGGTTTGGATGAACAAGATGGAGCCCTAAACTTTATTTATGAAGCGAATAAAAACTATTTTAATTTTAATTTTAAAATTTGAAAATAACCCCAGAATGTTTGTGTGAGTATCCCCGAAATGGATATCCTTCACAAAAGAATCTCACGAACTTGAACGGATGTTGGAAGGATGAGAAGAGGATATCATCCATCCAACTGGTGACGTGTGCCAGATCCCCATGTGCCTATCCCCCTATCATGCTTAGAAATTGTCAACTTCTCCAATTCTACCACCATAATAATAATCATAAAATATCAATAAAGTATTAATAATGCTTATTATTATTATTATATTTTTTTGGCAAGGTTTGATATAATCTTTTTATTTTTCACTCAATATGAGTAAAACAAATACACTAATGTAGAATATTCTTCATCTTTTGGTCATGAAGAGTATACTTGAATAATAAGTAAAATGCATTTGAATCAATAAACTTTCAATCCTAATACAAACTATCAAATTCAAAAATTGCTATTTAAGAATTGTAATTTCTTAAATTTTAGTTCTATATTTTGGAATTCATTGAAAGCATTGAGCACTTGTGGTAATATGATTTGTGATTGTGGTAGAAAATTTTAATTTTAATTTTCCTTAGATTGAGTGCTTGAAGGGGTGATGCATGCATTGACTTATCAAAGGGGGGGGGGGGGAGGAGTCTTTGAGAGTTGGATTCACTTCCCATATTGACCAAGTGAACGCTTGTTTCGACAAAGCTATTCTTTCTACTAGAAACTTCGGACCCACTTGTTCATAAAAATAAATAAATAAATAAAATGGGGAAAAATGCTTCTCCTTAGAAGTAATTGATCTCATCTTAGAATTAAAATCATGTTGCATTTGAGACCACTCTTTCTTTCAATTCTATGTGTATTAGTTGACCCATGTGTTGGAATTGGATGTCAATCTATGCCGGATGGTGGCCTTTGGCTATCTTAACTTCATATCCAAATTACAATCAATATTTGTGGATGTTTTATCATAACATGGATAAATATGTACCTTTAAAATAAAAATAAAAAAAAAAACTTCTTCAAAAGATCTGGGCTGATGGAAGTAATTAAGATAGTTTGAGGATAAAACAAAAATGTTCAAATTTGTCATCATGGGAGGTTTTTGAGAGTATGGAATTGTCATGAAAAAGCCTTTTGATGTAAAGAGTGAAAGTTTACGCTATTATGATTTTTTTACAATCAGTTGCATCAAATTTTATTCAAACTAAATTTTTGATAGTGAATGTCTGCACCAGTATTTGTGAATGTTTTGTTTAATGTATAGGATGAATTCTGCAGTTCTATGCAACATAGGACTGCATTCACTCCTTGCTAATACATTGTTTCATCTATATATATATATATATATATATATAATTTTTTTTGTGAAAAACAAAATTTAAAGGAATGTGGTTTTCATTGAACTTTAGCTTTGGATTTTTATATTTTTTTAAACCAGTGTTTGTGTGGATAGATTTCTGAATGGCTGCAGCTTTTAACAAGTGAATTCTAAGAAAATAGAAAAATCATGAAACCGCCATCTACAAGAGAATACTCTCAAACAATGCAATATTATTCTCAGTGTAACAAATAATCACAATCCTGCATATATTGAAATGTTTCAAGGCTAAAGACGATTTTTTTTTCGATTTTTTCAAAAAATCTGTTCTTAAAGGTTTCAAACACTGCTATCATGATTTTTAAGAATAGGATTTTGTATAGTTAAATTAGACTATTTTTATTATTAATAATCCAAAAGTTAGTAATACTCTAATTTATTTCATCAAGAGTAACCACAAAAGAAAAAAGAAAAATAATAATAAAGAAAAATTTTCCAACTTCTTCACAATTTAGTTAATGGCACCATTCAAAACTCTAATCAGATTTTTCAAGTTTTATCTGGTATAGTTCCATAACAACCATTAATAATACTAATAATAATAAAGAAAAAGAGCCTCTAATACCTGTTATCACTGGCTTCTACGTCATCTTTAAAATTAAATTGAATTTACTTATCTCATATCAAGCAAAAACAATTAGCCTCCAAAACACCCAACTGATTTTTTCAATTTTCTGCATTATATATATTACAAAATAAAATAAAATATAACGTAATTTTTATGCACTGTTGTGATTTCAATAACATTTTCAAAATATATTATAATAAATTGAATAATTTAATATAAAATTTTAGTGTTATTTTTTTTATTCTTTATAAAAAATGATTATCCCGCACAAACTGTCACTTTTTGTATGCCCTTTTTATACTTGTTGTTGTTGTTTTAGTTTTTTTCCTTTTTTAAATTTTATATATATATATATATATATATATTTGAAGGTTTTATTATTATTTTTTATTTATTCACTTGCAACAAGCATGTTTAATGTAAATTGATTAAAAAAATCTGCAAAGTTCCTACTTACAGAGAATTCGATTGATGCGATGCTGAACTTCCACCAGTAAAATCAAAAGAAAAATAAAAGTTGCGAAGAAGGAAGAAGAATCAACGCATTCAAAATTCAAAGTCCATTCTATCTATTGCCACAACTCAAGGGCGACCAGAATTCGAACCCTCCAAAGTGGATGGATGGATATCTGGATGGATGTTTATCGACGTCATGGATGAATAACCACAACTATCCCAAAGAGCAGGTGGGAAAAGAAGAGAAGACGTGGAGAAATGCGAGAATGCAGCGTGAGAATAGAAAAGGAACTTAGGGAATCGAGGGCCAATTCTCCCTCTGCTCTGCTCTCGGAATGCCGGGGCCTCGCCTGCCTTCCTGCCTGCGAGAGACCGAGAGCGAGGACAAACATCAAACAAACAGGCAGCAGCAGCATTGCACCGAAACGGAAGGAGAGAGACTGAGAGACTCTGAGCCAGCCAGGGCAGTCAGTCAGGGCAGTCAGTCAGGATAATGCTGCTGCTGTTGTTGTTGTTGGTCTAGAAAGAGAGCCCAGTCAAACAACAACTGAGCGGAGGAGGAGGAGGAGCCATGCGGCGACTGATACGTAATAATATGATCCTGCCCTCGAGTAGATAGATCGATACATAGATAGATAGATAGATAGATAGATCGATACATAGATAGATAGATAGATGGATAGATCGATAGATAGATAGATCGATACATTGATAGATAGATAGATGGATAGATCGATACATAGATAGATCGATGCATAGATAGATAGATAGGTCGATAGATGGATGCTGCTGCTGCTGGGTTACATACAACCCAGCGATGCCGGACTGCATTCGCTCATCGCTCCCTGCATTACAGTGGGCCGACATCTATCCGCGCACGTGTGTCGACTGAGCCACGATGCGCCGCCCCCACTCCTGTCCAACACATTGCACTCGACACTGCGTCGCTTATTTAGACCAGATCCGGTGTACTTCTGAGGTCGCTGCGGTCGAGTTCCAGTCCCAGATATGCGGTGTAGACGCGAGTTGAGCAATTTGTTTTTGTTTTAGTTTTTGTTTTGTTTTGTTTTGTTTTTTTTTTTGTTGAGGTCGACGAGAAGCTTGGTGGTCCCCCAGTGATTGATGGGAGCCGGTGAAGTGATTCCTGAAGCCTCTGTGAGCATTGAAGGATGGAGTGAATTTCAGGAAGAGCTTGCGTCGCGAATACTGCACAGTGCCGTGCCCGTGCCCAGGGTAATGATCACCGCCTTGGATGCTTGCTTGGGTAAATCTCTGAATCGGATGTGGCCCAGCGGTCTGGGCATTGCGTTGCATCTTCGGGCAGCTTTGCCGAGGTTTTGCATGATACAGCTCACACATGGGCTGTGCTAGATCTGGAAGGATGATTGGAGTTCTATGGACTGGCGGTGCAGCCTTTACGGGTGATGGGCTCGTTATGAAGGGTCCTCTACGACGTAACTGTATTGTACACAAAATCAGGTCGTCTTCAAGTGAGACTCTCCACGTGGGAAATCTGGTGAGATGTCTACCAGTCGGAGGTTCAGCCACTATTGTGAAACTGAGTTTGAGCCCACGTGTCGGTGTGAGAACATCGCTCGAGTCACGGAGCTCAATTATTTCCCTGCTACGATATTAATTCAAAAGGGGCCTAACAGTAATTAAATGATCTCTCGTCAGTTACTGTCGAATCTCGTTTCATATTGCCGTGACCTCAACTGCCAGATCAACTGGGAGGGTCAATCGTTGTCTGGAGTAAAGCGTGGTGCAAAATGCGTGAATCGACATTCGAGGACAGTCAAGAACTTTTCCCACATGGTAGTTCGGTTGCAGAAGTCTCGTGGTGTTTCAGCAAGTTCGAAGGACATAATAGTGGAGGACAATACTATTTTATTGCTGCATGGAATATCTTGGTGTCGACGTTGGTAAACACATATTCGCTTGACTTTCAACTTCAAGGTGGTGACAATGTTCACACCAATACAAACTCAGGAATCCCGAGCTAGGTTCTGCTTGATGAGACTTAGGGGGGCTAATATGTGTAACGATTTTCCATGATTTCGTTGACCTCCACGAACAAGTCAACCTTGGAAATGTCGCGCTCCTCTTGCACCAGGCGTTGGGCCGAAGTCAGCCACATCGAACGATATTTTTAGTACCGCACGCTGATGATTAATATGTCAAGTTCACACGATACCCACCATGACATACTCAGCAATGAACATTTTGCGGCTGCTCGATTGAGGAAGATCTCAGCGAATACTTAAAATGCCTCTGGATCATGAAGGTTTGCAAGATACATTAAAAAGAAAAGTTGCACGTGAATCCCCACAACAAGACTTATTGCCTGTGAAGCCAACGCTCGCTCACCCAAAGCGCTCTAGAATTTCGAACAGATCGTCACATCTTCAAAAAGGTGGTAGAACTTTGAATGTGTGTGTGATTGCAGTTTTCGACTAGAATGCTTATCGATAACCATTGGTTCATGCAGCAAGCATGTAAATACCAGGATTCTGTTCCGAGGGGCAAGGCTTGTTTGTAACCTCTTCACTTTCTTTCACGCAAAATGAGGCCTACTGCCCATTGCATGAGTGGAAGCAACGCGTTCATTTCACGTTTTTACAGTCGTGAGGTTGATCATCTCAAATTCAAAACCTTAAAACCTCTTCGATTTCTAGAAGCTTGGCGTAGTGATCCTTTCTAGAGTGTCACGTGCATAAGAATGTTCTATACCAGTGACCAATTTGAGGCAACGAATCAGGAAAGACTCCCACCTCGGCGTTGTGTGGAACCGAACGAGACACATGCAAACCTTACGTGAAACGTCCATCTTCACGGGCCATTCGATCGCAATTCCGCATGGCTAGCCGATCTTGGTGGGCCAACTCCAACTGTTTTTTATCGTTGGCGCTCGGAGGTTGAACCAACTTTGTTCCACACCTGTTCAATTCCCCGCTTCGCGAATCCCGGGAGCATGTCATGAAATGCATGGATTAAAGAGCGTAAGCAGTTAGAATCAGCGGACCTCGTTCTGACACATCTTCACGTTTCCGACATGTGGGAATGGCTCTGTGCGGCGCAATGTCGATCTTACCCAAAATTCGAGCCCTGAAACTGAGGAAGGTGGACTCGGTTCGGAGCAAAATACTGAAGCCCAAGTTTCATGGTCCGGCTCGGAGGCCAATCAAAAGCGCTAGATCATGAAACTATAACCCCGCTTCTCTCTCCGCACTCACACAAGTCAATTACAGCCCAATTTGTCCTTGGCATCTTTTTTCACACCTGCGAAGGCATAGTTGCTCCCACTTGTCCACAGTCCGTGGCGTTCAAATCCCTTCGACAAACAGACTACATAATCACGTCATGTACCCTCTACCTCCACCTATTTCTGCGTCACCCAATACCTGCACGTCATCCTCTCCCCAGGCCCTCCTCCAGATTGGCTAATGCTGCCTATTCTCAGCCCCCACATGCAGTCCATTTTCGATTTACATCATCCCACTGATTTCGAATGGAGTTGCAGGTGTTCTCATGGGAAAGATCCTTCAGGCTGTCGCCATGTGCGCAGGAATCACTATAGTGCTCTCAAGTTAAAATCTGCCCGACCTGCACCAGACTCTGCCACATTGCGCTCATCACAGATGGAGGTTGGGATGTGCGTTATTCCCTCTCTTTTTATAAAATTCGTCTCATTTCTGGGAAGACGAAGAAAGAAGGAAAGCAAGAGGGGAAGACTTTCCAATCTAATTCATCTCATCAGCTGATGGAATCCCTCTTCTGGATAATTGACGATCCCGTAACGAGAGATGCGATAAAAATACCTTCTCTCCGAACAGTTCGGTGAGTTATGGAGAGGCTATTATGGTATATGAGCGTTTTGCATTTAGCACCCTTGGAGCCCAGTGCAACATGCACATTTTGATGTAGGTTAGAACGATACGTTGGTGAATACTCCATGTCCCTTCGAGGTTGAAATCATAGTATGTCATAAACAAGACCTCACTACAAGGACTAGGGTTTTGGCCAAACTACCGGTAGTTTGTTTTTTGGAATCCAGGATAGAAATTACAGGAAGCAATTCCAACCAAACTGAGCGTGCACAATCTTTACTAGCTTGTGATAAAATAAAATAAAAAACAAAAAACAAAAACCTTTCATCTTTTTTATAACTTTTTAGGTGAGGTAAGAAAAGATACAATGTCTCCATGAAACTGTTGCTTGCATCCAACACTGTGGGCAATGTAAAAAAAGTGCTTACACACCCATGAAACAAGAAGAGAAGAAGAAGACAAAAGGAAAGGAAAGGGCTTTCCTGGGATGGCCAAGTTGGGTAGCTGCTGCTTCCCCATTTACTCACAACATGACATTCCACTGACTGAAAAATCAAGTCAACTGCAACACAAACCTGTAAAATGGTGTTGCAGTGGGACTGAATAAGTTAATAGCAGTTTTGTGAAGGTGAAGCAAGAGCACACAGGCAAACAGGGGAGCCCAGTTGAGGGTTGGGAAGAAATGGGGGGGGGAGGGGGGGGGGGTAAGTACAATATTTTGTTTGTATGCTCATCAATGGAGACCCTGTGTTTCTGTAGAACCCAATTTGATGTGACTCTACAAGGGACAGTCTGTAGCATGTGACATGAATTCACAGCACAATTGTGGTGGTGGGATCACATGCTCAGTCACTCACAGCCTGGGCTGTAATCCACACCCCATGAATAGTACTGGATGCAAAGAAGAAAGACAACAATAACAACAAAAATCACAAAAACACAAAAATCATACAGTTCCCTATTCTTGGGCATGTGTTGCTGACATTGTGCACACCTTGAAGTTGGTTGGTTGGTTTTTAAATGTATACAAAATTAATACCCAATTTCAAAGTTTTAATATTGTTTTTTTTCTAATTTCATCTTTATTTCCATGCAGAGCCTGAAAGGTTAGATCAATGTGGCATTTCAACCTCTAGGAGATGGTCTCATCTGCATATGAGAGGGGGGGGTGGGATTGTAGCTCCATAGCATTGCCTTTCTATTTATAATATTTATATATATATATATATATATATATGTAAAGTGACCCACTGTACAATTTGGCAAAGGAGCAATTGGTTAATCATTGGCATCTCAATTGGGCAGGGATTTTGACTTTGTGTGACAGGGTGTGGTCTATTGGTGTGCATGGGGGGGGGGTCCAGTCACTCACTCCCTAAGCCCTAGAAATATTGACAAAACAAAGTGTGGGAATAGGTCTCCAGCTCAGGGCTAGGGTTGCTGCTCAATTTGGAAAGCTTGTTTCTTAAGTAGCTCACAACTGTCAAATGTGGTATGCACAACATGAGGCAGCTGCAAGTTGGGGGCCTCATTGCAGCTACACTCTAAGCACCAGGGATTAGCTCACATTGGGGGGGGGGGGGTGTGTGGATAAATAAATAAATAGTAATGGAATTGTTGCCCTGTTTTTTGGTTACAAGTTGCAGGGCATAAGAGACACCTTGTGTGTTTTTTGGAACCTGTAAAGTTGTGCATTCAAATGGATTGAGTGCTGCTGGTTGGTGCATCTGTGACTTTGCACTGAGGAAGCTGCACAACACTGCAGAATGGTATCTACAGAGAGGTCACAATGGAAGCAAAGTGAACATGCTGTTTTCAGAAATTTCACATCCTCTGAAGGATGCACAAATTCATGTAATTTTCCCCCTTCCATCCTCGTATCATTAGAATTCCTGTTTATGTTTAAATTGCATTTACTGCACAAAGCTGTTAAACTCTTCTGTGATTGGTTGAATTTGTGGATATTTCTAGATGATTGTCTCGGTAAGTTCGGGTGCCCAACTTGTGATTGACGATGGAAGAAGTAAGTGACTTCTTGATTGAGGATTGTAATCTCACCTTTCAGACCAAAAATGAGTTCAATTATTCTTCAATGCAAAAGTTGTAGATGATTCATTAGGAACATTAAATAATTGTCACAAGATTGGCAATCAATTTTTAGATAATGATGGTACTAGAAAATCAAACCATGAATAATGGCTTCATTGAATGTATATGCTGAAGAATTTTTAATTATGTTTCTTAAAAGATGGTTGAAATAAATGTACACTATTATTAATTAGAAAAAGAAAAGTATGTAAACCATGTCATTCAAATATTAAACCAATTTAAATATATATTAGGTGTAGACATCAATTGAACCAAATTGAAATCTCCATGGTTCCTTTATTTTAGGTAGAATTGGATAAAACTACAAGATGTTAAAGATATTTTGGCCAATTTTTTGAGACACATAATATCAACAAATTTTTAATAAGTAGGATCAAAAGAAATCATATTATTGGCACTACTCCAAACTTGATAAAAAAACTAAGATTGTAAAGAAATATCAGAATTCAATGATAATATTATAATCAGTAGAAAAGATAGAATAATACTCAATGAGATTATATTCCATGTTTTTCTAGCTTCATAATCTTAAAAAAATAAGAATACTTGTACATTACAATTCTATATTTGTTTGCACATGATCGAAAGTGTTAAGACATTATGAGCCTATCTTCTATATGCTTATTAAAATAAGGTGGTAGAAATATTATATATATATATATATATATATATATATATATCTATATATATATATATATATATATATACATATATACATACATACATACATACATATATATATATCTATATATATACATATATACATACATACATACATACATATATATATATATCTATATATATATAGCTTAATTAGAATTAAAATTATACATTTGGAGAAAAAATAACAAGATGTTAATACAATGGACTTTTGATTAGAAGGATTGCAAGTACACTTAAATATTTGCAAAATGCTCATTGACTTAATATTAAAAATAAATATTTTTCTAAAAATGATTACCTATTAAGTTAAATTAGAAACATAGAGTTATACTTTTTACAAGTTATTTTTTAAGTTTAGAAAAAAATATTTTTATTATTCATATATTTATGGATTTTAGGAACCTATTGTAGTTGAAAATTATAGAATGAGTGGAATATATATCTTAATAAAAACCAAGGTTTGTAATTTTAAAATGCATATGAATGAGAAGGTGATTTAATTTTTAATTTCTTAAGATATTTTTTAAGATATTTTTTGATGTGTAAATACTATACCATTTTAAAGTAATGTGTCTTTACATGGTCTTGTTATCTATAATCAATTTTTATGATTCTTAAACTACTAAGGTAAGCCAAAATAGATAGAACATTTTAATCTACATACATTATGTATTTGAATGAACATCCATTACTTGTATTCATTATCCTTAATTCTCAAATTTGGTGTACATTCCTAGTTACACACACATAGGTCAAAATATTATATTAAGCTTCTATATGTAGAGGGCAATTTGAAAACTTTTTACTATGTTCATCATAAGAAAAGACTCCATGGAAAAAGAAAAAAGAAAAAATGACATATTGATCAATGGAGAAAATAAATATTATAGAAATAAGTTATTAATAAAATATATAAGGAAAGAGAAATAGAAATTAATTATTGAAAAATATCAATCTACAATTTTATTTGTGTAAACAATATAAAGAAGCTTTGAACTATATGGATTTTAAAAAAAATTATTTAAGATATTCTACTATAAATAGAATATAATTTATTTTGAACAATTAACATTACTAGCTTTGCTTAATTAATCCAATTTTTTGTAAAAAATTATTTACAATGCATGCAAATGGATCTTTGTATTTAAAATTCTCAAAATCAACTAGTTATTTAATGCTTTCTCTAATTTCTAATTTACAAGTCTCTTAAAAGAAATAAAGAAAAAGTCCAAGTTAACCTTAAATTCTTTTGTGAATTAATACAATATAGTAAGTGTGCAATTGAAGAAGCTTAATAGGACCTCTTTTTGTGAGGTAAATAAATATATATATTACAAGTCTAATTAAGACGTGATTTTTTATTTAGTTTGGTTTTTCTATTTATTGACTAATTTTATAAAACTAAAAAATATTAGTAGCTTATAAATCCATGAAGATAATTGTTAATATATATATATAAATATATTTAAATACGGAATAAATATTTTTTAATATTTTTAAAAATAAGAATTTAAAAAATACTCTATTTTTAAATTAGAAAAGCCATATAAAAAGAAAAAACTATTAAAAAAAAATTTACAACTTACTTATCTAATTAATCTCTATATAGTGTATGTATAGATTGTTTGCTATCAATAAATCTAGTTTTCTATCTGGTTCTATTTCTATTTTTTTTTTTAATCACATCCTTCAATATTTCAATCATAAAAATACTTTGACTATACATTGTTAGAACATGCATATTCTCTATCTAAGAGCAACAAATGAATATGATAATTAGTTAAGATGATGGACTTACATAAGAATAGAAAAGATTGTGTAGAGAAGATTTTTAAAACACAACAAAAAAACATGTTAGCTTAAGACTGTAGAATTGAGACTATAAATAAAATATTCATAAAAAAAATAATAATAATAAATGAAATTTATCCGTTGCTTAAATCAATTATATGACTCCTATTCTGAGCAACAAGGTTTCTGTTGCTGTGATAAGCACTGTATTTTGAGTGGTCATGAGATACCAAGATGAATCAATTTAAACCCAAAACCCTAAAACACTGTGAATGAAAACGTAATAAGCGTGCAATAGTGTTTAAGGTGATGTTTCTGATGTGTTATTAGCTAAAGCAGGATTCCTTCATGACAGACGTCCTCGAAGTAATCTTTGAAAATTGATTCACTGTATCTCTAATTTCTAATTCGAAATGTTACTGCACTATTGATGAGATGTTAGAATACCTGACTCGGCTGAAGCCAGTGTTTAGAATGAGTACCATAGCATACAAAATGAATTGCCATACGCAGCAACAATAGACAGAACTCAGGACAACATCTCTACCGAACACCAACAGCAAATGCATTACTACTCCTCACAAACGTGTGCACTGGACATGGCCAGATGTTTCCCGACCTGTAGAGTTTACTCCCGACAACGTGAATCTTGTTCTTGACACTGCGCGCACGTTTTGATCGCGAACCTCTAATCTTATACACGAAAAATTCTCTTCAACAGACTCCCTTCGAATCGCTACTTTGCAGCTGAACGATAATAACCTAAATCGCCACTACAATTGTTCACAACATCAAACGCTCCAAGTGGCATCCACATTCTCGGAGAGGTTTAACTTGAAGCTCATTTCATCTGATTGACTTGCAGTTCCTCGATGAAACCGTCGGTTTTTTGCCGATCTAGTTGCGTTTGTATAAGTAAACTTGATTTGATTTATCATACTGAAATGTCGAAAAAAAACTTCTGCAAACTAGTGTCGCTAGTCTTCAAGTTCACCGAGATGGATTATATAATGTGCTAAGCAAGCATCCCTCAACGTAACAACGGAGTATAGGTGGGAGCATAAAATTAATTCATCGATGCTGTTTTCAGGCCCCGAGAGCATGTGGAGTACAACCATATATCTAGCAGACTCTAGTGGATGGCAACAAGTGTAATTCCAAGCAGTCCGAACCTATGGCCGAGACAGAATTGAAGTGCACTATACATTGTTCTAAAGCCGGATATGCTGCAGAAATCTACACGTAGAAATTTTCAGCAGCGTCAAATGCAGAAATGTCCGACAGTTACAAGTCTAATGAGAGATATCACAGCTCATTTGTGCGTGTACATGGTAAACAGCTTCAAATCATACTCTGCATGCTTATTTGCAGATCATAGCCCAATGTGAATTAGAAAAAATAACAAGGGTTGTATGATCGTAATGCTACAGAAAAATGAATATCGACAACTTCGTTTCAATACTATGTATCCTTCTATCTATGCCTACTGGTCATACTGGCAAAGATCTAGCTGCACACAATCATTGCTGAGAAGCGATAGCAGGTACAATGAACTATCACGTACGTGCGGTAGGAATTAGGAGTGTACTCCCCTCTACAACTTGGAATGCGGTGCCCATAAATTCTGAGTCAGCACAGGCTTCAGGTATTCCTCGTAACCATCCACGACCACAGTGTCATTTAATGATTCTTTAAATGCACCCTTGTAGAGATGAGTATAGACATCACCATCGTACCGCCCTAAAGCTGAACCCAGATAGTCATCAGTGTGGTCAAAAGCATCAACCAAGGCGACAGCGTTTGGTCGAATCTGCACACACCCAATTATGCAATATTAACAAACAATATGAGAAACTTTCCGGATTCGTCAGAAACACCAGCAAGTTTTCTGTTGAAACCATTCCAGACATCACCAGCTCAAATAGGTGAAAGAAACCGCGACTTCTTGCTCCAGAAAGAGCTCGAACAAAGACTTACATGACCCAATTGGATTGCATCTCACCAGCAAGTTGGTTGTAGTGAAAAGAACATGACAACTAACCTTATCAAACATGTGCTTCAATTCTTCCTTAGCAAGTGCAATTTGATTTCCTGTCACATAACCTGTCGCCAAGAAGTCTCCTGCATTGTCAATCAACTGAGAAAAAGCATACGTGTAGCATAAGACTTCCAGCTGCTTCCTAATGCCCTCTGGTGTTCCAGTTTGTAATTGTTCAATAAACCTGGTCAAACCCGCCAGTCAACCACATTTTTCTTAGAAATAACCTCTAAGAGCAAATCAAGAATTAGAGTGAACATTCAAAAGCATTTAAATCAGTCAGAATAATGTTAAATATGAGAACGATTCCTCCAAAACAACAAATTTACAACATACTGGTCTAAAATAGAATATAGGTACAAGTCATTCCAGTAGTTCACATGTGCCTGAGAACCAAGAGCATGTGATATTTGCGTGAGATCAGTTGAAAATTGTAGTCTATTTTAATGCAACTGTCGGAAAACTGAATTCGCTACTTACTTAGACACTAGAATCAATTGGCAATGAGCACGAGCTGATTCCACCAGTTCAGGCGTGTTTTCTTGGAATTCTGTCCAAGATTTTTAAACATAGAAATTAAAAGGTTGCAAGAACATAAACCATTACAGGGAATTCCACCATGTTTTCATTTACTGCATTTTGCTTCATAAGAGACAAATCGCACATTGAACAAACGCCATATCTACCTAAAATCCGCACACAGTACAAGGGTGACAGTTCCTATTCCTCAAAGCTGTTAGCAAATAAGAAACAATACAAGAAGAGAATTAAAATCATAAAAATAAAAAAATAAAAACCCCCAAGAGTTGAAATACAATGAGTGTTTCACGTCAAAAAGACACATCTTGCAGCATCTTGGAACTGTCGACACAGTGAAATAACCAACAAGCGTGAATCTGCATAAAAGAATGTAACACACCAGCTTCTGATCCCGATCCCTTGGCCAAACGCAAAGCAACTGCAGCTGCTTGACGGGCAGACCTTGCCTCGAAAGCCTCCAATAAAACCGATGTATTCAGCCAATCGTGACCTGTGCAAACAAATAAAAGGTCTTGATGATAAACTGCTCTAAATTTGAAAAATGCGCCTATAATAATCAAACGCTTTAGAGATATATAACAAGAAGTTTAAACACCAATCCTTACACTTAGATTTCTACTCTGGTTAGTCCACATAAATTAGTGTACCTTGGGAAACCTTGCAATTCTGGGTCGAAAGCTGCTTGATATTTCCCAAGTACGCCGCAGTACCAACGGGTCGTACTTTGCTAACCTGTGATAGGGTCTTTAACAGGAAACGTGCGACCTGTTCCGACAAATATCCGTCCGTCAGAGCAGCTCTGTTGGGAGGTTATGTAGAACAGCCACATGCAGATCCAAGGAGAAAAAACTTAATCTAGTTAAATTGTCCCAACAATTGAGACTGCTTTGTTTCATTTGTTTTAAGAGAGCTAGTAGGTAATCGCAAGTAAAGTACGATAGTTGTACAACATAAAAGTTGTACAATATCATACACAAGGAAATGACAATCGTAAGAAAAGTAGTCTTCGATTCCTGGACATGTCTTTTCAACCACAAAGGAACAAACTAATGTAAACCTGCAGATTTTCAAATGGATAGGCATAAAGCAAGTACTTGAAGGAGAAGTATCGTATTGTCTCCTTCGTATGTGCAGGCAGGCACGTAGGCAGCATAGAGTTCAGGTAAGCCACTTGCACACAGAAAGCCATGTCCTCCACAAAGTTTGCGGCACTCTTCTATACCATCCTGTTAGAATTCAACACCACAATTTACAATCTCATGCATATGAAGCCTCTTTTTCATCAAAAACAAGTGAGCTTCTCTGAATTAACATACAGAACTGGAAACATAAAGACCGTAAAACTTACAGCGGTGACAGATGTTGTTATAGATTTCAACCCAGCAGTACAAGCATGGACCTCCGGCAAGGTAGAAAAATCATTATCATTCAGACGCTTCATGACGTCAGCGTATAATGATTTCATCCAGAAACCGACGGCGCGGTAAGCATACGCAGTTGCCAGCAGTGGAAAGAGCCGAGATTGCTGTGTTCTGTATTGTATAACCTGTAGTCATATTATTTAATTTAATCTCAAAACTGTACTTCAATGTGATTAGGAAAAAAGACAACTCCAAAAGAACGAAGATATGGCTTAAGGATTAACATGTCCAAATTCAATCATACCCCGCCAAACTATAAATTCGCTTAAATATGCTACGAACTCAAACAAGTATTCCCGATGCCGTGTTAATTTTGTGAAAAATAAATCCTCGACTTCTTTAAAAACCTATTGAGGTGTCAGGAAATGAAACCAAGACTAAGACATTATTTCAAGTGAACGAAGACATCAATAAATTGCAATGACGTGTACTAAAGTCAAAAACTAACCTGGAGTTCACCAGGCTCGTCTTTATTGCCAAACTGACGACGTACAGCACTATAACGAACAGCAATAGTGACTGCACGAGAAAGATAAATAGAGGCATCAATAACAATGCCTTGACGAACAAAAACCATAGCTCCGTAACCAAGTTGACGTGGCTTGTTCGATCGCACGTATTTCCCGTCTTTTGTAACAGTCGCTAATCTGACCAACCCAGTTCAACATTCCAAAGAGATGAGAATTACATTATGTTACTATTAACACATCCCATGACAAACGCAAGTAGGTCAGTATTCATTAAGTGTAACAATAAATTCTTCAGCCCTTCAAAAATTGAATAAAACACGGACAATTGCGAATGACCACAATACAATATTCATAATGGATGTGTTATTTATAAAAAAATAACCCTGTAGCATCAATTTATTATAATTAAATAAACATGTTTAATTACATTGAATCATACAACCTCTTGGAAAAATATCCAAGGACATACCTCATAAGCATATTTTCTCGTGGTATGCGAACGTGATCAAATCGTAGGAATCCATTGTCCATAGTATTGTATCCACCGTTGCCAAACTTCACACCAATGTCTCCAACAGTGACATTGGGCAGCGGCGTGTGGTCCTCCAAACTTCGAATTGGAGCAATAAAAGCTGCATGAACAGAAATCCATCACCTCACTCCAAAGAAGAGAGCGGGAGAGAGAGAGAGAAAAAGAGAGAGAGAGAGAGAGGGATGTTTTGAAGATTATGAACAAAGTAACTATTACTCTCTAAAATATAAAGTAACGGAAAGATGGATCCAAGTGAACAACAGCTAAGAAGCAACCTTCTGCATATACGGCATCAGAAAACTCAAGCAAGGAAGTAAGAATATTACCATGAATACCGTGGTCTTTCTTATCAGTTATTAACCGAGCGTACACAAGGGCATGGGTTGATGCCTTCCCGAGTCCCCCAGGCCACCACTGCAAAATGATTTACACAAATCCACTAATAGCCTCATGAAAAAGATCAATCCCTCTACAAGCGAGCAACCATTAAAGGTGGTGATTAATTTCAGTAGAATGCTTGATGACAACTACCTTTGTTGAAGTCACAGTTGGGCTGTGCATGATAAATTCATCGGTTGTAGGATCGAAGGTAGCTGTAGTTTCCAATCCTTGTACATTAGAGCCATGCCCAAGTTCTGTTTGAGCATAGCACCCAATGATAGCCATCTTGTAAGCGAGTGGGAGCCATTTATGCTGTTGCTCTTCGGTACCCTGGCCCTTGATTGCAGGTATAAACATACCCTGCGCATATTAAATGCTCTTCCTAATCAGTAGTGAATGTCATCGTCACAATTGAACAACTTCGAGACCAAAATAATGCTATATTTTCATGATTAAAACGCACACCAACTGTACAATAAGACCGGGGAAACTTGTTGGACGATTTGGTGTAGACAGCTTGATTAATGTGAATTTCCTCAAACAATATGAATCAAAACTAGGTATACGAATTACAGAACAAAAGGTTACAAATAACAAGATTTTAAATTTACCCAGTGAAGGTCTGTATAAGTGGGTTCATCAACGAAATGTCGAAGCTTCAAGCCCTCCACCTCTGGAAGGACAGACAATCTCTTAGAAAACGACCAGTTCAGCATCCGAACATCCACATCCTTGGACTATAATGCAGATACGAGAATGCAAATGGCAGAACAGCAAAACTGTACCAGATAATCCCTTTTCCAAGATAGTCTTCCATGCATGACCAGCCTTCCTGAGGGAGTTTTTGTAGAGGTCCTTGCGGGCTAGCCTCACCCTGTCCTCTTTAGAAAAGACCTGAAAGAAAATATAAGTCGCTTCATGTACTCGTACCAATTTAAAACGTACGCAGCTAGAACAAGTCTGTTGCTTTAAAACTTAGCAATTCCCACACAGTAAATAATTACTAATACTTCTTAACCATCAGTTAACTTATAGTTGACGAGAGTAACATTTTATGATATGCATGCAAATTATACAATAAGCTAGATGCGATACCCCAATATTGGTATTGATGGTACTAAAAGTCTACTGTAGTTCACACACTCTGAAATTGAGTAATGAATAAATATCTACCACAAAATAAAATTCCGAAAGACGTTTATGGCAATCACGGTAGAGCGCCATTCCTTATCAAATATCCAGTAATTATCTCCCCAGAGAGAATCGGATAATTCAATCGTTCGAAGGCAATTGGAGATGCAACAAATGAGAGGAAATATAACTTTAAAATAGAGACATAGGGAACAATGACTCTGTTTAGATCTCTCTAGCTAACAAATTTTGTCACAAAAATATCCCAATTAGAGAGGCTCTAAAAAATGCGCCAATGTAAGTCGTCGAAAAAACTAAATCCAAATTACCAAACGCAATTTTAACCCTAAAAGATGGACCAACACTTCCAGGCAATGTCTACGAACAATTTCGCTTCCAAGCTTGTAGATTCTCCCCAAAAAAAAAAAAAAAAAAAAAAAAAAAAAAAAAAAAAAAAAAAAAAGAAGAAAAAAACGTAACAATAAAGAACTAAACAACAAAAACAAAATAATCATCATAATAACAATATTACTAGTGCTAAGTTTAGTTACTAAACGTAAAAAACACACACACACACACAAACTGATAACACAATAACAACAACGAAATCGTTAACCGCACCCTGCACTATATCCTCCAGCGAAAAGCCTGCTCCTCCATCTCATAAAATACTAATAAACCAGAATTGTTACGGCGAACCCCAAGCCAGCTCACCACAACCCAGTTACACATCGAAAAGGAAAAAAACACAAAAACACAAAAAAAAACAAAAAAAAAAAAAAAAAAAAAAAAAAAACACAATCATACCGGGTCGTTAGCCACAAGCTGCGCCATCTTGGTCGAGATCTCATACTCCCGCTGGCCTCCCGCCAAGTAGACCTTCATGGCCTGCAAATCGAACTGCGCCATGGCCCGCTCCCCGGCCAAATGATCCAGGCCATTCCCGTCCTGCATCTCGCCTCCGAATGAAAAATCACTCACGCACACTCAATCCCAACGTGAAACGCACCAAAAAAACGCCTTAAAAGTGCGCAAGAATTGAGACACTGCAATCCTAACACGATGCTCCACCTCGCGGTCGTGCTTCGGATGCAAAAAAGTACATTAGCAGCAGCTCCACAAGAGAGGCCAAGGCCGCACGGCTGAGCAAACGACAACAAGAGCTCTCGAAGAAACAGTGACGATCGGTCCCTTATTTGCATTACAGCCACCCAGCCCCCGTCACACAACCCCCCCCCCGCAGTGTGAACACGCGCTACTCCTAGTCTAATTACAACGGATGAAACATTGGCCAATCCCGCTTCCCTTGCTTTTGGATAATCCCGCCTCCGCGGTGTGAACACACCGCTTCTCGCCTTGTTGGACCTCCACATGGCGAGACCCCGTTGGCTCAATCCTTCGGGGGGATTAAATGCTCGTTTTTATCAGAATTAGGCCATCGACCTTGACTGGCAGCTGCTGTAGGACTGACACTTCCCCCCCCCCCCCCGTTTGATTTCATCCGCCGCATTGGTGAATATTTGTTTCCTCCTCGGATTGTTTATTTGCTTTGGCTGCTTTTACTGTGAGTGCCACGTCTCCGTAATGGTCCCGTTCGTTCCATACCTCGGGGCTTCGTTTTATCATTCTTTCCATTTTGTTCCATACAATTTGTTGTGTCTGCTGCTTCACTCTTTCGTGGCGCTTCTGGAAGTTGAGAGCCATTGCCAGAAGAGCTCTGGGCGGGGTGGAGCAGGGAAGGCAGCGACGTACCCTCATGGAAGGTTCCCGAGGGAATTGATTCCTTCGACGTGGGACAGTATGAACGGTGCCAACAAGGAAGGAAGAAAGGGTACCCCGCTGGCGAGAGTGAGGAATTGTGGATGTCAGTCAGGTCCTGAACCAGGTCACTTAATGGCGGCAGAGTAGAATGACGCCTGGAATTCTGGTCAGCACGTGACCGCCTGCCCGCGGCTCTCTCTCTTTTCTTTCTTTCACCCACCAGGGCATTTTGTTGTTAAAGGGACGGGCTGCCCAGGTGGCAAAAAAAGTGCTCATGCATTTCTTCTGCATCACATTTTACTAATAGTATTATTAAACTGGAACAATTCTGGAAAAAAAGGGAATTTATTTAAAAAAGCTGATTGAGCAATATATACATATATTTATTTATTTATTTATATGTTTATACACTAGATCGTTATTGTAAAGCTTTGTTGTAGGAAGCATCTCTGCCCATCCCACTTAATTATGTGTGTTTTGCAAACAATGATACTTCATGTTTTAATTGTTCTTAGCTTCTGTCCACCAAAGCTACCACTTTTGACACACAACAAATGAATGAGAATTGGCTGGAATCATTGTAAAGTAACACAACAAATTTGTGATGTTTTCACTTTTGACTATACTGACCATGTGCATAGTTGTCATAATCAATCAAAATGTTCTAATTATATTAATTTAAAAAATTGGTTTTAATGATATAAATATGTATTGCAAAATGTTATATTTTAATAAATAAAAAAATAATGCAATCCGAAAGATCTATATTGTTTTAAACAATTATTTGAATTTAATTATCATTTAAAAATATACATATGTACATAATTGAAGTTCAAATTTTAATTCAGTTTTTTCTTGCAATTACATACAGGAAGCTTATGCAATGAGGCACATAAAATAATATCAACGAAATGTAAGGATTTTGTAAAATTATTCCAAAATAAAGAAGGTAAAGATATTTCATAAATATATATGTACAAAAATATACTGTAATAAAATATAAATATGAAATAACTATATAATAAATGCACTTATTTCTTTCAAACTGTATTTACAAATTTAGCAATTCAATATTAAGAACTAAAGGTCAATATTCACAATTTATTTTATTTTATTTTATTTATGGTCAATGCAAACACAACCTTATCAAAAAAAAATTAATCACATTTTAAAATTATTTTTTTATAATAAAAAATTAAATACCTATAATTATTTCTTTTAGTCTTATGTATGTAGTCTTATAATAGTAAAAGAAATTTATACCAATCAAGGCTGTTATATGGAATCCATGCCATAAGATACAAAAATTATTTTGACACAAAATAAGGAAATATACAACAAGAAAGAGCAACATGTGTGAAAGAACAACATGCAATAACACAACTGTAGCTTTGACTGCCATACATGAAAGGGCAAGGTACTCTTTTACATTGTAAAAAGACATGATTGTAGCGATTTATAGTTTATATATATCACATATACAATTACAAAATAAACCATAACACATGTTTCAAAAGTATGAAATATAAACTTCTTAATATGCAACAAATGTAATTTTAATCAACTTCATATAAAAAAAAACATTTCATAATACATAAAGTAAAATAGAATGAATATTATTATTAGCTTAAGGCTGATTTTTTTTTCAAATGTGGTTACAATAGAATTTCTTTGAGGTTAAAAATTTAGCTGAATTAATCATATTTAGCATATAAAAAATGAAAAATCTTGCACCAATATTTAGTGTGTGATTTTTAAAGTAAACTATTGTGTGTTGGGCTTTATACTTCATTTTTTTGACCAACATATTACCTTAACAAAATATTCTAAGCTATAATTTTTTTTTTTTTTTTTTTTTTTTTTTTTTTTTATCTTCTACTTATTGAGATATTATTCATATATATATATATATATATATATATATATATATATATATATATATATATATAACCATAATTGCAATATTATATATTTAAAATTTTTATATCTGAAATAAAAGAAAAAATTATGGAATTAATAAATTATTTACAATCTTATTTTTTTAATGTTCTCTATCAGCATTAGAAATAAATTTCATAATAACATGATTATATATATATATATTAATAGATATAAAAATATTTTTATATGCTAAATAAAACTGAGATTAAATTATTTCAAAATAGATCATAATTAAATAAAATATATATTACTAAAATAGAAAATCAAAACAAAGAAATCACATATTGTCTACAAAACATAATTTGTAATTTGCATGCAAACAAAAACTAATATACATATGCACATACTTAAAAAATAGTATTTGAACATCTTAATTCTTGCACCTCAAGAATCTTATGTATCCCTTCTATGTTTCAACATAAGAACTATCCCTATACTTATCTTTCATAGCTTTTGGTTTTGTCATAGTAGTGGTCAAACAATTTAATCTAAACACAATCTTTACTTTATTTGTCAATTTTCTTTGTCAATTTTATCTGTTCTTCTTCAATCTACTCTTTAAATATTCATATCTTTATGGACTTAATCTTGTCCTTGTCTTCTTTAAACTAGTTCTTCAACCATTTATTTCTTCTTCTTGTCTTCATCTTCTTTATACATCTATATCTTCATTTCATCTTGTCTTTGTCTTCTTCAACCTAGTCTTCAAACATCCATCTTCATTTTATCTTAAAACTCTTATAACTCAATACTAGACCAAAAGTATATGAAATTACATGCAAGCATCTCAATTGCACTCTCTTTTATTATGATTTTTTTTTTATTATCATAATACAAATTTGAAGCTAATAATCATAATAAGTTTCTTCCAATTATATTTAAAAATAGTAAAATTGATTATTTCTTAGTACCATAACTATCAAAGGTGGTTCTAACTACTTTAAGTTTTAACAAATGGGTAGCTAACTTCTTTTCTTTTTAATATTCTTTTATATTTTTTTAATCTTATTTACAATTATTTTTACAAGTAGTTTTTTCTAAACTTATTTTTTTCTTTTTCTTATTTCATACAAGTCTATTTTACTTCCATCTCTTTATAATACACTTTATTAATATTATTTTTTTTATTTTATTGAAATTTCTAAGATTAATAGTATTCTAATGTTAAAAAAAAAGATAATATAATCATATCAAACCTTTTAAAGATAGACATATCTTCTTTTATTTTATCATATACCAAATTTTTAAGATATTTTTGTTTTACTATAAATATTTAAAATACTTAAATTTTAATTTATTTTTAATCAAACACATCCTAATTTTAATTGACTAGTAATTATAGCTAAATAAAAAGAAGATATTATGAAAGTAGAATTTATCCTCTAAACCAAATATCATAATTGATAGTATGAAATGAATAATAAAATAAATAAGAAACAAAAAAGAATATAAACAAAACAAGTAAAAAAATTGCAAATAAATGATTATAAAATCTAAAAATTAATTATAAAATTTTCATTTGAATTTTATTTTTAAATACGTGATTTTTTATATCTCCAATAATATTAAAAAAAATATAAATATAATTTATTATAAATAAGTTATGAAGATTTAAAGATATAAAGTAAAAAATAGAAAAAAATAAATGAATGGATTTTAGCTTAAAATTAACTTACTTAAGAGGTCAAAAGTATGAACCTCACCAAAGCTAATAAAGTGGTTCAAAGGGTGTCCTAAAGAGGCCACAAGGCCTTAGTCTTATCATCTTACCCACACAAAGATGCTACAATCTATATATAAGACATGTACACCATTTTTCTTACAATTATTATATTAGTTGTTAGTCCTTTTATATAATATATATATATTTAAAATTTTGCTTTACCATAGTTTTTAAAAATACCAAATTAACTTAAGAACTTATTTTTATTTTTATTTTTATTTTTTTTTATACTCAAATTCTTCACAACAACGTCACAATGAAATAGGACCAATCTATCTTGAGAATCTAAGACTCTTCTAATCTATAGCAATATAAAACCTCATCACAAAGTATGACAAAATGGACCGAAATAAAGTTGAATAAAATTAAACAAAATAGGATATGTAGAATGGGTAGGATCTTTATGTCTTATAATACATTGTATGTAGGATTAAAAAAAAACCAGTAAACTAATGAATGGATAGTTTAGAGGTTATAATAGATGATTAGAAAGGAAAAGAAGTTAATATCGGATGTGTAATATTTGGTATCTAGGGATAAGTATAAATCTGTTGAAGAAGAAGTAGAAGGGGCCAAGACTATGAGAGTTTAGAGCTAGGAGTAAGTTTGGTGCTACCCCTTGTTTTTCTTTGTTTTATTTTTTTTTGTAATAACACTAGAGTTGAGAGATTGGAATCCATTTTAATTATTGAATAATTTAAACCAAGAGTATTGTAATGAAATAGAAATTGGATTTATATTTTGTTGAGTAAGAAAGTAAATTTGTTGATTATTAAATTTTATTTGGCGGATTGGAACCCACTGACTGAAGATATGGATATAGTTCAATTGTAAGTGATGATGATGGTGCCGTATTGGCTATAATAGTTGAATAGTAAAAGAGATCTAAAAGAAACGAGTAGAATTGGATGTGTGAAAGAGAATATGAAAGAAATGATTAATTTTGGAATATGTTCTTAATGAAGATTTATTTCCAATGATTGAAATATTAAATGAATGTATGCAGTCTGTTAAGACAATGTAGTATTACATGATGATATTATGAGATTGAAGAAAGACAAGTAGATAAAATAAAATATTTATGGAAGACATGATTACAAATGCTTATATTTGACTGTGAAGAGGAATCTATGGATAGTTATAGAGATTAAAGTTATTTTGGAGTATTTTATGTGCCCATTGAATTCAATCAATCAAAAATGGTTAATTGTCTGATCCTAACTAGTGTATTTCATGCAAATATTTGTTTCTCATATTCAAATCTATGAATATATGTTTATTTTGATACAATTAGTCTAAAATAAGTAAAAAAATATTATAAGATACTAAGGATAAAATTGAACAAACAAAAATAGAACAATTTGTTCTAAACCACCTATCAATAAAGTAGGTGGTTATTGGAATTTGTTCCAAACTTTACTAAGACAGAAGGTCCAAAGTCATACTTGACCAAATGCCCAGAAGGCCTTGACTTGTCTTATTTATATTTTGTTCTATCACCCTTGTCTTTCTAAAATATTCTTAGATGATAGATACTACTTAAATAATTATTCCAAGCCTTTTTTAGAAGGTTCTATGATAGGCCCTATCTAGATAATCACCTATCAAGAATACAAATTGGAAGAAGATGCATAAACTTGTAGAATCTGTGTCAAAAAAAAAGTGACAAAATAGAAGAAAGTATGTATATTTAAGGAAGAACTAGAATGACTATTGTCAAAGATTAAAAAATATAAGACTCTTAAAACGAGAATAAAAAAAAGAAAAGAATTCACAAGAGTGAAAGAGGCTTCACTCTTATCTCTTTATATACTATCAAACTAGGGGCTACGTGGCGATATTGATAGGACCTCTAATATGTATTGACTTTGTAGGATACATGCTTTGACTTACAAAGCAAGTTTTTCTATATGTGGACCACATAGTTAGCCTGGTCTTTAAACTAATAATATGTGTGGTACATGGCAAACTTGTTGATTTCGTTTTTAATCCAAAAAATCAATTATAGACATCTATAAAGTCAAAGCAGTATTTATAAAGCTTCTAGGAAGCTTCTATAGAAGATATTATAGAATTAGCTTATTTTTATCTAATTCTATTTACTTCTACCTATTTATACAAGTAATTACTGGCTTACATGTGTATGTCCATGACATTATTTCTCCCTTTCTAGGAATGAGTTCCACGAGGAGCGATCATCATATGCTGAGAAAATCTATGATGCAACAAATTGTATTCGCTACATACTCAGATCTTTGTTTTCTTTGAAGATGGTTGATAGGGCCTCTCAACCATCAATAGTATTCCATACCACGGCAAGAAGACCACCTTATTATTTGATTGTTATTGAGGCCTTCATAACTTCCTTCAAATAAAACATTTGGAATACCATCAGGACTTGTTCCTACCTCTAATAAAATTACCAAACATTGGAAGTCTCTTCCAAGGTTGTGATACCAAATATATTATATCTTGCCATCTATTCAAGAAAAAATATGATGTTCTTGAGGATCTTCATCTCAATTGCCATCTTAAAAGTTGTGACAATTGTAATGTCTCATCTGAAAGGTCAACAAACAAAGGCTCCTGAGTTGAATCTGTTGGCTATTGATTCTCCATCTCTTTAGTATCATGAATATACAAGAATTACAAACGAGTATAAAAGATAGAATTTTATCTTATCTAGATCTTATTTCTTTTATAGAGATCTTCATTTTAGTTTTGATGGATGTCGTCGATGAAAAACTTCTATCTTCTTTGTTAAATTTGTAAGATTTTTTGCTAGCTTCCATGTGTATTTGCTAATATCCTATCTACCTCAATGAACAAGATATTCCAACCTATTTCAGCACCGCCTTAAATCAAGGACTTCTTCTATCTCAAAATCTTTATTATTATCTAATTCTATAGGAGGAAGTGGCACTTGTCTTTTTTTCGGTATGTTCATTTTCTTATATGATTCAAAAAGAGACACATAGAATATGGAATGAATAATTATTGACTCTAGTAAATATAATTGATATGCAATTGGATTGACTTATTCAGAAATAGAAAAAGGTCCAAGTCTATAATAGTCTAATTTATCACAAAGACGAGTAGTCTTGATATTACAACAAAGTAATCATACCTTGTTACTTATGTTGAATTGTGATTGTTCTTTTTGATAGACATCCACTTTGTTCTTTTATCCTTCTTGAGCTTTTTTTAATTATGGCTTCATTGTTGCATGTAGCTCTAACAAACGATTTGTCAAATCTCTCGCTGAAGGATTATTAGCTTTTAAAAAGTCAAAAGTATCAAATTGTGGATGATAACCATAATTGGCAAAGAAAGGTGTTTGTTTTGTAGAAGAATGTACTATGTTATTATAAACAAACTCTATCAATGGCAAAAGAGTTGTCCAATCATCTTATTGGTAGTTGATGGTACATCTTAAGTATTACTCCAAAATTTGATTAATACGCTTTGTTTGTCTATTAGTTTGAAGATGGAATGTTGAAGATAGTTTTATATCTACTTTTATAATCTTGAAAAGAGTTCGCCAAAATCTTGATACAAACTGAGTTCTCCTATCTGATATAATATCCTTGGATAATCTATGATAACTATAGATGTTGTCAAGAAAGTGTTTAGCTATTTCTTCACTTGTGATAGATTTTGTACATGGTACAAAATGTGCCATCTTAGTAAAATGATCTATTATCACGAATATAGAGTCATAAAAACCTGAGATTGGAAGATCCATGATAAAATCTATAGAAACATAAGACCATTGTTGTTCTAGAATGGATAATAGTTAAAGAAGTCCATAAGGTTGATGACAGGGAGTTTTTTATCTTGAAAAAATGTCACATAACTGAACATAGTCTTTCACACCCTTCTACATTTGTGGCTACCAAAAATGTCTAGATATAAGCTCCAAAGTCTTATTGTATCTAAAATGTCATGTTGTTGAAAGGTCGTGACATGCTTGAAGAACAAGTAATCATGTTTTTTTTTTTGGAACATATAATTGACCTTCAAAATAAAGTAAGTTGTTTTTAAACTCAAACTTAGAAGTATCTTATGACTTAGAAGAAGGATTCTTGATATTGTGAATAAGAGGATCAAAAGACATACTTGATTGGATTTATTTCATAAGGATTGAATCAATAATCAATGTTGATTTTATTACTCAAAGATGAAAATACTTTGGCTTTAAGAGAATCATTCTTTGCTCATCAAAGGATGCATTTCCTTCATTTGGTACAAGATATGAATGTCTAGAAAGGGCATCAAATAAACCTTCTTGTTTTCCTAGCTAATAAGTGATATTAAAATCAAATCATGATAAAGATATGCTCCAACGAGCTTGGCGATGATTCAAAACACATGCTGACATGAAATAATTAAGGTTCTTATGATATGTATATATGGTGACTGGCCTTGAAGCACCTTCTAAATAATGATGCCATTCTTGAAAAGAATCCATGATTGCAACAAGTTTCTTGTCATAGATTTCATAATTAATCTCAGCTGCTGAAATTTTTTTTGAATGAAAAGCTATTGGATGAAGTTTGTCATCTACTCCTATTTGTGACAAGACTGCATCCAAGGCAAAGTCAGATGAATCTGTTTCTATAAAAAATACTTTGAAAAAGTTATTGCAATGCAAGATTGGTACAAAAGTAAAAGCTTTCTTCAAAGATTCAAATGATACTTCTGGTTCTTTACTCCAGTCAAGCTTGTCTTTACAAGTTAAGCATCGAAGTAGTGCTGCAACTTAAAAAAAGTTCTTGATTAAGATCTGATAGTAATTGGCAAATGCCAAAAAATATTATACATCTTTTATTATTTTTGGAATCTTCTAGTCCATAATTGTGTGAAATTTTTTAGGATCCATCATTAGACTATTATTTGAAATGATGTATCCTAAGAAGTCAACTTGAATAGTGTAGAATATACACTTTTTCATCTTGGCATACAATCTTGCATCTCTAAGTTTTTGTAATACATGACAAACATGAATTTTATGTTCTTCTGCGTTCTTAGAGTAGATTAAAATGTCATCTAAATAACAGATAATAAAATCATCTAGAAACTCAAAAAAAACATCATTCATAAGTTGTTGAAAAGTAGTTGGTACATTCATGAGTCTAAAAGGCATGACATTATATTCAAAGTGTCTATACCTTATTTGAAATGCAGTCTTCCATTCATCTACTTCTTTAATGTGGACCAAATTGTACGCTCCTTACAGATCTATTTTTGTATAGATCTTAGTGTGATTTAATTGATAAAAAAGTCCAGATATCAAAGGCAAAGGATATCTATTTTTGATGGTAATCTTGTTGAATCCTTGATAATCAACACACATTTGCAATGATTAATTTTTTTTCTTTACAAATAAGATATGAACTCTTGTAGGAGATTTTGAATGGCGTATGAAATTCTTGGCCAAGTTCTCATCAATATACTTCTTGAGTTTAGCCAACTCATTTTGTGATAAACTATAGATTGGACCAAATGGCGGCTGAGGTCCTTCTTTAAGATCGATTGAGCAATCATATAGACGATACTTTGGAAGAATATCTATATTCTTCTTCTCAAAAATATCTTTAAAATCTTGATATTGACTTGGAATTTTACTTGAAATCTTTCTATCATTTAAAATGGATGTGGCATAAATAACAAAAGGTAATTTTTTTTTTGCAGCATACAAAAAAGCTTTTTTTACCTATAAGTATAAATTTGGCTATACTAGACTCATGGCTTTCTACTAGATTAGAAAAACTCTTAATGATGTTTGAAGAAAAGTCAAATTTGCAAGAAATCCAATCCATCACAAGATTATATTTCTTTAGCCACGATAAACCTAAAATGACTAGATTAGAGTGAGATCTAATTATATTAAAAATTATACGATTATTATGACCATTTATTACTACATCTATAGGAAGTGTTTCATGAATAACATCTCTAGAAGATAACGGACGACCGTCTATGACTTCTATGTGTACGAGTTTAGTTTTTTATACTAACTATATATTATAACTTTTAATAAATTCTTCATTTAAAAAAAAGTTGAGGCTCTTGAATCTATTAAAGCAAAGGCTTTGTGATTATTAAATCCTAAACGTAAATCTATCGTAAAATAAGAAGAGGATTATGAGGAGAAAAGATGACTTTCATTAAGAATTATACAAGATTCCAATCGCATGAACCCTATTCTATTTAGACAAATTTATTTTCCAATATGTTTTTATTTTTAACAACAGTATTCCTCATTTTGTAGTTACATTGTTTCTTTGGATAATATTGAGCAATGTGCTTAGCTTCTCCAGAATATAAACATAGTCTTTTTTGACAACAACAAGTCTTTTCTTATTTGATAAGAAGTTTAAAATGTACTGCATCAATTTGCATGTCTTCTACTTCCAAATATTTAGATTGAAAAGTTGATGGTGTTGTCATTGAATTGTAATAATGTTGAGATTTTCTTGTACAATTCTTAGATCAAAACTCAAAAAGTCAATTATCACATTTCACAATAAAGTCAATTGTTTGACTCAATGTTTGAGGATTAGGTAAATTGAGCATTAATTTTTTTACTTCATATTGTAATCTGTAGAGAAATTGGTTGATGAGTGCTGCATCATCCCACTTGATATCTATTGCTAATTATCAAAATTACAAAGCGTATAATATCAGTGATTAATTGTCTTATTGCAAGATATGAATCTTGTTGGTTGCAACATGGATTACATCATATTCTCTATACATAGATCAAAACTCTTCTAAAAATGCTTCTAAATTATCCAATATTGGATCACATCGTTTAAGAAATGATGAAAATCATGATAAAGGAGAACTTGAAAATAATATTTTAATAAATCTGACTTGTGATCCTTGAATTGGATAACTTTGAGGTTATAATTCAATCACTAGTTGTACCTGATTACTAAATCCTTGAAACTTAGATCTTATGTCATCAAACTTCTGAAGCAATCTAATTTTTGGTTCCTTGAAACTTGAATGATGTTTTGTTGTAGGAGCACTAGTATGGCTTGGTGTAGATATTGAAGCAACTCCAATCATCTCTATATCTTCATTGCCTAATAACCTTGTTGCTCTTTGTGATGGTAGACTGAGTTGATGCATTACAAGCATTAACTCTCTCATTTGCTTTTTCATTTGAGCCATTGCATTCTTCATTTCAAAAAGCTCTACCATGCTAGCACAATAAAAAAAAAGGTGTCTATTCTCATAGAATACAATACTTAAAAATCAAGAAAAGAATTCTAAAAATAATATTAATTAAGAAGAGGGTAATCCACAACTTCTAATATGTTTATGTCTTATCAAGAAAAAGAGATAATCTACTCTTTATCAAGAAAGGACAAAGCTCTGATATTGTATATATACTCTTGTCAAATCTGTTAAGGACACAAACTCAAAGAAGATGCATAAACTTATGGAATCTATGTCAAAAAGAAAGTGACAAAATAGAAGAAAGTATGTATATTCAATGAAGAACTGGAATTGCTATTGTCAAAGACTAAAAAATATAAGACTCTTAAAATTAGACTAAAAGCAAGAAAAGAGTTGACAAGAGTAAAGAGGATTTCACTCTTATCTTTATATATATTATCTAACTAGGAGCTATGTGGCAATGTTTTATAGGACCTCCAATATGTGTTAACTTTGTAGAATACATGCTTTGACTTACAAGGCAAGTTTTTCTATATGTGGGCCACATAGTTAGCTTGGTCTTTAAGCTAATAATATGTGTGGTACATGGCAAACTTGTTGATTTCGTTTTTAATCCAAAAAATCAATTATAGACATCTATAAAGTCAAAGCAGTATTTATAAAGCTTCTAGGAAGCTTCTATAGAAGATATTATAGAATTAACTTATTTTTATCTACTTTTATTTACTTCTACCTATTTATACAAGTAATTACTAGCTTGCATGTGTATGTCTATGATACTGCCTTAAGCTCTTTCTAAAATATTCTATGATAGATTCTATATGATCTATTAATGTAGCCTTAATTCTAGAAACTTCCATAACTTCTCAAGCATGGTTCTAATTATCTATCCCTATATATCAACAATACAAATATCTTATCTATACCTTGTTACAATTAATTCTCCTCTATTAATGCAAAAGGTCCTCATTTTGCTCTTGATGATATCTCCAAATTATCATTAGGCAATGAATGAAATTTTGTGCAAGTTTCCATATTGTATTGTAGATGGGATAACCTTTTTAAAAATTTTTGTATTAAAATTGTGGACATCCACTACCATGGCGAAGGTAGTAATGCTCCAAAATACTATCTATTTTATATTTGTATTAATCATCAACTACAACTAGTCATGGTAGTGGTTGGTGTCAATCTAAAAAGCGCTTTGGCTTAATAAGAAATTTCTTCAATTACAAAACATGAAAGACTGGATAGATCCAAATATGTAGCAAAAATTCAAGGCAATATGTGACATCAAAAATCACTATAGAAATACAAAAAAGTCAAAGTCACCAAGGTGCTAGTTTATGGATTTGAGTTGATGTAGCAAGTAGTAAGTTCGCATTGGAGAGTAACACCTGATTATCATCCTAAAATATCTTGTATTGTCAATGGCTATCCACATAGTGCTTTTGTCAATTTTATGTCATAAGGACGTGGTGTCGTACCTCTTATAAGATAGTTATTAACTCTGTTGATAGATTGTTGGTATCGATGGGACGATAGAGAATTGTTGGCATAATTGGATGCTGATCGATGTTAAGAAAAAATGGTGAATGACAAGTAATTGCTTGAATACTATCATTCTAAGTAAATTCCAAGGGTGTCAAGTATTCATCAGAGTCATTATGATAAATTACCACAAATATCTACAATATATCTTTTAAGGTCCGATTTTACATGCTCTGTTTGTCCATCTGTTTGGAAATGGAAGGCTATAGACATGACAAGTTGTGTGCCTAATAGCTTAAATAAGGCTTGTCAAAAGCTTCTTATGAAGCATGAATCTCAATCTGAAATGATGACCCGAGGTAATCTTTAGTGACAAAAGATAATATTGAAAAAGATATGTGCAAGTACTAGAGCATTAATATCCGAACGTATCATGACCAAGCTAAGTTGCTTCAAGAATTGATCTACAAAGATAGCAATTGCAGTGTGATTATGAGGCGTCTGTGACGAACACTTAATGAGATCTATAGTGACTTTCTTTTAAAGTGTCATAGCTAGCAAAATTGGCTATAATAGTCCAAAAGACATTGTATTGCATGCTTTATTGTGTCGATATGATTATAAGAGCAGAAAAAGGCTCAAACATCATAATCCAAACCTACTCAAAATCATGTCCTTGAGATCTATTTTAAAGTCTTTTCTTGCCTTAGATATTCACATTTTAGGATGTCATGTCTCTCTTGAAGTATGTGCGTCCAAAATATAGTATTATTAGATACATAAATATGCTTCTTGAAATAGAGCAAACCATCATTAAGATTATACTCTTGATATTGTGTATTGTCAAGTTTTAGCTGATTGCTAACTATCTTGCAATAAGCATGCTAATGCATAGCTTCCTTTTATTCTATTTATTTGCTTAGATTTGAAATGATACTATTAATGGTAATAATTTATATCTTATCTCTCAATTCGGTCTTCAAGTTTGGTCTCCCCAATAAACTATTTGGCTCAATATGTTGTTGCCCTTGCTTCTACTCCTACTAGATATCAAAAAACTGCAATTATTCTTCTCAACAATGATATTGTGATTTCATATTTTTTAGATAAAAATCAAGTAGCAAGGATTGATGATCAATTTGAACAACCACTAGCTTTTCCAACAAATAATATTGCTACACCTTTGTGGTGTGATCAATTGTTAATTACTCTTGATCATGTACAGAGTAACTATGCTCTAGCCTTCTCAGCTTAAGTGATTCATATGCCAAAAGTTGAAAGCCCCTACTAAAGTCTTATTGAAGGACCACTCTAAGAACAAAGTCAGAAGCATTAATGTCAAGTATACAAGGAAGGTTGGGATTATACAATTGGAATATTGGAGCAGTAATGAGTGCTTCTTTCAACCTATCAAAGACACTTTTCTATTCCATTTCCATTCAAATAGGGCATCCTTTCTTGAATAGATTTATGAATGAGACAGCAATGTGTGCAAATTGCCAAATAAAAAGGCAATAATATTTAATATGGCCTAAAAATGAGCAAACTTTAGACGCATCCTTGAGGGTTGATCAATCCTCTATTCCTTTCAATTTGTCTTGCTCCATGAGCATGCCTTTGGAGGATATTACATGCTCCAAAAAGGTGACTTCCAACTTTCAAAGTTCACATTTTGATTGCTTGCAATAGAAGCGGTTATTGTCAAGGACAAAGACTCGATGAGGAAAAATATACACCAAAAGGCTATCTCGATATAATAAGTCAAAATATAAACAAGTAGGTATATTAAAAGGAAACTGGAATGGCTATTGCCACAAGACAAGAAACTAAAGACTCTTGAACCTGGACTAGAAGCAAGAAAGGAGTTGACAAGAGTGAAGAAGCCTTCACTCTTGTCTCTATATATACTATCTAACTAGGGGCTACGTGGCGACGTTCTATAGGACCTCCAATATGTGTTGACTTTGTAGGACACATGCCTTGACTTACAAGGCAAGTTTTTCTACGTGTGGGCCACATAGTTAGCTTGATCTTCAAGCTAACAACATGTGTGGCACATGGCCAACTTGTTGACCACGTTTCTAATCCAAAAAGTCAATTAAAGACACCTATGAAGTCAAAGCAGCGTCTAGGAAGTTTCTAGGAAGCTTCTATATTAAATATTATACAATTAACTTACTTTTATCTACTTTTACTTACTTCTACCTATTTCTATATGTAATTATTAGCTTACATGATTATGGCCGTGACATTACCCCCCCTTCTAGAGACGAGTTCCACGAGGAGCGGTCATCATATGTTGAGGAAATCTATGATGCGACGAATTGTATTCGCCACATACTCTGATCTTTGTTCTCTTCGAAAATGATTGATAGGGCCTCTCAACCATCGGTAGTGTCCCATACCAGGGCGGGAAGACCACCCAGTTATTTGATCATTATTGAGGCCTTCGTAACTTCCTTCGAATAGAATATTCGGAACACCATCAGGAGTTGTTCCTACCTCTAGCAAAATCACCAAACATCGGGAGTCCCTTCCCAAATCGTGATACCAAACGCGTTGTATCTCACCATCTGTTCGAGGAAGAACATGTCGTTCTTGAAGATCTTCATCTCGATTGCGTCGTCTTGAAGGTTGTGACAATCGTAATGTCTCGTCCGGCAGGTCAGCAAACGAAGGTTCTTGAGTTGAATCTACTGGTTGTTGGCTCTCCATCTAATTAGCGTCACAAATGCAAAGAAGTTACAAACAAGGATAGGAAATTGAATGTTATCTTGCCTCAATCTTGTCTCTTTTATAAGAGAGATTTTCATCTTGGTTTTGATGGATGTCGTTGATGAAAAACTTTGACTTTAGTTGATGCATTTGCTAGATTCCTGGATGGCTCCCATGTGCGTTCACTAATATCATATCCGCGCCAATGAACAAGATATTCCAGCTTATTTCGGCGCCGCCTTGAGTCTAATATCTCTTCCACCTCAAATTCTTCATTATTATCTACTTCTATAGGAGGCGGTGGCATTTGTCTTCTTCCTTGTATATCCACTGTCTTATATGGTTCAAGAAGAGATACGTGGAATACAGGATGGATCTTCATTGACTCTGGTAGATGTAACCGATATGCAACTGGGTTGATCTGTTCAGAAACAGAAAAGGGGCCAAGCCTACGATAGTCCAACTTGTCACAAGGTCGAGTAGTCTTGATATTGCGACGAAGTAGCCATACCTTATCACCGACGTTGATCTGTGGTTGCTCCTTACGATATAGATCTGCGTTTATCTTTTGTCGTTCTTGAGCTTCCTTCAATTGTGTCTTCATTATTGCATGTAACTCTGACAACCGATTTGCCATATCTTCTGCTGCAGGATTATCAACTTTTGAAAAATCAAAAATATCAAGTCGTGGATGATAGCCATAATTGGCAAAGAAAGGTGTTTGTTACGTGGAAGAATGTACCGTATTATTATAAGCAAACTCTGCCAATGGCAGAAGGGTTGTCCAATCATCTTGTTGGTAGTTGATAGTACACCTTAAATATTGCTCCAAGACTTGGTTTACGCGCTCTGTTTGTCCATCAGTTTGAGGATGAAAAGCCGAAGATAGTTTTATGTCCACTTTTAAAATCTTGAAAAGGGTCCTCCAAAATCTTGACACAAATTGAGTTCCCCTATCCGATATGATATCTTTAGGTAATCCATGATAGCGATAGATATTATCAATGAAAAGCTTAGCTGTTTCTTCACCTGTGATAGATTTTGTACATGGCACAAAATGTGCCATCTTGGTGAAACGATCTACTATCACAAATATAGAATCATAAGATCTTGAGCTTGGAAGATCTGTGATGAAATCCATAGAAACAGAAGACCATGGTTGTTCTGGTATAGGTAATGGCTAAAGAAGTCCGTAAGGTCGATGACGAGGAATTTTTGATCTTGAACAAATATCACATGATTGTACAAAGTCTTTGACTGACTTCCACATTTGTGGCCACCAAAAATCTCTTGATATGAGTTCCAGAGTCTTATTATATCCAAAGTGCCCTGCTGTTGGAAAGTCATGACGTGCTTGAAGAACATGTAAACGTGCTTCTCCTTTTGGAACATATAGGCGTCCTTCAAAATATAATAGATTATTCTTGAACTCAAACTTAGAAGGATCATGAGACTTGGAAGAATTATTCTCGATATCATAAACAAGAGGGTCTGAGGACATACTGGACTGGATTTGCTTGAGAAAAGTTGAATCAACAGTCAATGTTGATTTCATTGCTCGGAGATGAAATTGCTCCGGTTTCAAGAGGACCGTTCTTTGTTGCTCAAAAGCTGCATCTCTTTCTTTTGGTGCAAAATAAGAACGTCTAGATAGAGCATCGGATAAACCTTGTTGTTTTCCTGGCCGATAAGTGATAATGAACTCGAATCTTGACAAAGACATACTCCAACGAGCTTGACAACGATTCAACACGCGTGCTGACATGAAATATTCGAGGTTCTTGTGATCTGTATACACAGTGACTGGACTAGAAGCGCCTTCTAGATAATGACGCCATTCTTGAAAGGAATCTACGATTGCAAGAAGTTCTTTATCGTGGATCTCATAATTGATCTCGGCTGCTGAGAATTTTCTTGAATGAAAAGCTATCGGATGGAGTTTGTCATCTGTTCCCATTTGTGATAAAACTGCACCCAAGGCAAAATCTGATGCATCTGTTTCCATAAAAAATGCCTTGGAAAAGTCAACACGATATAAGATTGGTGCAGAGACAAACGATGTCTTCAAGGCTTCAAATGCTGCTTCCGCTTCTTGATTCCATTGAAATTTATCTTTACTAGTCAAGCGTGTAAGTGGAGCTGCAACTCGTGAGAAATCTTTGATGAAGATCCGATAGTAATTGGCAAATCCCAAGAAACATTGAACATCTCTTACTGTCCTTGGAATCTTCCAATCCACGATTGTTTGGACTTTCTTAGAATCCATCATGAGACCATCATTTGAAATGATGTATCCTAAAAAGTCAACTTGAGTAGTGTGAAATACACACTTTTCCATCTTGGCGTACAATCCTGCATCTCTAAGTTTTTGTAATACTTGACGAACATGTATTTCATGTTCTTCGACGTTCTTGGAATAGATCAGGATATCGTCTAGATAGCAGACGACAAAATTGTCTAAGAATTCACGAAATACATCATTCATGAGATGTTGAAAAGCAGCTGGTGCATTCGTGAGTCCAAAGGGCATGACATTATATTCGAAATGTCCATACCTGGTTCGAAACGCAGTCTTCCATTCATCTCCTTCTTTGATCCGTACTAGATTATATGCTCCTCTTAGATCTATTTTTGTATAGATCTTAGCTTGGTTCAACTGGTCAAGGAGTCCTGATATCAAAGGTAATGGATACCTGTTCTTGATTGTGATCTTGTTGAGTCCTCGATAATCAACACACATTCGTAAAGATCCATCTTTTTTCTTTACGAATAGAATTGGAGCTCCTGCTGGAGATTTTGAATGGCGTATGAAATTCTTCGCTAAATTCTCGTCAATATATGTCTTGAGTTCAGCCATCTCATTTTACGATAAACTGTAAATTGGTCCAAATGGTGGCTGAGTTCCTTCCTTGAGGTCGATTGAACAATCATATGGACGATGCTCAGGAAGAATATCTGCATTCTTTTTCTCAAAAACGTCTTGATACTCCTGATATTGACTTGGAATGCCACTTGAAGTCTTTACGTTTTCAGAAATAGGTGCAGCATAAATAGCAAAAGTTGATCCTTCTTTTGCTGCGTGTATAAATGCTTTTGCACCTATCAGTACGGGTTTTACTGTACTAGACTTATAATTTTTTACTTGGTTCGTAGAACTATTAATAACGCTTTTGAAAAAGTCAAGTTTACGCGAATTCCAATCTATTCGAGGGTTATATTTTTCTAGCCAGGATAAACCTAAAATAACTAGATTGGACGGGGATTTAATTATGTTAAAAGCTATGTAGCTATCATGACCGTCTATTGTTACTTTTATAGGATGAGTTTCATGAGTGACATCTCCAAAAGACAAGGGACGACCATCTATGACTTCTACATGTACTGGTTTAGGTTTCTGTACATAGGGTATTTTACGACTTTTAACAAATTGTTCATCTAAAAAACATGCTGAGGCTCCCGAATCTAATAAAACAGAGGCTTTGTAATTCTTAGGTCCTAAATATAAGTCTATTATAAAACAAGGAGAGGGTTCTGAGGAGAGGATAGGACCTTCATTAGGAATTGTACAAGGTTCCAGCTGCACGGTCCCTATTGTAGCTGGACGAATCCGTTTTCCGACATGTTGTCTTCTTTGACCGTCGTACCCCTCATTTTATAGTTGCGTCGTTTCTTTGGACAATGTTGAGCAGTGTGCTTAGGTTCTCCGCAATACAAACATAATCCTTCTTGACGACGACGAATCTTTTCTTGCTCAGTTAGAGGTTTAAAACGTACCGCGTCAATTTGCATGTCTTCTACTTCCGAATGTACGTTTGGCAAAGATGTTGATGTTGCCATTGAGTAATAACGTTGAGGTTCCCGTGAATGATTTTCAGATCGAAATTCAAAAAGTCGATTATCACATTTTACCGCAAAATCGATTGCTTGACTCAAAGTTTGAGGATCAGGTAAGTTGAGCATCAATTTCTTTACTTCGTATTGCAATCCATAAAGAAATTGACTGATGAGTGCAGCATCATCCCACTTGATGTCAATTGCAAGTTGTCGAAATTGTGAAGCATATACTGTTACTGAGCGATTTCCTTGTCGCAGAATTCGGATCTTATTTGTTGCAACACAAGTTGCATCGTGTTCACCATACATAGATCGAAACTCCGCCAAAAAAGCTTCCAAATTGTCCAATATTGGATTTCGTTGTTCAAGAAAAGACGAAAACCACGATAATACAGAACCAGAAAGTAGAGTGCCAATAAACCTGACTTGTGATTCTAGAGTTGGATAGCTTTGCGGTTGAAGTTCAATTACCAATTGTACTTGATTGATGAACCCTCGAAACTTTGATCTCGTACCATCAAATTTCTCAGATAAGGCAATTCTTGGTTCTCTAGTGCTTATAGGGTGTTGTACAATTGGAGAAGGAACGTGATTTGTTGTAGATGTTGAAGCAGCTCCGATCATCTCTATATCTCCACTTTCTGCTATTCTTGTTCTTTCCTGTGTTGGTGAATTGAGTTGATGCATCGCAAGCATTAACTCCCTCATTTGCTCTTGCATTTGTGCCATTGCACTCTTCATTTCAACAAGCTCTGCCATAATGACACTAAGAAGAAAAAATTTGTTTGATATTGCTCAAGACAAAAAAAAAGAAAGACTTGATAACAAAGAAGATACTAAGAACAATATCAGTTTAGAAGTGGGTAATCCGCAAACTTCTAATACGCTTATGTCTTTTCAAGAGAAAGGGGTAATCCACTCTTACTCAAGAAAAAACAAAGCTCTGATATTGTAAGTGTACTCTTGTCAATTTGTCAAGGACAAAGACTCGATGAGGAAAAATATACACCAAAAGGCTATCTCGATATAATAAGTCAAAATATAAACAAGTAGGTATATTAAAAGGAAACTGGAATGGCTATTGCCACAAGACAAGAAACTAAAGACTCTTGAACCTGGACTAGAAGCAAGAAAGGAGTTGACAAGAGTGAAGAAGCCTTCACTCTTGTCTCTATATATACTATCTAACTAGGGGCTACGTGGCGACGTTCTATAGGACCTCCAATATGTGTTGACTTTGTAGGACACATGCCTTGACTTACAAGGCAAGTTTTTCTACGTGTGGGCCACATAGTTAGCTTGATCTTCAAGCTAACAACATGTGTGGCACATGGCCAACTTGTTGACCACGTTTCTAATCCAAAAAGTCAATTAAAGACACCTATGAAGTCAAAGCAGCGTCTAGGAAGTTTCTAGGAAGCTTCTATATTAAATATTATATAATTAACTTACTTTTATCTACTTTTACTTACTTCTACCTATTTCTATATGTAATTATTAGCTTACATGATTATGGCCGTGACAGTTATCTTGTAGGTAACGTAACACTTCTCATAGGTATTACTTATACTTTTTAGGGATTTTATTATATACTAAGATATCATCAATGAAAATAATTACATACTTATCCAAAAGGTTCCAAAATAATTTGTTTATATGACCTATAAAAGAGGTTGGAGCATTGGTGAGGCCAAAAGATAAAATAAGTCATTCAAGATATCCATAGTGCATACAAAATACCATCTTTTTAATATCTTATTTTATAATAGGTATCTATTAATATCCACTCTAAAGATTCAATTTACTAAAGATGGTCACACCTTAAAGTTGATCAAGAAGATCATCCATATGTGGAAGTGGATATGCATTTTTAATAGTTTGCTTATTGAGGCCTCAATAGTCAATACAAAGCTAAAGTCTACCATCCTTCTTGAATATAAAGAGTACATGTACTCCCTATGGTAATGTGCTTTCTCAAATGAGGCCCTTCTTCAAGAAGTTGTCTAATATTTTTTGCAGCTCTTCAAGTTCATTTGGTATTAGGCAATAAATCGATCAACTTATTGATTTGGCTTCAAGTAATAGTTTTATTTAAAAGAAGGCATGTTGATCAAGAGGCATGCTATTAGATAGGTCGATTGGAAAGACTTCTCGATATTCTCATATGAATTGTTCTATCCCTTTTACTCTTTTGGTTATCTTCTCTACTAATGATGCAAATTTTGAAACTACCATTTATACTGGTTGCTTATGTTGTATTTTCTTCTTCTTAAAGTCATCTCTATGAGTAAGTTTTTAGTTGCAAATTATTTTTCTCTTCACATGATGCAGAGGTATAAAGAGTCATCTTGCATCTACTATCTTTGAAATAAATTGTCCTTGCTATCCAATCAACTTGCTTATTTTTTACCTTCAGCCATCGCATACCAAAGATAATATCATATCTTAGCTTTTTTATGTTGAATCTCTCTTTTAGGATGTAGGTATTAGTCAACTCAAAGTTTTTTCTTCACATGTCTCACTCAATATGTTTTCTTGATCATCTACAAGGTATATACTTCCTTCCTTAATTATTTTATTTTTAATTCCAAATCGATCAATAATTTTAGTCGAGATATAATTTTCCATAGAGCTATAATTCATAAGCACTTGACATGGTGGTCTTCTTCGTAGTCTCATTAGATGCATTAGTTGATTCTTCTTATAATTGTTTGAGGCCATGCCATTTGACTTTGATAAATAGTAGCTATCCCTAGTATTGGTCCTCGGTGCTTTTACTAGAAATCCTCATTTTTTTGCTTTATCTCATTATCAACTTGGTGAATCTCATGACTGTGAATCCACCTTATTTTCTTGATGATTGAATTTTGACATTTGGGACAACCTTCAATGTGATGGCTTGGCTCTTGACAATAAAAATACAATCTCTTTTACACCAATATTTGTCATCTTTGTCGTGTCAATGATCCTTGTAAGGCATCAATTTTTATTAACATTGGTTGTTGTACTATAATATTAAATAGCAATATAGGACTTTGTACTATAGGTGATGCTCTAAATTTTTTGAAATCTATAGCATCAACTTTCTTAACAATCTTAATTGCATCTTTAAACGTTTGTGGATTTTTTAGTTCTTTTTCTTGCTAGACCTTAGGTTATAAACCTCGTAGGAATTGATCCATCATCTTTGCCTCTGAAATATTGCCAATTTGGAGATATAGGGACTTAAATTGTGAGACATAATCTTGCATTGATCTAGATTGTGTAAGATTTGTCAATTAATTGTGTGTTAATTTCTCCGCATTGATGGGCCAAAATTGATTCTTAAACTTGGTCTCAAATTCTTTTCAATCACAAAATCTACCTTGAGCTCTATAGCTTTGAACTTGATGTTGCTACCAAATAGCTGCCACATCTCTCAAATAGCTGGCTACATACATAATTCTTTCAATAGTAATTGCATTAGATAGCATGTTGAAAAGCCATTGACATATATCTTTTTGTCTTGAAGTTCCAGAGTACGTAATATGTTTACTCAATTTCAGTCTAACAAATGTTTATTCCTTTCTCTTAGAGGCTTTTATTTGCATTTGCAAAGTAGTTATCTCGCCTAAGAGGTGTTGTATTTGAGCTTCCATCTAGGATTGCTCTGCCATATCTTCTACACTATAATTTTTTTATTAGATTCCATTATTGTAATATCTTCTGACTTTCTAGTTGACTTTTTAAAAATAGCTTATGGTAGCCTATACACAATACCCAATGTAACCACAACAATTAACCTCAAATTAGATGATAGCTATCAACACACTACTAAAGAACAATCTAACACTTATTGTGATACCAATGAAATGGGACCAATCTATCTTAAGAATCTAAGAGTCTTCTAATCCACAAAAACATAAAACCTCATTACAAAGTAGGACAAAATGGATCAAAACAAAATTAAACAAAATTAAATAAAATAAGATACAAATGAAAAAATTGAACAAATAAAAATAAAATAAAATCTAATTAAATAGGAAGGTGCAAAACCAAACTTTATTAAGAGAGAAGGTCCAAAGCCATATCTAATTAAATGCCCAAAAGGCCCTAGCTAGTCCTATTTTTACTTTTTTCTACCACCCTGGATTTTTTAGAATGTTCCTAGATGATGGACCTCACTTCAATAATTGTCTTAAATTCCTTCTAGAAGATTCCATGGTGAATCCTACCTAAATAACCGCCCTAAGCTCTTTCTAGAATGTTCCACAATGGATCCTATATAGTCTACTAGTTTGGCTTTAATTTTAAAAACTTCCATAACTTTTTAAGCATAATTCCAATTATCTATTTTTATATTACAACAATACAAATATAATTATCTATATCTTGCTATACACAAATTGATAAAATTACTTTAATCAAAATATTATAAATATATTATAAAAATTACTAATTTTAAAAAAATTCTTTAAAAAATTCTAAAAAATCCATTAATATATTTAAAATATTGATATTAATTTAAGACTATTATATTTTATATTGGTGTTTTTTTAATAATGAAATAAATTTAAATAAACTAAAATAATATTTAAATAAACTAAAATAATAAACTCTTAATATTTACATAATATTTTTAAAAGTCATGAGGTTCTTTTTTATATATTTTTTTACTTATTAATCAATATTAAATTTTTTTTAATGAATAACACAAATGAGTAATAAACTAACATAGACATCAATCTCAATAACTAATAATTAATTTTTATAATTAAAAAATATCAAATTAGCTAAAATAATTGCTTCTAAGACTTGCTAAGAATTAATTTAATGACTTCTTACTTAATAAGACTCTTATAGTTTATTAATATTTTTGAATTCTAATAAATTTTTAGATAATCAAATAAAATCTATTATCTTAATATTTTTGTATCTAAATAACTTAAAATTATATTTTTAATAATTCTACTAATTAAAATATATTAATAGAATTAAAAATAATATATATATATATATATATTATAAAAATCAATGAGATTAATATCAAACTTTAAATATGAATGCAAAAAATTAAAGATGCAATAAAATACACATCTTATTATATGAAAGAAAACTTAAAATAAAAAATAAAAAATCAAGATAAAAAATCAAAAAATAAATAAATCAAAAGATGGTAACCTTAATATTTTAGTAAAATTTTCTATTGATATAAAAGAGTATTAACTACAAGGGAATTTTTGGCTAAAAAAAGTTACATTATTTCAACTATTCTATCATCTCTATTTCTATTTTATTTACTTGATGGCACTTAAACTCATATATAGCTTCTTTAAAGTAGAACTTATATTAATAATCTCGTGTTTTTTTCCATAGCTTTTTCTACAAAGTAAAAAATAAAAAATCAAATCAAATCAAAAGGAAAAAAAAATACTACACCTTATACAATACGAACCAAATATTCTTATTATAGCTATAATACTTGTATAATATTTTATTATTATATTATACAATAGTACAAATTAAGAGCATATAAAAATACTACTAATTAATCAAATAATAGATTAATTTATAATATAATATTAAAATCTAATATGTCTTAATTATAAAATATTAAAAGAAAAAAATGAGTTGGATATCAAGTATCTTTCACATGTCAAATTAGATATTTGTATCTCTAGTGAGCTTCCAAAGTATAGTTTATATATTAGCATAATTGCATTTCTTTAAATAATTATATTATAGCTAAAAATATATTTATATTTTTTTTCAATTTAAACCATTATTTTTTTATTTTTCAAAATTATTTCTTATTATTTTCCTTAATTGCAACTCAAAAATTCTTATCTTATTTATACTTGTGTTTTTTTACTTTTATTTTAACTTTTTTTTCTTTTTTATTATTATTATTATTTTTGTTACATTTTATTCTTTTTTTTTTATAAAATTTCCCCTTCTTTGTGCTGTTTCTAATTCTCTTAACAATTGACCCAGGAATCTTTTCTATTATAAAATTTTTTATTTTTTATTTTATTTTTTATTTTTTAAAAATTATGCTTTGTCAAAAAAATTGTGCATCATGTTATTCTTGCAAAAGCTTGAAAGAGGTGTCACCTTTATTTATTCTAATAAAGATGGTTCTTTTGCTATTTCTTTGTATTAAAAAAATATATAATATCTTGTTGTTTCTAAGCAAAGAAAATTGTTAAGAATTCTAAGATTTTTCTTTATTTCACATGTTATTTTTTTACTCGCACCATTGTATTTAATATAGATTTGATTCTTGTGGCAATTTTTGTCTATTTTAATCAACATTAATTTTATTACAAAAATCTCTTCAAATTAATTGCAATTATAATGCCATAAGCTTTATTGCAATATCAATATGCACTTATAATTTCTTTTACCTTTGGTTTGAAATTTGGTTGTTGTCCCACCTCCTATGCTTTGATTTGCATTAGCTTCTTCAAACATACCATCAATTCTAGCTTATTCTAAGAGAGCTACTAAAATAAAGCTGGATTTGTTGCTGTATATTTGTACCATCACTTTCTTCATAGTTACCAAACAATGAAGATACAATAAACTATGAGGAGGGCTAAATTTCCTTAACTTTGTTGCATCCCCTTCAATCTAAAATCAAAGCAACAAGCTTTGATAGGGTGTAATGACACAATCATTATATATATGTATAAAATAACTATTTTTGCTATATTTTTTTTCTAATTTTCTTTAACGATGAAATCCACAAAAAATTCTCCAATATTTTACTGGATTCTGAAAGGTCTTATTATAGAAAAAATATCATGATCAAAAATCCAATCTTTTATAAATTTTGAAGCATGTTATAACTAATTACATAAAATGAACCATCAGAAAAATTTTAATTAATTATTTTGTCTTTTAAAAGATGAATTAGTGTTTGTTAAAGCAAAATAATAGTAAATAATACTCGTAACTGCTTACTAAATTTTTAATCTTGATACATATTTAAGGCAAAACATCTATTCTTTATTACTTTATGACAATGCCATTTCTCAATACGTGTCTATGAGTATTATATAAATTACTATTCTTAAAGTTTTCAAATTTTTTAAAAAAATTAACCAGTTGGTTTTCAGAGTTAACCAAGCATTGTTCGAGGTGGATCAAGGCTATTTGAACTGCTTCGAATGTGGTATACATCGCAATAAGTTCTATATTATATTCTAAATAATTTATATATTTTATTAAATATGAATTTATTTTCAATAGTATTTATGCTATTAGAAGTATAACATATCAAAAAAGATGTACCTTCTAAATACAAGTATATTGGTTTTATACAAGCACATCTTGTTCTCAACAGAGATGCATTGTTTTATACTAACATAATTTGCTTATATGTTTAATATGCTATTGTAAGCAAATTGTAATATAGGTTGGATTTTTTTTCAAGCATGCCAATTAATGGAAGTTGAGATGCAATCTTTGGATCAAATAAAGATTTTGTAAATAAATCATCTTGCATATTATTCATAAAGTAGTAGTCAAATTTGATTTTTTATTGGATTGAAAGTTGTTGAATAAAGTAATAGCATATAGCAATGTATATAGTATAGAAGTAAAACTTTGTTATATCAATAAAACTGAGAAAAAATTAATTATTGTAATTAATGATAGTGGCAATATTAGAGATTTCTTCTTGCCGAAAATTATAAAGAAGATGGCATAACCAAATGGCTTTGGAAGAACCAATACCCATATGCATATACTTAGTTTTCCTATTAGATAGCACAGTAGAATATTGTCTTATGGAGCACCAAATAATTATTACTTGAAAAAGAATGAAAACATATTTAAACGTTGAGTGGGACTCATCCACCTTGTCAACCTAATAGACATCACTAAAGCCAAAGAAATGTTTAGTTTGTGATTGTGTTATAACTCAAAGAAAGTCTTATTGTCAGTGATGGCTTTAATAAAGCTCTAATTTTGAAGATATATGGCACATAAGACCGCTTCTCTCTAATATGGTTTAAAAAGGTTTGCTTCATGAAGTGTATATTGGATAGCATTAAGTAAAGTTTATTTTTCTTTTATTGCAATACTATTTTATCTTGGAATATAAGAAATTATTAATTTTTGTTAAATTCTATATTGAGATAAATATTAATTAAATTTAGATGAGAAATATTCTCTTTTTTGATTTGAGAAATGGATTTATAGGATATAGCCAAATTTTTTTTCTATCCATACATGAAAAAAATTAAAAAATTAAAAACATGTACTTTTATGATGAAAGAGGCAAAGTACTATATACCTTAAGTAGTTGACAATAAAGATAATATAGTACTCAAAGCCAAAAAAATATTGGTAGAAAATCCTTCTATTTAAATGAAAATGGATGAACTCAAATAGTTGAGTGGTTCAAAAGTGGCGATTTTGGAAAATTTAGTCATGGTTTGTTTTTTTATATAGGTAAGTAGAATACATATGTTGATGAACATGTTTAAGTGAAAATCTTATAATGCCCTTATGTTGAGCAAGTTTGATAAGTCATTGAATACTTATGTAGCCAAGTTGACAATGTCAAAGATATGATAATTTTTTCAAATTGATTTAAATATTCAATTGAGAAGCATACACATATAAGAATGTATAATTCTTAGAAGAAGGCATTGGAGTTGCTGGTGAGCACTAGTCTTGGACTTAGAAAAGAAAATGTATGCTAAAGCAATCATGAGATGAGATGGATAATAGTGAAAATTGAGTAATTATGACGGTAGTTAGTTGGACTCTAAATTTTCGGAGCAACATCCTTGGTAGCATTGGCCTTAAGAGCAATGTTGGTAGGATGAGTGACAAGAACTATTGGAGCATGGACTATGGTAGCAAAGGATTTTGTAACTAAGGTTTTAGGAATAAAAGATGCATAGACAATAACTGCAATGGCAACAACAAAGGAGGGGAATTATGAAAGAAAAAAAAATTCATTCAAAGCAATGGCACGGAAGGGAGCCTAGATGAAGCTAAGAAGAGTTTTTGAAGACGATGCTTGAAAATCCAATATTGGTGCTTATGAAAAGACTCTACAATAGTTGTGGGAAATTACATAAGAAGATAGATGAATTGTCTCATCAAATAAATATAAATTGTTAAGTAGAGAATACTTATTAAGAGAATCATTATAATGATCTAATAATTGATAAATTTGATTTTTAATAAAGAAAAAGTCATTATATTGATTATATTCATAAATAAAAATAGATTTTTATGTAAATTGAAAATATAAAGAATGTTGATGAAGTAAAGAACTTTTCCATTAAGTAACAAATTTTGATTATTATCTACATTTCTAAGATAATTTGCTAAAATATTTTGAAATGATTTCTTCTATAATATAATATTTTTTCACTCTTTTACATATTAGCCGTCTTACAATACAACAAGGTAATAAAATTAAAAGTGTAAATGCTGCCTTTTTGCAAAGTAGACTTCTACTTACTTTGTAGAACCATAAATAAAACAAAACAAGGTAGATTAAAAAAATAATAAATATAAAAATATGTAAAAAGAAATTAAGAATTTATTTTAGCAAAAATTACCTCAAGAAAATAAGAATTGATGTCCAAAAAGAATGAGTTGCCAATTAAGGTCGAAATCAGATCCTAAGGCACAAAACCACGCACATATGGCAATTTTAGGGTTTTTTTGAAAATTCAAGAATGAAATTTGAAAGAAGACTTCATAAGATTTTTTTGAGCATGAATTTTGAGTAATTTGAGTTTATAATGATTTTATAAGAGCTTTGAAAAGTTAGATTTTTTTTGGTGAATTTAATTTTGAAAAATTAAAAAAAAAAAAATACATTTTAAAGAATTTTGTAAGTTTGGTAGTAGATCTATGGGTGATAATTTGTGGGTTTGTGATTATAATTTTTTTTATTGCATGCTATAAATTTGAGTATGATCGAATGGTTAGATTGAAGGTTATTAAAGTTTAAGTGGATTGAGATCTCAAAAATAGGATTTAAAAGATTAGTGAGGATTTTTAAAAATTTTAATATTATATTAATTGGATTGAGGTGAAATTTATGTATATGGATAGTAGACTTGATTTTTAAGATATATGTAAAATTTTAAAAGGTATTTAATAATGTAATTAAGAAATTTTGGCTTGGAAAAATTGGCATCAATTTTGGAGAAAGAAGCTGGCCAATACTATAGCAGATTTTAGAATTTATCTTCTATTTGGTAAGTTTGATCTTCTTAAAAATATTTTTACTTGTTTCCAACTTAGTTTTTGAAAGGTAAGAAAAATTTTAGTTGAAATCATTGATTTGATTGTTAGTTATAGAGATTTCAATTTGCCATAGGATTTGTTGAAAATTTATTTATGATTTAAGGTTGATTTAAGATTTAGAATTTGATTAGGATTTGTTTAATATTTGATTAGGATATATCTAAGATTTGATTAGGATTTGTTTAATATTTGATTAGGATATATCTAAGATTTGATTAGAATTTTTCTAAAATTTGTCTAAATTTTATGTGAGACTTGATTAGAATTTTTTAAAATTTTGATTAAAATTCAATTAAGATTTTTTTATATTTTTTTATAATTTATTTGAAAATTTAATCGGACTTAATCAATATTTGATTATTTTTTTTAAGATTTAATTATAATTTATATATGATACTATTAAAGTTGTTGGGATTTATTATTGCAACTTTTTTTTACATTCCATATCTAGATTTTTGATGCATTTTCAAGCAAGACTTCACATAATACAATACCACATCTACAAATTATTGATCATCTTAGGTATCATTTTTTGGAATAAATTTTGCATAGAAAATTTTTTAAATGAAATTCACATGTATATGGAAAAAAGGTTAAATTTCTTCTATATCTTTGGTCTTTAATGTTAATTTTTATTTTTTAGAATTATATAAAATAATTTCAGTATTTGCATTAGCTTATGATTTATTCCTAAAACAATTGAATCTCCAATGGCATATTTTTTTGCAATGAAGACAAGAAATTAGAGATTTTGATTTATTTTTGGATAATTTTGGATCTCATACATGTGGATTTTGTATAAATCTTAGTCGCCACTTATCTTCATTTTTGCAACTAGAAAAAAAAGGCTTTTAATTTGGAAGAGGAACCTTTCATGGCAATCTCTTTTTAAAGTAGAATTGCAATAAGCTTGGACAAAGTTGCAATTCCAATGATTCATAATGTTTGAATTATGGTTCTATATTATGATGGCATGGATTTCATGAAAGTAGTATCTTGATTTTTTGTAGTATTATTACTCTCATAAAGTAACATTGTTGAAGTAGTATTTTGTAATTGTGTAAGTCTTCTATCACAATTTTTTTTTTTTTTTTTTTTTTTTTTTTGTGTAATAAACTTCTCTTCAAGATGAGCTTAAATAAAAATGTCACTCGCTGGATATATATTTATGAGAGGAAGCCAAGCTTTATTGGTAATTTTATATGCTCTTACATAAAAAAAAATTGTGTTGTTAATACAATCTCAAATTGCTCCAAGATCAATATGGTTTCTTTTCTTTCATATTCAAATTACCATTTGATTTATTAGATGTAATGTTGTAGTATCTAGTTTCATACTAAAAATTGGCTCTTTTTCAAGTTTGAAGACTAGATTCTATAATTCATCTATTTCAAACTTCATTTGGATTTTTTGTTTCTAAAAAATATATTATAATCCATCAAATTTTGGCTATTTTCTTTTTAAAAAATTATTAGTAGTAATGATAAAAAATAAGGAATATTAATACCATAGTTTTATATTGAACATCTTTAACAAAGCCTTTTCTTCTTAAATATTCTATTATTACTTTTTTAAAATATTTAAATTCTTAAAAAGACACTTTGATATCATAATAGAATCTAATAATGATAAAAATAATAATAAATTTTATATTTTATTATAATATATATATATATATAATAAAATATAAATTTATTTATAATATATATATATATATATATAATAAAATATAAATTTATTTATAATATATATATATATATATATTATTGGAATTGTGATATATTGAGAGAGATATATCCTCTCAATACAAGTGTACCAATTCTATACATATACAAATTGTGCTCAATAGGAACACCTTGTTCTATAGCAATGCTATAGTATTATGTGTGTTTTTACTTGAGAATGCATTGAGTACCTAGCTATGAAAGATAAATAGAAATATAAAAATAATCCTACTTAGTCTAATAAAATCTTAAATAAACTTTAAATAAACCTTGATAATACTAATCAAATTTTAACTAATCCAAAATAAATTTAAAAGAAGTTATAAAAGAAACACAAAGAAGTCCTAAATTAATCTCAAAGAAAAATAATAAGAAATCTTTAAAAAATATAATAATAAATCTTTAAAAAATATAAATAATTATAATAAAATATTAGAAATATTTTTTTCTAAAGAAATAACAAATAATCTTAAAGAAACATTAAATAAATCCTGAATAAATCCTAATCAAAATCTTATTTAATTTTAATTAAAACTCTAATAAATCTTGACCAAATTTTAATAAAAACCTGAACTCTAGACTAACTTTAATGAAATTCCAATAAAATCCTAAAAAAATTCTAAATTCTAGATCAATTCTAATAAAATCTTAGATAAACCTTAATTAATTCATTAAAAAATATTAATAAAATCCTAATTAAATCTTAATCAAATCCTAAAATAATCTTTAATTTCAACCAAATCCTAATTAAAATCTAGATTTTGGAACTTATATCTAAGAATTTTTAATGGCCATAAGTGAAGAAGGAAATGAAAAACTTTGTCTAATCATGAGATATTTATTTAAGATTAAAAATTTCTCATCATTAATTCTATAAACTTCTTTAATCATTGCCTATATCTAAACAATCATGTTTTTTTTTTTTTTATTATTATTTCTATGGATTATATCATGATTCTTTTAGTTTCAAGTTCATATGATTCTATATTTGTGATAGTCGATCGTTTTACGAAGATGGCACATTTTGTACCATACACAAAATCTATCACAGGTGAAAAAAATAACTAAGCTTTTTCTTGAATATATCTATTGCTATTATGGATTATTTAAGGATATTATATTGAATAAGGAGATTCAATTTATATCAAGATTTTGGAGAACCATTTTAAAGATTTTAAACATAGATATAAAATTAGCTTCAATCTTTCATGCTAAAATTGATGGATAGATAAGGTATGTTTATTAAGTTTTGAAGCAATATTTGAGGTATACCATTAACTACCAATAAGATGATTGGACAATTCTTTTGCTATTGGTAGAATTTTCCTATAATGATACAATACATTCTTTTTTTCATCAAATATATATTTTTTAAATTATGGCTATTATTTATGACTTGATATTTTTGACTTTTCAAGAGTTGATAATCTTGTAGCAAAAGATTTGGAAATTTTTTTGTTAGAGCTATATGCAACAATGAAAGCACAATTAAAAAAAGCTCAAGAATAACAAAAGATAAATACAAATACCTATCACAAGGAATAACCACAATTCAATGTAAGTGACAAGATTTGATTATTTTGTTATCATATCAAGACTACTTGTCCTTATGATAAATTAGGCTATTGTAAGCTTCAACCTTTTTGTATTTCTGAATAAATGAATCTAATTGATTTTGATTATATCTATTAGAGTTAATGAAGATCCATGTCATATTCCATGTATCTCTTTTTGAACCATATAACACAATGAACATACTAAGAAGAAAACATGTGCCACCTTCTCCTATAGAAGTTGAAAATAATGAACAATTTGAGGTGGGAGAAGTCTTAGATTTAAAGCGGCCCCAAAATAGGTTGAAATATCTTGTTTATTAGCATAGATATGATATTAGTGAATTTACATAGAAGAAAATAAATAATCTTATAAATATAGCAAAGAAAGTGGAAGCTTTTCATCAACAACATCAATCAAAATCTAAATGAAGAATAGCAAAACTTTGCTATAAAAGAAACAAGATAAAAAAAAAGATAATATTCTACCTTTTATTCTTGTTTGTAGCTTTTGTATATACTATAGCACTAATAAGATGAAAAACTAACAATCAACGGATTCAACTTAAGAATTATTGTTTGTTGACTTCTAGATGAAACATTACAATTGTTACAACCTTTAAGATAATGTAATTGAGATGAAGATCCTCAAAAATGATACATTCATCCTTGAATAAATGGTGAGATACAACATGTTTGGTATCATGACCTTAAAAGAGACTTTTGATCTTTGGTGATTTTATTAGAAGTAAGAACAACTCTTGGTGGTATTCTAAATATTTTATTTGAATAAAGTTAGGAAGGCCTCAACAATAATCAAATAATAGGGTGGTCTTTTTTTTTTTAATGTAAGACATTATTAACTTCTGAGAAGATCTATCAACCATCTTCAAAAAAAAAAAAAAAAAAAAAAAAATCAAAGTATATAGCAAATACAATTTGTTACATCTTAAATTTCTTCAATATATAATGACCACTCCTCGTGAAACTTGTCTCTACAAAGAGAGATAATATTACAAATATATCATCATAGATATACATACTTACTTTAATAATTACTTATATGATTAGATAAAAATAGATAAAATTAAACAAAAGTAGATTAATTTTATAATATCTTCTAAAAATGCTTTTTAGAAGCTTTATAGATATGTTTTTGACTTTACATGTATTTATAGTTGACTTTTAGGTTAAAAATTTGATCAATAAGTTAGCTTAATGTCACATGTTTGGATATCTTATAAAACAAGTTTCTTATATGGCGCATAGATAGAAAACTTATCTTGCAAGTTAAAATATGTGGCTTCCAAAGTCAATACATGTTGGAGGTCTTATAGAATATTTCCACATAATTCCTCAATGGAAAATATATATAGAGACAAGAGTGAAACTTTCTTCACTCTTGTCAATTCTTTTCTTATTGTAGTCTAGATTCAAGAGTCTTTAGTTTTTTTGTCTTTTGAAAATAACCATTCTTGTTTCTTTTTAATAAACATATTTCTTTACTTCTAATTTTTTGTACTTCTTTGAAAAAAGTCTCACTTGATTATTTACTTTCATTAAGTTCTTGTCCTTGACATATAGTTGTATTATCAAATGACATTCATATGCTCTGAACTTATCTATCCTCTGATTTGCACTAAATAATTCAAATCTTATTTGATTTATGTTATGTTCTTCATGTCTTCATTCAATTTTTTTAATCATTTTTGCTATCCTAATCAAAATCATTTTCTTTTTTTGAAAGTTTTATATCTTTAATTAGATATTTTATATTTATTTCTATTTGTCTTTGTTTAAATATCTTCACTTACTTCTATGTAGCTAGTATTTTAACCTTATTCCATCTATCTCTTGTAATGAATAAGTTGTATTATCATGAATAATTGTTATCACATATAGTCCAAAATATTGTTTAAAAAACTTCTTTATTGTATTATGTTGATTGTCCAAGTTACTATTATAGACCAAAATTCAATTACCTTCTTCAATTATTTTAGACCTCAATTGATATTGCTTATCAAATTATGCCTTATTTTATAACCTTACTTTTTATAACCTTTTTAATACTATTTGCATATCTATTGGTCTTTGCTCAAGTTGTTGAATTCTAATACCTAAAAATTCCTCTCTTGTCAATTCAACTTTCTATGGTAGTACACTCTAAATAAGTATTTTTTTTTTTTTAATTGGCAAAATAAATTTTTGACTTGTCATGAGCTCAATAAGTATATATCTCCTTACTAAAATAGGAGTTGTTTGATCAATCTGTAATACAAATGAAAAAAGTTGAGGCCATTTTTGATCCTTATTACAATCTTTAACTTATGCTTTTATAATTGGTAGGTGATCATATTTACTTTTTTTATTTCTTTCTTAATTATAAGCAATAGTCAATGATAACTTAATTTGACATCTTTCAAAGAATTCACAGGCTTCTTATGCATTTAATTCTCTACAATATGAAATGATTTTTCCTATATATCCATAGCAAATAACATCTTCAAGAAAAAATCTACAAATCCCTTATCTAGACTTTGTTTTCAATGCTCTACCTTCTACTTGGTTTAATAAATCTTCATGAGGCAAGAATAAATATCTCATTTATTATAATCCAATTGATATAATATAAAAAAATCAACAACCCATTTAAAATAAATAGTCAAAGAACATATTGGATGTGAGCCATCTTGATGTTATATATTAAAATGTACTTGAAAAATTTCACATAATTCTACAAATAAAAGCACATTTCAATACATATTTTTCTACCAATATTATTCTTTAAGTTTAGCAAAAGTAATCCAAATTTTCCTATATTCTATCTATAAACTATTATGAACTTCCTTTGATAATTTTTGTTGCTCTTCTTTATTACCTATGACTTATTATGGCATCCAAATTTTTTTTCTTTGATCTCTTTCACAAAAATACTTCTTGAAGTAAAAATCCATATTTTTTTTTTCTTATTTGTTTAAATTTTTCTATAGAATAATTTTCTTATTTAGTCAAGCTATACAAATAATAACCAATATTCAATGATTCTCTTTCATAAAATTCTTTAAAAATAACTTATCTTCCTTGTTAAGATTTGATATTGAACAAAATTTTGATCCTACATCATCAATGTCTTCAACCATCTTATCTTTTCTTTTATATCTTGCTCAAGATAATATATCCGCCACTAAATTGTACTTTTTAGTAATATGCCTAAATTTTAGATTTAATAATTTAATATAAGCAATCCATCTTAATATTATAATATTTGGTATTGAACAATTAATAATCATTCCAAGCAATTGCAAGCAATCTATTTTAATTACTATCAATGCACCAATCAAATAATTATTTTTACCTTTCATAATCAAAACAATCTCACATAATTTTCTTTTGACTTTTAAATATGTATGTTGATAAGTACTTAAAAATTTAGTTCTAAATCAAGTTACAAATCTCCTTCCACTTGAATCACATTGATCCACAGTCCATTCAATAGTAATAGAATTAGTATCTACTATAAGTATTACTTATCTATTATACTTATAATCATATCTCCTTAAAATTGGAGGTATCAATGATGACACCTTTAGCTTTTTTATTACTTAAGTATGCTTTTTTTTAATTTAAATTGATAATTTTTATATAATAATTCATACAATGAACCTATTATATGAGTATAATAAGGAATCTATATACAATAAAATACAAAAGCTCTTAAAAATCTGTATACTTTTGTTAAAGAGTTATATGTATCTTTCATCTTTTCAATTACATCAACTTTGCTTGGATTTGGTTTTTTTCTATAAAATCCATACAAATATCAAATAATGAAAACTTCATGTATTTCAAATGTAGATTTTTTTTCCAAAAGTGTAAGATGGACTTCTTCAAGTCAAGTTAAAATCTTTTTATAATCTTGTATATGATCAACAATATACTTGCAATATCCCTTCTCATTTAAAGTCTCATTTTTTTTATATATATATATATATATATATATATCCTTTAATAGGAATATGATCTAAAAATGGCATAGTTTTTTCAAGAATAAAGTCTCTTAATACCTTATTCATTCTATTTATTATATGTGCAATTGAGTTTATAGCACATTGTGAAAGAGTATACATTTTAAGAAATCTAAGTGGCATTCTCATCATTATTAGATCTCTACTCCCATATGTAAGTTGAAATTGATCATAGTCCAAATATAAATCATTTATTGAATAAATTGCCTTTCCTACAAATACTTCAGCAAACTCATCTACTAAAGGTCCTATACTTACATTTCCAATAGTTATTACATTCACTAGCTGCATATCTTAAATAAAATATAATGATCCATTTTTCTTAGGCACCATAAACCAACAACTAGAATATGGAGCACAAAAAGGTTCTAAAATCTTTATTTGTATATATTCTTTCAATAATTCCACCAATTTAGAGAAGTTTGCCTTTAGCATAGGAATTGGTTTTAAAATCCAACTCACATGTAGTATTAAGAAGATAATTATAGGAACAATAATATTAAGATCCATACATCTTATTTCTTGAAGTCCAAAGAAAAATGATTTATCACGTTTTATAATCATTTTTATAAAGTATTCAATTTTTGCTAGTAATAAAAAAACCATTGCATTTTATCTTCAATTCTTCAAAAGTCTCTTTTGTAAATTGATGTTCAATATGTTTTGGATCTATTAAAATTTTTCTTTTAGTATCTCTTCTATTTATTCTATAAAATCTTTTGATAAAGGTTTAACAATAGATTTTACTTTCTTATCTATTGTTTTATATTTTATCTTTATAATAACTTTTTGTGCTTGGAAAGATTCAAAAAAGAAATAAATCCTCTTTGAATGAATTTTCACAATCTTATCATGATTTCTTAATCCAATAGATGTAATTAATTCCAAAGAATCTTTCAATTCATTTTTTTTATAAATACTTAAAATCTATTCATCATCTTTCAATATTTCTAAGCTATATAATTTTTTTTCAATATCACATATTTTTTTCTCTCTTTTCTTTTAAATCTTCAATTTTTTTGTACATAATACTTTTATTTTTAAAAATTCTAATAAAACTTCTATCAAAGGCATCTACATCTTACAAAAGTATCTCTCTTTTTATACATCTATAATCTTGCTTTATAATGGTATTTTTTCAAAATCCTTAAATTTCTAACAATTCATGGCATCAACTTCTCTTTAAATCTATCTTGATTTTCTTCATGATTAAGAGGCATAATTAGAAATTATACCCCTTTCCTTCTATCTTCACTAAGTATCTATACATAGGCTGAACCATCATCAAACATTTTTGTTTCCATGCATGTTTCCATAATATATGATTGTCTTAAAATCATTTGATAAGATGTTCTATCTTGAACAAAGAAATATTGCTCTGTTGCAACATCTCCAATCCAAATTTAAAAATCTCAACAGTTCTAAATAATTCACTTTATGTACTATTAGCTCCTCATATTGTCTATCCATACTCCATATCAATTGACCACCTTTATTTCTTATAAAGATCTTTAGACATAAGATTTATCTTAGAATTTTAGTCAATTAAAGCAACAACTGGTTCTTTTATATCTTCCACCTTCACTAATACTTTTATAATTGCCTTTGCCCAATATTTTTGAATATAATAGCTTAAAGATTCTATTTTTTGTTACAATAATCTTCAAAATGCATTCATTTTACTTGGTGATTTTTTTTAATAATTATCAACTTCTTCTTCATTCTTATATATCTTTGCATCAATAGCATGACTCATTTAAGTTTTATGTATTAATTATCTCTTTTTTTTAATGCTCTCAATAATAATATCATAAAATTCCTTCTTTGTAATTTCTAAAATCTCTTTCAATGCAAATTCCACCTTAGAATTTAGTATGCATTCTTCCAACACATCCCTTTAAATCTATATTTACTTTAATATGAAAGAGTAGTTTATAAGTTATTGATTTATTTTTATCTTTTATCTCTATTTCTTTTTCTTTCAATATTATTGAAGTATCTTTTTTAGGTAATTCTTATGAAGTTGCCTCACAAGCCTTATCTCCTCAAATTTTCTTCTCAGAAGAATTTTCTTTTCTTATATCATCAAAATTTCTTTGTTTCTTTTCTTCCATCAAAGCTTTATGTTGACTCTTAGTAATATATGCATGAATTGAAAGTACCTCTATAAGATCTTTTCAACTTATTGCACCACGTATTCTTGTACCAATTCTTAATAATGTCTTTCGAGGTTTTTTTTTTTTTTTTTTTTTTTTTTTTTACATTATAGAAATAGCGAAAGTTCAGAATCCACTTGTCTCTATATTTCCATTAAGGCCATCTATTCTAATACCATAACTTATACTTTCTCATGTTGCTACTCCATATATTACTAAATAGGCTTGAATCAATGCTCTCATACATTCCTTACTAAAATTGATTTGAAGTAGGTCCCTTTTATTCTTTAATATTACATTTTCATCTTTCTAAAAAATCAATCTTTGTTTCATTACATTATTAAATTCATTGCAATCTTTTATAGTATTAAAAACATCATCACATCAAATGTATCTTTGTATATACCTTTATTTAAAAATAGCCTCCAAATTATTTATAGAAGTCTTTTTTTAAGTCTTGTAAATTTCATTTGAAGATCCTACATACCATATATAATTTCTTCAACTTCCATATCTTCTTTTTTTGATGTAGATACTAGAGATTGAATAATAGGCATTTTTTATCGTGTTGTATGTACATGAGTTTTAGATGCTTGTATTATTCTTAGAATATTAATCCTATCCTTCATTTTCTCTCATTTTGCAAGCATACCCACAACATCTATAATATTTTTTTAACTTTATTGTCAATCCTTCATCTTCTTTGTCTTTAAGCAATTCTAATTTTTATTATAATTCTCTATTGGCTACTTGAAAAAATCATTCAATCTTATTTGGCTCCAATGTTAACTTCTTTACCTTTGATAATTGAAAATATTGTCTATTAAACTCCCTTAATAGCTTTGTTGCTTATAAATTCTTATTAGACCATTCAATCCATTCTAAAAATAATTTTTTAGTAATATGATTAGTGTCCTCCAAAAAATATTTATCTTTTAATATATATAAAAATATCTTCTATAAACTCCCATAATGCATTATAATTGATTTAACATGTTCCCATATCTTTGATACTTGGGCAAGTCCAAATGGCTCAATCATTTTTTTTTCAAAAATCCAATTTAATTCCATTTTCTATACTTAACATCTTAAATACTTTGAAATGTTTCTTTCATCAAATTAATCAACTTTATTATCCATTGCTTGCAATATTTTGATTATCAAAACTTTCTTACAATCATTGCTTTCTTGTTGCATAAACAATGTACAAGCTTAAAACATACTTGTAATGGTTGGATCCATGTACATACCTTGTCCTTTAGTAGAAACTCCACTAGAAGCTCTACTTAAAACTCCTTCTATGGATCTTTCAAAACTCTTACTCTCGTTCTTCATTAAATAAAAATAAAAATAAGCAACCTCCAATCCCTTCCACCTTAAGCTTTTAAGTTGGATTCACTACTTATGTTGTATTACGTGTGTTCTTGCTTGAGAATGCACTAGGCACCTAGTTATGAAAGATAAATAAAAATTCAACAACAATCCTACCAAATCTAATAGAATCTTAAATAAACTTTAAACAAATCTTGATAATCTTAATTTAACTTTAACTAATTCAAAATAAATTTAAAAGAAGTTACAAAAGAAATATAAAGAAGTCTTAAATTAATTTCAAAGAAAAATAATAAGAAATCTTAAAAAAATATAAAAATAAATCTTTAAAGAAATAAAAAAAATTATTTTAAAAAAATTTATTATTTTTTAAAAATAATAATAATAAATCCTAAAAAAATTAAAAGTTTCATAAATTCTAAATAAATTTTAACCAAATTTTAATTTAATTCTAATTAAAATTCAAATGAACCTTAATCAAATCTTAGGTCAAACCTTAATTGAAAATCTAATGGAACTTAATCAAATCCTAGATCAAATCCTAATAAAATCCTAAACCTTAAATCAACCCTAAAGAAATTTTAATAAAATCTTAAATCCTAGACCAATCCTAATGAACCTTAATGAGATCCTAGATATTTTTTAAATAAATGCTAATCAATTTTTAATCAAATCTTAATCAAATCTTAATCAAATCCTAATTAAATCCAAAAACAATCCTAAATTCCAATCATATCCTAAAAAAATATTAAATCTTAAACCAATTCTAATCAATCCTTAATTAAATCCTAAATCTTAAACAAAAATCTTAACAATCTTATAATAGATTAAAAATTCAATAATAAATGATTCAATTCTTGATTTTGATTCAAACTTTGCATACCTTATAACAACTAAGTTAATAACAAGCATAAAATTTTTGAAAAAGATCATACATACTAATTAGATGATAAATTCTAAAATCCACTCAGGTATTGATTGGCCTCCTTCACCAATCTTGATGCCAATATCTCTGAGCCAAAATTTCTTAATTCTACCATTAAATACCTCTCAAATTTCATATATATTTTGGAAATCAAGTCTACTACCTATACACATAAATTTCACCTCAATTCAACAAGGAAATCGCTAAAGCTTTTAGAAATCTTCACTAACCTTTAAAACTTTATTTCTGAGACTCCAACCTATTTGAACTTCAATATCATTGAATCTTACCATTCAATCATATTCAAATTTATAACATGCAATAAGAACAATCATACTCAAAAATAAAAATAAAAAAATTACCCATAGAACTAATACCAAACTTACAAATTTCTTTCAAATATATATATATATATATATATATATATATATATATATATATATATATATATATATATATATATATATATTTTTTTTTAATTTTATAAAACCACATTCATCAAAAATAATCACTTTTCATCACTTTTCAAAGCTCCTACAAAGTCATTACAAACTCAAATTGTTCAAAATCAAGGCTCAAAGAAATCTTATAAAGTCTTCTCTCAAATCCTAGTCTTTGATTTATAAAAGAACCTTGGAGTCACCATAAATTCATGGTTTTGTGCCTTAGGATCTAATTTTGATTCAAGTTGACAATTGGTCTTCTTTGGATATCAATTTTTAGTTAATTGAAGTAAATTTTGCTTTAATCTATTGTTGATTCTCTTTTTAATATGTCTATATTAATTTTTTATCTTATTTACTTTGATTTGGCTCATTTATGCCTCTATAAAATAAATAGAAGTCTCTTCTTCAAAAGACAATATTAAGACTAAATATTTTATTACCTTTCTATAATTTATTATTATTTTTCTACTATATCTTTCTATTAGGTCCTTCTATAATAACATCAATTTTTTAATTTTTTACCATATAATCATGTTACCGCACAACAATGCAATCTACTTATATATCTAATATGTGGTTAACAAGTCATATATAGTCTGACAGTTTTTTGTTAGGACTTTGCTAAGTTCTTTATCATATTAAGTTCTTAGTCATATTTGTATGTCTACTTTTTGCATCAATTAGACATGCAAGTTGTTGTGGCTCAAGAATTATTTGGCCGCATTTGTGCTGCCATAGAATTCTAAGAAAATATCATAATCTTATTTTGTGCAATTAATGCAAGCATTATGGAGACAAAAGATGAATAACAAGGGAGTTATAGGCTACATATCTAATTGATACATATTAAAAAATTCAAGACATATTATAAAGGCACAAGATTTGTACTACATTCAAAACAAAAAAAAATAATGGAATCCAAGGACTTTTGTTAGATTGGAGATACTTTATTGTACTCAAGGATATTTTTGCTATTATCAAAACTTTGAAGGATACATTTGCTATTATAAAGAATGTAGGGGTCTTTTTGATATTTCAACATATTTGAGGGATATATATGATATTTTTCTATAAAAAGAATCAATTAAAATAATAAGTACTAATAAATTTTTTAATCTATATAGCATTAAAATTTACATTGTTGTTTATGGAAGATAAATTCTTAGACTAAATTTAAGAATGAAATTTTCTAATAAATTATTGTTCACATAGGATTTTTTTTTCTACTTATTGTTCACGTACTACTTTTAATCATAGGAGTAGTATATGGGTTACAAGTAAAGAATACAATATTATTTAATATATATAGGAAAATATTAAATAGACCTAAGTTTTTACAAAATTGATCTACTCATCTTAAGCATCATAATAAAATAAAATAAAATAAAAAATACTTCTAGATTTATTTCTCCACTATTAGATCTGAAACAAATAAAAATCAACCACATTCCTCATGATAACCATATTCTTCATTAAAAATGAGTTTATTTAGTAAAAGCATATATCCATTTAATATTCTTATATATGTATATATATATATATATATATATATATGTTTTCATTTTTATTTTTATTGTAACTTATTGGCTCTAAAATATGAGTTGAAAGGACTCCTTATATGACCAAAGGTATATTCTATAACTAGTTAATTTGAAGTTCAAAATTCAATAGTGAAGTGGTGGTAATTATTAATTATTCTATGTCATATTCTTTTAAAAGTTTAGTTATTAGTTAAATTATTCTTATACTTAAATTCTCTTTAAACTATCTATCTTAGTCCAATTTTCATTACCCTTGTGCCAATAAATTTATCGAACACATTGTAAAAATTTGGACATGTCCAAACTTCTCATTTGAAAGAATATTAATTTCACGTATGCATCCCTAAAGATTGATTCTTTCTAACCATTGTTTTGCCTCTAAGATGATTTAATCTTGTATAGCTAATAAATTATGTTGGCATGTAATTGCCAATTCAATTCGAATAAAGCCCTTTCGATGACAATTTGGAACGAAGAAGTAACCACATATTCCAAAATACTGAAGACACGTGATTACTTTTCGATGTCCACCAATTCAAATTGTATGCATAAATGTTTGTTTTGTAGCTCTGAACTAAGGATTTGCTAAATGATACAGTGTTCTCCCACAAAAGTTGCTGATGGCCTCAGGTGCCACCAGTGTAGCGACGCACAGAGTAACTGAAAGCAACTAATGGAATTTCATGCGAGGAAGAGAAACTTGTTAAGACAAATTATCACAAGTTTTAGTGCAGAAAGTGCCTTGTTACCTATTCGGAGCTGGATGCTTAGGAAACTCAAATGTGCTGTTACAATCCTTTCCTACAGTTCATCGTGTTGTGAGCAATCAAACAGCAAAATGGAGTACCTTTTTTTTCTCCGTCTCATTGGATTTTCTACTCTAGGCTTCGTAATATGGCCAGATGGCCTACTTTTAGTTTTTAAACAAATCTTTAATCTCCCCGCTCTGCACCATCTCGTCCAACACATCGGCTCCACCCACAAACTCTCCCTTCACATACAGCTGCAGCATAAAATTCACAACAGAAGAAATGATCAAAGACGGAAGTGTTGGATCCCAACGACGTCACCTGGCACGCGATGATCACACCACCAGTTCCAACCCTCCTTCGGCGACGTGATTTCTCAGGTACCTCGTTCATCAACAAATAACGACTTGCAGAGTTAAAATTTAACGCAGGCACAAACTCACCTGAGGTATTGTTGGCCATTGACTGTATTTCTTAATAACTTCCCTCAGACCAGGATTGTGATCTTCATCCAAAACGTTCAGGACCTCGTAGTCTACGCCTTGCTCATTGAGAATCGTCAACACTCTGTGCGAGAATCCACACTGTGGGGAGGTGCGAGTGCCCTTGATGAAGGCCACAACTTTCAAATCCTTCACTACTTTGTCTATCAAGGTCTCAATTGGTACATTGAGCTTTACATGAGCCCCAGGTGTCAGTTTAATTTCAGGCTTGGCTGCCCTTGCTTTCCTGGCAGTCCAAGTTGTGTTGCCGGACACATTTCCAGGCGGAACATTCCCTCCCTGGTTAATGTGCTCCTCCATCCAACTCTTCCATGCATCCGTAAGAGCTGCTCGCTCAGGCGCATCAACTACTGCAAACTGCACCACATAGTTAAGCGCATGACTTCCAATTTATCATACGACAGTCCGTAAGTATATACAACCAAGTACATTTAGGTTGAGCAACAAGGACAAGAAGCACGGTCAGGGCAACGAGGATTTTTTTCGTGAAAGTGAACTACTTAAATCCTCCGGATGCCCATTCCACAACGTCACCACATAGTTGTGAATCGTTGCTTAGCCTTGTCTGCGACGATACTCAAGTGGAAGACACAGATGCGGATAAAATTCTACACAAACTACTCCTCGTACACCTCTCACACTATTGAAGAAAATATCGTATTCAAGCAAGCCACACCATCGTGAAGTGCCCTGAATGCTAAAGAGTAAACGAAAATATGGTTCACTCAATTGCGCTCGAACACTGTATCTGTAATTTTCAGGTGCTAAATTTTAACCCTATCCAAAGATGATAAAAAATAACCACGCTTTAATGAAGGGAGAGTGAACACTCGACCAAGAGTCTCACGAAGACAATTATAAAGGAAACCTTCTCAAATCAATTGACTATCTTGAGACAGAACTCGGGAATTCTAAAGTGTAAAGTAGCAAAATGAAATGCGGCAACAACAAACACCTACGCACAATCCTCAAGTGTATAGACAAGCCCAATTCAACAAAGCACACTATTACGGTACCCTGCAAGCCTATGAGGGCTGTACCCAAGCAGTAGCTGAATATACTACTCCTTCAAGCCAGAGTGACATTCCGAAAATGGCAAAGTAGAAGAATGAGAACAAGAATGTCATTGCTCCCTGAGGCACATCCTCACAACAAGTACAACCCTGAAAACCACACAAACTGCAGCACTACTTATTTACCTTCGCGGATGCACATAGCTCCGGAAGCTCCCTCATGTGCGACTGTAAGCTGGCCGACACCCGACGCGACAACCCAATGTACTGCAAATCACCCGCCTTATCATAAACCGCGTAAATTCCCGGGGCCGCGGGGAACGACGGAGAGGGATTGTTGGTGAGATCCGTGAGCTCCACTTCTGCCAGCTTCTTCAGCGAGCAGGAGACAACATCCCGCACCCTGTGCATCGTCGCTCCCCTCAACACTGGCCTTTTAATTGTCCACGAGGTCCCGCTTCCAAAAGCCGCGGCAGAAGAGAAGCGCACAGCGCGCAAAGATGGCGCAGCAGCAGCAACAGCAACACCAGAAGTAGAAGAGGCAGAAGCAGAAGGAGAGGGAGTGGAGCGAGCAAGGGCGAGCACCGAGCGGGACGACGCCATAGCCGAAGCCATATCCATCCGAGGAGGAACCTCCTGGCTTCCTTCCTTCTCTATATCTCTCGCTCTGTGTGTGTGTGTGTAGGCTTTGTGTGTGTTGGTGCTGAGGAGGGAGTAGTAACTAGTTAGTATGTGTGTGTGAATGCTCTGTGGGGCTTCTCTCCGCCACGGGATTGGGGCCCCGTGGTTACAGGGACGTGATTAGTGCGGATTAGCACGGATTTATTATGCAAGGAAGTGGGCTGCTGCTGCTGATTAGGGTTGCCTCGTTAATTGTAAACGCTGCCTCAGTTGGCTTCATCCAAGGGTTGGAATGTGATGATGAGTGTGCATGTTCATGGATTAGGAGGAGGAATATAAGAGAGACGGATTTTAAATGAAAGCTTTGAAACTCTTTTAGTGTGTGTGTGTATATATGTATGTATGTATGTATGTATGTATGTATGCGTATATTTATTTGATTGAGGTGTATATAAAGATATTGGCATTTGTTTTATTTATTAAAATTTCAGATTTTACATAGTTGTTCAAATGGCTGGGTCACACTTTAAGGACAAAGTTTTTTTGAAAAAAAAAATATGTGAAATTTTATTGATGAAATTATATTTCATATATATTTATATATATATATATATACATATTTAATAGATGAGTAAAATGGTATTTTAAAAATAATAAAAAATGTAAATATATGGTTATATAACATTTTTGACTAAAAATATTGTGACTATACAATTGAAGTGCATTAAAAGTATTTTATATTCTATAATTAAATCTGAAATCTTTCAAGTGATAGAAGGTTCTTAAATGTACTTTTCAAATCAAAACGTGATTTGAAATTCAAATTTTTTATATTATAAGAATATTAGGTTTTTCAGAGATTTTTGTGCAATAAAGCTTGCATAGTATTCAAAATATTGAAGCATGTATTGTCTATGGTCAAATCAATTCATAATAATTTAAGTTATTATAAATTACAAAGAATGTAGTGTTTTAGCACTTATAATAGAATAAAATCTGTTGCCATTCATAAGATTTAAAAAAAACTACAAAACTTGCATTTTATCACTTGAAAGATTTCAGATTTAATTATAGAATATAAAATACAAAATTTAAATGAATATTTTTTAGGATTAATAATATATATTAAAAAGATATATATGTGCATTATAAACTGGTGTAAATATGAAATCTTCTATAGGTTATATTTTAAAATAATAAAAATAATAAAATAAGAATAATATTGATTGTTTTTATTAATAAAAATGAATTAATATAATATATTTTGTATTATGATTGATATGCTAAGCATGTCGATATTATACAATAGCTTAGAACAAAATAAAGTTAAATCCACATTATCTAAGTACAAAGAAATTTGTTTATTAATCATTCAATGAGGTGTTCTAATAATTCTAAAAGACGAGGGTTTTTTTTTTTATTGATTTTTTAGAAATTAGGATGCTAATACATTTCTTTTAAATTTACCACAAGATTGTAATTGAATGGAATTGATTTGAAAATACTTGGTAGAGAATGATATAAATAAAATTATTTAAATCATTGGACAAATTTTTGCATATGATTTCCATATTGGCTAATCAATGTGATGCCAAATGCAAAGAATTAGATATCTATTTTAAAAAAAACTTTAATAATAATACATTAAGATTTTTTAGTGTATATTTATGAATATTTTAAAAAAAATCTTAACTTTATTGTATAAATCCTATATTTTTTGTGATAATATCTAATTCTTTAATTTATCTTTAAATTAGTATTAAAATAATTTACTTGAATTTTTTTAAAAAAAATTCTAATCTCACTTAAATCAATTTGAATATACAATTTAATTTAATTTGCATAGCCTAAATGTCAACAATGTTGTTATTTCAATAAGGATATAGTTTAAAACCACAACTAATTACTTATATTTAAAAATGGTACTACTGTAGTATTTTCATGTTTATATTTGGTTTTAAAAACTTATTGAAATTAAGATTGGTGAGGAGATAATTTGTTATTTATTGGATTTAATATAAAATACAATCTTATTTAGAGTAAGTATGGATCAAGATAATTTTTTATTAAATATATTTATAAAAACTATAAATAATTTGGAATATAGAATCATTTTAATAATTTTGTATCCATCAACTACATTATTTCCTAGTTTTCATTAAAAATATTCTTTGATTGCTTATAGACTCAAAAAAATAATAAGAAACAAATGGAAGATATTTTATTTTTAATACATCAACCAAAATTGCTACAATAGTACCTCTTATAAAATATTTAACGAGATCTATTATTATTACTAGTGAGATTTATAAAAGATCTATTTTTTATTATTTTATATTTAAATAATTGCTTTTATAATCTAATTTTATTGTAGAAAAAACTCTACTTGTTCTATTGAAATATCGTCTTACACAATTTGTATGATATTTTTTAATCAAAAAAATATTTTCTATCTTTTATCCATATATTATTTAGTAATTTATTATTTTATTAAAAAATTACTAAAGAAATAAAAGATAATCTTTAAATATTCTAAAACTTATCAAAAGTAGCAAGATAATTGATATTTATTAATTTAAGTAATAATTATTATTAAAATGATCTTTTTTTAGAGAGTAATTATTATATGTAAGCATTCTAATGTTATTTATAAGAAATAAAAACAATATAAAACTGTGTTAGTTCTAACTTATTTATTTTTATTAATTAAACTATATAACACTACTTTTTTATTTATATTTTGATTATGTTAACCTTGATGGTCTTCACGTGTACAAAAAAAACATTCGCAAAGCAATTTTATTGTCTTGATTATTATCAAGACATCTATGAGGATCAATCCTATACAATAGAATGTTGTTGCTAGTTTCATTATGTTTGTGTACCACTTGTTGGAATAATGATTATAACTCTATCATCTCTTATCATTCATCCATGGATGAAGACTATAATTAAATCTACACCATATTATTGTTGTTAAGATCTGAAACAATAGGATCTCAATCTGTGTATTTATACTCTATGATTTAATAGCAATAATAAGTTAAATATATATTATTGCTTGGATTCTTTGAATAAAACTTTTGATTTCTTATGTTTTTTTTATCTTGTGCTTATTTTTTTCATGGTATTAGACTAAGCTTATTTTGCATAGTATGCTTTTGAAGCATTGATATTTTTTTTGTTATCAAAATTTTTATTTATTATTCTATTTATTTTATTGTTTCTAATATTAATACCAACTTATTTTTTTCTTTATCCATCATAGTATTTTTTTAATAATAAAATAGCATCTACAAATATTATTTTTTATACAATACATAGTATTTTTTAAAAAAAGATCTATAAGATCTCATCAAACCTAAAGACAATTCTTCTATGGACAATGACAAGAAGGACAAGAAAGTAGGAGAAAAAGACATCACTACGACATTAGAAGCCTTTGATGTCAACCACAAGTAATAAAGATTTATAAAGGTCTTCTTTTAACTCTTTCTTGTCTCAAATCTATGCTACATTATTTTTATATCAAGATTCTAAAATTGCTTGGAATCACCTCAAGAATGCATTCTGCACTAATATTATAATTGACACCATGATTGTATTCAATTATTGAAAGCATCTACAAATGAATGAACACCAAGATGTTACTTCTTCAATATAATATGTTAATAATGTTATTAAGGATCTAAAAGCCAATAATGTAAAACAACCTTTTGTTATTGACATTCAACCATAAAATTCTAAGAATATTCAAATATATTCTGTTATATTTTAGAAGGTTCTAAAATATTTTTAAAATATTTTTAGAAGGTTCTAGAAGATTTTTAGAATATTCTTATAAATTCTAGAAAGTTCTAAGAAGATTAAAGAAGTTGTCTAAGAAGCATCTTAAAATTACTTCATCTTCAAGTAATATGAAAAAAATTTGAGAAGCTTCTTATTACCTAATATATATAGGAGTCAAGGTTAAAGAAATTCTCAATTTCAACAATTCTAATTCACTTTTTTTTGTATTGATAGTCTATTCATCTGATTAAATCAATTTCTTCTTAGTTTTCTTATTAAAACTCTTCCGTTTAACTTCTTATTTGGTCTCTTATATAATATAACTATGATAGTTTGTTGAGACTGCCTTCTTATCAATACTAGAGCTTGATCCTTCTTGATAGAGAGTAGATTACTCTTCTTCTTAAAAGCATCTAAGCACTTTAAAGGTTATAAAATATCTTCTTCTAAACTAATATTGTTTAAAAATTCTTTTTTTTTTTTTTTTTTTTTTTTTTTTTCAAAATAATTGTAGGTGAAGAAATTAACATAGTTGAATCTCTTGAGTCTAAGTTTGACATTATTATGAACACATTGAATACTTTAGCTTGTGCTGAATTGAGAGATTTTTTGTGAGATTTTATAGTGATGCAAGACTTTGAATACATCACCTTGTAATACAACCACCTTCTTAAGCTTTTACATCTAAGGAGGAAGTGGCACCTAAACCTCAATAAGAAAATTTACCTATTCAATAATGTAATGAGCATCAAATTAATCTTTTAGAAAATTTTGATAGCATACGTTTGAAGTTACAAGAGTTTTTTAACCAAAATTGATTGGTAACTTTTCTACAATCTAAGTGTTATTCAACAAAAGAATTGCAAGTTGGTTTAGTTGAAACCTTGTTAACAAAACAAGCTTTATCTTAGTTTTCTTCTTTATTTGAAAAGAGATATCCAATCTTGAGCAACTTTGAAGCTTTTTTAAAAGTATTTACAGAGACATTGAGAGAACATAATAAGGCTCAATGAACAACAACAAAGATTTGTTCATCATGCCAATAATTACATTCTGCATCAATTTATACATCTGATTTTAGGCAATCGACTTATGATATTAATTGAGATAAATAAGTTTTTATAAGCCAATTCTATTGGAAATTAAAGAATGATGTAAAAGATCTATTATTATTATTATTATTATTATTTCATCTTCAAACATTCAATGAAATTATCAACCAAGTTATAAAGTACAATAATCAATTATTTCAATACCATTAAAATCAATGCTTGTTGACTTTGACAAAAAACACTCTAAAATTTTTTACTCTATTGCTTCAATAAATACATTATTTCCACACTCTAGAATTAATGATATACAGATTGATGCAACATAGTAAAAAGAGTTAATTTCAATAAGGCTTATGCTTATATTGTGGTAAAGGAGGTGACAAATCTGGAAATTTTCCAAAGAAACAACATACAACTACAACTAAGAATGCGATCATTTAAAAAAATAAAAAAGCCTAGTCATAATAGAGATTATGCAAATGGACATTTTAATACCTCAAATTCATCAAGGTCCCTCTTTTTCTACCCAATCTATTTGTTGTTTTATTATAACTTTGTTTTTTGGTCTATAAAAACTTCAAATAAAAGCCTAATTAGATTTAAGAGTATTTGTTTGCTTTTAAGATGAAGAATTTTCTAAACTTTATAAAATTCTTCTAATACAAAAGTAAAAATCTATACATATAGAAATAATAGATGATTGACCTTTATTTTTAGGCAATCTTACTCATAAGACCATATTGTTGACATATTCCTAATGTATTGACCATATGATTGTACTATTGATCTTCAAGAAGGATCTCAACTTCAATTTGGCTCAATCTATAACCTATCATAGAATGAGCTTTCAACATTGAAGGATTATATCTATAATAATCTTGCAAAGAACTTTATTTGATATTCCAAATCTCTAGCATATGCACTAATATTTTTTATAAAGAAAAAAGATAGATCTTTATACTCAACAAATTAGCAGTGAAGAATCATTATCCATTACTATTAATATTAGGGCTTTTAGAGCAACTTGGTTAAGCTAAGATCTATACCAAAGTAGATCTCTATGGAATGTAATATATGGTGTAGATTAAAGAAGGAAATAATTGAAAGACAAGATTTTGGACAAAATATGGACATTTTAAATATAATGTCATGCCTTTTGAATTAATAAATATTTTAATTATTATTGTTCTCGTTGTGTTCCAGCTTCAATATACCAAAGCAATTGAACTAATAAAGGTGGATTCGAACACAAAGAAAGACTAATTATATGAATTGGATCTATTAGTATCACAATTGATTGTACTCTAGCTATCTGAAATCAATTATCAAACTACAAAACACTAAGGCTTACTACTTCCGTCTTAATTCAATACATAATCCATTCTACAACTATCAATTCAACAATACTTCTATATTCTTATCAGTTCATCTCCCACTTATTCTCTTTGCAGTTTATATATATTCAATTATTGATCTCCAGCTTATTTATTATATTCAATTTCTCAATTCATCACACAAAATTTAATATCTTTACTTAACACAATACAATTCGATAATCTCAATTCTCAAGGTCAGAGATTTTTTCCAAAACAGTCAGTCCAAAGTCATATTCCACAATATTCTAATCACAGTTTCAACAATACTTCTCTCAAACACAATTCTTCATAAGCAAATAATAAAAGCAAAGAAAAAAAAAAGAGGTAGCACCAACCTTATCTCAGCTTACGACTCTCTCAGTCTGGCCTTCATAAATCAATCTTTGATTTATTCCACAGACTCACTTCTTAGTATTTAGAAACTATCCATTACTCTTCAACAACCAAGAAACAAAAAGAGGTAGCACCAAGCTTATCTTGACTTACGACTCTCACAGTCTGGCCCCGATCTCCCTTTTCTCAACCTCTTTATCCTACCAAAAGATGGACCATCGGCCATCAGATTCCAAAGATTATGATCCTTTGAATTCTTAACCATTTGTTCCACTAATAACCTATTGTTACAAACTAAACTACCTAGCTATAAGTCTAATTTTCAAGGTTGTCAATAACCAACCAGTAACTTACCACAAAATTTATTTACATATTCTATATAACTCCACTCCTAATTGTGCAGCGTCCTCGCAAATATTATTTAGCCTCAAATTATAAAGACGTAGCAGCATTGGCTTCTTCAGTCAATGGCGTTGGCTTACCACCCTTTGAATTGGTGACCTCCTCCTTTGCTATATCTTTGTTGTCTACCTTAGTGTTTGAGGGTTCTCCATCTAAACGTGCCATCAGATCTTCATTCAACAAACCCAATTCCCATACCTAAGACTCAAGATGGCAATTTGGTTGTTGCACTCCTCCAACATCTTCTGCCATTCTTCTGTCGATTTCAAAGGTGTTGTCACTGAAATTGGCATATTGGTCCGCACTAAATTATTGGCCTCTTTTGCTAATGCAGCTAATTTAGTCTACAACATCGCAACCTCTACCTGCAGCCTCTATTGTCGTTCCTTCCAATCGATCTCCATCCTTGCTTTTTCATACACCATGTTTGCCATCTTCTCCTTTTTCGTCATTCACTTCTCTTTAACCACAAAAGAAAATACAATGCTTGTCAAGAGCCCCCCTCTTACTTCTTACTATGGTCCAATCAATTAGGTCAACTTGCCCTTTTGTAACAAAAAACTCATCTTGGATTTATGTATAGTAAAGTTTAAGCCAATTGCCATTGATCCATGTCATAAATTTAATACTCATAAAATCTTCCAATTGCATTGAACCATTTGAAAATCCGTCAATAACTTAATATGGCCCATGCCATCAAACTTGAAATTTTCTTGAAAATTTCTTTGAATCGACTATCATAAAGAAGTATCAAATCATTTGGCGTAAAAGCCTTTGGTCTAAGCTTACTATCATAATAATTCTTCCTTCATTTTTGTATAGTTTCCATTATCATTAATGCATTGGCTCTAGTTTCATCCAATTATTCCAATTCTTCTAAACGGTGCCGTAATGAATCATGATCTCCCAATCTATTATCTATAGCAATTTCTAAACTTTGGACTTCCAATTCAATAGGTAATATTTCTTCTTGGCCATAAACCAATTCAAAAGGGATAGCATTGGTAGTAACTTTATATGCAATACGGTATGTTCATAAAGCTGTGAACAACTTAGTGTCCCAATTTGTTCCCGCTCCTGAAACTGTTAATGTTAAGATTTTACATAAAATTCTATTAATCTTTTCCATTTGTCTATTGGCTCTAAGATGATTCAATGTAGTCTTACGATGTTTTATCTCATATTTAGTAGTAAGTACTTCGATTGTACTATTTATAAAATGAGTTTCTCGATCACTAACCAATTCTCATGGACAATCAAACCATGTAATAATATTTTCATACAAAAAGATTGCTACTATATTTGTACTATCGATTTTCATAGCTACGGCTTCAACCCATTTTGTTACATAATCCGTTGCTACCAATATATATCATTTTTGTTTATTTCTCGAGGCTGGTGCAATTAGTCCCACAAAATCAATTTTCCATTTTTTAAAAGGCGCTTAAACCAGAATTGGTACCAATGGCATTGCTAAAGTTCTAGTAGGTCGACTTGTTTTCTGACATGGGTCACAATGATGAACGAATTGGTGGACATCTTCAAACATTCTTGGCCACCAATGATCAGCCTGTAAAGCTTTACGAGTTGTGCTATCCCCCGTAAAATTTCTACCACAACTGTTTAACTAGCAACCTTCTAATATAGTACTCACTTCAGTCTGATAAATACAACGTCGCAAAACTCCATCCTTGCCTTGTTTATATAAAGCTGCACCAATCATCGTATAAGGTGCACATTTTAATATTAAGTGTCATTTAAGCTTTTGATGAACATTAGGTGGGAAGGTTTGAAATGTCAAGTATTGAATTATTTCACTATACTCCGATGTCACATTACGTGAAGTCTTACTTGAGAATGCACCAGGTACTTGGCTATAGAAGGTAAAAGAAAATTGCAACAAAAGATCCAATTAGTTGATGACCTCAAAATTTTGCTCGGATGTCGGCCGACCTCTCCTTCTCTAATCTGATGTCAAACTTCCAGCATCAATATCTCCTTTTTCTATTGTTTGATTGCTTCTAAATTTTACTTGCATATAGGAAATCAAGTCTTCTATTGATAAAACTAAAAATCTCTCCGATCCAACTAGCAGATTGTTAGATATCTAAGAAAATCTTACTAGTCTTCAAAACCCTAAATCTTGAGACTTTAGCTCACAAAACCTTTGTATGTATCGATCTAACCATTTGATTGACCTCAAACCTCTTATACACATTCACAACAAGCATACCAATAAGTTTATAATTTTTTATCCATAAAAATGCTACAAAATCATAAAATCCAAAAATTTATAAATCAATTTTATTTTTCAAAGATCTAAAATCACAGAGAACATCACTCTCTTTGAAAATCCCTCAAAATCCAATATTGATCCCTACGACATGAAATCACCTCTCCCAAATCCTTCTACAAGTTTGCCTCCCTCATTCGGCTCTCCGATCTCCCCTCCTCCCTATTCTTCTACCTCGGTCTTCCCGAATTGGTCCAACCGACGGAGCTTTTTCCTCCATGTAGTTCAATTCTCTCGCCTTGGATCTCCCAAATTGGTCCAATCAATGGAACAGCTTATCCCCCCATGCGGTCCAATATCCTCCTGCCTTGGACTTCCCAAATTGATCTAGTCGATGGAGCTTTTTTTCCCATGCTGTCCAATCCTCTCGCCTTGGACTTCCCGAATTGATCCAACCGATGGAACAGCTTACAACGGAGCCGAAGCCTCCACATTGGGACCTCATTAGGTTGTCAATCAAGTCAGGCCTCATATTGGATAAGAGGCTGTAACAGGACTTGGGTTAGACGTCTCTGTAATTGGGTTAGATTGGCCCTTCACATCAAGCTCTTTCAAAGTTGAATTAGTCCTTTCCCCTTCTGCTGACTCCTGTTATTGGAATTAAATGAAGCATTTCATTACTGGTAAGTATGCCATGACTTACTACGAGGAGGTGATGGTAACTAGCCCCTGAATATTGGTATTAGAATTGGCCACTACTACTAATATTCAAGATGACTAAATATTAATAAAAATCCTCTTTCTTTGTATTTTCACCATATAGTCGTGTTACAACACGACATCCACCTTCCCTGAACCTGTGTATCCTTTGGTATGCACCAATTAACCTAGTTGTTGTTCGACTCATAATATGTTCTCCAAGTCTTCATCCAATCCATCTTCATCATCATTACTATCCAGATCAATTTCATCTCTTCCTTGAAAAACATCTATGTCTTCATTATGGTCTTCTATATTTATTTCTGAGTATCTTTGTTTAAATATTTTTACTCGCTTCCCTGCAATTGATATTTTTAACCTCATTCCATCTAATTCCCGAAATGAGTAAGTTGTATTATCATGAATAGCTGTTATCACATACCGTCCAAACTATCGCTTAGAAAAATTTCTTAAAGTATTGTGTTGATTGTCCAAGCTACTATCATAGACCAAAACCCAATCACCTTCTTCAATTGCTTTAGGCCTCAATCAATGTTGCTTATCAAATCGCGTCTTATTTTATAACCTTGCTCTTTTTAACCTTTCTAATATTATTTGCACATCTTCCAATCTTTGCTCTAATTGTCAAATTCTAATAGCTAAAAATTCTTCTCTTATCAATCCATCTTCCCATGGTAGCACACTCCAAGTAAGTACCTTTTCTTCAACCGGCATAATTAGTTTTTGACCTCTCATAAGTACAATAGGCATATATCTTGTTACTGAGCTATGAGTTGTTCGATCAGCCTATATTACGAATGACAAAAGTCATGGCTATTTTCTAACCTTCCCATTATAAGCTTTAACTAATGCTTTCACAATCGGTCGGTGACGACGTTCACTTTTTGTATTTCCTTCCGGATTATAAGCAGTAGTCAGTGATAGTTTAATTCCACATCTTTCAAAGAATTCACGAGCTTCTTGTGCATTTAATTCTCCACGATCTGCAATGATTTTTCCTACACATCTGTAGTGGCAAATAACATCTTCAAGCAAAAACCTTCAAATTCCCTCCATAGACTTTGTTCTCAATGCTCTTCTTTCTACTTGATTTGATAAATCTTCACGAGCTAAGACCAAATATCTCATTTGTCATAATCTGATTGACATTATAACCAAATCAACAACCCATTTAAAATGAATAGCTAGAAGATATGCAAGATGAAGACTATCTCAATGTCATATATTAAAATACGCTTGACAAATTTCACACGACTCTACAAATAAGAGCACATCTTGATACATATTTCTCCACCAATATCATTCCTTGAGCTTAGCAAAAGTAGGCCAAATTCTTCTATGCCCTGCCCATAAACTATCATGAAACTCTTTTAATAATTTTTGTTTTTCTTCCTTACTGCCTATCACTCTTTGTGGCATCCCAATTCCTTTCTTCGGTCTCTTCCATAAGAATCCTTCTCGAAACAAAAATCCATATGCTTTCTTTCTTATTTATTTGAATTTTTCTATAGACCAATTTTTTTGCTTAGTCAAGGTATTTAAGTAATGACCAATATCCAATAATTCTCCTTCATAAAATTCCTCAAGAAATAGCTTGTATTCTCGGTTAAGATTTGATACTAAATAGAATTTCAATCCAACGTCATCAATGTCTTCAACCATTTCACCTTCTCCTTCATATCTTGCTTGAGATATCATGTCTGCTATCAAATTGTCCTTTCCAGCAATATGCCTAAATTCCGGATTTAGTGACTTAATATAAGCAATCCATCTTAACATTGCAACATCCAGCGTCGAACAATTAATAACCATTCCAAGCAATAGTAAGCAATCTATTTCAATTACTACTTCTATCCCAATCAAATAATCTTTTTCGGCTTTTATAGCCGAAACAACTCTCCAAAGTTCCCTTTTGACTTGTGAATATGCACGTTGATGAGTACTTAAAACTTTAGTTCCAAATCAAACTGCAAATTTATTTCCACTTGAATCATCTTGACCCACAATCCACCCAATAGCAATAGGACTGGTATCCACAATAAGAATTATCTGCCTATTATAGTCGTAATCAATTCTTCTTAAAATTGGAGATGTCATCAATAACACCTTTAGTTTTTGCATTGCTTCAATATACTTTCTATTCCATTTAAATCGATAATCCTTATGTAATGATTCATACAATGCGTCTGCTATATAAGCATAATGAGGAATCCATATATGGTGAAATACACAAGCCCCTAAAAACTTGTGTATCTCTGTTAAAGAGTCACATGAATCTTTTATTCTTCCAATTGCATCAACTTTGCTTGGATCTGGCTTTCTCCCATAAGACCCACACAAATGCCCAACAATAAGAACTTCTTGCATTCCAAATGTAGATTTTGTTTCTGACAGTGTAAGACGAACTTCCTCAAGTCGAGTTAAAATCTTTTCACAATCTTGTATATGATCAACAACATATTTGCGACACCCTCCTTCATCTAAAGTTTCAACTTTTTCTCCTTTTTTTCATCCTTTGATAGGAACATCATCCAAAAAAGGTATAGTTTTATCAGGGATGAAGTCTATTAGTACTTTGTTCATCCCATTCATCATATGAGCAACTGAGTTAGTAGCACCTTGTGGAAGAGTACACATTTTATGCAATCTAAGTGGCATTCTCATTGTCGTTAGATCTCTACTCCCATGTGCAAGTTGAAATTGATCATAACTTGAATATAAATCACCCATTGAATAAATTACCCTTCCCATAAATGCTTCTACAAACTCATCTACTATAGGTCCTATACCTGCATTTCTTATAGTTATGGCATTCATTGGCTGCATATCTTGAATAAAATGTAACAATCCATTTTTCTTAAGCACCGTAAATAAGTGACTAGAATACGGAGCAAAAGAAGGTTCCAGAATTTTCATTCTTATCTTTTCTTTCAGTAATTCCACCAATTTAGGTAAATGTGTCCTCGGTACTGGAATTGGCCTTAAGTTCCAAGGCACATGAGATACTGTAAAGATAACTATAGGAGCAACAACATTAGGATCTACACATCCTATTTCTCAAGATTCAAAGGCAAATAATTTACCTCGTTTAAAAAGTATTTTTTTAAAATATTCAATTTTTGTTGGAAATAAAGAACCATCACATCCAATCTTCAATTCTTCAAAAGTCTCTTTTGTAAACTGATGTCTAATATTCTTTAGATTTCTTAAGCTCTCTTTTGGATGCTTATTTTGAATTATAGGGATTTCTTAAGCTCTCTTTTGAATCTCTTAAACTCTCTTTTTTTGATGCTTCTTCTATTTATTCCCTAAAATCTTCTAATAAAGGTCTGACAATAGGTTTTACCTTTTTATCTACTGTTTTATATTTTATTTCTATAATAACTTCTAGTGCTTGAAAAGATTCTAGTATAGTATAAACCTCCTTCGAATGAATTTCCACAATCTTATCATTATCCCTTAATCCAATAGATGCAATTAATTCCAAAGAATCTTCCAACCCATTTTCTTCATAAACACCAAAAATCCTCTCATCATCTTCTACTATCTAGTTTCCCTTACTCAATGCTTTTGAGTATAATGGCTTGAAGCTTCCATGTCCTTATCACTATAATCTTTGAAACGTACTCGTTGATTATATCCATTCTTTTTCTTTGTTAAATACTTGTAACCATTATCAACCTCTTCATCATCTTTATATATTCTTGTGTCAATAGCATGACTCATTCCAGCTTTATCCATTAGTAGTCTCTTTCACTTAATGCTGTCAATAATAACATCATGAAACTCCTTCTTTGTAATTCCCAGAATTTCTTTCAATGTGAATTCCACCTTAATATTTAATATACGTTCTTCCAACATCCCTTTTAAATCTCTTACTGCTTCAATGTCAGAAAGTAGCTTATAAGCAATCAATTTATCTTTATCTTTTGTCTCTTTTGTTTTTTCTTCCAATGATGCTGAAGTATCATTTATAGGTAATTCTTGTGAAGCTGCCTCCCGAGCCTTGTCTCCTCGAGATCGCCTCTTAGAAGAACTTTCTTCTCTCGTATCATCAAAATTTTCTCGTCTCTTTTCTTCCATCAAGGCTTTGTGTTGGCTCTTAGCAATATATGCATGAACTGAAAGAGACTCAACAGAATCTTTTCACCTTGTTGTATCTTATATTGTAGCTGCAGTCTTCAATAATGCATCCCGAGGCATTTTCCTTCTTACATAGTAGAAATGGCAGAAGCCCAAAATCCACTAGTTTCAATATTTCTACCAAAGTCATCATCTATTCTAGCACCATAACTTGCATTCTCACGTGCTGCTGTTTCATGTGCTTTTAAGTAATCTTGAATTAATGCTCTCATACCTCCCTTGCCAAAATTGGTTTGAAGGAGGACCTCCGCATCCTTTAATGCTATCTTTCCATCTTTCCAGCAAATAACTTCTTGCCGTATCATGTTATTAAATTTGTTGCAATCCTTCCTAATATACAAAGCGTCATCATACCAAATACATCTTTGTACATACCTTTGTTTTGAAACATTCTTCAAATTGTTTATAGAAATATTTTCTTCAAATCTTGCTAATTTGATTTGAAGATCTCGCATTCCTCGTATAATTTCTTCCATCTCCATATCTCCTTTCTTTGGTAAAGATGTTGAAGGTTGAACAAAAATAATCGTTGGTTGTATTGTATGTACTAGAATTTTAGGTGCTTGTACTACTTTTGGAGTATTATTCCTATCCTTCTTCCTTTCTCTTTTTGCTAGCAAACCCATCGTACTTTCAATATTTTTCCACTTTGTTGTCAATCCTTCATCTTCTTCTGTGTCTTCAAGAAGCAACTCCAATTTTCCTTGTAATTCTCCATGAGTAGCTTGGAGAAATAATTCAACCTTGTTCGACTCTAATGTCAATTTTTCTACATTTGATAATTGAGAGTAATGCCTCTCAAATTTTCTTAGTAGCTCGATTGCTTGCAAATTCTTATTAGGCCGCTCAATCCATTCTAGAAATAGTTTCTTAGTAACACAATCAATGTCCTCTAAGAAATATTCATCTTTTAATGCACGCAAAAAAATCTCCCATGAATTTCCATATTGATCCATAATCGATGTAATATGTTCTCTTATCTCCGGTATCATGGCAAGTCCAAACAATTCAACCATCTTCTTTTCAAAAACCCAATTTAATTCCATTTCTTGAACATAACATCTTAAATACCTTGAAATATCCCTTCCATCAAATTGATCAATTTTATTGACCACTGCTTACAATGTTTTGGTTGCTAAAGCTTCTTTGCGATCATTGCTTTGCTATTGCTGGATAGATAATGATAAGGCTTGAAATATACTAGCAATGGACAGATCCATGTACACACCTTGTCCTTTAGAAGAAACTTCGTCAGAAACTCCCTTAAAATTTTTAATCTTGTTCTCCATAAAAATAAGAATGAATATAAATAAATTCTAATACCTCTTACTTCAAGCTTTCACATTGGGTTCACTACTAATGTCGTATTATGTGAAGTCTTGCTTGGGAATGCACCAGGCACTTGGCTGTAGCAGGTAAAAGAAAATTACAACAAAAGATCCAATTAGTTGATGACCTCAAAATTTCGCTCGGATGTCGGTCGGCCTCTCCTTCTGTAATTTGATGCCAAACTTCCAACATCGATATCTCCTTTTTCTATTGTTTGATTGCTTCTAAATTTTACTTGCATATAGGAAATCAAGTCTTCTATTGATAAAACTAAAAATCTCTCCGATCCAATTTGCAGATTGCTAGATATCTAAGAAAATCTTACTAGTTCTCAAAACCCTAAATCTCGAGACCTTAGCTCACAAAACCTTTATATGTATCGATCTAGCCATTTGATTGACCTCAAACCTCTTGTACACATTTACAACAAGCATACCAATAAGTTTATAATTTTTTATCCATAAAAATGCTACAAAATCACAAAATCCAAAAATTTATAAATCAGTTTTATTTTTCAAAGATCTAAAATCACAGAGAACATCCCTCGCTTTGAAAATCCCTCAAAATCCAATATTGATCCCAACGACACGAAATCACCTCTCCTAAATTCTTCCACAAGTTTGTCTTCCTCATTCAGCTCTCCGATCTCTCTTCCTCCCTATTCTTCTACCTCGGTCTTTTCGAATTGGTCCAACCGACGGAGCTTTTTCCTCCATGTGGTCCAATCCTTCCTCCTTGGACCTCTCAAATTGGTCTAGTCGACGGAACGACTTATCCTCCCATGCGGTCCAATATCCTCTTGCCTTAGACTTCTCGAATTGATCCAGCCGACGGAGCTTTTTTCTCCATGTGATCCAATCCTCCCGCCTTGGACTTCCTGAATTGGTCCAACCGACGGAACAGCTTACAACAGAGCCGAAGCCTTCGCATTGGGATCTCATTGGATTGTCAATCGAGTTAGGTCTCATATTAAATAAGAGGCTGTAACAGGACCTGGATTGGACATCTCTGTAATTGGGTCAGATTGGCCCTTCACATCAAGCTCACTCAACATTGAATTAATCCTTTTTTCTTCTGTTGACTCTTATTATTGGAATTAAACGAAGCATTTCATTACTGGTAAGTATGCCCTGGCTGACTGCGACAGGGTGACAGTAACTGGCCCCTGAATATTGGCACTGGAATTGGCCACTACTACTAATATTCAAGATGACTAAATATTAATAAAAATTCTCTTCTTTTGTATTTTTACCATATAGTCATGTTACAACACGACAGTAGAGTAATTATATCTACCGCAAATACTTCCGCATCGGGTAGTGCATCATTAATGGGTTCATTATCCAATATATTAGATAACTGAGATAAATGATCTGCATTGGAATGTGATTTTCTTGATCTTACATGAATAGTAAAGTCAAATTTTTGCAAGAGTAAAACCCATCGTACAATACGACCACTCAATTGAAGCTTATTAATCAGATGTTTTAAAGCATCATGATTGACATGGAAAACAAATTTATAACCAAGAAGATAATATCAAAACTTTTGTATGGAATAAATCATCCTCAATGCTTCTCTTTCAGTTTTTGTATAATTTCTTTCAACTACTATCAATTGACGACTTGCATAATAAATAAGGTGATCAAAACCTCGATCATCTTTCTGGCTTAATACAAAACCAAACACGATATTAGATGCATCCACATAAACTTAGAATGGTTTTGTCCAAAAAGGTGCTACCAATATTGGTGTTGAAACCAATTTTTGTTTCAATGTTTCAAATGCAATTGTACATTCCTTTGTTCAAACTAGACTGGTCCCATTAGTTAGTGTTTTCTTCAAGAGATTTGTGAAAGAAAGGCATATAACTACGAATAGATAGATAAATCATCGATAATAATTGACATGGCTAACAAATGCTCGAATACCAGTAACAGTGTCTGGTTGCTTTAATTCTACTATAATCTTTATTTTATCCAGATCTGTAGCAATGCCTGCCATTAAAACTATATGATGCAACAATTTACTAGAAGGCACACCAAATTGGTACTTTTTTAAATTTAAAGAAATTCTATATTTGGTACATTGATTCAAACATTGATCTAGATATTCTAAATGCTTGGCTCTCGTACTAAATGTACAAAAATCATCTAGAAATATTTCCATTGAAATTCATAGATAATCTTGGAACACTTGCATCATTACTCTTTGAAATGTAGCTAGTGCATTACAAAGTCCAAATGGCATAACCTTATAGACAAAGGTCCCCCAATCCATAGTAAAAGTAATTTTTAACTGATCTTCATTTATAATTTTAACTTAGTTATAACCAAAGAATCAATCAAGAAATGAATAACATTCATGTCCAGTGACAGCATCAAATATACTATCCATAAATGGTAAAGAAAAATAATCCATCTTGGTAGCTACATTTAATTTACAGAAATCTTAATAGATGCGAACTTTTCCATTCTTTTTTGGTACCATAAAAATTGATGAAATCCATTCACTAAAAGAAATTGGATAGATAAATCCAACCTCTAAGAGTTCATCTAATTCTTCTTTTCTCATAAGTGAGTATTTTGGATTTAGTCGATGTTGTCTTTGGCGTACTGGCATAGCGTTCTCTTCCAATATAATTCGATGCTCACAAACTTTAGCTAGAATTCCTTTCAAATCCACATACGACCATGCAAAAGTAATTTTATGCGTTAAAAAGTAATCCACCCAAATTTCTTTCTTCTTGCCTTTTATACCGTCATAAATCTAAATGATTTGGGAAGCCTCCCCTATACCTAAATTAATTGATTCACATCATGGAATTTTAGGAGTCTCGAGAATAATATTCTGCTCAATTTTAGAATCTTTTATAAAATCTGATAAATTAAAACTTTCCAACTCTAGTTCCATAGCACTAACATGATTAACATCCTATCTATTTATTTAATATGCAATCATATGATCAGAATCATCAATAACATCTGAAGGAACTAAATACTTTCTCGGTCCCCTGCATTGGTATTTCATTCTAGTGTGCTCGACAACTTACCTTGTATCAGCATAAATTGGGTCAAGTGTACCAATTTCTTCTTTTGTAGACTTATCTTCACAATCCGACGTGAATTCTAAACTAGCAAATTGAGTTTCTCCATGATATTGGTCAGGGTACATTTGAAGCACAATTTAATCATTACCTTTCCCAATTGTCAATGTACTACGGCCTCAATCATTTCGAGCTTTAGCTTGATACAACCACGGTCGCCCCAATAAAATTGGATATGACAATATAGAACTTCGCAATCAAAAAATAATATAATCAATTTTGTAGGTAATTCCTACAATTACTATATCAATACTTTGTAAAATACTAATAGGTTTAACTCGACTGGAATCAGCCATTCTCAAAACTATTGTAGTAGGTAATAAGTGATCCAAACCCAACTCCTCTATTGTAGCAGCATTCATAAGATTTATAGTAGATCCTCTGTCTACTTGCACTTCCGATACTAACACTCCATCAATTGAGACATCAATCAATGGTGCACCCGGATCGAGATTCAAACTTACTTCTTGGATTTCTTTATTTTCAGATCTGCAACGAATTAATGAGGAATTCAAGATAGTTCGGCACTCAGGTGCTATTGCCAATAGTTGCTTCATAGACATCATAGGTTGTATGGTGTCCAAATCTTTTAGAATATCATATAGTTTTGTATTAGTAGTAATTCTCAATATCCGTTTCTTCTTCCCAGTGCTAGACACTGATGCAAGTAAATTGGTTTTTTCTATATTAGAAATTAGTAAAGCTATTAGAACTAAATTTGACGGAGCCTCTAAAATCAGTTCTTTGAATAGGTAAGATTGTTCTCCCAATTGGACTAATATTGGTTCTTTGGAATTCACGCCTTTGAGAGGATATTTCCAAAAATTATGTAGAGAATGGAACAGCTTGAAACGAAACCGAAGCCTCCATAATCGGTATGTCATTGGGCTCCACAACCGATTCAAGTCTTATACTGAATAAGGGGCCTACATCAGGACCTAGATTGGATGGCCTCGTAATTGAGTCCAATTGGTCCTTCGCTTCAGGATCACCTAAATATTGAATTGATCCTTTTTCTTTTTGCTGACTTCTTGTATGGACAGCTTGGACTACTTCTACTCGATGAATTGGTGATTCCTGTGTCCCGTTATTTTTTTCTCTATAATTTGTACAATTGATTGTATCTTTTGATCATAATTATTAGGATTAAATGGAACATTGTATTGATAATAAAAATGATCTGATTGCTTATAATTTCTACATACTAGAGTATATTCGTCTATAAACCTTGGATTAGGGCATTCACTGGCATAATGACCAATTTATCGGCACCGGTAGCAACGTAGTGGTTTTCAGCCTATACCATCAGGTACACTTGGAGTCTCCACTGGAATATATCTATTAGGCCGATTTCAGATAGCCATAGTAAATGATCTTGGTTGAGCAGTTACTACTGGTCGAGAATTGGACTACTGAATTGGTATACTTTGGAAATTACTCCCTTGATTATTTCCACCATTCTGCATATTTGTTCCATAAATTGAATTATAATTAGTAATTTGAAAATTTTCAAAGCCACGATTAGGTCAATTTGGGCGATTATTATTCCAACTATCCATATTTCCAGTCTATACTTGATTAATATCCCATTGAGTTGACTGTATTAACGTCTAGTTATTGAACTGTTGTTGCCTTTGTAAATGCCAACAGTTTTGGGTAAGGTGCTTTCCTCCACATAATGTACATTGAACACCCGTTTGTCTAGGTAATGGACATTTCGTATCAAAATGACCTTGTTCCTTACAATTATTATACCATACATTAGGTCTTGTATTAGAAGGCTTATGTCGTTTCTCTTTAACTTTAGCTAAATTCATGGCCAATTCTTCTATCTTCTTTGTTAGATTTAATAACAAGGCTTCATTTGGATCTTTAACAGTTATATTTTTGAACAACTCCAATTGTTGATAGGTTGGCGATGTAAAATAAGATGTCATTGTTATTGGCGCTATTGCTTGGAGTAGAGTAGCATTAATTGGTTTTTGCAACATAACATTCTTCACATTGGAGGCAGCTATTTGTGGATAATTATCCATCAATACATTTCTCGGTTGTATTTGTTGGCTTCCTAAACTTGGAATCATCATAGCTCCCACTGTTAACAATTGGTCATAATGACATTCTTTTCACACCTTTGCTCGTGCCAACGATACTTCTATCGTAGCTGGTCGAGCCTCTTTTACAAACATTTTCAATTCTGATGGATGCAAATCGTTAATTAATATCGACAATATAAACACATCTGGTATTTGATTATTTGGCCATTTACAAAGTATATCTGTGACTCGGCCATAATATGACTCTATTGATTCCCCCGCAAACATCTTGCTCTTCATAAAACTTTTTCTAAGCCGATCTTCAAATCCAATTGGTCTAAAATGAGTTAAGAAGGCATTCCTCAAGGCCTCCCAATTGGACCGCAATTGGTACTTCTGGCACTTCCGCGGCCATTGATGTTATCATTGGTCTCCTTGCTATTTGAATTTGAATTTTTCTTCCTTTAGTTTTACTTGGACCTAAAATTCCTTTTTGTCATTCCCGTAGGAGATTTCTTATGCGTAATCGCTTCTATCTTTCTTTTGCTTGTCGATTAATTCTTTGATAATCTTCCTCTTCATGATTATCACTCATAATCTTTCATTCTTCTTTACAAAATCAATACTGCCTTGAATTATAACTCACATATTTGTAATCCTAAAATTGGTTCTTCTCACGTTCTCCTTCAACATATAATTCCATCTCCCATACAATCAATTTCTAACATTTCATATTGTTATTATTTCCTCGACAGCAGCACCAAAATGTTGTTCTCGTTGTGTTCAAGCTTCAATATACCAAAGCAATTGAACTAATAAAGGTGGGTTCGAACACATGGAAAGACTAGTTATATGAATTGGATCTATTAGTATCACAATTGATTGTACTCTAGCTATTTGAAATCAATTATCAAACTACAAAACACCAAGGTTTACTACTTCCATCTTAATTCAACACATAATCCATTCTATGACTATCAATTCAACAATACTTCCATATTTTTATCAGTTCATCTCCCACTTATTCTCTTTGCGGTTTATATATATTCAATTATTGATCTCCAGCTTACTTATTATATTTAATTTCTCAATTCATCACACAAAATTCAATATCTTTACTTAACACAACACAATTCAATAATCTCAATTCTCAAGGTCAGAGATTTTTTCCAAAACAGTCAGTCCAAAGTCATATTCCACAATATTCTAATCACAGTTTCAACAATACTTCTCTCAACCACAATTCTTCATAAACAAATAATAAAAGCAAAGAAAACAAAAAGAGGTAGCACCAACCTTACCACAGCATACGACTCTCACAGTCTGGCCCTCATAAATCAAACTTTGATTTATTCCACAGACTCACTTCTTAGTATTTAGAAACTATCCATTACTCTTCAACAACAAAGAAACAAAAAGAGGTAGCTCCAAGCTTACCTCGGCTTACAACTCTCACAGTCTGGCCCCGATCTCCTTTTTCTCAACCTCTTTATTCTACCAAAAGATGGACCGTCGGCCAGCAGATTCCAAAGGTTATGACCCTTTGAATTCTTAACCATTTGTTTTAGTAACAACCTACTGTTACCAACTAAACTGCTTAACTATAAGTCTAATTTTCAAGGTTGTCAATAACCAACCAATAACTTACCACAAAGTTTATTTACATATTCTACAATTATATTCTAGCATTTGATGAATGGTATTTTTTGAAATTTTTTTGACAAGTTTGTTGTCTGTTATCATGATGATATCTTAATCTATTCTAAGATTCTTAAAAAATGTAAGAAACGTATATAATTGATCTTGCAAAAATTACAAGATATAGGATTATAAGCCAAATTGGAGAAATATATATTCTATGAATAAAAAGTAGAATTTCTTAAATATATTATATCTAATGAAGACTTATTGATGGATCCAAAAGAAGTTCAAGCTGTAATAGAATAGGAAACTTCAAAGATAGTAGGGGATGTACAATGTTTCCTTGAATTTCCTAATTTTTATTGGATATTTATTAAAAATTACTTCTAAGTTGCTACTTCTCTCATTTGGTTGATATCTAAAGATAAATTGGAATGGAAAACTGAATCACAAAGAGCTTTTCAAGATTTAAAGGTAATTTTTATTACAGCTCTAATTTTCCTACATCTAAATTTTACAAAGGCCTTCTATTTGAAGATTGATGCTTTTGACTTTGTATTAGGAGTTGTACTATCACATATAGAAAAGAATAGATAGCATTATCCAATTACATTCCATTCTAGAAAGTTTTCAACTACAAAAATCAATTATAAGATGCATGATAAAGAGCTTATTACGATTGTAGATTCTTTTCAAAAATGGTGTCATTTATTGAAAAGCACTACACATCCTAAGATTATATATATAGATCATAAGAATTTAGAATATTTCATGTTAGTTTGAATTTTGAATTGTTACTAAGCTTATTAAAATAAATCATTATTTTTTTTTGATTTTGTGATTATATATCAATTAAAAAAGTAGAAATAATTATCACACTTTATCAAAGAAATTATATCTTGCTCCAAAGATAAAAAAATAAGTATTTTATTATTAATATACCACTCTTTTGAAGTTCAATTTTTTTTTCTATGTGCTACTTCTATGATTATACCTATTGATTTAAATTTTCTTGAAAAAATTTGTGCAACATCAACCAATAATTCATTAGTTTATAATATCAAGTAGCATCCTAATAACAATAAGTTCAATTTTGTAGAAGATCTTTTGTATTTTAAATCTCATTTATATATTCCAAAAGGTTTGATACGACTTTGTATTTTTCAATCTCATCATGATTTTTTAATTATAGGGCATTTTAGATTTAATAAAATATTAAAACTTATTTCTAGAGATTTTTGGTGACTTCAAATATGGAAGACCATAAAAGACTTTGTCATCTTGTATAACATCTATTTAAGATCTAAGAATTCTTAACATTGTCATTATAGACTTTTATAGCTACTACAAATCTCAAAGAGACCATGGTCTTTAATATGAATGGATTTCATCATTGATCTATTATCATTAGATACATTTGATACTATTTAAATTGTTGTAGATTGACTTATAAAGATTGTATATTTTTTCCCATGCAAAAAGATAATTTCAAGAAAAAAATGGTAAGATCTTTCTTGATAATATATATCAATATTATGGCCTACTTGGTGATATCATTTTTGATCAAAGACCTCAATTTATATCAAATTTTAAGAAATATTTTTTTGAGATATTGAAGGTGCATATCAAATTATCCTTTGTTTTTCATCCTCAAATAGATGGTCCAACAAAACAAATCAATCAGGTTTTGGAGCAATATTTATTATATACCATTAACTATTAGTAAGATGATTAGACCTTATATTTTTTTTAATAAAGTTTACTTATAATAATATCTTTCATGCTTTAACTTATCAAATATCATTTTACTCTAATGATATTTATAATTACTACGATTTAAAGCTTGATTTATTACGTATATCAAAAGATAAAAATCTAAAAATTGAAGATCTTATAAAACAATTGTCATAGCTCCAAACAACTTTAAAGCTCTATTTACAAGCAACTCAAGATTCTTATGAAAAACATCTTCAAACAAATTTAGAAAAGAATCTCTTATTTTTTAAGTTGGAAATAAAGAATGGCTTCTTCGATAAAATATCAAGACCAATTGGCTTTGCGATAAGTTAAACTACTAAAGATTGGAGCCATTTTTTATTCAAAATTAAATCAATCCAAGGGCTTATTGGTTGAAACTACCTACATCTATGAACGTACATCTAATCTTTTATATGTTTTTCTAAAAGCTTATTCAAAATTAACTATTTTAAGAAGAATATCACTATCATTGCCTTGCATTGAAATAAATAATCATTCGGAGTATAAGGTAGAAAAGATCCTTGATTTTTGACAAAGAAGAGACAAGTTAGAATATTTTATTCATTGGCGGAGCTATAATATCAATGAGTATATGTGGGAACTAATAAAAAATCTAATGAATGCATTGCAAAAGAAATAGGAGTTTCATCAATGCTATCTTCAAAAATCCAACTTTATTTTAGGATGACTTTTTTATGAAGCTATTGTTAGGATGTTGTATATATATATATATATAAAAAATAGATATGAAATTAATACTCCTTATAAAACTCGAAATTAGAAGAGGAGGTGATATTATGGACATCTAATAAAAAGATTCTAGAAATATTATTAAAATATTCTATTATATTATAAAATATTCTAAAATATTCTTAAAATATTCTTAAAAGATTTTTAAAACATTTCAAAAGGTTTTAAAAAATTTCTAGAAAGATTAAAGAAATTATCCAAGAAGCTTTTTAAGGTTGCTTGATCTTCAAGCAACATAGAAATTTCTTATGAAGCTTCCTAAGATTGCTTCATCTTCAAGAAACATAAAAACTTCTCAAGGAGCTTCTTAAGATTGATTCATCTTTAAACAATATGAAAACTTCTTGAGAAGCTTTCTATTACCTAGTATATATAGAAATCAAAGCTGAGGAGATCTTTAATCTTAATAATACATCTCTTGGAGTTCTAGCTCATTTTTCTTGGTATTGGTCTTATATTCATTTAATTAAATCAAGTTCTTATTATTTTTTTTAATTAAAACTCTTCCATTCAACTTCTTATTTAGTCTCTTGTATAATGAATATGTGATATCTATAGCAATCATAGTTCATAGAATATTAAATCATTTGTTAAAGTATTTTTAAAAACTTGTGATGCATATGTAAAATAAAAAAATATCATTATCTTTAGATGAATTATAAAGTCGATTGTATGTGAAAAAAACTAACATAGCCTTCAAAAAATCTCAAAAACTTATTGATAAAGCTCTTCTCATGTGAATTTGAACCATCTACTACAAATGACTAAGAAGAAGCCATTTGCATCATCAAGGCTGAAATTGAGGCCGAGCAAATGGACTTCAAGGACCTCACCACCATCAACGCAGACTACTATAAGGTCCATTCATCTATCAGCAATATCGTAAGGAATGACATATCTCAAATGTTTGTTGTGCATCTACAAATATGATTATTTACCAAGGCTATATAAATTCAAATCACAAAAAAATTTCAATTACTAATAATCAATTATAAAAATTATAATAACTAACTATATATAATTTTGATACTAATACTAATTCAATATACAAACTTAAGTAGGACATAGAACTTTTTAAGTTAAAAATATCTCATAAAATTATATATTCTCTTACTTAGCTCTAATACTTATGTTTGTGGCATTTAAATTATAAGAACCTTAAATATTCAAAAACAAATTATCTAGTCTTATGACTCTCTTCTATTCTTATAAAAACTCATATGTTGGTTGAAAAGTAGACCTTCAACCATTGACATTCAACCATTCACTTGTATATGTACAAATTCATATTTTAGTTGAAAAGTAGACCTTCAACCATTTTTTTTCTATTCCTATACAAGTATGTAGTCATTGTTACTAAGATAAATAAATTAAAAATATAATTTATAAAAGAACAACAATTAAAGCTATAAATTCATTAGAATTCATATCTATATATATATATAAGTGTATATGTATGTATGTGTGTATGTGTGTGGATCTTTTTTAGTTAAATTTTTGGCTTATTCATATTATTTTATCATATTTATTGATTAAAAAAATTAAAAAATTCTATATCTACTTTATAATCTCAAAAGACTAATTTCTTGACATGTTCAAGAGATTGCATGTGTTGATTGAAAAATAGACCTTCAACCACATCTTTTTGCTTCAATATAATTAGAGTAGTAAGTTGTTGTTGCAAGAATTTATTATCTACCTACAAGAATATGAGATTACTTGTTAACTATCTATTGCTTATATACTTCAAATACAATGGAGTATTTGAAAGGAAAAAACTAGATAATATTGAATAAAATCAAAAGTATACTAATCAACAAAATTTTATCTTTATTCCTTTGAACTGAAATTACTTACATTGATATTCAACTTATTAACTACATTCTTATCCAAGTTAATTAAGTTATGCCTCTTAATTATCTATCTTATCAAAAAAAAATAAGATGTTAGTTCAATAATGGTGTTTGGATTTTTTTTCTTTCATATGCAAAGTTAATACATAAAAAAATAAACTTGAATATAGATAAGAATTTGAAATTTGTCTAAAAATTAATAATGAATTTAAAGGTTACAAAGTGTATCTTTTTACTCATTATAAAATCTAAGTCACTTAGTATGTCTTCTTTGATGAAATATGCTTTTTCAAATTAGATCATATAATAACAATATTTAGTCTTGAAGCCCTTTAAACAGTCTATTCATATGATGTCATCTTTAATGACAACAATGACTATAAAGATGCTAGACTTAATACCACAATATTATCTATGATTACTATACTATTTCTTAATAGCAATAAAGCCCCAGACATATTTATATTCATTTCAAATTCTACTTCATCAAATTGCTCTACATCAAATTTAGATCTCATATTTGTTTCAAAAGATACTCCTATCTCAGCCATTATATCCAACTTTATGCTCTATCATACAAAATTTGAAGATATTGATATTTAGTCTTCTTACAACATTAAAAATACTTCTTTTATTGAAGCAAATCTTACTATAGACTATCTTGATGACTTAATAGAGAATCCATGAAGACTCAAACATTAATAAACCAAAGTAAAAGTTTATAATAAACAACACAAAAAGGATAGAAACTCTGCCATATAGATGTCAAGATTGTGTTTTTAATGGTGATTTGAGGGAGGAGATACATATGACACAATCATAAGGATTTGTTAAAATTTAAAAAAAAAAAAACACCTTCTTTGCAAACTTTAAAAAGCTCTTTATAGACTCAAACAAGCATCTGAAGCTTGGTATGACAAAATCAACTTTTCTTTTAAATAATAGGATTTTTTCTAAAGAGAAGGCAATTACAATCTATATATTGTCAAATAAATTGACAAAATACTACTACTTTTTTTATATGTAGATAATTTACTATTCACTATCAACTATTTAAATTAAATAAATTAATTTAAATAATAACTTATATATAAATTTGATATGTTATGACTGAACAAAATAAATATTATTTTCTACCCCAAAAAAAAATATATCAAACTACTTGAAGATATCTTTATGACTCAACCCAACTATGTGCTCCAAGTCTTGAAATTTTTTAGAATGAAGAATTGTCCTCCTACTACAATATCAATGCTAGAACGGCTAAAATTAATGATCAATATGAATGCTAAACCATGTGCTTTTACATACTATCTATCTATGGTTGAAAAACTAAATTATCTCACATACAATTGCTTTAACATCTCCACAATTGTTAATATTTGCTTAAGATTTCTTCTTCTTCCTCAAAAATCTCATTTAATAGCAACTAAGCAAATAATTAGATACATCAAACATACTTCAAACTATCGCATCTTTTACCTATCAAAACTAAATACAAATATTATTGGATTTGTTGATACAAATTAGATTAGAGATATGACAGATGGTCGCACTACAATGAATTTTATTTTTAGATCAAGCTCCAATTCTATTACTTGGTTCTTAAAGAAACAACCTACACTGGCCATAAGCTCATTTAAAGTAGAATATATCAGATTATCTAATGCTTCTAAAGAAGTTGTCTAATTGGCCAAGCTCATTAGAGATTATAGCCTTCAAATCACAAGACTTGTTCTCATATATTGTAATAAGAAAGAAAATATTTGCATAGCAATGAATTTTAACATCAATCCCATAACAAAACTTATTTGTATGCATTACTATTTTATACAATAAAAAAATCCAAAGTAGCAAAATCATATTCAAAAAAATTCTTTGATTAGAACAAATTTTTGATATGTTTTCAAAAGCTTTGAAAACAAGTCTATTCAAAAAGTACAAAACAAAACTAAATTTTATCTTTTATTCTAAAGCTTTATATTTTAAGCTTCAACATATGCATTGTCTTACTTATCATCCCTAATTTTCTAACTAGTCACAAGGATCCTCATTGTTTATTAATTGTTCTACATCTACTTATAGCTAAAATTGAAAAGCTTCAATTAAAGCATCTTATTTATTGGTAGTTTATAGTGTTTCTTCTAGGTTCATCCTCTAAACTCTACCTTCATTGTTCTCCTTGACAAATCTTCTCCTCTAATCTTCACATATTGTTTATAATGGGTGCAATATTTTTATAATCCTATTATCAACCTTGAGTTGTGTGATTAACCTATAAATTAATATTTTGCCATTGATACCTTTGGTATTAAAATAAAAAAATATAGTTTTCTTCTTTGATTCTTTAATTTCCTCCAATAATATATGTTCTTCTTTTACAAACATCTCTATTTCTTTCTCAATTTTTTTACCAACTCTTTACTTTCACTTCTTTTTCCTACTCCAAAATTATTTTTGTAGGAACTTTCACTCCTAAAAATCCATAGAATTGAAACTCCACATGCTTCTCCATACTCCAATACAAGAGCATTTGGATTATAATATTGACACAGACATCAAGAAACCTACAATACTTTCTTGATAATAACTACAACAACTTGAATACAATCCTAGCAAAACAACATCAACAATCTCATCTTTATAACTCTCATATGACTTATTGAAGCATGCAAGATTATTTGCTTCGTAAACTCCTTGTTCTTCCATAATACAAGTAACAATTGTCAACCAAGACTAAAACACTAACAAACCAACTTGACACATGAATATTCAAATTACTCAACATAAAAGGAATCACAACAACACAAAGTTCATATAACTCCATCTATATGCAACTCACTTACACTTTCCAAAACCTAGAGCATCGGCACCAACTTACTTTTTATATAACATATCCTAATATGCAAACTTTATTTGTTTCCTTCCTCTTCCAAAAATGATTGTTTTAGCAAACACAATGATTAATTTGCAAACCAAGTAGAGCCACTCCTTTGTCACTATTCAATGTGACTATTCTTTGAGAAAAAAGGCAATTCTCTTACTAAAACAATGTCACTTGTCATCATGTCATCATTTGCTAAGTGACAAAACAAAAGAAACATCCATCTTGGAGATTTTCAAGGAATCACCATGATAAAAATAAAATTTCACTTCTAAATTTGATTTAAGCCACTCACCCTCAATGCAAAGTTTGAAGCAAGAGGGGATGTAGAACAATTAACACAACTCTGCCATCTCTCATCATCCATCCATAGATGAAGACTATAATTAGATCAACCTCATATTGTTGCCGTTGAGATCCGGAACTATAGGATCTCAACCCATGTACTTATACCCTGTGGTTTAATAGTGGTAATGAGTTGAATATATGTTATTGGTTGGTCTCCTTGAATCACTCTCTTGGTTCTTTATGTTTATCTTGTGTTTATTTCCTTACCATTGCCTATTCATATGATTGCAAAACCACTTCCAAATATCATGTTGAAGTTAATGCGAAGTGAGACTAGGGCTTCTCAGATGCAATGTCAAGAACTTTATAGAGTGGGTGCTCAAGGTGTAGTTTAATTGTAAACAGTGCAATTTATTAATTTTTTTATGACAAGATTTTGTTGAAACTGATTCCCTGAGCTCGAAGGAGGAAGCTTCTTATACTGCTATTTCCTGCACTTATTCAACTCAATGCATGTCACCATTTAGACACTGTTGATCATAGATTTCTTACCTTAAGAGATTCTGCCAAAGTCTGGCAAGGTGGAAGAGGAGGTTTCACATGTTGGCTTCATGAAAGGTCCTGTGAAAAAATTGCCACCTTCACAAAAAACCTTTCTGAAGTTTTTATGCAAATGGGCAGTATTCTCTAGCATTCCTCTAATTGATTACTGATCAGTTCTGGATTGTGCTTGTGCAATACTTATCAAGCAGCCTTTCACTACAAACCCTTTCTATTCAGATCAAATTAAACATATTGCAAAAAGCAATAAATGGTTGCTTAATCATATCAAAAACTACCAAGAACCTGTAACCTACTCCAGGGAGGACTGGCACTACGTTGACGTCTCAGGGAATACTTCACTTGCCTGAGCTATGAGTCGAATTACAAGACCACTGAGTGTTTGGCGAAGCTTTCTTCCAAGTAATCAAATGCTACCAAGCTCAGAATGTTGTGAGATACGGCTCTCATCTATGTTGTCAGGATTAGGAGGGCAGGCATAACAAAATTAACATTGCAGCAGCTTTGAATACACTGAGCATGTCATGACCCATACGGAAATTTTCCACCGCGAAGTTTGCCCATAGTCTTACCAGTGAAATGGGAGTTTGTGAGCTGGTTTAGAAACACTTTCTCATCCACCTCCCAAAGCCACAGCAGAGTGCAACAATATTCGAAGAAAGCCTTTTGCGTGCCCCCTGTTTTTCAGTATAACTCCTCCAATCATTCAAAAACTTCATTGCCAATGCCCTGCTTTGTATTTTATTTTCCTATAAGTTCGAAGTGATTTCACCCCATCCTGAAAACCCAACAACGTTTCCCACCGCTCATCATCATCGGACTAATCGGCACCTTTGATGAAGTATGCAGACAGAGTATGTCCATAATCTGTGTAAGCTTAGGTTTTGTAAACTATTTGGTGTTCGCTGAAGGATGGAAACCTGGTACTGTTAACAAAAGTTCCCTTGTCATGTTGTTCTTGAAACAAGCCAAACCCCTCCACGGATTCTGAGTTTTCATGAATCTACTTCCAATACGCAAGCAGAGCTAAACAAGAACTTAAGAGCATGAGCAGGTGAGAAATTATTTATATTACAACCATTAATTAACATCTTTTTCTCAGAAGTCTCTTGGTCCTCTTCATATTAACGATCTTTTCACATGAGACCCATTTCTCAAACAGTGAAATTCAGAATCCAAATGCTCACGATGTTCTTTCTGAAAATTAAGCACACTGTGTACAACTGTAAAGTATTCATTTCCAAACTAAATTGTGGAGAAATGCCTTATTTCATTAGTAAAGCAAAGAAACTCACCAGTTTTGCAGAACACGGAGGTCTCACACAACAGAGATCGTTGAAATGTCGAGAGGAGGAAGACATGGGTCTTGAATGGTCATTCAAAGGGACTTGCTGTAACAAGCGAGCTATTTAAAATTTGAAAGCTACAACTTCACTGCATGAATGTACACCACAAGGCTGTATTGGTTGATCAGACAGGTTGGAGTTGAAGTCGTCACTCTGATAAATTAATAGCAGTCCATTACCACGAATATTTACATTGAAGAGTCGCATATACATAACCATACCAGATATAACACAGGGGATACTTCAGTTCACACCAATGAATCCTAACGTATTATTACGTTACCTTGGAACAAAGGTATGGTGGTGCTATGCTGCTGCATTGATGGTTCTACGATCACATAATTTTATTACCTTAATTTCGCACTTGTAACCTTTATCCCTCAACCAGCACACACAAGGTCTTACAAATCTATCATTTGTCTTTGTACAAGGGAATTAAGAACCTCTGGTTTAATCGTAACGATTTTGAAGTTCCGATTGTATATCCTTTACAAGAGAAGCCATTCGTTGTTTGGCTGTGATTTCTGTGGTCAAATTCAACCACTCATTGCATTGTTGTTCCACCTCCTCTCGCTTATGCTTAAAATGCTCGTAGATAAGGTTTGAAAACATGGAGTCAGGCTTTCGTAATGGTGCTAGCACGGCTAGTGACAGTGTGTGTTCCCGATGACGCATATTTTCCCTCTCAGCTTGATCTGTGCTTTTCTTTTTCTCATACCCAGGTTCATTGTAGTATGGGTCTCGTACAAATATGAGAGATTGGATAGATACCAACACTTGTAATAAAGTAGATTTACCAGGAGTCCATCCGGGTCCACTCCATGTACCCAACAGACTTAAGCAGATCTTACCCGTATCGTAAAGATTTGGATTAAATCGCACTTTGCCACCTCCAGTAGTTAGGAAGTGCACAGAAGGTGGAACTTGAGGATAATCTGTACAAATCAAGAGACTGAATCACTCTCAATGTTCTAGCACAGTTTTCCACAACAAAGGAGATTACAAGTATAATCGAACTAAATAGTGAGGCATGAAAATAAAGCAATTCAAGTGTTTCAAATCAATAACTCGTGCTTACCCGCAGGCAGAAATATGTCAAAGAGGAAAATCCCATTCTGGTATGGAGTACCATTCGGGCCTATGATCAAAGCTCGTAAGACATCCATACGATTTTCGTCAACACAAAGATGAATCCCAGATTCCCATTCCAAAGGTAATGTTGTTGATAATGATGACACCTCCTTCACCATATACAACATGCGCTTCTGGTTGTGAATTCCTCTCTTGTCAATAACCGTTGATTGGGACGCCTTTCCTGCAATTTGATCTCTATAGTGATGCCTATACTGCCCATTCTCATCCACCATTTTAACCTCTTGAAACTGTAGTGGCTTAAGTTTCTCTTTATAGATCGCAACTCTTGAATCCCCGTCTTTTACTCCTGATCTCTTTTGAGTCGGAACTGTATCATCTCCCAAGTCTGAAGTTTCAGGAGTCATGGTCGTATCTCCTTGCAGTAATTCGTAACAATCACATATGTCTTTGGCGAGGTTGATATCCATTTGAGCAGCCACATCAGTGGTTTCGTTAGCTTGAAAGCGCTGCAGCATGACCTGCAACATGAAATCGCATTGAAGTGGAGTTTTTTCAAAATTCAAGACTTCTAAATAAAAAGCATGAAAAAATTTGCATCACTTTCCAGCACTGGTCTTACCTTTGCCTGCCTGTAAGTGTTTTTCATTTTCTTGGGAACTGTGTTCTCGTCATCAATCACCTTATCACCATTCAGGTTGGTTTTATTTCTCTTGGATGCGACAGCACGGTTAGCCACCCAGACTAATTGATCGTCGGAAACTCCAGTCTTGTTCGATTCCGACAAAATGGAAGCCAGTTCCTCGCAAAGCTTTACTTCTTTCAAAAGTGTAATCTGCATTAAGGTCTGATTAGCAACTCTTCCCAATATCAACCAAAATGACTTCCAACAAATGAATCGACCACGAATTGATTAAAATGAAAGTAGATCCTACCATTTTGTTGTACAGGTTCCTCCTCTCTGAGATGTCTAACATGGAATCATTGGTGGCCAAATGGCATAACACGCTCCTCAAAGTGTTTCCCACTCCAAGGAACACACAAATTTCTGGGGGCAAAAGAGAGCGACGCCCTTTTTCGTCATAACATTTGTTTTTGTTCAAAGTAATGCCTAAATAGTCGAAGGCAGCCGAAACTCTAGTATCAAGTTCAGACTCCTTTTTTTTAGCTGCAACCAACATATGCTCTGCATTTTTATTGTTTTCTGTGTTATCTCCACCGTAACCTGTCGCATAAAATAAGTTGAGTTAAGAAAAATCATGTGGAAGCAAAAAAAAAAAAAAAAAAAAAAAAAAAAAAACTCATAACTTATGAGTGCGGACACTGTCTTTCAAATTCATTGGCGATACACATGCTCAAAAGAATAGGACCTGTTCCGGCGGCCCAGATTGTAGAAATACTAGACCTTGATGAGGTCTTGCGTTCTGATGTATCCTGCATTAATAAAAACCCATCTTTCATTGTGTAATGCAAAAAACCAAGTCGTGTAGAAATCACAAAAATAATTCATACGACATATTGTCTGTCAAAAAATCAACACATATGTTATCAAAAGACACTTCGTGACCGGATCAATAGCACAGAAATGAGATGAACTGAAACAGCTGGAGATTAAGATAAGCCAGGAGAAAAACTTGAAGAGATGATTAACATCATTAAATTGCAATAAAAGAAAACTTGGATCACCTGTTTTCCTCGTGAAAGGATTTTACAAGCCTCCTCGAGCTCCACCATACATTTGTAAACCATAAATCTCCATTTTCCCGTACAATGCGTATGCAATTTGTTTGGATCACTCTTGATTCGACTTACTGGCATTTGCTTCCCACAAAAAGCACACCAGGCAGAGTCACAACTTGTGCACAACCAGAATACTCTGCTTCCTTCTTCGATGTATCCCACTGAGTGCAAACACGATGCCACACACATTAGCTATTTTCATTTCTTTCTTTCTTCTCCTTCTTTTTCTTTTCTTTTTTTAATTTTTTAACCTTTTATTTTAAAAAAGCATTTCTACAAGTATTATTATTTATAGCACAAACCTTTCCCTTAAATTTCTATATTCCAACATCTACAGATAAGCGTGCACGTCAAGGACTTGTTGTACAAACCTTGCTTTTATACTCTTCTGTTAATAATGACCAAAATTAAGCAGCTTAATATAGATCAATTCAGATTTTTTCATCGCCACTTAAACTTCAATTCCATAATGCACAGCGTGTGCGCCCATTATCCTCTCAAATTACTCTATTCAACATGATCATTAGATTAGGATTCTCATCGACAGAAGGCCATAAAGAGCAACTCAATCAACCAATCGTTAAAAGTACCTTCAGGTATGAGCAGATCTTTCATGTTTTTCACGGATAGGATTGCGCTAGGCTTCTTCTGATCACATTTAACATTCCAACAATGCATGCGATTTTCTTGAGATAACGTCGGCCTCGTAAGAGGCGCAAAATAATTGCTATAATTCGAGCCAAGCCATCTTCCATAAGACCGCACTCTTTTTTCTCCAAGAAGTTCCTTGAAGTCTCTCCAGGAAAGTTCCCCCGAGCAACTGTCCAGAGAAAAAAGAATTCATGAGTGTTGTGAATAATCAGTACAAATTTTTACTGGAGCTACTCAAGCCTCTATTTTGATGTAAGGAGAATCTAACAACATCTCCCTCACAAATTTGTGCAGGACATCCATCACATCAGAAAATAGAGAAGGGAAAAAGGTTAGGATCAATCGCATCCCAGCCACTGTCAGATTCTTCAACACACAGCGCACTTCCCAGTGACACGATTACAGCAAACTTTTAGCTTTGTATCTCACTTGTTTGATTTTGGATGAAGAAACCTGATCGGATGTCAACTGAACTCAACAATTGGAAACTGAATATTATAAAGAACCCACATGCAATGACTGAGATTAGGGCATGCAGTTGTGTACCTGGGCTTGGGACAGCGGGAGCGAGTTGCAAGAACCTCTAAAGAAGGGTTATTGGGTTCTTTCACAATCTTAGAGACGTGTTCTTTGATACAACTACGACAGAATCGATGTCTGCAGCTTGTAATGAATGCCTCCTCTGCTTTTGATAAGTGACAAAGACAGCATTCATCAACATCTTCTGCGCACAAAATGTGAAGGTTATTTAACTTCAATCGACACCCACCAATAGCTCCATACATCGATCCTAATCATTGACAACCTAAAATAGTTATGAACCTGATTTCCCAAGAGCAAATACTTCTTGGTGCAAATAATTGACTGAATATTTTTTCTATAGTTTGGAGCAGTTCTTCGTTTAACTAGATAAAACTTCACCGAAAGAAGCAAGTATGCAGATCAATGAACAATTTCCTTTCCAGATGACCACTACTTACCGTCACCAAAAACATCGATCAAGGTGGACTTGAATATAATCATGGTTGCAAAGATTATTGATTTGACGAGTATGGTAATAATGGACCAATTTCTCAAATTTTTCTATGCGAAGCTAAAAACGAGTATGACAAAAAACATAAAAAAATAAAAAATCTGACGCTTGGTCTTCTTGACGAATCAAACACGAGAGGAAAATGTAGGAATTCACTGTATAGAATGAACGTATTCTTTCAGGTAAATTGATCAGCACCATTGACACATAACTTCCGATTAATCATACCCTCATTACTAACAAAAATTAACCATTGTATAGGATAGAGGACAAATTCTCAGAGAAACTGAACACAACGACAGCAAAAACTCACTGATAGCATGTTAACTTGCGTAACATGCTAATTTCGCAAAATAGCGCCTGCACAAGTTTCGAGACGAGAGAAGTGACCAATTTCATGCAAATTGCGAGTATAACCACCAGAAACTACAACGTAAGATGAGAGTCGAAATCCCTGCACTATTTTTAACGTCACCAGTCATATGTGTTCGATTCCACTATTCAATATGAACGCTGTGCAGTACCACTCTTGTTAACGTCACACGTCATATGCATTCGATTCCACTATTCGATATGAGTATTGTGCACTACAACTTAGTGCAGTGCGACTTAGTAAACCTTATAATATTCTGATATTGGTACGGTCATGTGCAGAGTATCAAACCTTGACTCAAAACTATCATGTATCAATACACGCCGAACATGTACTAACTCGTGAGAGCTGCACATGCGTATAATTTAAAATGCTCAACACCACAAGAGTTCTATTCAACGAACAACAACCTATGTGCAGGAGAGAAAATTATTATGCGTGTAGAATCAACTATCCTTCAATCGATCCGTGCAGAAGAGAAAGACGACTAATTACTTTTACGGAGTCCATGCGAAAAACAGCCAATTTACAATTGTGTGCAAGCGGTTCAGATGAGATACCTTCGGCGTTTCCTCTAGCCGAAAGATAAGTTTCTTCAGCCTCGCAAGAACACTCAACATCGTTCCCGTCCACTGCACGCTGCCGACAAGTGCTCAATCCCGTTTCATCGCAGACATCGGCTTTCTTCGCCAAATTCTTCGACGAGATACTGTCGAAATGCTCTATGTCGTTACCGATCGCGGATAATTTCGGCCACGCGCCGTCTACCTCTTTTGTCACGGGTCGATAACAGCAGGAAATGATGTTACGCAACTCCACGAACAAGCCGCTCTTGCCACTCCCAATTCCACCTGCATGCATCAGGCCTCCACCTTCCTTAGCCCCTTTCTTCAATCCTCGCCCTCCTTCCATCATTTCCGCACGCTTCTTGCCCCTGTTAATTCCGCTCGAGCAAAATTGAGGACCTACCGCCATAGCCAGAAACTGAGCACACTGTGTACAAGTCCCTCGCGAAGCCCACTCCTACGTTCTTGGACCAAAAACAAGTTGGCTCCCCAGTCTCACTAATCCTTTCATAACTCCCTCGTCTTCACTAATTTTAGGTGCCAAGCCACTAATCTTCACTTGCCACTCCCACTCCTCAAAACACCCGAACGGTTTAGTGAGTCATGAGCTTCAAGCCGACTACCAATTACCCATAACTTTCTCCGACTGATATCTCTGACTAATAAGTAGTTACCGGATAGCGACTTCAATTGTGCAGCGTTGTGCCGACTAGAGCTCCATCCCGTGCCGACGCAAAAGTATTCCTTGGCTTTTTCATTGATTTCACCGAAAGCATAAGATCATTCCCGACGACGGTAAAATTTAACATGGGAATCGTTGAATCCACGCCCGGAACGAGAATAGAAAGTGTTTTTAAAGAACAACGTGGCCGATTTATTTGGGAACCCTGGTTTGACAATGCAGACGCTAATACAGACATTGGGAAAAAAGCATTATTAGTGTTCATCCAGCTTCTCTGTAGGAATCATACCCTAAAAATAAAATAATATAGATCTCTGTAGCATTGAACATTGAACTGACCTCAGATGTATGATTTTTGCAGACAACGTAGACTTTCTTCCAGAAATGATGTTATGATCTACCGCTTCTCTCTCTCTCTCTCTCTCTCTCTCTCACACACACACAACCTACCTACAACTTAGACTTCGTGTATTAGATATGCGTGTGCTTGAAAATCGATTTTCATGTTCGATCAGCTTACCACTTCATCTGGCTCAGCTTCTGCTGTTCCCGATACTTGCGCTGAAAGGCAGGAACCTGTTGTGAATATTCTATGAATCAGCCTCCAATATCAGGAGAAATATCTGCTGCGGACTTCGAGTGCCAATGTGCCTTCATCCATGCAGCTTGCTCACATCTACATGTCTAGGTTTACTGGAAAAAATCTTCCATGATAGTTTTTTGTTCGCAATGCATCAATCAAATCAAGTGTTGAAGGTGATTGAAGCTGATTTGAATCGCTCTCTCTATGTGTCTTCCTGAAAGACAATTGTCATTCCAAATGGTTGGTCGCACATGTATCGGGCATTAAAATCTGTATTGTAGGTAATGATGTCAGGTTCATAGCCTCTTTATTTCATAATCTCACTGATTTGCTGAACCCTCTGTCATCTCCCTTAGACAGCAATTGCCCCAAAAATTCCATTGAAAAGATGAATCAGATTCAGATCTTAACCTTTCCAAGTAGTATCATCACAATCACTCGTGAAATGCGGAAGCTGGCCATTTTAAATAGAGAAGAATGTCACCGCATAATATACACCTGCTGTTCAAGCCAATAATCAGAATTAAGATACCAAATTGCAAGATGAACATGGTAACATTGCAAACTGAACTGAAACTCTAGATGATCATTCGTATTCATCCTGACAGCTTCAAAGCCTGTAGGGTATCGATTGTCAAATATTGGTAAAATCGAAATGCTATTCATAATCTGCAGACACTATAAAAGGCCAAAAATAAACATTACTCGAAAAGTCAAAACAATAAAAACAAGAGTGGCGTAAGAGTTACAAGCAAGTGGCACAAACACACTTAGACATGGTCGGTTGCGAGCTTCCTTTCAACTCTGGAGGAAACTGCTCATGCAACTTTCACTTAAGTTGTATCGAGAACCCCAAGCACAAATGCAAGCACGTGAATATTATCAGTGAAACATCTTCGGAGATCCAGCCACTCGCAAAGCTCCAGCTGACATTCACTCACCACTTGAAATCACGCAACCAATGAGACCCCAAATTCAAACAGAACGAGGTCACTATCGTAGCATGGGCTCACATCCCGATCTCTATGACCGATGCAGACTCCAATCGCAAGCGATGAGCGGGGCAGCGGTCGATGCGGTTGCAGGGTTTGCTGCCCCCGATGCGGCGATACTTTTGCATATCCAGAGACTCCGTAATTTCTTCAGGCAGCGAAGCTCCAAGATGGTTAACGTTAGATCTCCACTCCCGAAATCTGCACTCTGTTGTTCTATCAGTGATCACCGATGGTCTTGTCAAATGCAAGGCGACTTAGATCGCGCTGCCGTGCTCTCTAATGCATTGCGTTTCTGTGTTTCATTTACTGTGGTGGTGTTGATGCGTGAAGGAGCGATTCGATGAATGAGGGCGGTGCATCTCCTCGCCCAACTGTGCTCCGATTCCTCGACGTGGATTTTGATGTATTTGTGTAATGGCAGGAAAGCTCCAACGCGGGGGACGACAGCGGACGACAGTGCCGGGAATCTACGAACACTCCACGGGATGATCTTCGGAGTGCCGGGAATCCGCGAATCTATAAATCTCTTGGAATCTGTTTTCCGGAATGAAGATTTGAAAGCACGTTTAAGTTGCTAACTATGATTCTTCATGTTTTTAAATTTGTTTCTACAAAACACTAATTGATACATTATTGATGTATAGACAATATAAACTAGCATTGGAGTTCCTTTCTTTGTTTCTAGAGTGACATGTTTTATTTTTTCATTCATGAAAGTAAAATAACATGTCATAAAAAAATTGAAATCCATTTTAATTACATAAGCATATTTCTTATTATTTTCGTGTGTAATTTTCATATGTTTTCAAAAATTGTCTACATGTGTTCATGTACTGGCTTTTTTCTTTTTTCTTTTCCCTTATTTTTTCATTATTTTTATTATTTTGGTGTAATACAAACTGGATATGTTTGTGTGATTCTTAGTTGTATTGTTTATATTGTCATTCATTGTAGCAACTAGTAATGAATATTGATTCATTGCATACAAAATCAACATTTGTAGCACCAAAAGCACCTGTTACAATTCAAAAATTATCTTACATACAAATAAACACATTTTTCCTTAACACACAAGATACATATAATTAATTTAAAAATAAAAATCATAATTATATGCAATATAAATGATTTTTTTATTCTCATATTAGTATGTATTATTAAAATACTTTTTGTTTTAAAACTTGGTATGAATGAATTCCAGATTTTAATACTATATTTTAAACAATCCTAGAAACTATATAAATAATCAAAATATATATATATATATATATATATATATATATATATATAATTTTAAATTACAAATATATATCTCTTTATTTAAGTAATCGTCTATTTATATCATAAAACAACTTTTTTATTACATTCATATATATATATATATATATATATTTATATATATATATATATTTATATATATATATATTTATATATATATATATTTATATATATATATATTTATATATATATATATATTTATATATATTTATATATATTTATATAATATCAATACATAATTTAATTTTTTTAAGGTGTCTAAATGCCCTTTTTCACTCTAACATTTATTTATTTATTGCCACAATAATCACATACACACTCACAACTACACAACTACACATATCCTGTTACTAATGGTTTGGTTAATAATGCTTTTATTTAATATGTTTCAAATATATTTTTGCTTAATAGGGCTTTTTCTTAGAATCAATAGAATTTTGTTGGATTTTATATGTAGATTCTTTGAAAGATAAAAAAAAAAAAATACAAAAAAAAAAAAAAAAAAAAAAAAAACTATTGTATATTGTAATCATAGTTTAGTAAAAATAATCACATCTAATATGTTTTTATAAGGTTTTGTTGATTAAATTACACTTTATGGAATATAATCTTTCTTAAGCAAATCCTCAAACTATCATAATATTTAAAATCCGTAATTTGAGGTTTAGTATACTTTTTAAATGTTTTATGATTACCTTCATTACTATCTAATACATAAGTCTAGTTTTAGAAATATATTGTTTTAAAATAATTAGAAAATATGTTAGATAAATTATTTTACTTGCCACTGCAGAAATAAGTAATTTAAATTTTCTTTACCATATAACACATTACGTTTTGCCTTTAACCGTAATAAACTCTTCTTTCAAAATTTACAACAAGTTCTTGTTAGCTTTTAAAAAAAACTAATCTTTTTATAAATATATATATATATATATATATATATATATATAAATTTAGAAGTGTTTTAGTACTTGTTCAATATACTTACATCATGTAATTCTGATGGATTCTTTATTAAGTTTTTAAAAAAACTATTTTAAATCAATTTCATAATTTTCTCAAACAAATTAACTTATATTATTTTTTAGGTTAGAATTTTTTCTTTTTTATATTTAAGAATGTGTAGATATATTTCTAAATAATTATCATGTCAAAAAATAAAAAAATAAAAAAATAAAAATTATTGCATTACATACAAGGAATAATCAACTTCACTCATAATAAAAATCTTCTTTGACAAAATACATGTTTTTTTAGTCAAATAGATGTCATAATTTCTTAAGATTAAGTTAAGATTTTTGATAATTTAATAATATTTTAAAATTTCAGACCACTATTTGATATTAATAAATAAACATATAAAACAAATATTAGCATTTTGATTACTTACTTTTGAAAAAATATGACTTCTTTACACTTTACGAAGTGACTCATTCTTTCTTATAGAATATCATCTTTCACTCAATAGTTGGTCTCTTTGCTCAACATCTTGTCCAACTTTTATATCTTAAGTGGTATTTTTGTTTATTTTTTAAATAGAGAAAATCTTCTTATTGTTTAATCTTTTTTTTTTTTTTTTTTTTTTGGTTTTAATTCTTTGCAAAAAAACGTTTTTCAATATCTAGATTGGAAACAATAGAAGATTTAATTACAAATGCTATTAATCTTACTTTGACACATTTCCGAAAAAAATAACAAGTTCTTATTTGCTTTAAAACTCAACATTATGATTTTTAATAATCTTCTTGTTGTATAATAATATTAACATATATGCCATGGTATCTTTACAATAATCCAAGAATATTCCTTTTGTACCTTTTGCATAAAATTTCACTATATAAAATTTAATATCTTTGTATAAACAATCTGTAAATTAATATTTTTTTAAAGAAAGTAAGGTGTTTTTTTTTTTTTTTTTTTTTTTTTTTTACTTTAATCTTATATTCAAGACAAGTGTACCAATTAGGCATATACTTTATATTTTGTCTTACTTACATAATCTAAGTATTGAGCACAGAGAGTCTTTATTATTATTTCTACAATGGTCGAATTTTGTCCTTTGAACAACTCCATTATATTGGTAAGTTTATAGTCTTATGATTACTACTTTAATAAATAAATAATACATGAAAATTCTTAAACTTATATTCACTTCTATATTCTATTTGTGGTAATTAGATATTTATATATAATTTTTTATCTAAAAATATTGTAAATTTTTCAAATATATATATATATATAATAGTATTGATAAAGATTAGAAAATACATAGATCTTTATACTAATTTAGTTTTATAGCCCTAAAAATATTAAAACAAACTATGTTCAATAACATATTATTATGTGTTGCTACACTATTTGAAATTTAAGTTTTTAATTTTTTTTTACTTAATAAATTCTTTGTAAAATTATGTCTAGTATAATAAATATAAAACTGAGTTATAAATTATTTATCATAAATTAAAATTAATTTCTGTTTTTAATATTTGAATGACTATAGAAATAATATTGAAGTCTATATTTGTCTTTATGTAACACAAACTTTGCACATACCTTTATTTATACTCTATTCACATTTTTTTAAATAAAAAAATATTTTGTTATTTTATTTATTTCTTAGTAAATATATCTTAATTTAAGTTCTTTCTATATAAATATATTCAATATGGAAATCAATTATAAAACCTCCCATAAAAAAATTGAATTTATCTTAGATATTCAATAAAATAAAAATAAAATAAATAAATCTTAAATTTCATCTAATTTTTTGTCAAATTTACAAAGAAAATTATTATAATATAATATACAATTACAGTAACAACCGTGCAATCTACAAGGTTAGAAGTAGTTGGAATTGTCATATAAGTGTCAAATAACACACTCAAAAAGTAATACCTAAAACTGAAATCTATTAGACATAACAACCATAGACATTTTTTCACTTGACATAAAAATAGTTATCCTTAATCTTATAAGAAAAATATATCAAATATTTATTTTAGAATTTTTTTTTACCTTAATTTTGGTTATTTCTTGGATTAATCTTATTATCATATAGTTCATAGTAAATCCTTTATATTTATAGATTCCAATTTGATAATCAATTTGTCATGGGACTTTAAAAAATTTATCAAGAAGATTATCACAACATTAATATCTTCTAAAAGTTTGCCTTCAATTGCAAGTTGAATAGCAAGGGTCTTTTCCTTGTTGATGCATATTATCAAGTCTTTATATTTTATTTTTTTATTTTAAAATAAAAATTAAATATATTAAAAAACATATTAGAAAAAAGATTTCTCAAATAAATGTTTCAAATATTCATTTGAGTTTCAAGAGGCATTTTACACAAGAATATATAGGCAATATTGATTTTTTTCTAAATTGATAGAAAAAATATCACAATCTTTTTTAATATACCAAATTTACATGTTCTTTACCTGTCAGGGACAAGAACTCGATGAAAGCTAAAGAGTAAGTGAGACTTTTCTCAAAAAGAAATAGGACAAAATAGAAATATGTATATTAAGAAAGAAACTGGAATGGCTATTGCCAAAATACAAGAAAACTAGAGACCCTTGAAACTAGACTAGAAGCAAGAAAGGAGTTGACAAGAGTGAAGAGGGCTTCACTCTTGCCTCTATATATACTATCTAACTAGAAGCCACGTGGCGATGTTCTATAAGACCTCCAATATATGTTGACTTTCTAGGCCACATGCCTTTGCTTGCAAGGCAAGTTTTCTATGGATGGACCACGTAGTTAGCTTGTTCTTTAAGCTTCCAACATGCGTGGCACATGGCTAACTTGTTGACCAAGTTTCTAACCTAAAAGTCAACTATAGACTCCTATAAAGTCAAAGCAGCGTCTATGAAGCTTCTAAGAAGCTTCTCTAGAAGATATTACACAATTAACCTACTTTTACATACTTTTATCTATTCATATAGGTAATTATATGTATGTCCGTGACATTACCCCCCCTTCTAGGGACGAGTTCCACGAGGAGCGGTGATTATATATTGAGAAAATCTAATATGCGGCGAATTGTATTTGCTACATACTCTGATCTTTGTTCTCTTCGAAGATAGTTGATGGGTCCTCTTAGCCATCGATAGTGTCCCATTCCAGGGCGAGAAGACCACCCTGTTATTTGATCACTATTGAGGCCTTCATAACTTCCTCAATCTTGTGTCTTTTATAAGAGAGGTTTTCATCTTGGTTTTGATGGATGTCGTTGATGAAAAACTTTGACTTTAGCTGATGCATTTGCTAGATTCCTGGATGGCTCCCATGTGCGCTCACTAATATCATATCCGCGCCAATGAACAAGATATTCCAGCTTATTTCGGCGCCGCCTTGAGTCTAATATCTCTTCTACCTCAAATTCTTCATTATTATCTACTTCTATAGGAGGCGGTGGCATTTGTCTTCTTCCTTGTATATCCACTGTCTTATATGGTTCAAGAAGAGACACGTGGAATACAGGATGGATCTTCATTGACTCCGGTAGATGTAACCGATATGCAACTGGGTTGATCTGTTCAGAAACAGAAAAGGGGCCAAGCCTACGATAGTCCAATTTGTCACAAGGTCGAGTGGTCTTGATATTGCGACGAAGTAGCCATACCTTATCACCCACGTTGAGTTGTGGTTGCTCTTTACGATATACATCTGCATTTATCTTTTGTCGTTCTTGAGCTTTCTTCAACTGCGCCTTCATTATTGCATGTAACTCTGACAACCGATTTGCCATATCTTCTGCTGCAGGATTATCAACTTTGGAAAAATCAAAAGTATCAAGTCGTGGATGATAGCCATAATTGGCAAAGAAAGGTGTTTGTTGCGTGGAGGAATGTACCGTATTATTATAAGCAAACTCTGCCAATGGCAGAAGGTTTGTCCAATCATCTTGTTGGTAGTTGATGGTACACCTTAAATACTGTTCCAAGACTTGGTTTACGCGCTCTGTTTGTCCATCAGTTTGAGGATGGAAAGCTGAAGATAGCTTTATGTCCACTTTTAAAATCTTGAAAAGAGTCCTCCAGAATCTCGACACAAATTGAGTTCCCCTATCCGATATGATATCTTTAGGTAATCCATGATAGCGATAGATATTATCAATGAAAAGCTTAGCTGTTTCTTCACCTGTGATAGATTTTGTACATGGCATAAAAATTGCCATCTTGGTGAAACGATCTACTATCACAAATATAGAATCATAAGATCTTGAATTTGGAAGATCTGTGATGAAATCCATAGAAACAGAAGACCATGGTTGTTCTGGTATAGGTAATGGCTGAAGAAGTCCGTAAGGTCGATGTCGAGGAATTTTTGATCTTGAACAAATATCACATGATTGTACAAAGTCTTTGACTGACTTCCACATTTGTGGCCACCAAAAATCTCTTGATATGAGTTCCAGAGTCTTATTATATCCAAAGTGACCTGCTGCTGGAAAGTCATGACGTGCTTGAAGAACACGCAAACGTGCTTTTCCTTCTGGAACATATAGGCGTCCTTCAAAATATAATAGATTATTCTTGAACTCGAACTTAGAAGAATCATGAGACTTGGAAGAATTATTCTCGATATCATGAACAAGAGGGTCTGAGGACATACTGGACTGGATTTGCTTGAGAAAAGTTGAATCAACAGTCAGTGTTGATTTCACTGCTCGGAGATGAAATTGCTCCGGTTTCAAGAGGACCGTTCTTTGTTGCTCAAAAGCTGCATCTCCTTCTTTTGGTGCAAAATAAGAACGTCTAGACAGGGCATCGGACAAACCTTGTTGTTTTCCTGGCCGATAAGTGATAATGAAGTCGAATCTTGACAAAGACATACTCCAACGAGCTTGACGACGATTCAACACGCGTGCTGACATGAAATACTCGAGGTTCTTGTGATCTGTATACACAGTGACTGGACTAGAAGCACCTTCTAGATAATGACGCCATTCTTGAAAGGAATCCACGATTGCAAGAAGTTCTTTATCGTGGATCTCATAATTGATCTCGGCTGCTGAGAATTTTCTTGAATGAAAAGCTATCGGATGAAGTTTGTCATCTGTTCCCATTTGTGATAAAACTGCACCCAAGGCAAAATCCGATGCGTCTGTTTCCATAAAAAATGCCTTGGAAAAATCAACACGATATAAGACTGGTGCAGAGACAAACGATGTCTTCAAGGCTTCAAATGCTGCTTCCGCTTCTTGATTCCATTGGAATTTATCTTTACTAGTCAAGCGTGTTAGTGGAGTTGCAACTCGTGAGAAGTCTTTGATGAAGATCCGATAGTAATTGGCAAATCCCAAGAAACATTGGACATCTCTCACAGTCTTTGGAATCTTCCAATCCATGATTGTTTGGACTTTCTTAGAATCCATCATAAGACCATCATTTGAAATGATGTATCCTAAAAAGTCAACTTGAGTAGTGTGAAATACACACTTTTCCATCTTGGCGTACAATCCTGCATCTCTAAGTTTTTGTAATACTTGACGAACATGTATTTCATGTTCTTCAACATTCTTAGAATAAATCAGGATATCGTCTAGGTAGCAGACGACAAAATTGTCTAAGAATTCACGAAATACATCATTCATGAGATGTTGAAAAGCAGCTGGTGCATTCGTGAGTCCAAAAGGCATGACATTATATTCAAAATGCCCGTACCTGGTTCGAAACGCAGTCTTCCATTCATCTCCTTCTTTGATCCGTACTAGATTATATGCTCCTCTTAGATCTATTTTTGTATAGATCTTAGCTTGATTTAACTGGTCAAGGAGTCCTGATATCAAAGGTAATGGATACCTGTTCTTGATGGTGATCTTGTTGAGTCCTCGATAGTCAACACACATTCGTAAAGATCCATCTTTTTTCTTTACGAATAAAATTGGAGCTCCTGCTGGAGATTTTGAATGGCGTATGAAATTCTTCGCTAAATTCTCGTCAATATATGTCTTGAGTTCAGCCAACTCATCTTGTGATAAACTGTAAATTGGTCCAAATGGTGGCTGAGTTCCTTCCTTGAGATCGATTGAACAATCGTATGGGCGATGCTCAGGAAGAATATCTGCATTCTTTTTCTCAAAAACGTCTTGATAATCCTGATATTGACTTGGAATGCCACTTGAAGTCTTTACGCTTTCAGAAATAGGTGCAGCATAAATAGCAAAAGTTGATCCTTCTTTTGCTGCGTGTATAAATGCTTTTGCACCTATAGGTGTGAGTTTTACTATACTAGACTCATGGTTTTTTACTTTGTTAATAGAACTGTTACTAATGCTCTGAGGAAAATCAAGTTTACGAGAAATCCAATCTATTCCAGGATTATACTTTTCTAACCATGATAAGCCTAAAATTACTGGATTAGAGGGAGATCTAATTATATTAAAAATTACGCAACTACTATGACCATTTATTACTACATCTACAGGAAGTGTTTCGTGAGTTACATCTCCAGAAGACAACGGACGACCATCTATGACTTCTACGTGTACAGGTTTAGTTTTTTGTATTAATGATATTCTATGACATCTAGCAAATTCTTCATCTAAAAAACAAGATGAGGCTCCTGAATCTACCAAGGCAGAGGCTTTGTAATTATTAGGTCCTAAACGCACATCTATTATAAAACAAGGAGATGGTTTTGAGGAGAGGATAGGACCTTTATTAGAAGTTGTACAAGATTCCAGCCGCACGGTCCCTATTGTAGCTGGACGTACTCGTTTTCCGACATACTGTCTTCTTTGACAGCCGTACTCCTCATTTTGTAGTTACGTCGCTTCTTTGGACAATGTTGAGCAGTGTGCTTAGGTTCTCCACAATATAAGCACAATCCTTCTTGTCGACGACGAGACTTTTCTTGCTCAATAAGAGGTTTGAAACGTACCGCATCAATTTGCATATCCTCTACTTTCGAAGGTATGTGTTGAGGAGACGTCGGTGTCGCCATTGAATTGTAGTAACGTTGAGGCCCACTTGTGCGACTCTCGGATCGAAATTCAAAAAGTCGATTGTCGCACTTCACAGCAAAGTCAATTGCTTGACTCAATGTTTGAGGATCAGGTAAATTAAGCATCAATTTCTTTACCTCATATTGTAATCCGTAGAGAAATTGACTCACAAGTGCGGCATCATCCCACTTGATATCAGTTGCAAGTTGTCGAAATTGCAAAGCATATAATGTTACTGATCGATTGCCTTGTCGCAAAATACGGATCTTGTTGGTTGCAACACGAATTGCATCATGTTCTCCAAACATGGATCGAAACTTCGCCAAAAAAGCCTCCAGATTATCCAATATTGGATCTCGTCGTTCAAAAAAAAGATGAAAACCATGACAATGCTGAACCTGAAAGAAGTGTACCAATGAATCTTACTTGTGACCCTGGAGTTGGATAGCTCTGGGGTTGAAGTTCAATCACTAGTTGGACCTGATTGATGAATCCTCGAAACTTGGATCTGGTACCATCAAACTTCTCCGGTAAGGCAACTCTTGGTTCTCTAACACTCGAAGGGTGTTCCATTCTGGGAGAAGGGACATGGTTTGGTGCAGATGTTGAAGCAGCCCCAATCATCTCTATATCTTCACTTCCTACCATTCTTGTTGCTCCTTGTGGTGGTAAATTGAGTTGATGCATCGCAAGCATTAACTCCCTCAATTGTTCTTGCATCTGTGCCATTGCACTCTTCATTTCAACAAGCTCTGCCATAGTAGCACTTAGAAAAGAGAAGATGTCTAACAACGCTCAAAACAAATAGAAGAGAGGAATTGATAACAAAGAAAATACTAAGAACAATATCAGTTTAAAAGAGGGTAATCCGCAACTTCTAATGCGCTTATGTCTTATCAAGAAAAAGGGGTAATCCACTCTTAATCAAGAAAAGACAAAGCTCTGATATTGTAAGTGTACTCTTGTCAATCTGTCAGGGACAAGAACTCGATGAAAGCTAAAGAGTAAGTGAGACTTTTCTCAAAAAGAAATAGGACAAAATAGAAATATGTATATTAAGAAAGAAACTGGAATGGCTATTGCCAAAATACAAGAAAACTAGAGACCCTTGAAACTAGACTAGAAGCAAGAAAGGAGTTGACAAGAGTGAAGAGGGCTTCACTCTTGCCTCTATATATACTATCTAACTAGAAGCCACGTGGCGATGTTCTATAAGACCTCCAATATATGTTGACTTTCTAGGCCACATGCCTTTGCTTGCAAGGCAAGTTTTCTATGGATGGACCACGTAGTTAGCTTGTTCTTTAAGCTTCCAACATGCGTGGCACATGGCTAACTTGTTGACCAAGTTTCTAACCTAAAAGTCAACTATAGACTCCTATAAAGTCAAAGCAGCGTCTATGAAGCTTCTAAGAAGCTTCTCTAGAAGATATTACACAATTAACCTACTTTTACATACTTTTATCTATTCATATAGGTAATTATATGTATGTCCGTGACATTACCATTAGTTCAAAATTCTTTCAAAAGATATTTTATTTTTATTAATAAATTTCTAACAATGTAATATTGTTAATATTTTTATATTGTTCTTTTAATGATAGAATTTGTTTTTTAAATATGTTTTAATTGTTTTTAAGCTTTGTTTCTTATTAAAAGTATATTACAGAAGAAATAAAGACTACTATATATATATATATATATATATATATATATATATATACTTATATATTTTTGAAAAAATTATAAAAATAATTTTACTCAAAATCTCTTTAAAGTTCTTCAAATACATTGACAGTGACCAAAATAAATTCTTAAAATATCTATTTACAAATATTTTAAATACATACACCTCAAAATTTCTATTGTGTCTACTTCTTAGCAACATGTCTACTATTTAGTGCTTATAAATAAATATTGGTTTCAAAAATTCATCTTCTTATTTCTTCTCTTATAAAGATCCTCTTCTCACTGAGAGAGATCCAAGAAAAAACTCAATTTATTTTTAATGTAAAATAATATTCTTTTAAAAGATGAGTGAATTGATAAGCTCATATTACGAATTTAATTTTAAAAAAAAACTAAAACCAACAAATACTCTTCAAATGCTTTCAAAACATGGTCTAATAACCATAAGATTCTTTTTTTTACAAAAAATATAAAAAATTAATTACTAAACTTTTTTACTCATCAAATATCATTTAAATTTCTTTTAAAAAATAAAAAATAATCATAGTTTATTTTTTTATATTCAACAATCAAAAATTGTACCTATGTTAGAAGGTTTAGTCAATCTATAATAGAGCCTAATCTTATCCAAACAAAATGTTTATTACTAAATCTAACACTTAAGATTTTTATTTTAAATTCGAGTATCAAAATATAAAATAATAATAATAATAATAATAATAATAATAAATAATAATATATTTTTAATGATATATAACGACAATACCAATAATAACAACAATAATACCAAAGTTAAGATTTTTAAGTCTTTAAAAGATGTAGAATACTATAAAATCATATTTCTAATCAGCTTTACTTATAAGTAGCTAATACATTATTAATGTATATGGATTTTAATTATAAAAGATTATTTCAACCATTGCATAATCATAGATTGACCCTTTCAAACTTTATTAAATGCCAATTCCACCTATTACATAAACTCTTGCCATAATTGCACTTAATTGTTTCTTTTCCTATTATTTTTTGAATACAAACAATCTAAATTGCAACCACATTAACATTTACTACTTATACATATTTATTAATTTAATTTTTTGCAAAAAATTTAAAATTAAAGAAGTTGAAAATATTATGTTATAAATATACAAAATAAATTCACATACACACAAATATATATATATATATATCAAATCAATAATAACAATCTTAATACTTTAACAAAAATATCTATCAATTAAATGCCAAATTTATATAAAATTACATAAGATAAACATAGAATTTAATGATTCAACATAGTAAAAACATCAAGGTTTTATTTATTTATTTATTAAAATCCCATCAAATGATTCATGATTGCCATCTCAAAGATTTGTTTGAATTTTTTAGTAGAACCTGAATGTTATACAATAATACATAAGACATTGAAATTCTTTTATCTATTAATCTTAGAAATTGTTGGGTAGACACTCCTCTTTTACTACATGGGTACCTCCTAAATACTCACAGTAATATCTTTCCTATTTTACTATTTTTTATGATGATATTTTTTGTTGATTATATTTTTAGTACTAAGAAGGATTATGAAAAATGAAAAAAAAGAAAAAGACTGATGTCTTATTTGTGTGCTTGAATAATTGATTTCATATATTAAAATTTCGATATATGTTTCATGTAAAAGAAAATAAACTGTAAAATTATGAAATCAACTTACAGACATGCTTGGGAATATAATAACATTCTTTTGTTTTTGTTTATATTTTGAAATACTAATAAATTAAGAGAACCACACATTGGTGTCCATACTATATTAAAAAAAGGGTGTCCACCTAGCTATCTCCTTAAACTTTTGTTTGTTTGTAAATTATGTCCCTACTTATAGCAAGTGCATACACTTAATGCACACACATAACTCTCAACACACAATCCATCACATTATTAGGTCTTATCCAAGCACAATTGAATTATAATAATTATCACTATAATTCGTTGGAAAAAGGGTTCATGAATTGTATTCATCCACTTCCAAGGCAAAGAAAGCACTCACTCAGGTAGTCATGCCGCACCAATCCGACAATGGATCTGGCAACGTGTACCACGCCACGTAAGCAGCACCCGTGGCGTCCGAGCTGGAGTCTGACGTGGCCCAGAGCCAATCCCAAACGGGAACGGAAAGGAATGCTGTTGCTGCATGGCCCCGAAAGTCGCACCCACCGGCGATAGTATTTAATGTGGGGGACGGCGCACGAAAGGCAACTCAACCAACCCGGCCCCGGCCCCCCGCGAGAGGCGGTGCAGGAAATAGCCGTGACACCGAGGAAGCTACAGCGCTCCCATCTGGAGCTCGATGGATTTAGCAGCCAGCCAGAGCAACTAGGATTCCTGGAATTCGGAATGGAGCTAGCACGTCAATACTCACTCACTCGCCCCACCCTCCCGACCCTCCTTCGCTTCACCACCCACTGAATGAATCCCTCCCTTCTCCCCTCCCCTTTCCTGGATTAGTACTACTGTTCTCGCACTGTTGCCGAAACATCTGCCCACTCCGTTCAATGTTTACCGTTGTCAGCGGACGGTTCGAGGGAGGATAGTTCTAGTTCTATCCACCCCGGTGTCGATGGAGTTGGTCGTGGAGTTATCGGGCTGCGAGCGAGCATGCTGTTGGTGGTGTTGTTTCTTTCTCCCCCCCAATCCCCAGGGTGAGGGTCTGGTGTGTGTGAGTTGAGAGGTGTATTTGGGACCGTTGTGGTTCAATTCGTGCTGGTGGGGATGATATAGATCTGTGGACCGGGGGTGGTAATAAGCATGGCGGGAGTGGGAGTTGGGGATAATTGTGGACAGAGATTTGTTGTTGGAGGTGCCTGCGCGTTCCCGCGTAACGTTTGATCTCCTGTGCGTTTGCGGTTTGGAGATCAGTGTGGAGAATGGCGGCTCATGATGGTTCGTGTCCTGTGGGCCTCACTCCCACATCGTCTGGGGTGTCAGACTGCCTCTCATCCTCGGACCGCACGGTGGAGATGATTCAGAGTGAGGAACTGAGCACAGCACTGCGCATCAACTTTAGCATGGATCTGGTTTTCGCTGCCAAGCGTCAGTTGGGGTTTCTCCGCACCATTGATAGCTTGCCCTGCCTGCACAAGGGACCAATGGTTCTTCGTGCTATACGCAGGTAATTTGCAAACTTCTCCTGTTCCAGGGAGAGGCGACGATTTGAAAAAGAAAAGTGTGCGGGATATGGTTCGCTTTCGTCTCTTCGGCATACATTGCGAAGAGAACAGTGACCTGTTGAGTTCTCTACCGTGTCCTGTCTTTTACCGGAGACTGGGACTACGGCTGTCAGTTGGGAACGGTGCCAGATGGTCCGTGAAACCCACGAGTGGTTGCCACCACATCCATCAGTCCCATCTGAAAGGGAATTGGCTCTAGATACGAAAAATTGGGTGAACTTGTCAGTATCTTCATGGATCGCATGTCTGAGATCAAGTAGTTTTAGATGTAGAGAAATGCAGTTGGACGAGAGGACTAGATCGTAGTGCTGTATTTCTTTTCGTTGCACGAGGTTAGTCGAACTTCCCAGTCGTATTGTCGCAGTATCCTCTATCGATAACTAAGCTTGATTCTAGATTACCAGCCGCATGAGTAGAGTCTCCAATGCACGAATTTGATGTCACTCAGGTACAAAAACATGTGCATTTTCTTGGAGAATCTCATGGATAATTTAATGTTGTTAGAGAGGAATAATCCATGCTGCGGGTTGACCTCAACATGCCGTCGCTTGGCAGGTATCAAAAATTTTGGATGCCTTTGGTAGCAGACTCTCTCAAGTTCGATGCGCTGTTGAACGTCGATTCAACAGGGAAAAGTCTTTTGCCACCATTGGATGTACAGTGGATATGGCACTGCCATCGCTTGAATCCGGTCAGTTTCCAATCGCTTCCGTTTCTAACCGCACTTTAAAGTTGAGGGGGTTTTGAACAATGAAGACTGTCCTGTCTAGCAGTGTTAAATGGAAAACTGATTTACGAATTGGACGTTATCAAACTGATTCTTGACTACTATCTCTTTGCAGGTGGTGTACAGGAGGTATTGCATTGCAAAGTTTGGCAGGGTAATTGATTGCCCGATTTTTCCCGACGTTGCTAGCGAGAGCTTGGCAACAGAAAGGTGCAAGAGACTGTGGACAATTGTCTATCTCAAAGAGCCTTACGACGTTATGTCCACTTTCTACAAATTTCCAGGGAGTACCAGTGGTTCCGGTCAAGTTTGTCCCGTTGATGATATCGATGGCTTGGAGGAGCTCATTGCTGCCGTTACCAAACAAAGCAGTTTCTATTACTACGTAGGTTCCGATCAGTTCGTTTGATTTTCTTCCGTCGTGTATACATTTACTTTCCATTTACATTGTTCCTTCAGCGTCACAGCTAGTCATTCTGTTTGAATATAGTTTCTACCATTTGCTATCTCACTTTTACTAAGTTATCCTGGAGTCCTCGTGTTTTCCAGGTTTCGCAGTCTTACATGTGGGAAGACAGCTCCTTGCAAGCTGCAGCTGATAGATATAAGTGTTTCTTGCATTTACTGTACAAATCAAAAGGAAGGATCACCTGCGTCCCGACTTTTGACATTGATCTGATTTGGCACGCACATCAGGTTTGCTCATACTTCCCACTTTCTCGGTGATGTGGTTCGTATGTTCGTGCTTCGAAAGCGAATTTCGCTAAATACCATCGTGGAGATATCATTAATTTTTTCGTTCGTTGTTGAGATAATTTCGTGCGTATCATTTGCAACATGAAACTACTCGGTTTCCATTTTGTTTTGTTGGATTTATATCTGTGACTGTTCCTCATTCACAACATGTTGGCTGCCAGCTTTCACCGGTGTCTTACGCGAAGGATACGAAAGCTTTGTTAGGATGTATTGCGGATCACGACGGCACCTTAGCCGAAAGAGGTCCTGGATCTAAATTGGAGAAAGATTTCGAAGACACAGCGAAGCTTTGGGAGAGTACTTATGGTCTCTCATACGAAAGGGCGGGGTGTATGTATCGCAACACCAAGCCTGTAAATGTACCACCTCCTCCCGTCTCGGATATCAGAACTAGCTTCGTAATTGAAAGACCCCCATCCATTTTACCGTGGGATTACCGCATGGCTGACCACAATCCCACCAAGTATCCCATTCTCACTCCACGACACGTCCTACAGGTACTCATCAGTTTCTAGTTTAACTCACAACGTCGTCCTCCGTCAATCGAGTTTTATGTCATGTGACTGTCTTCTTCATCAATATCTTCGTCATTCCTGTAGTGGTCATTATAAGTGAATGTTTCCAAATGTTCGCTCAATGCCACCACGATGAAAGGTTTGAACGCCCTCAGTGCGTGTGGTAGCTTACTTGGATCGCACCTAACATTATGGTCCTCCGTCCACTTAGGTTTGCATCTTGATCAAGTGTACCACGGCTATGGTGCCAAATGGTAGAGAGGGTGGGGATCTGTTCGTAAGGCTGAGAACGTTGGATGCATACACGTTACTGAAGATAGAGGCCCCCGTGCTTCCTTTTTCACACGAAACCCAATGGCAGAAACTATGGGTTCTCCAATGTGAGACCAAGACCAAAGGCATGGTGCTTGAACTACGCTACCACGTCGAAGGATGCATGAGGACGTTCCGCAAAACAAAATGCATAGGTCGTGCGAAACTTACTTGGCATGAACTTCAGAAGGCGCCGATGCTCTACCACGATGTCATGTTTCCCCTGTCGGCGAAACGGTTTAACTCGCCCGAAAGCAAGCAATCCTGCCAAGTTGGGCTTGAAGTGTCGATCACTCCACCAGTACAGGTTAGACTCCCCATGACCAATTTTTATTGAAAGTACGGGAGTCTTCTTTTTGTTAATTTTTTTTCTTTCCGCAAGAACCGGTGTTGTCTTACATATTTGTTCATATTCTTGTATTCCTTGAATCATGTTTTTGATCTTAAATTCTGTCCTTGACAATACATTGAACTCGTTGCCTCAGGCAGCATACCTGTTGAAATCCGTTCCAGACCGAGTTACGGATGATTCGGGGGCCATGCTATCCAGCGTGATATTGCGCAGGAGGCACAATGAACCACAATCTGGGCGATGGATCTCACGAACTGTCCTCAACCACGCTGGGAAAGAGACTTTTGTGATCCGCATTCGGTAATTGTGAACATGTCTTTAAGTTCATTTGTTTGAGGCTTGTCATCATGTAGAATGATCAAGTACAGAGAGTTGCGTTGCCATCGGAAATTAGGATTCCGGAGTTGATCTCTGCCTTTCAAATGTTATCAGGGCTGCGAAAGGAGCATGGACTAGTCGTGGCGATCGGCCAGTGGGTGTGGATTGGAACGAGCGGGTCATCAACGTGCATGGAGGAGGTTGGAATTATGTCTCCAACCACGTTGGTACTTCCCCCGAGAAAATTGTAGGGAGTGCAGTGCCTTTGGCCCATGAACTGGAAGAATACAAACTTAGCTGGGCGCTTTCTACCGGAGACACGTTGATAGTTTCGAGACAACTGAGTGATATCAACTGGGAACGCCATCTTGAATTCACCCTGAAAACCTCTGGTCGTGGAGCAGGCTTGGTAAGTCTAGCGGCCAATACACATGCTCATTGCTCATCATCAGAAATCTCTCGTTTGTTGTTACAGGTTGTGGCTTGTAACTATCTTCTTAGTGTTGTCCTTTGTCGTGTGATATACTCTGTTCTAAGAAAATCCTTGCATTGCCCGATGCTTTGTTTGATGAATGCAGGCACGACTGGTGAACGGTCGCAAGCAACAGTACGAAGTGCCGAACGCTTCCCCTCAGGAAGAGGAGGGTTTCGTCACACTCATCCGGTATGGGCCGCACACTCCTCAAGGAAAAGCAACTGCTCTCTTCAACTTCAGGATCTCGGCGATGGAAGTTGTCCCAGAGGAAGATGTGGTTCTCGTGCTGCTCCTCTGCACGGCTACAATGCGATCTATTGCTGATTTTGGGGGCTTGTCTGCTGGAAACGATTACACCCGGCGACGAATGAAAGAGAATGCTCTTGGATCCAAGGATTGGGGATCTGTCGTTCTAGAAAACACCACCTGCCACTCCCATTTGGCCCATTGGCACTGGAATGGTGGCCATATCGGAGAAGAAGAGGAGGTTGATTGTGAGAATCATTCAGGTGTGATTAACTCCACGCCGGATTGGAGCGGTTGTGATACATTGGTATCAACCTCGAGCCGAATAATGCCAACCCAGCCACCAACAGCAGCAGCGGCAGCTTCATCTGCTGACAAAGTAGTTGGAGGAAGAGTCGACTTCGTTCAGAGAGCTGGCAGCTCGCAAATGAATCACCACATCAATCACTCGAAGAGGCCAACATCTATTCCATAAGTACTCTGTATCATATTCGGATATTGTGGCACTCCGTTTTTTCCATTCTATCTGTCCGCGTCATTCCTTTACTGGTTCGGTAAACTTGCACTTCAACACCAGCTCCTGCAGAAGAGACACACAAAACTGGATTCCCCTCATGTACATTGATTGGGTGGGATTCAGCTGTTGGCACGACGACGCTTTTTCTACAATGATCCATGGGTAGAGCTGTAGTTGGGATCATCTGTAATGTAAATTCGTAGGGAGTAGAGGGCTGGAAATGATGGGTCAATTGTCAAGCCCTTCACCACTCACCTCATTTTTATGAAATTCATCAAAATCGCGTAGAGAATATTATTATCGGTAAATTAAACACCAGCAGTTAATATCACATTCAGCTGGCAGGTTATACGCGCATTATGTCAGGTAACTAGAGTAGATTATATGGACAGTGAAATCAAGGTGACTAGTCTTTTTTCACCACTCGAGAATTTGATTGATTGAATGCTGGCATTCAGGTTTAAATAAATTAAGAGAAATTGTCATTCAGAAGACAACTCAAAAGCTTTACTGTTGGCAATGTGCCCAAAATTTTCACATGCTTTTTGGAACATGTTCTGAAGATAAATGCGACACTTAAGCGGAGCATGTTTTCGTTTACTTAAGAACTTTCAATTGTCAGCAAATATTGTGTTATTTGCTGATGGGTGCAGGCCAGAAATGCTAGGCTGTTTTCCCAGTGTACATTGGGAGTGGCTACATTCACAGTCGACCTGGGTCGAATGTGAGAAATGGGTAGTCCTACATTCATATCATGAGCCTCAGTGCAGAACTTTGCATCTCTCATCCAGCACTCCACCTGTGAGGACGATGAGGCTTCTCCGGAAACCTTATATAATTGTACTACTACCAGTATCTGAATCATCAACAGTCGGTCATAATAAATCTTGCTGATTTGATCTATCGAGAGTAGCTCGTGCATGTATGGCACGTTCTCTCATGAAAAACACCCATTTTCCGAAACGATTCTGTGTAGTGGCCTGTAAGTTGCAGTACATACCATTTGCCTGTTATGAGGAATTCCTTGCACCAATCATAAAATAGGTACATCAGTGGTGTACAGTTGTCCAAGCTGTGACTAGGACATTTGAGTAAGCTATAGTTTGTTATTAACCCCTTTCGAAAACTTATGTTTTTCGAGGAACTCACATACTGGACAACTTCATGAAACTTTGACAGTTTGAAAACGATATGTTGGACGAAAGTGGCTAAAATTCCTTGATATTCCGACTATCCTTCGCTCCTTCGACGCGACGGTGGATTAAATGTAGTACGTCTATTTCGTGCAATTTGCATGCCAGCTGCACGTAAAAATTGAAAGCACAGCTCCTAATCGATCCCTGAAGCTCCGTAGCATAAGAACTATTAAGTGTGAAGAATATACTCTTGTTGTGAAACCCTTAAATTCCCGCCAAAATCCCACAATATCAGAAGGGTTTTAACAATGCGATCATTGGCAGCTCTCGCACTTCATCTGATCTATCAAAGGATCACTTAAGACATAGAGCAACTGGTCGCATCGCGCCACTTGAGATACAGTAATCCACCTTGGTAATGAGTGTAAGCCCCTGCCACAACCAAGATGTGAAACACCTGATGGCTGTTACCAATGATATCGAAAGTGCCGGGTCTCCATCGCTCCGGGATACGGGTCGCATAGATTAGGGCACCAAGCCCATACATGACACCCATAGCGATTTCCATATATAGTGTTTTGTACGCTATAGGCTCGTCCTGGTATAAGAGAACTTTGTGTACGCATGGGATGATTCCTGAGACTCCCATTGTGAAGAACAAAGAAGCACGGAACGCGCGGTACTCTGATGTCTGAAAAATGGGTAACAAAGAGGCTAATATCGTACCAATCCCCATCGTGGTAATGAGACCGAGGTACATCTTACACAGAACGGGATTGCACATGAAACTGTAGTACACCTGCCGAGTCATCCAATCCAACAAACAAGGAAGAATCAGTGAAATAAAATGTTAAACTGGGGACAATATGCAACATCTGGGTCTAACAACGGAGAAAAGCAGAAAATTCCAGCAATAGGGGATACTAGTCAACTGAGTACGTTGACACATTATGACTTAAGCCCCAATTGCTCATGCGACTAACCTAATGATGAATGACGACGTGCTCATTGACAAACGGTATCCACGAACTATTCACCATAAGTGCAAGACCAATGTAACCCCTCTGTAGGCAAGAGTTTTTGAAGCCCTAATGTATCTCCGATAATTCATTCATCTTCTAAGACAGTGAGATACATGATGAAAGTATTCAGACCACTGAAATGCTAAAGCCACCTGTATACGATGTATCCAAAACACGTGTGTATTGAATATAAAGTACGCATGAAAGATACGATTGAACATGTGGCATTTTAACCAAAGATTAAAAAAATAACGCGATTGAAAGTGTAGAATTTTTTCTGCACAGATTTTCTCACTTGAGAAATTGCAATGTGACTCTTCTGGAGACATGCATCTGAAAGCTGCCAATAAAATTTCGTTTCCCTGTACGATTTACAAGCATGTTGATTGAAATGAGGAGATGCTGAAACAGAGCACGTACAGGTGGATAAAACGATGCTGCTATAAGGGTTGAAATTCCTGCGTAGTCAATCCGCATTAATGCATAGAAAGCTGTAGCTGAAAGACAGCTGAAGAGATGACATATTGCGCTGGCCAATAAGCAAAACATCGCACCTGCCAGGAATACGAAAAAAGGCCATCGTGTGATGGGCCTCTGCACCGTCACTGGATCTTTAGTAACCTAAAGAAATTGTGATCTCTCTGTGTTATTTGTTCCTTTAAATATCATAGCGAAAGCAAGCATGAACCAATTGAAGTTGTGAAAGGGATAATGAGGTTACAAACAGAATCCGTCTCATTAGCGGTGATAGAAAAGGAAAGGGTGGCTTAGGTGAAGCTTAAACCTCACCTGTACACATCGAGTGCCGTCAAAAGTGCCAGGAACACAACTCGAGAGCGCTTCCGGTAGATGCAGATAGGAGGGCAGAGACTCCATGATTCCGGAATGCCATCTATGAAGAGTGTTGGGCTCCACAATGTTCGGCAAATGTGTTGCTGTATAGATAGTGAGACCCAGAAAGAGAAGAAATCCAACCAAATGACTGGCGCACCACCGCCACCAATCTCTCAGCATCATGAAGCAGGTTTAGAAAGGGACAGATATACAAGCAAGCTCTTTAAAATGTTCGTTCAGGAATGAATCAATCAACATTTGGAGACCTATCCGCAACCTAAAAGATTTCCGAGACTTCGTGTAAGTTCAGCATCGCAGATTTCCATGCCAAGCGTAATTCAAACCCAGCATTTAGTAGCGGGAGAATGGAAGGAAAGAGTACGTACGTCCAAACGTTGAAGGTTTCGTTGTGCATTTCAAAGATGGAGAAAAGGGCGCGTTTCACAGACCAATCGACACGATAATGACCCAGAATATAATTGTTGTCCCGAAGGTGTGCTGGTAAAGCTGAGAATTCCACGAGTTGGTGTTTAACACTGCCCCATAATTCCAGCACCGCCTTTCTAGGGCTACCCAAAGGGCTCCGCACCGCGTTCATTTCTTTCACCGTCTCAACCTTGTTTCTCCTCCTCGTGACACCCATCGAAGATAATTCCCCCGACTCGTCCTGACCTTCTGATCCCATTCTCCAAAACGATCAGTGTTCCCTTCCTACTCAAAACTCAACTCCAAGATTCCACACCGCAACACTCCAGACCAGACCACTCCCTACCGTTTCACTCCAACAGCAACACTCTCCGTTGCCGTCTATAGATTGCAAAACAAACAACCCCCCTACAACTGCCTTCAATTGCGTGTTGTCATCTCCGCGCCGCCTGAGCTGTACGTGTCGGACGCCATGATGGATACATCTGCTTCTGATTGACAAAAACACACTATCCCCTTCAAAAGCCCCACCCAGAAGAAGAAAAAAGAAAAAAGAAAAAAATTGACACCAAAGATCTCAAATCTCAAATCAAACTACCGACGAAAACTCATTCAAACCTCCACCAAATCCCTTCGTCGCCGCAACACACCATATCCCAGCCCATAACCACATCCAGAAAAACTAAGGCAAAGCGGAAAAACCAAGAGGGCGGAGGAGGAAGAGGAGGGTGGTGGAGTTACATACAAGCACACGATGCATCCATCGCTCTTTTTGTCTTTCCCTACGTCTCGCAATTCTCCCCTGCGGCGACAATCCCGATACGAATCAGCAATTCGAGGGAGAGAGAAAAGGGGTCGCTATGATGGAATCGGGCTCTACTTACGTTTACGATTGCGCTGGGAATATTATAATAGCAACATCGGAATACGCGAAAGGAATGCGAAATTGGCACAAAAAACAACAAACAACAACAGCAACAATAACACGAGGCAACGTGTGTGTGTGTGTGTAAGTGAATGTTAGGCAGGCCCCGCAACGCTAATGCTCCGCGCGGGAAGCCCCGAGCCACGTAGGTACCCGCCAGAACCACCATGGCCACCCACTGCACTGGCGCCATTGGGGTCGCCCGTGGAGGATATTATAATATGTAAATATAAATAAAATATCCTGCAGCCTTATCCCAGTGCCTTGATGACACGAGTCGCTGTCCCTTGCCTTTCTTCATTGTGAGGAGGAGGGCCATCCAAGTTCCCCGGGTAATTAGAAAGCAAACATTGGTTGTGTTGCCTTTTTTTTCTTTAAGGCTTCAAAATAGCATTATTATGTTGCCCACCCACTGTACTTTCTTGTACGTTTTTTTATACCAACTTGGAATGTTGTGTTTTACTTTTTTTTAGAATTGTTAACGCTACATTCCTGGTTGATATCCTTACACTCTATGGGACCTCCTCTTAGACAACTAGCTAACAACATGCCTCTTTCTTTTGCACGTTTTTTCCTTTTTATTTTTTGCTTAGAAAAGGGTGGTGGTTGTGAGAGATAGACAATGAATAAAAAAACATATTCCCAGCTACTATTTTAAAAGAAATCATAATATTTGTCTTAAAAATTATTTAACTCAAAATCTTGTTTTTTTAAAAAAAATTGGCAGATAAAAAAAAAATATATATATATATATATATATATATTGTAAAGTCAATATTAAGGTTACATATTGGGCTACTAAATGTGCCTTAAGCACAAAAGTGCTTTTTTAAGACAATTTAAGTTGTGTGGAGGTCATGTAAGATGTAGCAATATCAATTAGGGATGTAGTATTAACAATTTTATTTTTGGTAGTTTTCTTTTAAATTGTTAAAGTTATTAAGACACATATTGACATTAAGAAAAACATAATTAAAATATATTAGTATTTAAATAATTTATCTAGTGGATAAAAAAATTTACATTATTGGTTAGACATTATTAGTCAAATATTTATTTCAATGTCAAATCTTTAATGTTAATAAGAAGATTGGATATTTGTAAATAATGCTGGTCGTAATGATGAAAATTGAGAGTACAGAACCATATTTAGGATAAAATGCAAAAATTCATAAGAGGTGTGGTGGCCCTCCAATAATATTATTTATTCTATCAAAGATGTAAATAATTTTTGTCTTTTGTTGTTATTAATATTTATCTTTTCTTTTAAGCAATTTTTTTTAGAATTATACAAGCCATTATAGTTTCAAAATGGCATAATAGCACAAGAGATTTAAAGATGCATGTAGTGGTGTTAAAGTTGGCAATTACTTTTGTCATTAAAGTTTTGAAAGTAGATAATGTGTACAATGTGATTAGATATATTATTTAGTAGATGTTAAAGAAGTGACCTAAAATTCTGGTTTTGAGGTGATAAAGTTTGTATAATTACTATTCTAAATGACTACCATTGAATGCTTAGATGTTCTAGCTCATGCACTTTTATTCATTTAGATTATATTCAATTACTTGTATTTATAAAGAAATTATTTTGACCAAATACATGTGTATTATCAATATAGAGGTTCTATATTTATTAAAATAGAATATATTATTTTTGAAATGTATATTTCTATTTTACTTTATATATCATTTTAATGATTTAAAAAATTAATATCCACCATGCCAATGACTTCAATATAATGTAAGGATATGTTTGGAATTTTTCTAAAAATAATAAAGGTAGAATTATTTTCAAAATGAATTAAAAAGTTGATAAGATCTCCAATATTAAAATAAATATCCAAATTAGGTTAAAAATGGAACTTTGTGCAATTTGTGAATTTATTAGTTGAACTGTATGAAGTAAGTTTTTTTTTAACAATCAAATGATGAAGACAAATGAATATTAAATTACATGTGTACACAAAAGGCATTAAATAAACTAATACAAGTACTGTAATTTTTTTTATTTTTTATTTTTATTTTTATTGAAGTAGACTATCTTAGTTTAATATATTATTCTTTTCTTTTCTTTTCTTTTTTAAGAACCTAAAGAAGTCTTTTAAGTTTTTAGACTAAACCACTACTTCTAAGATTACAAGAGTTTATTTCAACATATGCAATGGAGTCTGAGAAGAAAAAAATCATAAAAAGAAGAAGTTATCTTTGCATATTATATCTCCCGATGAAACATTTCTGAAGAAGCAAAGAATTATCTACAAGTCCTCATGTATAAAGGGAAACTAATCTAAAATTTCCATGATTATTGGTACCAATAACAATTATGCCATTGAAGGACATCAAATCCAAAAACTATTGGTATTTTTTATTTTATTTTTAAATGTGTAACAAGCAAGTGTGTGTCTAAAGATTGAATTTATGTAATCTTTACAAACTATTGATATTTTTAGGTAACAACATGAGTATAAATGCTCATCTTTTCTATGTCAACTACCATTAAGGAAGTCCACCCAATTGTATGTAGAAAGTTGTTAATTATTATTCTTTATCAATGCCCAAAATAACAATATATATATATATATATATATTTATTTATTTTAATGACACTTTTAGGTCCTTTCATCTTTTAAACTTGCTGTGGAAGAGAGAGAAGATAACAAAAGACACTTTTAAAAGACCCTAATTGATGATGATAGAAAAGAGCCATATATTATGTTTGAAACAACATTTTGACAAGTTTCTCCAAAATTTATTGGTAGAGTTTAAAAAATAAGCCTTATATTGTACTATTGATGTTGTTAAAGAACAAGCTTTTGTTTAAAAAAGTTTTCATGAGCTTGGAGAATGTGAGTGTATGACACTTTTTATAAAAATATGTAATTTTATTACAATAATATAAATTCAATGCTTTTGTGTGGATAATAAAATCATTGATGTTGAAAAAGAAAGTCTCAATATTAAAATGTAAAAGATGTAGTAGTTATGAATTTCTAATTATTTATTTTGGAAAATATAAAAATTTATTTAAATTTTTATCAATAACTTTTGACAATTAGAATAAATCAACAACTTAAATAATCTTAGAAGTTGAGATAATTAGTCTTTGTAGGTAACACAAAGTTATTTTTTGTTTATAATTATAAAGACATCAAGAATATATTAGAACATATAATATGCAAGTTCAAATTTTTTTATTGATATAGATATTATATGACATCAATTTACATTGAACTTGGAATTTTAAAAAATTACATTGTTTATTGATGATGAGAGATAATCAGTTAAACACATAATATTAGATGAATGTGTCAATCTAATATTGAATCACATGGAAATTTAATCTAATATCATGTTTTAATAAGAAGGTTATTACTAATTTTAATAAACAGTCGTTATTATTTCAATGACATGTTATGAAAGCCTCAACATTAGCTTAATAACGTAAAAGATGTGACCATCTGCAATAATGTATGCTTTTAATTAACAAATTGAAAAAATATAAAAATATTGTTACACTGTAATATTATTTGTATATAACATTTTATTTAAAAAATAATCTTATATAAAAACGTATCATAAAGAATGTCCTTAATTATTATATTCAAAGATTTACATATACTTCTATATGAATATGTTACCACAAAAAAAGAAATACATATATATATATATATATATATGCATGAATTAAGTACTTGAATTCAGAACTCAGAACATATCTAAATTATGATTGTAAAAGAAAGATAAATTTTTACTAGGTTTTGCAAAGATTTAAAAGATTACATACTCATATACTTAACTTGGTATGAATTTCTTTTGAATATGAACATCGATTTGGTACCTACTACAAGTTTATAATTAGATACAGTTTGAATATTATATTGATAAGTCATTCAATATTGTGTTTTTGAGCATTTTGGGTTTTATTTTTTATTTTGTATTTTCATTTTTATCATATATGCAATTTTATCGATAAATGACTCTTGGTTGGTAAACTAAGTTTCATATCATTTATGAAAAAATAAATTGTGTTTTAATTCTAAAATTTTCATTTGAGTTAGTTTTTAAATAAATTCTCACCATTTCATGAAAAAAATACTAAATAAAACACCTGTCCCTGTGATTTTGTAACATATTTAAATTCAAATTACAAGATTTGGATACTATTAAATTTTATTATATTAAAATATGATCTAATATAAATAGAAATATAAATAGAATCTAATTTTGGTAGTATGTCAAAAGATCAACATATAAATGAAGCTAATTATTTTTTGAAAGTAACAAAAAAATTGAATTTTTTTGGAGATTAAAGAGAAGAACTTCTACCATAAAAAAAAATGAAAAATAAAAAAATAAAAAAATAAAAAAAGAGAAAATTAAGAAAATGCTCATCAAAGATGCTCTCCTTGCAATAATACGGTTGCCCTGATTCCTGAAGGGGTGGGGGCTAGCCGACTGTTCCAAAGCAGAATCGGGGTTCGAGGAGCTGACAGGTTCTACATCGGAACTGCTCTCGAGGTGAAACCCTAGCTCTGTATGTTTGGTTCGGGGGTGCGAGTTGAATTATATTACGAGGTTTCCAAGCTCGGCGCCGTTGATTTGACCTCGCACTCGCGCACTCTCTTATCGATCTCTATTTACAAGAACGTGTGCATCGGAGAGCAATCCGGCGTCAAGCTAGTGGATCAGTAGAATGCATTAGCATCGTGTCTGTATAGAAATTTGGAGAAGTGGGCACTATTCATTCGAGGGGCCTCGACGAATTTCAATTGATCTGGTGGTCTCTATTTTGGCAGTGAGGAGGGATTTCGATCGAATTAGGAGGATTCTGATTGAGCGGGATGACGATCAGGTTTGTGTTGTTGGTAAATAAGCAAGGTCAGACACGGCTGGCGCAGTACTATGAGTATCTTACCATCGAGGAGCGGCGAGCTTTGGAGGGGGAGATTGTCCGAAAATGCCTCGCCCGTCCAGACAATCAAGTTAGTAGACCACTGTTCTTTATTCTTGGAGGTTAAGTTTTGATTGGCTTGCTTGTTTGTTCTAGTTTTGAGGTGTGTCTTGGTAGGAAATTGCTACATATACCTCAAAAATGCCGTGATACTTTACGCTCGCGGTATTGTTATTCGTGTTAAACTTGGTGCTCTCGACTAAATCTTCTAGTTAGCTGATCTTTGTCAGCAGTATTGGTCCCATTAATTCAGTTTTTGGTCTACGTTAGGGTGTTTGCAATAAACAGATCAGGACATGGTTAAGCATGCTTAAGTTTAATTTAGAATAATTCGTAATACCTTGGGTTGTGTTAGTGTTCAGTTTTGAAATCTCGGAGAAACTTCTTCTCAATGTCAATCTTTGAGTAATTTCTTGATGATTGCGCTTTATTCCAGTTTCATAAGCGGTTTTTATCCAAATCTAGCAATCAAGTGGCACAAGAGTCAAGCATTATACGATTGATGCATCGATCATGTTGCTTAGACTTCTTTGTCGAAAATGTTGGGAGTCGGAATTAGTGGTGCCTGCAAATTCCTCTTTAGTTTAGTGTATGTACCTTTGTCACTTAGAAGGAAAGAAAATGGAACGGTTTCAGGGCAAATACGAACATACAATAATTCCTAATCAAATAACGCTTAGCTATCGAGTTTTTACATGATCTCACTTCAACGCTTTTGGAGGTAAAGTACTGGAGATGAGAGTGTTGATGTGGAAGGGCGTACTAACACTTGAAACATCTCATTTTCAGAGTCCTATCTAGACGGGTGTGATTCTTTTGTTAACACCCATAACATTATGGCATTGTACAGAGGGCATTAATTGTGCATTATTGTACATCTATATGTTTCATCACTTTCAGTTTCCGAAAAGAACATGACTTTGCGGTCAAGTAGAGTTAACTGGATTCTAGAGTTTATGTGTATCTGCGAGCTTACTTCTACAATTTCTTTTTGAGTGTAGTGTTCGTTCGTGGAGCATCGCAACTACAAAGTGATCTATCGCCGATATGCATCGCTCTTCTTTTTGGTCGGTGTTGACGGTGAAGAGGTACTATCAGCTACATCATAACGTGGTGTTTTGTTATGGCTTCATATTTTGCATTGTATATTTCTCTGCTTATTTATTCAGGCATGCATGGTGATCAAATAATTCCTTCCTCCTTCCTGAGCTGTTTTTTCCCTCTTAGAGTGTTTCCTCCATTTCTCTGAGAACACATCTTAACCAGTAAATTACAAGCACATTGTAAATCCTTTTGTTAAGGTACAATCTGTGTTAAAACTCCAGTGTTTTAGTTTCAAAATTGAGAGCTTCCCCACGTGCTGATTACTACATTCTATTCTCTGAGTCGCATGAGCAGAATGAGTTAGCGATCTTGGAGTTTATTCACTGCGTGGTGGAAACAATGGATCGTTATTTCGGAAATGTGGTATGTACTTATGGCTTCACAGAAGTGATTCCAATGCTTAAATGGATTGATAGGTAGAAAACTGTGATTGTTGTTTCATCTGTGTATGGTTCAATTCAGCGTCATCCATGTTATAACTCCTTTGTGCAATTCTTGCCCACCATTATGATTCTAGTTCACTGTGGCTGCGGTTATCTGTATTTTTTCTCCTGTTACAGCTTTTTGTACCAAAATGGTGAATATTCACTACTGTTTTTTGGGATGTCAGTGTGAGTTGGACATAATGTTCCATTTGGAGAAGGCGCATTTTATGTTGGAGGAGATGGTTATGAATGGCTGCGTAGTTGAGACCAACAAGCAAAACATTTTGCACCCTATTCAACTTATGGACAAAACAACATAGTGGACGTACACATTCGCACTGCTGTATCCTGAAATGTGCGCTAACCATGTTCTTCTTAATTACTCTCGTTCTGCGTTTCCATTATGTGAGATTCGTAGTTGCCAGACATGGGACGCATGTGAATGTGTTGAAGGGTTTCTTTATGCTGGTTTGTAAAGAGCTAAGTTGTAGATCGAGGGAAAGTTTGCATATTATTAGTCACTTTTCTCCAACAATGTATGTACTGCTTGTAATGGTAGGGAACCATTTGTCACATAAACCTCTCTGGGCCTTGCTTCTTCATGGGTATCATGTTGAACTTGCAGAGAACCTAGGTCTTGTTGAAATATTGGGTATGTCTGAAGATGCTTTGTTGAATATCGAACAAACGCTTGACCCCGATCATGTAAAATATCTAAGTTTACCGTGAACGTTTTTTTGAAGTGAAACTGAATAGTTCGTTCGGAAGCCTATGAAGTATAGTAAATTTGCATCACATGTAAAGACGTATTAAGAAAGCTTGTTTGAAAATGCTTGTATAGATACGGAGTTCAAGCAGTGTACAGTCTTCTTACTTGGTGTCGGTAACTTCTCTGACATCAAATAATGAGACCTAGTTTTCTTTCTTAAAATAAAAGGGGTGATCCCTTTTGTCCATTAACAAGGCATACTTCAGATTGTGGAAGCTTTAATTTGTAGTTCTATCTGTTGATTAGGTATGTGCACCTTGGAGCTTGTGATATAATCTCGCATATTATTTTTAGCCGAATTCATTTTTTCAAGTGAGTTCTTTAATCTAGCTATAACCAAGCTCCAGATAGTATGTTTCATAGGAAGATTAAGAATAATGTTTCCAATAGATTTATTCATAAAATAAAATATATAAATCAATATCATATGATTCTATTTTTTATTTTATTTTTCATTCACTTTCATCATTTTGTACCTCATTCAAAAATCATTTTATCATATTGTTTTTATATCTTCAAAAGCCATGTTCTTATTATATAGCGTCATAATACTTTTGATATGATTGAGAATTTTGCTACATTTTATTTGTTAAAATATTAATATTGGTCATGAAATATTTTAGAGATTTTGTTTGTTTTCTTTTTCTGTACTTGTCAAAGTTTGTAAAATTTTATTGTTGTTAATATGTGAACTCTTATTAAATAGGGTTTGTTGATCTTCGAAGAATATTTAATATGTTCAATAATGGATCTTTTCTCATTAGGATATTTATTTTATTAGATGCATAAATATTTTGAGTTATGTCATTAGCTATTGTAGCCATGTCATAATTTATGTGACCAATTTTGCTCAAAAGAACTTAGAAAATCTAAATTAATTAGCAATGGTTATTATAGAATTAGACTCTAATCAAATCATATACTTGGATTTTTTGGAAGCAATGTAATAGTTTTTTTGGATCCAATATAGAATGATTTAGAATAATATAAAATCTCAAATGTTATTTTTTAATTGTTAAAATAAGAATTAGATACTATGTAGAAGATATTATCTTAGAAAAGTTGCTAATGATTAAAGGGTAGTATAAGAATGAAAGTAAGTTACTAATGTGGCAGCTAGATTAAGAGGAATGTAGAATTTAGTTGGATGAAGCAAAGAAGGATGAAGATGATTATAGATGAAGTTCAACTACAATAGATGTAAATTCTTTTTATAAGTAAAGGGTATTGGAAGTGAAAAACATCTCATTTTATACTTCTCTTGTGTACAACATTTTGATTTCTACTTACTTATGTCTTGCTTGTTGTATTTTTTCAATAGGTTATGGGCCTACACACACTTTGTTGTGCCATTCAAGTAAGTTGATGTCATTCTCTAGTGGTTGTACTTGTGTAGAATACAACTTATGGTGTTTGCTAATAATAAAGTTTATAAGATCTAAACTTGCGTTTTGGCATAAGTGCTGATTTTGACCTTATGGATCTCTAATATTACTTTTTGGATTCTTAACTCCTATGATTGTGACTTTAAGACCTTATAGAAAGACCTTGATAATATTTTTTTAGTGGTATTAAAGTTGTTTTACTTACCTTGTTTGCATTGTAAAAAAATTGGTTTGAAAGAATGAATGATCTTGATAATAAGGTTCATTGAAATGCACATACTTATTAGAAGATTCAGAACTTGAATTGAGAGTGTTTTGAGTGACAAAGCACTCAATTGTTCACAAGTGGGTATATTAAAATTATGCAAGTATAAAATTATTTTGGTAATTTTGAGCACATAGAAACTCCTTTTCTTGATATTTTTTGATAGAACTCTTCTTAGACATAGTTTCTAATAAGGATGAAGGTTTGAGAGTGATTGAAAATTTTAGAAGGAATAATTTTTAATATTGGAAGGTCAAAATAGAAATTTTGTTGATATCTTTGGATCTTTAGAATATTGTAGATGAAAGTAAAGAACTTCCAAGCATACATGCAAATGCTAAAGAAAAGAAGGACTTCAAAAGATGTGAAGAGAAGGTTTTTGAGGTGATTTCCATTAATTTGGATTAAGCCAAATTTTCTCACATTATCTCTTGCAAAGGCCAATGGAAGTATGGAAGACTCTTTGTAACATATATGAAAACAAGAACTTGTCTAACATCATCTTCACAAGAAGGAAATTCTTCATTTGCAAGATAGAAGAAGGTAAAGACCTCATGGCTCATATCAATAATGTAAAGACTCTTATAAACCAACTTACAATTATTAATAAGTCTAAAAAAGATAGTGATATTGTCATGACCTTGCTTATGAGTTGTCTTGAGTCCTACAACTATGTCATTGTGACATAAGAGTCCATCAAGTTAAAAGAACTTACAATGCACTACGTGATGGCAAGACTTATCCATGAAGTGACCAAGAAGAAAGAAAAAGAACCTTAAAGTAAAGATTCGACTCTCCTTTCAAGTGAAGGTAAAGTAAGCTATTCTAATTAACTTAGAAATATAAGAACTTGCTTCATATATGAAAAACAGGTCATTTTGTACAAAATTGCTGCAAGACAAAAAAAAAAAAAAAAAAAAAAAAAAAAACCAAAAATGTATATGAACAATTTAAAGGAGATGATTTTACATTCATAGTAAGTAAAGGCACGTCTATGATTGCCATATTTAACTGGATTGTTGATTTGGATGCCAATAAATATATAATTCCGTACAAGTGTTTATTTAATACTTATGAAGAAATTTTGGCAAAAAATATTTTTATGGCAGATAATGATATGATACAAGCTATTGGAATGTATTTTTGTTGTAGTGGAGATTGTTGTGAGAGGATAAACCAAAGGGATTAGATTGAAGGATATCTTGTATGTACTTAATATTAAGAAAAATCTCTTTTCAATGAATAAATTAATTTTATATGGTTGTAAGGTGCAATTTGATAAGAATCAATGCTTTTCAAAGGTATTGGATAGAGGTGATATTGCCAAATGCTTTAGAAATGGAAATCTTAACTTTATCAAGTATAAGAAGGTGAATAGAATTGAAGTAACCGTATTTATTGAGTTTCTATATGAACAAGATAAATTTGGCATTTGGGATTGACGCCTTGATTATTTGAATGCCAAGAGCATGAAAAAACTCCAATCCATGGTAAGACTTGGATCTTTGACAATCATCCAATAATGCCATGCCTCTTGTTTCTGAAGGTTGTATCTAAGACAAATAATAAAATGTCTCATTTTCTAGTGGACTTGCAACATGTGTAAGTAAGCTATTGGAGATTATGCATTTGGATGTTTATAGAGCAATGGTGATGCCATCAATTAAAAGAAAAAGATATTTTGTCACTTTGATTGATGATTTTTCAAGGAATATGTGGATTTTTATCTTTAAATCTAAAAGTGAGTACTTTTCAAGGTTTAAGGAATTTAAGGCACTTGTAGAAAAATAATGTGAGTGTAAGATTATGATGTTGTACATGGACAATGGAAGTGAATATTTATTAAAGCAGTTTGATGATTTTTTGAAGATTCAAGGTATTGCAAGACAAACCTCTACTTTTTGTAGTCTACAATAAAATGAAGTTGTTAAAAGAAAAAATCAAACCATTATAAATATAATAAAAAATATGCTACATACTTAATATTTTTAATATGAATTTTGAATAGAAGCCATGGTAAATGTGGTGTATATAAAAAATAAGTTCCTTACAAGTGCACTTACATCAATGATTCCAAAAGAAGCATAGAATAGAAAGAAGCCTTGTATTTCATATATAAAGACTTTTAGATGCATTGCTTATGCAAAGATACCAGATTGTATGAGATTCAAATTTGATGTAAAAGATACAAAATGTGTGTTTCTTGGATATTATAAAAGTACCAAGGCATATAAGTTAATTTATTTGGATACCAAAAAGATTATTAAAAATTATGATATTAAATTTTTGGAGCAAAAAAATGATTGTAAATACTTAGAAATATATCCTAGTGGGAATATTAGTATGCTTATAGATACATCTTCAAATTCAACAAAAAAAAAAAATATAAAAATAATAAAGATGGTAGAAGTGTGAATGAAGATGAAGAGACAAAGAAGATAAAAGAAGAAGGATTCTACAATTCCTAATACCAACAATAAAGATGTTGATGATGATAATGATGATGATAATGATGATGATGATAAAGAATACTAACCTTTGATTGAAAAAATATAAGCTTTAAGAGAAAAGAAGCTTAGAAGAAAGGATGGAGTGCAACAAGATGAATCTTCTTCAAATGAAAGGAGATATCTTTGAGAAAACAAAGATCACATGGTGAATGATGGAAGAACCACATCTTTCCTCAAGTAACTGAAAAAGATGCTAATGTTGTATTTCTTGATGATTCATTGAATTTGCGTAATATAATGAAATCCATAGATGCTATTAAGTAGAAAAAGGCTATAGAAGAAGAGTTTAAATCATTCATGGATAATAGAATATAGGAATTGACTCAACTTCTATGAAATTAATCTTCAATAGGTTGTAAGTGGATGTTTAGAATAAAAAAGAATACAATGGAAAAATTTATAAGATATAAGACAAGATTAGTTTCTAAAGGCTTTTTACAAATTATTGATGTTGATTTCGATGAGATATTTTTTTATGTGGCTAAATTCACCACTATTAGAATCATTGTGACAATTAACGCAGCAATAGAATTTGAAATGTAACAAATGGATGTAAAGATGGATTTTTTGAGTAGAAAGTTCGAAGAAGACATCTATTTAGATCAACATCAAGAATTTTTTGAAAAAAGAAAACAACACCTTATTTGTAAGTTAAAAAATTCTTATATGGATTAAAATAATTATCAAGAATATGGTACCAATATATTAATACATTCTTTATAAATGAAGGATTTGTAAAAAATGAAGCTGATTATTTCTTATATGTGATGCAATTAAATGAATTCATATTGATTGTCATCCTCTATATTGATGATTTAATCATATTAAGTAATACCATGAAGAAGATGAATTGGTTGAAGATAAAATTAAAGAGGGAACATGAGATGAAAGATTTGGAAGAGCTCTACTATTATTTAATAGTGGAGTTTATAAGAAATTGTGGTAATAAGACCATTACAATGAGTTTAAGAAATTATATTGAAGAAGTGTTAAAATGATTCAACATGAAGGATTGTAAGCCCATTACAACACCTTTGGAGGCCAATTTGAAGTTAATGAAGGTTACTATCACGGACACAGAAATAGAGGCTCGAGATCTAACAAGAAGTTCAAGAAGAACTGACAAGAACTAGATTAATCAGATGAATACAAGAACAACACCAAAGAGGTGAGTTAGAGCTCGAAGAGATGTGTTGTCGAGACTGAAGAACTCTTCAGCCTCGATTCTAATATATACTCCTATTTAAGAAGCTTCTTAAGCAACTTCCACCAATTGAGAAGCTTCTCAAGTAACTTCCACCAACTAGGAAGCTTCTCATGTAACTTCCACCAACTAGGAAGCTTCTCAAGTAACTTCCACCAACTAGGAAGCTTCTCAAGTAACTTCCACCAACTAGGAAGCTTCTCAAGCAACTTCCATCAACTAGGAAGCTTCTCAAGCAACTTCCATCAACTAGGAAGCTTCTAGAAGGTTCTAGAGACTTACTTCTAGAAGGTTCTAGAAACTTGTCTCTAGAAGGTTCTAAGTACTATGTCCCTAACATCACCCCCTCCTTTAGCTTCGAGGTCTCTGAGAAGCAATGTTGTTATTAATCAGTACCAACGTAAGAAAATGAAGATCTATCGCATAACGTCTGCTATGAACTCCAACTGTTGTTCACGAGGCAAGTGGTTCATCGGCCCTTGAAGCCAATGGTAGTGACCCACGCCTTCGACTTCTGACCAAGCATGAACTTCTGTATCCTCATTGTGAAATTGTCATGCAAACACGCCTTCTGGCTGACCATCATAAGCAGGCTCGAATTCAAATACAATCACCAGTGATCGGTTACTCGGTATCTTTTGTCGTGGTCATGGTGTAGGTGGTTCTTCATCTCGGGGTCACCTTCGTGAGCTAGTCGATTGAGATAATCTGATTGGCATAGTATCTATCTCTTGGTTATCCATATCAGAAGATCAAACTATGGCTATTGAAAAAATTCTACTTTATCTTGGAGAAAATAACTACATCAACTATGAGTTTTGGTGGTGCTCTCCCCCTTTCTTATATTCTTGGATGAGCAAGCTTCAGAACAAAGCTATCGTCGAACCGGCTTAGGTTTATGAGGATGTTGTTGATGAAACTCGTATACCTTTTGCGACGCATTGGCAAGTTTTTCAGCTGGTTCCCATGTTCACTCATTAATGTCGTAACCGCACCAATGAACAAGATACTCCAACTTGCCCCACCTTTGTCGTGAATCCAACACCTTTTCAACCTCGTATTCCTCGTGATTCTTGATTTCAATATTAGGTGGTGGACATTGCACTCTTCCAGGAAAAGACGACTCTCGATAAGGCTCCAACAGAGAAGCATGAAAGACTGGATGTACCTTCATAGAAGCCGATAATTCCAGACGGTACGCCACTGGATTGATTTGCTTCTGGATGATAAATGGTCCCAATCTTCAATAGTCCAACTTATCACATGGTCGCTTGGTCTTGATATTCCGTCGAAGAAGCCATGTTTTATCTCCAATTTTGAAATTAAGTGTTTGATTTCGAAATCTATCTACAGACGCCTTGTAGGATTCTTGAGCAGATTGTAATTGAAGCTTCAACGTAGTTTGAAGCTCTGATAGTTGCTTTGCAAAGCCTTCAACTGCTGGATTGTTATTTGTTGACGGACTCAATAAATCAAGCTTCAAATGATATCCATAGTTGGAAAAGAATGGTGTGTATTGAGTCAACGCATGGAAGGTGTTGTTATATACAAACTCAGCTAGCGGCAGATATGCGGTCCAATCGTCTTAGTGATAGTTGATGCTACATCGTAAGTATTGTTCCAAGATTTAGTTCACCCGTTTCGTTTGGCCGTTAGTTTGAGGATAAAAAGTCGAAGAAAGCTTGATATCCACCTTCAGTATCTCAAAAAGAGATCTCCAAAACTTTGATACGAAGTGGGTTCATTGATCTGATATGATATCATCTGGTAGTCCATGATATCGATACACATTATCGAGAAAGAGCCTTACTGTGACTTCACTGGACGATGTCTTCTTGCAAGGGACAAAGTGTGCCATCTTTGTAAGCCGATCTACTACGACAAACATGCTGTCAAATGAATTTGATGATGGCAGGTCCATGATGAAGTCCATGGAAATTGAAGACCATGGTCGACGTGGAATCGACAATGGCTGTAGAAGTCGATAAGAGCGATGCCGAGGATTCTTGGATCTTGAAGAAATATCGCAGGAGAAGATAAAATCTTTCACATCCTTTCACATTTGGGACCACCAAAAATCTCAAGAAATAAGCTCCAGAGTCTTGTTGAATCCAAAATATCCTGCAGCTAGAAAATCGTGGCAAGATTGAAGAACTCGGAGTCGTGGTAGTCCTTTTGGAATATACAACTGCTCCTCAAAGTATAAAAGATCTTCCTCCACCTTGAACTTGTCGTCATTGGTATGCTGCTTGATATCAATGGCTACTGGATCTTCAATGGTCACAGTACATACCTGGTTCAGGAAGTCAGCATCAATTGGCACAATAGCAGCGTAAAGCCAAAATTGCTCTAGCTTCAACAACATAGTACATTGTTGATCAAATGCTGCTTCTCCAGCCTTTGGTACAAGATACGATCTCCTCGATAAGGCATCGGATAGTCCTTGCTGCTTTCTAGGTCGATAAGTGATAACAAAATCGAATCTAGATAACAACATACTCCATCGAGCTTGACATCGATTTAGAACTCAAGCCGACATGAAATACTCCAAATTCTTGTGATCCATGTATATGGTCACTGGGTGTGCAGTTCCTTCAAGAAAGTGAGGCCATTCTTGGAAAGAATCCAATATAGGAAGAAGTTCCTTATCATGGATCTCATAATTAATTTCAGCAGCAGAGAACTTTCGAGAATAAAATACAACTGGATGGAGCTTCTTGTGGTCTCCCATTTGTGAAAGTATAGCTCCCAAAGCAAAATCCAAAGCATCAGTTTCTAAATAGAAGGCCTTTGTAAAGTCTGGATGTATCAAGATTGGAGCCATAGTAAATGTCATCTTCAGGTCTTGAAACGCCTTCTCTACTAGAGATCTCCATTCCAGCTTATCCTTGCATGTCAATCGAGTGAGAGGAGCAACAACTTGAGAATAATTCTTGATGAAGATTTGATAGAAGTTAGCAAAACTAAGAAAGCATTGTACGTCTCTAACCGTCTTTGGAACCTTCCAAGACACGATTGCTACCACCTTCTTGGGGTCCATCTTCAAGCCTTCCGTAGTCGCAACGAACTCCAAAAACTCCATCTCCATTTGGTGAAATAAACACTTCTCTAACTTGGCATATAGTCCTTGCTTGCGTAGTTTCTCCAAGACCAAACGAATGTAATTTTCATGCTCTTCCTCGTTTTTGGAGAATATCAAAATATCATCCAAGTAGATGACAACAAAATCGTCAAGGTACTCTCGAAAAATATCATTCATCATATGTTGAAAGATTGTTGGAACATTGGTAAGACCAAAGGACATGACATTATACTCAAAATGGCCATACCTTATACGGAACATTGTCTTCCACTCATCTCCTTCCTTGATTTGTACGAGGTTGTAAGCTTCCCTTAGATCAATTTTTGTAAAGATCCTTGCATGTCCAAGTTGTTCTAAGAGACCAGAAATCAAGGGTAACGGGTAACGATTCTTCTTTGTTATCTTGTTGAGGCCTCGATAGTCCACGCACATCCGTAACGAGCCATCTTTCTTCTTTACAAATAAGATGGATGCCCCAGCTGATGATTTTGAATGACAGATGAAGTTCTTGGCTAGATTCTCGTCGATGTACTTTTGCAACTCCGCCAACTCTGTTTATGATAGATTGTAGATTGGGCCAAAAGGCGGTTGTGCTCCTTCCTGCAAGTCTATGGTGCAATCATATGGTCGGTGTTCTTGTAGCATGTCGGCATTCTTCTTTTGAAACACGTCTTTAAAATCCTTATATTGCTCCGGTATACTTGTTGTCGAGATCTTCTCTCCGGTAGTTGGAGCTGCATAAATGACAAACGGTGTGCCTTCCTTGGATGATCTTATAAACGCTCTTGCTCCAATGAATAAGGATTTCTCTATTCAGGGTTTTCTACTAGGCTTGCTCTTGGATGATTTTGTGAAAAAGGTCATCTTCCGCAACCTCCAATCTATAGATGGATTATGCTTTTCTAACTCGAAAAGACAAAGAATAATAGGATTTGATAGGGTTCTAATAATATTGAAAATAATATGGCTACTATGGCCCTTAAACGTCACTTCTACAGGTTTTGATTCATGGGTGATACTACTAGACAATAAAGGTCGCCCATCTATGACCTCAACGTGAACAGGTTTGGATTTTTGTACTAAAGGGATCTTATGATGCTTCACAAATTCTTCGTCTAAGAAACAAGCAGATGCTCCTGAATCTAATAATGCTAAGGTTCTCAGTTTTTGAGGGCCAATAAACAAAGGAATTGTAAAACAAAGGGCAGGTTGAGCGGAAAGAAAAGAACCTGGTTGTTGTTGCGATATTTTACTGTCCAGCCGCACAGTTCTTATTGTGGCTGGGCATCCTCATTTTCTTGAACAAACGTGCCCCTAGTCTTGACAATGTGTCGTTTTTGCTTCTTGGAGCAGTTTCCAACTTTGTGGCCTTCTTCACCGCAATATAAGTATAGACCTTCCTCCAAACGCCACTTTTTTTCTTCTAGAGTAAGGAATTTGACACGTACCGCATCAATTTGCATGTCTTCTACCTCTGAATGTGAATTCACGCTGCTTGCCGATATAGTTGGAGCGTGGCAAATCATATGTTGTCTTGAGCGTTGGTCTTGGTGACGTTGGAATAAGCGATTATCGTACTTCACAGCTTGGCTAATAGCTTCATTGAGCATTTACGGATCAGGAAGAGTTAGCAGCAAATCCTTCACATCTTCCCTTAAACCCCAGTAGAATTGATTCATCAATGCTTCTTCGTTCCAATTGATGTCGCATGCTAGTTGCATGAAATCCGATGCATAGATTGATGTAGAGCGCATCTCTTGTTGTAGTGACCAGATCTTTGTTGTAGCCCATCGAACCTTGTTGTGTTCACCAAATGCTTCCGTAAATGCCTCCAAAAAGGTTTCAAAGTTGTTTAGTATGGATGATCGTTTCTCAAACAAAGGAGCAAACCATGATAGAGCTTGCCCTATAAGTAAGGTTCCAACAAGCCCAACACATGACTCCTCCGTTGGATAACGTTCGGGCTGTAAAATTGTTATCAACTTGATTTGATTGATGAATCCTCGAAACTTAGAACGCGTACCATCGAACTTGTCCGGAAGGCTAACTTGGGGCTCTTTATGTTGTAGAACTAGCGGTGCTTGTCGAACTTGAGGCAAAGTTGTTTCTCCAAGTATAGAAGTTTGAGGCTGGTGCAACCTAGATTGTGCCATCCCAGATGTTCTATCATTATGAAGCCTTGCCACGACTCCTTCAATCTCTGTAGTTCTTTGCGATAACGTAGCAAGGACATTCATAATAGCATCCAACTTGGACTCCGAACTTTTTGTCATACTAATGTCTTGGCCTCCGACCATTCTAAGAGAAGGACAGAAATGACTCTACAAGAAGACAATATTGGTTTAGAAGAGGGTACTCCGCAACTTCTAAAATGCCTTAAGAGCTTTAAGAAAAGGAGTAATCCACTCTCTCCAAGAAGAATAAGACTCCAATATTGTAACAAAAGAAGTATCAATTTAGAGGAGGGTAATCCGCAACCTCTAAAACGCTAGTACACCTTCAAGCAGAGGGATAATCCACACTCTAACGAGGAAGAAACTAGCTCTGATATCAGAAGTGAGTTCAGTCTCGACAAACTATCACGGACACAGAAATACAGGCTCGAGATCTAATAAGAAGTTCAAGAAGAACTGACAAGAACTAGATTAATCAGATGAATACAAGAACAACACTAGAGAGGTGAGTTAGAGCTCGAAGAGATGTGTTGTCGAGACTGAAGAACTCTTCAGCCTCGATTCTAATATATACTCCTATTTAGGAAGCTTCTTAAGCAACTTCTACCAACTAGGAAGCTTCTCAAGCAACTTCCACTAATTAAGAAGCTTCTCAAGCAACTTCCACCAACTAAGAAGCTTCTCAAGCAACTTCCACCAACTAAGAAGCTTTTTAAGCAACTTCTACCAACTAGGAAGCTTCTCAAGCAACTTCCACTAATTAGGAAGCTTCTCAAGTAACTTCCATCAACTAAGAAGCTTCTCAAGTAACTTCCACCAACTACGAAGCTTCTCAAGCAACTTCCATTAATTAGGAAGCTTCTAGAAGGTTCTAAGTACTATGTCCCTAATAGTTACGGATGAAGAATTTGCTAAAGTTGAAGATAAAATAAAAGATGTTCTATACAAAGCAGTAGTAGGATCACTTATTTATGCAATGGTTGATACAAGGATGGATCTTGCATATGTAGTAAGTGTTGTGAATTAAAACATATCAAAAGTTAAATCAATCCATTGAGCAACTAGTAAGAAAATTATGAGGTACTTGAAAAGTAGTTTAAACTTCAAATTGTATCTTCAAAGAAATAATATTATATTACATAGTTATTATGCTATGAATTGGACTATAGATGCAAATGATAGAAGATCAAAAATATAATATATAATTTTTGTTGGAGTGGAAAAAATCTCATAGAATTACAAGAAACAACCAACAATTGTAAGGTCGATAATAGAGGTGGAATACATAGCAATAAGTCATAGTACAATGAAAGCAATTTGGCTAAGTTAAGTTTTTAAAGATATTGGACTTGTATAATTGGAAGCAATTCTAATGAAATGTGATAACCAATGATGTTTTTTTTTTTTTTTTTTTTTTTTTTTTTTTTTTTTTTGTTTTGCAAGGAATCCAAAGCATCACTCAAGAAACAAGCATATTTTTATTTAACATCATTATATAAGAGAGAAGATTGAAATGGGAGTGATTGACATAAAATATTGTACAATTAAAGATATGCTTCTTGATTTATTAACAAAAGTATTAATAAAAGATAGACATCAAAAATTGATAAAAGATTTAAAAGCCTTTAATCAATAACAATTAGAAGTATTAAAGTAAGAATTAAATACTATGTAGAATTTATTATCTTAGAAAAGTTGTTAATAGTCAAAAGGTAGAAAAAAAATGAAGATAAGTTATTAATATGGCAGCTAGGCTTTTAAGTGGTGGTTAGATTAAGAGAAATCTGAGGTTTACTTAAATAAAGTAAAGAAAGATGAAGATGATTATAGATGAAGTTTAACTAAAATAGATATAAATCTTTTCTATAAATAAAAGGTGTTGAAAGTGAGAGGCATCTTATTCCACACTTTTCTTATATGCAACATTTTAAATTTTTACTTGTATCTTGCTTGTTGTATTTCTTCAATAGTCAAGGCAATAGATTGTATTTGACATTATATATATATATATATATATATAATTTTGATTTTAAATATTAAATATATTTTATTTATTTTATATTAGTTGTATAAAATATATATGAATACATTATTAAGAGATAGTCTTTAAGAAATTGGAATATGGTTTATTTTACATAAAGATAATTAGTAAAAAATTATAAAATTTTAAGTAGTATATATTTAAAGTTTTTTATTGCAATCTTATAAGTCTTTAATTCTAATGAGTATTTTAAAGATGCTTTGGTCCTTTGATGTTTATAAAAATTTACTTATTAATTTATTTAAAAAATATGTTAGATGTACTTTGTATTTAATTATATTTAGTAGAAAAGTTTTTTTAAGCATAAAATAACTTTTAGCATTGGATTTTCTTCTAAAAAATTCAAAGTAGTTTTAGAATTGAAAATTTTATTTTTTCATTTAGGTCATAATATCTAGAAGTTTTTCAAAGAATTTCAGGTTCAATATTAATATTCTTTCTTCTTTTAAAATCAAATTTTTACCAATTATTTTATAATTTTTACAACTTATTTGAATATTTGTAATATAAAATAATTATTAAAATCAAATTAATTAACAACTAGTACTCTTTCAACCAAATTAATTTCTAAATATACCAAAATTTAATAAAATATCAAATTAATATTAATTATTATTAGTAAATATTGTGTATTAAAGATATGTTAAATACATTTATAATTTTAATAGTTGCTTTATTATATTTATATTTATATATATTTTAAATATTTTTAAATCATCAATTTATTGATTTTGCCAATGAAAATTATAAATATAAAACTAACAAATATTTTTTCAATGGTCTTTTTTGGATAATAATTGTTTTTTAAAAAATTGAGTTTTTATTAATATTTGCTTCTATATCTAAATTTATTTTTGAAATTTAATTTTAAAAAAATTGATTATAAATGTGAAAAATTATTATTATTTTTTTAATATATAAAATAGATTATTCAAAGTATTTTTTTAATCTTTATCTATTGAATATTTTAAATTATGTTTTAGATTGTAATAGAAAATTATAATTTTTTTTCTAATAAATAATTTAATTGGTCTTGCTTAGTTTTATTTAAATCTAAATTTGAATCGAGTTTAAAATTTTTCTTTAACATTGTATCAAATACACTATCTTCTACTTTTGCTAAAAGCTATTATACTTATTGATTAAATAAAATACTTAATAGCAATAACATTTCAATCATTTGTCTTGCTAATGTTGATAATGATATCAAAATGGAGTTCGTAATCTATAGTAAAATCAATCCATATAGTTGTTGGCAAGCTTTGATAAACAAAAGAAAGTTATACTTCATATAAGAAATCTTTGAGTACATTATTAAATATAACTTCTTCCAATTTTTTATTAAAAAAATTATTTATACTGATAAGAGGAAAATTGGACTAAATTAGTTTCTTAAAATTTTATATATAATTTTTTTTATAGTCCATTATATTTGGGCATTATTAAAAATAAAACAAAAAAAGTTATACTTAATAATATACTCGAAGCAAAGCATTGTATCTCAATTTTATTTTGTTTTTAAGCAAGTTGGAATAAGATGTCATTATTTTTGAATACTTACAGTAAATAGTATATAGAACTTATCTTATAAATAACCATCTTAAGATGTTTATAATGCTTTTGCTCCTTTGCAATATGTAAGAAGCTTCACAAATATAGTGTCTTCTTTAATGGTAGTAGAGTTAAAAAATAAATTTGGATACCACTTTTTTACAAAATTTTCAAACAAAAAATTGACTGAAGATTAAATATTGTATACAGATGTTTTAGACTTCTTGTTATAAATAACCTATGATTAATTTTTATTTTATTAAAGCATATAAGTTTCCTTTGATTTTATATTAATATTTATTTAATGGACATAATTTAGGATTAGATTTTAAATTTTCTCATTAATAGTCTTTTCTTGCCTTGTATTAATTAAAGATTAATTTCAATAGCTACTTGCTTTTATTCTTTTATCAATAGTGGTTGTTTAATAATGATCATTTTTTGTAATTAAATTATATTTCTATATTTATCATAAATTTATATAGTATATTTTTTTGTGATAAAAAAATTCCAATGTTACTGGAAATGATAAATCAATATATATTTTTAAATTAATTTAAAAATATAGGATTATATGAATCAAATTTGATATGCTTGATAGAAGAATAAGTCTATTTGGGATTAAAGATATTAAAAAACCACTTTGCTCTCTTGATGATAGAGTATTTGTTGATGCACTTTAAAATTTATTTAAATTTGTAAAATTGATTTATTTACCTAAAAATTATTTAAGTACACTTTCTTCAACTTAAGTTTAAGCTTGGTATAATAGAAGACTTGTATTTTAATTAAATTTCTATTTTAATTGACTTTGGTTTTTTTTGATTAATTCTATGGTTTAATTTTATGGTTTTATCTTTTCTAATAGAATCCTTGCTTGACATCTTTATAGTTTCCAACTGACCATGATCAAAGTTTATATTGAAATGATATTTAAGCTAAAAAAGAATCAATAAGATGCTTTTTGATAATTTTAAAAATTATGATTTTTTTAATTAGTTATATTTGAAGATATTGAGTCTATATTTTTAATTTCATTATTAATTTTATTTTTAATCCAAATTTTCTAAGTTTTAAGCTTCTAAAAGTGAGTTAATATTATGAATTTATTAATCCTATAGTATATATTCAAAAAGTATCTATATAAAATTAAAAAAATATTTAAATATTTAAATAAAAATATTTATATTTATGAGTATATATATATATATATATATATATATATATATATATAAAATTAATGATTATAAAAGAAGACTATTATTTTTCCTAAAAGTGCATATAAAAAAAATCAAAAGTCTAGATTTATTACATTGTTGTATTTTATAAAAAAATCCTCCAAGTTTCTATACTCATAGTTTTATATTTATCTAAAAGATCCTTATTAGTAATCAAAGAAAAGATTCTAATTTAAATTTATTTAAAATTTAAAATAAATAAATAATAATCAAAGAATTATTTTTATACAATATAATTTTAAATAGCGATTTTATATAGATTTAGTTTTAGTTTTTTTGTTAATATTTTTTTATTTACTTTAATTAGAAGTTAATCCTTATAAAATAATAATTCTATTTTTTTTGATAATACCTAATCTATCATTGCAAAATCAAAGATTATTGTTCATAATTTGGAAGAATATTTGAAGTGTACTATCAACTATTAATAAGATGATTGAATGACTTTTTTATCACTGGTAGAGTTTGCCTATAATAACATGGTACACTCTTCTACTTATCAATTATCTTTTTTTATTAATTATAGTTATCACCCATAACTTGATGCTTTTGACTTTTCAAGAGTTGATAATCTCGAGGTAGAAGATTTGATAAATCATTGGTCAGATCTACATGCAATAGTGAAGGCACAATTAAAAGAAGTTCAGGAACAATAAAAGATAAACGCAAATCTTAAAGAATAACCACAATTCAATGTGGATAACAAAGTATGATTACTTCATTGTAATATGAAGACTACTCGTATTTGTGACAAATTGTACTATTGTAAGCTTGGACCTTTTTATATTTTTAAATATATCAAAGCAATACCAAAATAGGTTGAAATATCTTATTTATTGGCATAGATATGATATTAATGAATGCATATAGGAGCCAAAAAAGAATCTTACAAATGCAACAAAAAAAAAAAGTTTTTTCATCAATGACATCTATCAAAACTTAGGTGAAGAATAACAAATCTTTATTATAAAAGGAAAAAAATCAAAAGAAGATAATATTCTACCTTCTATCCTTATTTATAGCTTTTATGTATATTGTGGCACTAAAGAGATAAAAAACCAATAATCAAAAAATTCAACTTAAGAACTATTATTTATTGATTTGCCAAATAGGACATTATAATTGTCTCAACCTTTAAGATGACGTAATCAAAATAAAGATCTTCAAAAATAACATGTTCTTCTTTGAATGAATGGTGAAATATAATGTGTTTGAAATCACAACCTTAGAAGAGGCTCGTGATATTTGGTGATTTTATTAGAGGTAGGAACAATTTCTGAAAATATTCTAAATATTTTATTTAAAAGAAGTTATGAAGATTTCAAGAATGATCAAATAATAAGGTGGATTTTTTGCCTTTGTATAGGACATTATCAATGACTGAGAGGACCAATCAACCATCTTCAAAGAAAACAAAGATCAAAATATATAGCAAATATAATTTGTTGCATTTTAGATTTCTTCAATATATGATGATTGTGCCTTATGGTACTCGTCCCTATAAGATAGGATACTATCACAAATATACATATTTATTCTAATAATTATCTATATAATTAGATAAAAGTAAATAAAAATAAATAAAAATAGATTAATTTTATAAAATCTTTTTACAAAGCTTCTTAGAAGCTTTATAGACACAATTTTGACTTTACACATATTTATAGTTAACTTTTAGATTAGAAATTTGGTCTATAAGTTAGCCACATGTCATACGTGTGGATAGCTTGTAGAACAAGTTAACTATGTCATGTATATATAAAAACTTACCTTGCAAGTTAAGACATGTGGCTTGTAAAGTCAGCACATGTTGGAGGTCCTATAGAATGTTATCATGTAGTTCCTAAGTAGATAGTATATATATAAAGGCAAAAATGAAGCCTTCTTCACTCTTGTCAATTCCTTTCTTGTTCTAGTCTAGATTCAAGAATCTTTAATTTTTTTTATCTTTTGGCAATAGTCATTTTGATTTTTTTTACTATATATATATATTTTTTATTTCTATTTTGTCATATTTCTTTGAAAAAATCTTCACTTAATTATTTGCTTTCATCAAGTTCTTGTCCTTGACATGTAAAGATTTTATAGCCAATTACATCAATAATTGTGAGAAGGTTTTGATAAGGTTAGAAGAAGTTCATTTAACCTTATTAAGAGAAAAATGAATATTTAGAATAGTAGAAGTTTTGGTGGTAGGACACATATGTGGATCATATGGATGCAAGTTAATATGAAAAGGTTGATATTATTAAAAAAAAATAAAAGAATATACAAACGCAATGAAATTCAAAAGATTTTTAGAAGCATATATTTTCTATCATATATAAATATCTCATTTTGCACATATAGCACATCCAATGTATGAGTTATTAAGAAAGAATAAAAAAATTCAATAGAAAGGAGAATGAAAAAAAGCTATGAAATTTTTTAAAGAACTTCTTTTTTACCTCCAAATTTGAAGAAAGTAAATTATGAAAATGAAAGGCTGGTGATATTAATAATTGATGCAAGTCCAATTGAAATAGGTTAGAAAATTGGACAAGATGATGAATAAGGAAATAAATATGTAATAAATTTAGGAGAATTTTTTTTGAATACTAAGCAAAAAACATATGTACAAATCAAAAGAGAATTATAGAATGTAATAATAGCTATGAAAAATAAAAAAAATTACTTGATTGGTGCATTGGTAGTTATAAAAATAGATTTTTTTTACCTTCACTAGACATGATTATAAGTTATTAAATTTATACTATTGCTATGTTAAGATGGATAGCATAAATCAAATCAATGAATCTAAAATTTGAATAAATTATAGGAAAAAAAATTCAATCACATGTTTGATTATTTAGAGTAAGAAATTATAATAAAGAAGATATGATTAATTTGAAAGATGATGTGGCTATAAAATTTTATACTAATACATTATCAAAAGAAAAATTTGTATGTTCGAATATACCATTGGAAATATTTTCAAGAGATTTATATGAAAGAGAGTAGAAAGATATTGAGGAGTATTTAAGGATATTAAAACAATAAATAGATTGGACATATCAAGAATTTAAGAAAATCCGTAAAAAAACCTATGGATATTTTTATGTGATGAATATTTATTGAAGCATCCAAAAAAGAGAAGAAAAGTACATAAATATATTATATATGATTTAAAAGTTCAAAAGAAGATTTATAAGAAATTTCATGAAAGTATATAGGTTGGACATTGAAGTATTTGAGTAATATTTTTAAGTTGAAAGAAAAATATTGGTGGAAGTACATGCACATAGACATAGCAAATTTTATAGGAACTTGTGAAACTTGCCAAGTGTATTCCAACATTTGGCATTGAGATGGATTAAATCCAACATATCCTTTAGCCTTACATTATAAATAAGTAGTGATTTAGTAGCAATGCTTATGAAACTTTAAAAAATGAAGTATTTGATACTTGCACTATTTTTTTATTAAATATGGTTGAAAGAAAAGAATTAAGAACAAAAGTTAGGAAAGATGTATGTTGATTTTCATTGAAAGTTGTTATTTGTTGCTATGATTGTATTAGAAAAATTGCAGCTTAGAGGAGAAAATTATATGCAAGGAAAGCACAAGAATATTTTAGTAGAATAGATTTTTTTTTTTTTTTTTTTTTTTTTTTTTTTTTTTAAAACAATATATAATCTAGATGATAATGATAAGAGTGAATATAGACATTTATTTATTGTTAAAGTATTAATAAAATCATACAATGATAAAACATATAAATGGTCTAAACTATTACCATTTGCATTAGAAATTGATTACATAACTTATAGTTTAGTAATAGATTATATGCCTTTTGAATTAACGTATGGATAAAAACCAATAATGCCAATAGAAGAAGTAGTACCTATATGGGATATATTGCCTTAAAAGGATGATTTCAATAAAAAAGAACTTTTAGCATTATTAATTCAACATCTAGAACAAAGATCTAATGATGTTGTAGCAACAATAGAGAGTTTGAAAGAAGCAAGGGAAAGAATAAAGAAAGATTTGATAAAAAAAACATCAACTATGACCTAAAGCAATTCAAGATGGTGATTGGATGTTAGTTTTTGATAGTAGCTTGGATAATCAACATAGTACATTAAAGAAATTTGCAAAGAGATAGTTTGGGTCTTATGTTGTCAAATAAGTATATGAGTATAGAATATACTTGTTATGAGAACTTGATGGTGCAAAATTAAAGATACCTATAGCAAGTAAGTGAATCAAGTTATCTAAACAAAGAGGTAAAGATATTTATTTTAATAAAGAATAAAATCCATTATTAGACATTAAATTGGGAATAGAGGAGAAAATTGAAGATCAAGAATTTGACCAAGATGGAGAATACTTTATATCAATGTTATGAAGAAAACTTGGCACATGCTAGAGAATGTACAAGTTTAGAGAAGAGATAGGAAGGATGGATGTTGTGATGAAACATGGCAAATGAATGAAAGAGAGAAAAAATATTATATTATAGAAGATCTTATTTTAAAATATTATAGAAAATTATCTTAGAAATATAGATAATAGTCAAATAGATAGTAAAACTAAAAAATGTTAATACTACCTTTTTGTAAAATGAGCTTCTACTTACTTTGTAGGACCATAAATAAGACAAAAAAAATTAGAATAAAAAATTGAATGATATAGACATGTATAAGATTTAGTAATATTTAACTCAAGAAGCTAAGAATTGATATTCAAAGAGGATTGGTTGTCAACATGGGCTGAAATCAGACCTTGAGGCACAAATCCATGCACCTACAGTGATTTTGAGATTGTTTTGTAGTTCAAAGAATAGCATTTGAGAAGAGACTTGAAAAAAAAAATTTAGGCATTAGTCTCATATCATTTAAATAAATATTGAATTTTTGAAGGATTTTCAAAGTTAATAATATTTTCGGTTGGTTTAAATTTTGAGAAATAAAAATATGTTTACAAATTTGAGGATTTCTTGAGTTTTGTAGTGTGTATAAAAGTGAAATTTGGATGATGTGTTGATGTGATAGTTGTAAATGTATATACAAATCTTGAGATCAATTAAATAATTTTATTGAAGTATATAAAGGTTTTTGTGGATTGAGGTTTCAAAAATTAGAGTTTGAAGGTCAATGAGTGTTTCTAAGATCTTGAACAATTTATCAATTAGATTGAAGTGAAATTTTATTATATAGATATTAGACTAAATTTTTAATATTTAGATGAAATTTGAGAGCAATTTAATAGTTTAAAAAAGGAATATTAGTGCTAAATGTTCAACATTTAAGTTGGAGTAAGAGGCCGCCCAACATCCAATTAGATTATCTTGTATTTCTATCAATTGATAAGTGCAATCGATTTCATCTTTCTTGTGCTTGTTCCTAACTGAGATATTAAAAAGTAAGCAAATTTTCAATTGATATCAATAATTCAATTATTAGTTATTGAGGTTCTATTTTGCTATAGGATTTGTTAAGAGTTTGTTTCAGATCTAGGATTTGATTAGAATTTGATTTAGGATTTGATTTAGGATTTGATTTAGGATTTTATTAGGATTAAGATTTGCTTAGAATTTAGTTTAGAACTTGACTAGGATTTGTCTAGGATTTTTCTAAGATTTAAGATTTTATGAGGATTTCATTAAGATTTGACCTAAGATTTGATTAAGGTTCAATTAGAATTTCAACTAAGATTTGATGCAAGATTTTGTTGAGATTCAATTAAGATTTTAATTAGGATTATATTAGGATTTCTATTTTTAGTATCTTTTAAAGATTACATATATTTTTTATTTTTATATTTTTTTAAAGGTTTATTTTTATATTTCTTTAAGATTTCTTATTATTATTTTTTGAAATTAAATCATGACTTCTTTGTGTTTCTTTTGTAACTTCTTTTAAATTTATTTTAATAGATTAAATTTTGATTAGATTTATTTAGAATTTCTTGAAGTTTATTTAAGGCTCTATTATACTTGGTAGAATTTTTATTTTATTTTTACTTACCTTCTACAACTAGAGGTCTGACGCATTTTCAAGCAAGAATATACGTAATATAATACTGTTCTAAGATAAGAAAGTAGGAGATTGGTGATAAAATCTTGGTAAATTTTATAAAAATCTTAATCAAAATATTAATTCTATATATATATATATATATAATTTTTGAAGATTTTAGTTAAATTATTCTTGAACTTTTAAACATTTATTTTGATTAATGTTTCATTTATTAAACTTTAAGGACTAAAGATAAGAGTAATTTATAAAAGTAGATAAAATAAATCATTTCTAAATTTACCAAATTATTTAGTTTTATGGAAATCTTTCAAAATTCAATAAAAAAAAGATCAAACATATGAAATCAACACATGACATCTACTCCTTCAATTTATTTAAATTTAAGATTTTGAAAAAAAATTGTAACATGTAAGCAAGTTGATTTTTCAACAATTGCAAATCTTATTTTTTTAACACTTTAAAAAATTATTCTATAGACATTTATTTATTTTTTATTTTATATAATTTAATTTTAATTGATTTTAAGTAAATCAAAAAAACTAATTAATACAGCAAACATGTAGAGGTAAAGTTGGTTGATTGTCTAAAAACTTATGTCTAAATTAATCACATATTGATATAACAAATATAGATAATATAATAACTAAAAAAAAGAAGCACCATACTAATGGCTTTTAAATAGGATTATCACAAAATCAATGTCATATAAGATCTTCAATCACATTCATCTTTGGCAAGTTATCAATCACCACTACAATTATGCTTAATCTAGATGGAAAATTCTAGGTTTTATGGTGTATCAACTACCAAGCAATCTTAACTTAGTCATAGTTAGATTTATTTTATTTTATTTTATTTTTTCTGTGGGATTTAGTATTGTTAAGATTTTATTTTGAATATACAACAAATAATTATAAATATCACTCATAGAAAATTAGGATTAGGACTCAAGTTTCTACATTGAAATGACTTCTATTAATTATACTATAGTAATACAAAGAGGCTTAGGAGTAGGTTGGCACATCAAAATAAAAAACCATTCACATAGACATTAGAATGCGTATATGGCAAAATTATACAATTCCAATTTGATAAATTCTTTCAATATAAATAGAAAATAATGGATGATTAGTCCAAAAAAACTCAAGGGAGATAAACACTCACATTTGGCTATGTTCAGAATTATGCACGTTTCCTAATTAAGGTTGAATGAAAAAGAATTTATGTATTGGAAGAGGTTTTTGTTGCAAAGGCATACTATATAGCAAAATACATGTTAAAGATATAAATTCCAAAAAAATTAAAAGATTAATAAGTTCATATGTTATTCAAAGAGATTAAAAAATTATTTAAAGATGGTATAGTATTAAATTAGAATGGTTGTTGCCAAACACAAGAAGATCAAAAAGTCTTGAAACAAGACTAAAGACTAAAAATGTATTTACAAGAGTGAAGAAGACTTTACTCTTATTTCCATATATACTATCTAACTAGAAATAATGTGGCAACATTCTATGGGACTTCAAACATGTATCTAATTTGTAAGACATGTGTCTTAACTTGCAAGCCAAGTTTTTTATATGCACACTACATTATTAGCTTAAATTCACAAGCTACCTACATGTATAACATGTAACTAATTTTTTGGCAAAGTTTCTAATCTATTAATCAATTATAAACATGTATAAAGTCAAATATGCATCTATGAAGCTTTTAATAGGCTTTTCCATAAGATAATATCAAATCTATCTGCACTTATTTTTTACTTAATACTTCTTATCTAAGTAAATATATATGTCTAAGATATTATTTTCTCTTTTAAAACAAGTTCTATGATAAAGAGTCATCATATGTTGAAGAAGTCCAAGATACAACAAATTGTATTTGCCACATACTCTAATCTTTGTTCTCTTTAAAGGTGGTTAATAGGTCTCGTCAGCCATCAATAATATTTCATATCAAGGTGGAAAGACTACCCTCTTATTTATTCTTTTTTGAGACATTCATAACTCTTTTCAAATAAAATATTTGAAATATTTTTAAGAATTATTTCTACCTCCAATAAAATCACCAAACATTGAGAGTCTCTTTTAAGGTTGTGATACCAAACATGTTGTATCTTGTCATCTATTCAAAGAAGAATATGTTATTTTTGAGGATCTTTATTTCTATTATATCATCTTAAAGGCTGCAACAATTGTAATATCTTATCTAGTAAATCAACAAATGATAGCTCTTAAATTAAATATGCTCATTCTTAACTTTTCATCTTTTTAATACCAAAAATATATAAAAATTACAAAAAAAAATAGAAGGTAGAATGCCATCTTCTTTAGATCTTTTTTCTTTTAAAGTAAAGATTTACTATTCTTCATCTTAGTTTTCATCAATGCTATTAATAAAAAAAATCAATCTCTTTTATTGTATTTGTAAGATTTTTTTTGGCTTCCATGTGTATTCACTAATATCATATTTATGTCAATGAGTAAGATATTCTAACATATTTTGATATTGCTTTGAGTCTAAGACATCTTCCACCTTGAATTTTTTATTATTATCAACTTCTATAGGAAAAGATGGCATTTATCTTCTTCTTGAGATATTTATTGACTCATATAATTTAAGAAGATACATGTCAAATACAAAATTGACCTTCATAGACTCCAATACATATAATCAATAAAAAATTGGATTGATTTGTTCATAAATAGGAAATGATTATAGCATATGGTAATCCAACTTTTAATAAAGGTGACTAGTCTTGATATTGCAATAAAATAATCATATCTTATTGCTATTATAGAATTAAGATAGCTCCTTGTGATAGACATCTATGTTGCTCTTTTGTTTTTTTTAAGCTTTGCTTAGTTGTGCCTTCATTGTTGTATATAGCTCAAATTAATAACTTGCTAAATCTTTTACCACAAGATTATCAATTTTTATAAAGTCAAAAGCATCAAATTAAAGATGATAATTATAATTAATAAAAAAAATTATGTAAAAATTTTATTATATCATTATAAGAAAACTTTGCCAATGGCAAAAGAGCTATTCAATTATCTTATTGATAGTTGATGGTATACCTCAAATATTACTGCAAAACTTCATATACTTGCTCCATTTGTCTATGAATTTAGGGATGAAAAGCCAAATATAATTTTATATATGCTTTTAGAATCTTAAAAAGATTTTTTTAAAATCTTGATACAAATTGAGTCCTTTTATCCAATGTAGTATCTTTGGATAATCCATTATAGCTATAGATATTGTTAAAAAAAAGCTTAGCTATTTCTCCACCTATGATAGATTTTGTACATGATACAAAATAGGCCATCTTAGTAAAATTATCTATTATCACAAATATAGAATTATAAGAACCTAAGACTAAAAGATCAATGATAAAGTTTATAGAAACAAAACACCATGGTTGTTTTATAATAAGTAATATCTAAAAAAGTCCATAAGGTCAATGATAAGAAGTTTTTGATCTTGAAAAAATGTCACATGATTATACAAAGTCTTTAACTATCCTCTATATTTGAGGCTATTGAAAATATCTAAATATTAGTTCTAAAATCTTATTATATTCAAAATATATAGTGGTTAGAAAGTTGTGACAAGTTTAAAAAATACATAATCATATTTTGGCTTTTTGAATATATAATTATTCTTTAAAATAGAATAGATTATTTTAAAATTAAAACTTAAAAGTATTATGAGACTTAAAAGAATTACTCTTAATATTATAAATAAGAGGATTAGAAAAAATATTTAATTGAAATTACTTAAAAAAGATTGATACAATAGTCAATGTTGATTTCATTGCTCAAAGATAAAAATATTCCAACTTGAAGAGAATTATTTTTTTGTTGATCAAAAGTTGGATCTTCTTCTTTTGATATAAGATAAGAATTTTAAAAAAAATGTCTAATAAATCTTATTTTTTATATTGATAAGTAATCTTGAAATCAAATCTTGATGAAGACATATTCCACTAAGCTTGGTAATAATTCAAAGTACATGTTGACATAAAGTACTTGAGGTTCTTGTAATTTGTATATATAGTGACTAGATTATAAGTGCTTTTTAGATAATGATATCATTCTTGAAATCAATCCATGATTGCAAAAAGTTCTTTATTGTGGATTTTATAGTTGATCTTGACTATTAAAATTTTTTTAAAATGAAAAGCTTCTAAATAACATTGTGACCTATTTTTGATAGTGATCTTGTTGAATCTTTGATAGTCTACACACATTTGTAGAGATCCATCTTTTTTCTTCACAAATAAGATAAGAGCCCTTACTAGAGATTTAGAATGGTATATGAAGTTTTTAGCCAAGTTCTTATCAATGTATTCCTTGAATGTAGCCAACTTGTTGTGAAATAAGCTATAGATTGATCTAAATAGTGGTTGAATTTCTCCTTGAAGATTGATAGAATAGTCATAGGAATGATTCTTTGGAAGAATATAAGTATTTTTCTTTTAAAAAATATCTTCATAATCTTAATATTGATTTAAAATGCTACTTGAAATCTTTTTTCTATCAAAAATATGTGAAGCATATATAATAAAAGCTAATCTTTCTTTTACAAAATACATAAAAGCTCTTGCAATAAGAATTTGTATATATTGAATTTATATATTTTTATTTGATTAATAGAGTCTTGGGCTAAATTACAAAAAATATCAAGGTTACAAAAAATCTAAGCTTTTTAAGGATTATATTTTTTTAGCCGCATTAATTTTAAAACAATTAGATAAAGAAGAGATTTAATCATATTAAATATTACTAAACTATTATGATCTTTAGTTGATACATCTAATTTTTTTTTTCATGAATAATGTCTTTAGAGGACAAGTAATGACAATCTATGACTTCTACATACAAGATTTTTTATTTTATTTTATTCTTTAACTAAAGATATATATATTTTTTTAACAAAAGCTTTATTTATACAAAAAGCTAAGACTCTTAAATTTAACAAAAAAAAATACTTTATAATTTTTTTGTCGTAAATAAATTTCTTTTGCAAAATAAGATAAGAAATCTAAAGAAAAAAATCACCTTTATTTGATATTGTGCAAGATTTCAACTGCACGGTGCTTATTATAGTTGGAAAAACTTATTTTTATCGCATTGTCTTTTTTGGTAATTATGTTCTTCATTTTGTGATTACATTGCTTCTTTAGATAATATTGAACTGTGTATTTAGGTTCTCTACAAAATAAGCATAATCCTTCTTAATAATGTTAAATCTTTTCTTATTCTATAAGAAATTTCAAAGATACCACATTGATTTGTATAGCTTTTGGTTTTGATGAATAAGCTTTTTTAAACTTTTAAGTTATTGCCATGACTTGATTTCATTCTTGATATTTTTCAAAGAATTGATTATTACGTGCAATGGCTTGAGCAATAAATTACTTAAATAAATCTACTTTTAACATTGTTAATAATAAATCTTTGACATTATCTTTTAATCCATATTAAAATTGATTGATAAGGACTTTGACATTTTAATCTACATTGCAAGTAAGATTTTGGAATTTTGTAGCATATATAATACTTAAACATGATTCTTATCATAAAGATATAAGTTTGATATACACTAAATTCTTTAATTACTTTTTCTAAAAGTAGCCATAAATACTTTTTAGAATAAATTCAAAGTATAGAAAAGACATGAATCTTTTTTCATCAAAGGTGCAAATCAAGAAAAAATACTCTTGGAAAGATGTATACTTACAAATTCAACTTCAATAAATCCATCAAACTATTGAGAATGATGCAATCTTAGATAGAACTTTACTTGTTTTAAGTTATTTTAAAATTTTTATCTTATTCTATCAAACTTCTTAGATATACTTATTCCTGCCTATTTTATATGTAGACTAATAAGATTTTTTAGATTTAGTTGTAATCTTGATCTACTTCCTTTCAATTATATAACTTTTTGGCATAGAATTTAAACTTCATTATTAATTTCTTCCATAGATGTTGGAATATTACGTCTATAATTGATATTATAGATACGTGAGATTTCTACCTTCAAAGTATTGACAAGCTTATGAAGATTTGTAATAATTGCAAATCTATTCTCATTTCTTTTAAGAGTAGCATCCATATTTTTTTTCTTCTATAGAAAATTTAAATATATCTAAAGGTCAAATTAGAAAAAAAAATCTATAACCTCTAATATCAAATGAAAGTTTTTTTAAAGAAAGATAGTCTATTCTTTAAAGGAAAATAATTAGTATTAAAAATTAAAAATAGATTTAAAGATGGATAGTTTTTCACGTGTAAAATATAATAATAGAAGTGGAATAATCTACTCATTTTTTTATAAAAAACAAGGACAATGACTCAGTACTCTTATCAAATTATTAAAGATATGAATCTCTGAAAACTAAAAGATCAATACATTCTTCTATCACTCAAAAAGAGTGGTGAATCACTTAATGATGATATAATATTAAACTAAAATCACTATTGCTAAAGTCAAGAAGACTAAAAAGTCTTGAAACAAGACTAAGGACTAAAAAGGCATTGACAAGAGTGAAGAAGGCTTCACTCTTACCTCTATATATACTATTTAACTAGGAGCTACATGGCAATATCCTATAGGACCTCCAACACGTGTCTAATTTACAAGATACATGTCTTAACTTACAAGGAAAGTTTCATATATGCAAGCTATATGATTAGCTTGTACTATAAGTTACTACATATGTAACACATGGCTAATTAGTTGGCTAAGTTTTTAATCTATCAATCAACTATAAACATGTATAAAGTCAAATATGCATCTATAAAGCTTCTAAGAAGCTTTGTCACAAGATAATATCAAATTTATGTATATTTATATTCTATTTAGTACTTCTTATCTAAGTAAATATGCATGATATTTTGTCATTTCAAAGTACATTGTTGTATTGTGTTTTGGCTACCATATAAAAATAATATATATATATATATATATATATATATATTTAATATATAATTTATTATATAATGTAATAAGATCTATTTTATTAGATTTTAGTTGGTTATAAAATATAATAAGATTGTTACTTTGAAATAATTAGTCTAAAAAGACTACTATTGAAATTGATTCTTATATTGATAATAATTTTTATATATTTAAAGCCACCTTTATTATACATTAGTGACTCTTGAAATCTTATTTTTTTTCTTTTATTTGATGTTTAAGGCACATAATGTCACAAATATATTTATTTATTCTAATATTTATCTATATGATTAAGTAGAAGTAAGAAAAAGTATATTTATTTTATAATTTTTTTTAAAAAACCTTTTTAGAAGCTTTATAGATGCTATTTTGACTTTACATGTATTTATAGTTTATTGGTAGGTTAAAAAATTTTTCAAAAAATTAACCACATATTAGTACCTTGCGGAACAAGCTAACTATGTGGCACACATATAAAAAACTTGCATTGCAAGTTAAGATATGTATCTTACAAAGTCAACATGTTTTAGAGGTCTTATAAGACATCACCATATAGCTCCTTGTTAAGAGTATATATGGAAGTAAGAATGAAGCCTTCTTCATTCTTGTCAATGCCTTTCTAATCTTTAGTCTTTTTAAGACTTTTTAGTCTTCTTATGTTTGGTAATAGGCATTCGAATTTAATACTATATCATCTTTTAGTGGTTTTTTAGTCCTTTTGAGTGATATAAGTGTATTAAGGATGTCTTTTTTCAAGATTCATGTCCTTGATAATTTGATAAGAATGCTATTTTATTGCTTTTATCTTATTTTAGAAGAAAATAGATTATTTTACTTCTATTGTTGTATTTTGAAGGCTGAGGATTATCCACCTTTAAACAAATTATTTAATTTTTTGACACCAATTTTATTTCTTAAAAAGAGCTGATTTTTCTTTTTTATAGAGATTTATATTTGATATTAGAGATTACAAATTATCCTCTACGAATTTGACTTGTGGATTTTTTAAGTTATTTGAAATAGAAAAAAAATCATGGATGCTATATTTGATGGAAGTGACAATAGATTTGTAACTATTGCAAATCTTCACAAACTTGGCTAAATTCTTAGAGTGGAAATTTCATGCATTACAAGCGCCAATTACAAAAATACTAATTCTACATCTATGAAAGAAGTTCATAATCTATAGCAAGAAGTTGTATAATTGAAGGAAGCAAGTAGATTGATTTCATAACCGAATTTAGGAAGTTTTTTTCTATAAGTACAATAAGAATATAGATTAGTATGTCCAATAAGTTAAATGGAATGAGATCAAAATTTTAAAGATTTCTACAATAAATTAAGCTATATCTAAGATTGCATCTCTTCTAATACTCTGATGGATTTATTCAAGTTGGATTTATAGGTGCACTTCTATCTAAAAGTGTTCTCTTTTGATTTGCACCATTAATAAAAAAAAAGATTCACGACTCTTTTATGATTTGAATTTATTCTTAAAATTATTTATGGCCACATTTGAAGATAGTGATTAAGAAAGAATAGGAGAGACCAAGCTCTTATCTTTACAACAAAGATCATGATCAACTTTCATATATGTTGCTGAATTTTAAAAACTCCCTTGCTACATGGATTGGAATGATAAAGCCATTATCAATAAATTTTAATATGGATTGAAGGATAACGACAAGGATTTGTTATTGACAATATTAAAAGAAAAATCTTTAGAGCAATTTGTTTCTCAAGCCATTGCATGCAACAATTAATTATTTAAAAGATATCAAGAATAAAGACTTCATTACAAAAAAAACAAGCTAAGTAATGATGGCAACTCCCAAGTTTTTAGAATCTTATTTATCAAGGTCTAAATCAATGCAAATTGATATAATATATTTTACAATCTTCAATGAGCAAAAGAAGATTCAATATCAATAAAAAGATTTGTGGTTATATTATAGAGAAGCTAAGCACACTATTCAATATTATCTAAAGGAACAATACAATTACTAAATGAAGAGCATGATTGCCAAAGAAGACAATGTATCAAAAAACAAGTTTTTCTAGCTACAATAGAGACCATGCAACTGAAATCATGTACAATATCTAATAAAGGTCATATTTTTTTCTCAAATCTTTTATCTTATTTTATAATAGATGTATATTTAGGACCTAAAAATTACAAAGTCTTTGTACTATTAGATTTATTAGTCTCAACCTATTTTACAGACAGAGACTTTGTTAAAAAATAAAAAATATCTTAAATCAAGAAAATTAAATTCATACATGTAGAAGTCATAGATAGTCATTTGTTATCTTTTGGAGATGTTATTCATGAAACTATTCTATTAAATATAGCAATTAAATATCAAAATAGTATAGTAATATTTAATGTCATAAGCTCTCTCTCCAATCTAGTTATTTTCAAATTATTATCATTAAAAAAATATAATCCTCAAATTAATTGGATTTCTTGTAATTCAAACTTTTCTTATAATTTAATCCAATTTTTTTGTAGTGAAGTAGAAATAGATAAGCCTAATATATCCAAAATTTTATTAGTAGATGCAAGAACATTCATGCATGCAAAAAAAAGAAGATCATCTTTTGTTATATATGCCATATCTATTTATAATGATAAAAAGACATCAAGTGGTATTTTTAGTTAATATCAAAATTTCCAAGATATTTTTAAAAAATAAAATATAAATATTTTTCTTGAATATTAGTCTTATGATTATATAATTGATCTATAAGAAAGAGCTCAACTACCATTGGGACCAATCTATAACTTATTGCAAAATAAATCGGCTGCACTAAAAGAATATGTCATTCAAAATTTCTAACAAAAGCTCCTATCTTATTTGTAAGGAAAAAAGATGGATCTCTATAGATGTGTGTAGATTATTGAAGATTTAACAAGATCACCATTAAGAATAGATATCTCTTATCTTTGATTTCAAGACTTTTTGACCAATTCAATCAAATAAAGATCTATACAAAAATAGATCTATAAGGAATATATAATTTGATCCTTATTAAAAAAAGAGATGAATAAAATATTATTTAATAAACTAAGTATGGATATTTTAAATATAATGTCATATCTTTTGAACTCATAAATATACTAATTACTTTTTAATATTTCATAAATAATATCTTTTATGAGTTTCTTGATGATTTTATTGTCTATTATTTAGATAAAATTCTAATCTATTCTAAGGATATAAAAGAATATAAAATTTATATTTTTTGTGTATTACAAAAATTAAGAGATACAAGATTATATGCCAAGATGGAAAAGTGTGTATTCCATACAACTCAAGTTGATTTCTTAGGATACATCATTTTTAACAAAAGATTATTGATTGATCTTGAAAAGATCCAATCTAATATGGATTGTAAGATCCTAAAAATAATTAAAGATGTGTAATATTTTTTGAAATTTGCCAATTATTGTCAAATCTTCATTAAGAATTTTTTTCAAATTAAAACTCTTTTTATATGTCTGATATATAAAGACAAACTTGAGTGGAGTAAAGAAGCTAAGATATCTTTTGAAGCCTTCAAGATAACATTTATTTTTGCACCAATTTTATATCATATTGATTTTTTTAAGGCATTTTTCATAGAAATAGATACATTAGACTTTATTATAGATGTTTGTTTATTACAAATAGGAGCAGATAATAAGCTCTATTTGATAGCTTTTCATTCTAAGAAATTTTTAGTAGTTGAGATTAACTACAAGATCTATAACAAAGAGTTGCTTGTAATTGTAGATTCATTTCAAGATTGGCATCATTATGTAGAAGGCTTTTCTAGCCCAATTATATATATATATATATATAGATATGGATCATAAAAACCTCAAGTACTTCATGTCAATAAATGTTTTGAATCATTGCCATGCCTATTGGAGTATGTCTTTATTAAGATTTGATTTTAAGATCGCCCATAAATATAAAAAAAATAAGGTTTATGAGATGTTCTTTTTAGATGTTCTTATCTTCCATAAAAAGAAAGAAATGCAACTTTTAATCAACAAAGAATGATTTTATTAAAATCAAATCATTTTCATCTTTAAGCAATAAAATCACATTAATTATTGATTCAATCTTTATCAAGCAAATTTAATTAAGTATGTCTTTTCATCCTCTTATTTATGATATCAAAAATAATTCTTTTAAGTTTTATGATACTTCCAAGTTTGAGTTTAAAAATAATTTATTCTACTTCAAGGAATAATTATATATTTTAGAAGGTGATTTGAAGTATACCATCAATTATCATCAAGATGATTGGACAATTCTTTTTCATTGGTAAAATTTACATAAAATAATTTGATATATTTTTCTATTCAACAAACACCTTTTTTTACCAATTATGATTATCATCTATAATTTGATGCTTTTGACTTTTCAAAAGTTGAGAATCATGTGGCAAAAGATTTCGAAAATTGTTTATCAGAGTGTAGAATAGATATTAATTCATTTTTGAAAGATATTGGTAAAATATATTAATAGTCCATATAATAGGAAATTCAGGAAGACAGATGAGTGATTTAGTTATTAAAAGTGATTAATTATAGAATTATGGTTAAAATCTGGAGAATCAGGGGAAAGTATATAGGAGTTGTAGAAGTTAATTAGGGTACCAGACTGTGAGAATCGTAAGCTGAGGGCCAGACTGTGAGAGTCGTAAACCGAAGGCCAGACTATGAGAGTCATGAGCCGAGGGCCATTGCTGTGATAGTATGAGCCGAGATAAGCTTGGTGCTACCTCTTTTTTTTTGTTTGTTATTTTCTTTGAATAAGAGGATTGAGAGTTTCTGAATATTGTGAAGTGAATTATGGAATAGAAATGTGATTGGTATTATTTGAGAAGAAGAAAGATTGAATGCTGAAATCTGATTGTAGTTCAGCAGAGAGAATGAATCTTTGTTTGTGTGAACCACTGTAATGTGAATGGCAGTTCTGTATGAAGAATTTCAGTGATTGGAACGAGGATAATTGTGTACTGAAAGCTGTGAGGGCGCAGTATTAGAGTTGGAGATTATGAGGGTGAGTATATTGATAGAAATAGCAGTTATTGGTATGACTGAATTGCTATAAGGAAGAGACCGATAAGGTGAAGGAGGAGATTATAGTTTCCTTGTGTATTCAGATATTGGAAATAGAGATGATACATTCAAGAGGTAATTGATTGTGTGACCCTAACATAAACGCTTAAGCAACTAGTCATTCCCCGTGTTCGAATCCTCCTATACGGGTTTATGCTGGGAGGTTTCTTTTGGAATAAGTAAAACGAGCAATCACATTTTGGCGCCACTGCTAGGGAGTGATAATAGCTTTGAGTGTTAGGAATTAATTACCAAACGAGTGAGAAAATTGGCAATGGAAGACGATTTCAATAGTGTTTGAAGCAAGATTATGGTTAATAAAAATGAGAGCATTGCATCGAGGAAAATAAATCAGTTGTGAGAAAGACAGGGAAGAGTGCAAGGAAAGAACTTGCTTAGAGAGGAGCAAGAACGTAATCTTAAAAGGAAGCATCGAAAAAATTAGATTAAATCATGGTTGCAAGCTTGTCGGTGCATCCGAACATATCAAGAACCAGACAAACTATTAATTTTGCAATTGTATGTACCATTAGAAAAACTGCCAAGAACACTCGTGAGAAATTTTGTTAACATTCCAGTGGAAATATTGAGGCCATTAACTGAAAGAGAAGGAGGCGTAGAAGAATTTGGTACTCCATTGGATATTTTTTCAGTAGGGGGTACCGCTGAAATGAGCAATAAGGACTCTTGAGATTGGCACAAATTGGTTGCCAATAAAGATAATTATATTGTATTTTAAAATCCAATGTTTTCACCTGCAATTCAACCAATAAAACTAATTGCAGAAAAGAATAATAAATCGAGGAGCACTGAGAGCTTGGAAATTAGAATAAGAGAAAACAGAGATTATTTTAAAATAGAGTTTAGCGGAACAAGAAATTCAATGGCATCAAGAGGATCGATCATTTCGATTGCAGTACAAATAGGTGCAATAGGCGATCGTACGACTAGTGTCGCACCATTATCTAATTTTTGGAGTTTCTCAGGTGCGGATCCAGATCAACATTTGTCTCAATTCTTGACGACGTGTGTAGCCAATAATGAAAGAACAGAAGACATTTGATTAAGATGGCCACCATTGCATCATCTCTTGAGCGAGAGAAAGTATAGGAGGAATGTCACTATGACCAGAACTTAACAGTTGGAGCCACGATGATTCTATCTCAAGGAGGTTATCAAATGACAAATTGGAATGATGCATTGGAAAGTTATCTAGAAAGGAATTATTATGGTACAATTCCACAGGGAATAGTGGATTCCGTTCCATTGCAAGCTATACCACCATCATCATCACACACGTATGCACCTTATTCCGCATATCAAAAACCAATACCTATGAAGGAATTGCCAAATGCATTGATATCAAGAGATCTCAATGAGTCATTACTGTTAACATTGACGAAAAAAATGGATGAATTGGCTATAAATCTGGCCAAGGGTAAAGAAAAAAAGCAAAAGCCTACCAATACTAGGACCAATGTCTAGTGCAGCAATTGTAAAAGGCAAGGTCATTTAATAACAGAATGTCCTTCACCACCCCAAATGACTATACAATGTACCTTTTGCGAGGGCAAGCATATTACCACCAATTGTTAGAATTTACGGAAGCAACAACAACTCAGTAACCAGATAATGACTCAACCAACTTCGTGGGATGTCAATCAAGTACAGACGAATAATAGGTTTGGCTGGAATGGAAATCGAGCGAATAAACAAAACAGAAATTATTCCAATTTTCTAAACTTTGAATTTCACCAAGAAAGTGTATCCAATACTCACGGATTGGTCATGAACCAACCAAGATACCATCAATATCTACCCATGACAAAGCCAATGCCAGAGTCTACAATAACAATGGGTCAACGAGGATCCTTTATTCATCCGACATGGAATAGATCTAGCCATTATATACCAGTAGAGATACCCAATATCCCTGAAGGAGTTGGCAGGAGACCACTTCGTTGCTATTGTTGCAGACAAATTAGACATTATGCGAGTGAATGTCCTAATCCAAGAGCCAGTGATGATTATATTCTAATATGTGGAAATTGTAAGCAGTCTGGTCATACTTATCAGTAGTGTAATGCGTCCTTTAATTATAATAACCGGGACCACTAAATGCAAACAAGCCAACCAGCGCACGACAAAGGCCCTGTTCAACGAGATGCACCAGTACATCATGTTGAGGTGGTGAACGCAGTGCTTACCAGAGGCCAACAAAAAGACAAGAATCTAATTCAGGACGTGGATGAACCAATCGTAGGAGAACAAGTAGCGTCGTTCATGGAACTAAATGAATCAATATCAATATTGGGACAAATCCCAATATTGAGACCTCAACAGACTTAGGAACCCAATTCGATTTCACGTACCAATTTGTCGGGACTATCCAATCCAGGCCATATTACAGGCTTCGTAGCCAGTATGAGACCTGACTCGGTGGCAGAATCCAATGAAGTCCCAATTACGGAGGCTTCGATTCCGTTCCAAGTAGTTCCAATCTCTACGTAATTCCAAGAAACGTCCTATCCATTGAAAGATCCTCTCGGAGGCGGAAATTCGAAGGAAGCCCTGGCTGCTATTCCAAATCCGAGTCCATGGCGGAAGAATATCTTCCATCACGGAGTTAAACTCAAACCAATGAAACGCAAAAGAGCATTAGAAATTACTCTTAATATGGAACCCTACGACATTCTGAAGGATTTAGATGTTATTCAGCCTTCAATCACAATGAAGCAACTTTTGGCCGTAGCACCGAAATGTTGATCTACATTGAATTCAGCGCTAATACGACGAAGATTCCGCGTTAAAGAAATTTATGAAGATAGCTTAAACCCAGATCCGAGAGCACCAACAATTGATGTATCAATCGATGGCATTTTAATTCCAAGGATATAAGTCGATGGTGGCTCTAGTGTGAATTTAATGAACGCAGATACAATGGAGGACTTGGATCTAAAGCAATTGCTACCTATGACATTGGTATTATGGATGACAGATCATAGCCGGGTTAAACCAATGGATATCTTACGGAGTGTTCAAACTATGATTTTCGGTATTGCATATGAAATCGACTATATCATCTTTCGATCACAATGTTCGACTTTATTGTATCCAATTTTATTGGGACGACCCTAGCTTTATCAAATAAAGGCCAAGAATGATTGGAGTCAAGGTACTTTGACAATTGGCAAGGGCGGAGACAAAATGGTGTTACAAATGTATCCAGTACACTATCACGGGGAGTCTCAATTGCCAGCATCTAAATTAACATCGGACGATGAACTTAGCTCCGATAATGATGCAGTAGCACCAATTATGGAGGTGCCCATAGAGGCAACACTACACCCTAGAGTGGTGTACCAATGTGGAGGTCCAAGGGAGTACTTGATATACCCGACAGACTCGAAAAACTCAAATTATGTTAATACTGATTGAATGATCAAGTATGATGTGCACCATGTTAGTGCCCTGGACACAGGATTCAGTACTTTCTACATGTCAAACTTACCGACTGACTTTAAACCAACGCGGGGATTGAAACAGAACATCGTCGTTGTACCTTTATATCAAACTATCAACTTGGCGACTACAGCAAAACCTCAGATAATTAAGGTCTACGAAGGTATTAAGGAACAAGAGTTGACCTGTTGGACCAAATTTTTCTTGCATCATAAATCCGCTTTTGCTTGGACTTATGATGATTTAAAAAGTATTCCCGCTAAAGTCTGTGAGCATCACATCATTTTAGAGGAGAACGCTGTCGTATTACGTGCTTTCCTACTCGAGAACGCGCTGGGCGTCTGGTTGTAGAAGGTAGTATGGAGATTCACCGATAGTCAAGCAGTCTATCAGTTTTTGACTGCTAGAATATAAACGACTGCAACAATGTACCGTAAATCTATACGGGTGCTCTACGACTGCTTGTCGAAGTCCTTTTTGTCCCAGCCGGTAGGTCTCTAGACGTTACAGAGAACCCCGAACAACCCAAACTGTTAATCTTCAATACCGCTTTGTACTTACGATCTTGTATCCACTGACTGTCTTGTTAGATTAACCCAATAAATTTCATTCACTCCGCATACTCAATCCTATAGACACCCTTTTAATCCTTCAATCACAGACGTAACTCGATTTCACAAAACAGTCAAGAGTATTCAAACCCACTTCATTAAAAATCCCGATTCACCATTACAATACTGACTTCAGCAACGATTGCCTCAGTCTTTCCAAAACTCTACGAAGAAAAAAATCCAAATTCTATGTCTTTCCTTCTCCGACCCGAAGCATGAAGCCCCTCTCTCTAATCCCCCTGATCTTCAAAAAACCTCCAATGAAAACCGAACTAGTAACCTTGCAAAAGATTTCTGCCGCTCCTCTGATTCCCCTTCAATTTATTCTCCCCCTAACCTTATCCTCTTGAATTCCTTCAATCTTCTGTCTTGGATCCAAAATTGGCTCCCGTCGTCAGAGCTTAGATCTGAAATTGGCTCACGTCATCAAGGCCTTCTCCTCCGTTTTTACCTTTAAGAGATCCATTTACCGCAAACAATGTTCCCTGAAACGGCACAGAGAACAGGACAACCTGAAACAAAATCGAAACCCCGTACTCGGGTCCACATTGAGTCGCCCGACCAATTCAGGTCCCATATTGGGAAAGATGCCCGTAGTAACCAGGATGTTCGCATAATTGGGTCAAATTGGTCCTCACGTCAGATTGGCTAAGACCCGTAGTAAGACCTGGATTTCCCGTAATTAAATTGCATTGGGTTGACTGGCCAATTCAGGTCTCATATTGGATAAGAGTCCAGTAGTAACCTGGATGTTCCCGTAATTGGGTCTGCATTGGGTTGTCCGGCCAATTCAGGTCTCATATTGGGTAAGAGGACCCGGATTGGATTCTCGAAATTGGATCCAATTGGCTCTTCGAATCCGTCGTGTGAATTGGTCCTTCTCTTCCTACTGACTCCTGTTATTGAAATTGAATGGAGCATTTCAGTATGCCCCAACTGACTGTAACGGAGCGACTGAACCTGACCACTCAGTATTTGCATTGGAGTTGGTCGATGCTCCCAATATTCGAGGTAACTGAATATTAATAAAATTCCCCTTTCTTTTTATTTTCACTGTATACTCGTGTTAGAACACGACATCCACCCCCTCTGAACCTGTGCATCCTCCGGTATGCACCAATTTACCCAATTGCTGTTTGATTCAGAATATATCCTCTACGTATTTATCCAGTTCGTCTTCGTCACCTTCATTATCCAAATGACTTTCATCTTCTTACTGCGGAATCTCTATACCTTCATTAAGGTCTTCCATATTCATCTCTTCGTGTCTTCGTTTAAATATTTTTAATCGCTTCCTTGCAATTGGTATTTTCAATTTTGTACCATCTAACTCCCGTAACGAGTAAGTCGCATTATCATGAACAGTTGTTACTACATATGGTTCAAACCAACGTTTTAAAAATTTCTGCAAAGTACTATGTTGATTATCCAGACTATTATCATAAACAAGTACCCAGTCACCTTCCTCGATTGCTTTTGGTCTCAATCGATGTTGCTTATCGAATCGCACCTTGTTTTGTAACCTTGCTCTTTTTAACCTTTCCAATGCTATCTGGACATCTTCCGTTCTTTGCTCCAATTGTCGAATCCTAATAGCCAGAAGTTCTTCTCTTGTCAATCCATCTTCCCATGGTAGCATACTCCAAGTAAGTACCTTTTCTTCAATCGACATAATTGGTTTTTGACCTGTCATAAGTTCTACTGGCATATATCCTGTCACCAAACTATGTGTTGTTTGATCAGCCCATAATGCAAATGACAAAAGCCGTGGCCACTCTTTAACTTTCCCATTACAAGCTTTAACCAATGCTTTCACAATCGGTGGGTGACCGCGTTCGCTTTTTACATTCCCTTCCGGATTATAAGTAGTAGTCAGTGATAGTTTAACCCCACATCTTTCAAAGAACTTACGAGCTTCTTGTGCATTTAATTCTCCACGATCTGCAGTGATTTTTCCCACGCATTCGTAGCGGCAAATGACATCTTCAAGCAAAAACCTACAAATCTCCTCTGTAGATTTTGTCCTCAATGCTCTTCCTTCTACTTGATTTGATAAATCTTCACGAGCTAAAACCAAATATCTCATCTGCCATAACCCAACCGGCATAATAACCAAATCAACAACCCATTTAAAATGAATAGCCAGAGGATACGTAGAATGAAGACCATCTCAATGTCGGATATTAGAATACGATTGACAGATTTCACATGACTCTACAAATGAGAGCACATCTCGATACATATTTTTCCACCAATATCGTTCCTTGAGTTTAGCAAAAGTAGCCCAGATTCCTCTATGCCCTGCCCATAAACTATCATGAAACTCCTTTAATAATTTTAGTTTTTCTTCCCTTTTGCCTATCACTCGTTGTGGCATCCCAATTCCTTTCTTCGGTCTCTTCCATAAAAATTCATCTCGAAGTAAAAATCCATATGCTTTTTTTCTTATTTGTTTGAATTTTTCTGTAGACCAATTCCCCTATTTAGTCAAGGTATTCAAATAATGACCAATATCTAATAATTCTCCTTCATAAGATTCTTCAAGAAATAGCTTGTCTTCTTTGTTGAGATTTGATATTGAATAGAATTTCAATCCGACATCATCAATGTCTTCAACCATTTCGTCCTCCCTCTCGTATCTTGCTCTAGATAGCATGTCTGCTACTAAATTGTCCTTCCCAGTGATATGCTTAAATTATGGATTTAGTGACTTAATATAAGCAATCCATCTCAACATTGCAATATCTGGCGTTGAACAGTTAATAATCATTTCAAGCAATGGCAAGCAATCTGTTTCAATTACTACTACTGCCCCAATCAAATAGTCCTTTTCAGCTTTCATAGCCGAAACGACTCCCCAAAGTTCTCTTTTGACTTGCGAATATGCACGCTGACGAATACTTAAAACTTTAGCCCCAAATCGAACTGCAAATCTACTCCCATTTGAATCATCTTGACCCACAGTCCATCCAATGGCAATTGGACTAGCGTCCACAGTAAGAATCACTAGTCTATTGCACTTATAATCAACCTTCCTTAATATTGGAGGTGACATCAATAAATTCTTCAATCTTTGCATTGCCTGAATATGCCTTTCTTCCCATTTAAATCGATAATCCTTGCGTAACAGTTCATATAATGGATCCGCTATGTGAGCAAAATGAGAGATCCAGATTCGATAAAATACACATGCACCTAAAAACATACGAACCTCTGTTAAAGAATCACAATCCTCTTTCATCCTTCCAATTGCATCAACTTTAGTCGGGTCTGGTTTTCTTCCGTAAGATCCACATAAATGTCCAATAATCACAACCTCTCGTACTCCAAATATGGACTTCATACCCGATAATGTAAGATGAACTTCTCCAAGCCGAGTTAAAATCTTTTCACAATCTTGTATATGATCAACAACATATCTGCGACACCCCCTCGTATCTAAAGTTTCATCCTTATCTCCTTCTCTGCACCCTTTTATAGGAACATCATCTAGAAAAGGCATAGTCTTTTCCGGAATAAAATCTCTCAATACCTTATTCATCCCATTCATCATATGCGCAACTGAGTTGGTTGCGCCTTGAGGAAGAGTGCACATTCTAACCAATCCAAGCGGTGTCCTCATCGTTGTTATATCTCTACTTCCTTCGGCAAGTTGAAATTGATCATAACCTGAATACAAATCACCCATTGAATAGATCGCCCTTCCAGCAAACGCCTCAGCAAATTCATCCACAATAGGTCCAATTCCTGCATTCCTGACAGTTACAACATTCACCGGTTGCATATCTTGAATAAACCGTAGTGACCCATTCTTCTTAGGTACCGTAAACCATCGACTAGAATACGGCACAAATGAAGGTTCCAATATTTTCATCTTTATCTTTTCTTTCAATAGTTCCACCAATTTAGGTAAATGTGCCCTCGGTATTGGAATCGGTCTTAGATTCCAAGGTACATGCGGTATAGTGAAGATAACCATAGGTGTTATAATATTTGGATCCACACACCCAATTTCATGAGATTCGAAGGCAAACGATCTACCTTGTTTAGCCAACATCTTTTTGAAGCAAGTAATTTCCTCCGGCAATAAAGAACCATCAGAACCAATCTTCAATTCTTCAAAAGTCTCTTCAGTAAACTGATGTCCAATACTCATTGGATCTCTTAAACTTGCTTCTTTTGATGCTTCTCCCATTTGTTCTTTAGAATCCTCTGGTAATGGTCCGGCAACAGGCTTTACCTTCTTATCTGCCGTTTTATATCTCGTCTCTACTATGACTTCTGGTGCTTGAAAAGATTCAAGCATGGTATAAACCTCCCTCGAATGAATCTCAACAATCTTATCATTATCCCCTAACCCAATAGATGTAATCAATTCCAATAAATCTTCCAGTCCATTTTCTTCATAAACACCCAAAATCCTCTCATCATCTTGCAATGTACCTATCTTGCGTAATTATCCTTCAATATTATATAATCTTTTTCTTTCTTTTCTTTTAAAATCATCAACTTTCTTATACATAATATTTCCATTCTCCAATATACCAATAAAACTCGCATCAAAGGCACCTTCATCTCGCGAGAGTACCTCCTCTTTTGTACCTCCATAATCTCGCTTTACAGTGGTACCTCCCCAAAATCCTTAAATCCTTCAACAATCTTTGGCAATGGTTTCTCCCTCAACCTATCTCGATTCCGTTCATGGTTAGGAGGTACTGTTAGAAATTGTACAGCTTTCCTCCCATCTTCGCTCTGTACCCTTGCATAAGCAGAACCATCGTCAAGTACTTTTATTTCCATCCGTGTTGCCATGATATAAGGTTGTCCTAAAATCAACGGATAAGACGTTGTATCTTGAACGAAGAAATGTTGCTCCGTCGCAACATCCCCAATCCGAATTTTGACATCTGGACAAGCTCCATATAATTCGCCTTGTGTGTTATTAGCTGCTCGTATTGCCCATCCATGTTCCATATCAATTGGCCATTTTTGCTTCTTATAAAGATCTTTAGACATGAGATTTATTTCAGAACCATGGTCGACCAAAGCAACTATTGGTTCTTCTATATCTCCTACCTTCACCAATACCTCAGTAGTTGTCCTTGCCCAATGCTTTCGAGTATAATGGCTCAAAGTTTCCATTTCCTTGTCACTAGAATCTTCGAAACGTACTCGCTGATTATACCCATTCTTTTCATTTGTTGGTTGCTTGTAACCAATATCAACCTCTTCTTCATCTCTACATATTCTTGCATCAATAGCATGACTCATTCCAGTTTCGCCCATTAATTGCCTCTTTCGCTTAATGCTGTTAATGATAACATCATGAAACTCCTTCTTTGTAATTTCCAAGACTTCTTTCAATGTGAATTCCACCTTAGCGTTTAATATACGTTCTTCCAACACCCCTTTCAAATTTGTTGCCGCTTCAATGTCAGAAAGTAGCTTAGAAGCAATTGATTTGCCCTTATCTTTTGTCTCCGTTGTTTTTTCTTCCAATGATGCTGAGGTATCCTTTACAGGCAATTCTTGTGAAGCTGCCTCCCGAGCCTTGTCTCCTCGAGTTTGCCTCTTAAAAGAATTTCCTTCTCTAGTATCATCAAAATTTCCTTGTCTTTTTTCTTCCATCAAAGCTTCATGTTGGCTCTTAGCAATATATGCATGAACTGAAAGAGACTCAACAAGATCCTCCCAACCTGTTCTACCTCATATTGTAGCTGCAGTTCTCAATAGCGCTTCTCGAGGTAATTTCCCTTCTTGCATTGTAGAAACGGCAGAAGCCCAAAACTCACTAGTTTCCGTACTTCCACCAATTTCATCATCTACTCTAGCACCATAACTTGCACTTTCTCGTGCTACTGTTTCATGCTCTTTTAAGTAATCTTGAACCAATGCTCTCATTTCTCCCTTGCCAAAATTGATTTGAAGAAGATCCTCCCTATCTTTCAATGCTATCTTCCCATCTTTCCAGCAAATAATTCCCTGCCGTATCATATTATTAAATTCATTGCAATCTTTTCTAGTGTGTGAAGCATCATCACACCAAATACATCTTTGTACGAATCCTTGTTTTGAAACATTCTTCGAATTGTTTATAGAAGTATTCTCTTCAAGTCTTGCTAATTTGATTTGAAGATCTCGCATTCCTCGTATAATTTCTTCCATACCCATATCTGCTTTCTTTAAGAAGGATGTCGAAGGTTGAACTGTAGGCATTGTTGGTGGTGTTGTACGTACAGGAGCTTTGGGTGCTTGTACTGTTTTCGGAATATTGCTCCTATCCTTCCTCCTTTCTTTTTTTGTAAGCAACCCCACCGCATCTTCAACGTTCTTCCACTTCGTTGTCAATCCTTCATCTTCTTCTTTGTCTTCAAGAAGGGGTTCTAATTTCTCTTGCAATTCTCCATCAGCAGCTTGAAGAAATAGATCAACTTTGTTCGGCTCCAATGTCAATTTTTCTACCTTCGATAATTGAGAGTACTGCCTCTCAAATTCCCTTAGTAGCTCTGTTGCTTGCAAATTCTTATTGGGCCGTTCAATCCATCCCAGAAACAGCTTCTTAGTAACGCAATCAGCATCTTCCAAGAAATATTCATCTTTCAATGCATGTGAAAAATCCTCCCATGAATTCCCATAACGATCCGTAATCGATGTAATGTGGTCCCTTATCTCCGGTATCGTGGAAAGTCCAAATAGTGCAACTATTTTCTTCTCAGAAACCCAATTTAATTCCATTTCACGAACATAACATCTTAAATACCTTGAAATATTCCTCCCATCAAATTGATCAATTTTATTGACCACTGCTTGCAATGCTTTGGTTGCCAAAGCTTCCTTTCGATCATTACTTTGCTGTTGCTGCATTGACAATGAGAAGGCTTGAAACAAACTAGCAATAGACGGATCCATGTGCATACCTTGTCCTTTAGAAGACTCCCCACCAGAAACTCCTCCCAAAAATCCTTCAAAATTTTTATTTTCGTTTTCCATAAAAATAAAGATAAAATCAACCGAAATCTAATACCTTCCACCTCAAGCTTTCACGTCGGGTTCACCACTTTTTGTCGTATTACGTGCTTTCCTGCTCGAGAACGCGTCGGGTGTCTGACTGTAGAAGGTAGTATGGAGATTCACCGATAGTCAAGCAGTCTATCAGTTTTTGACTGCTAGAATATAAACGACTGCAACAATGTACCGTAAATCTATACGAGTGCTCTTCAACTGCTTGTCGAAGTCCTTTTTGTCCCAGCCGGTAGGTCTCTAGACGTTACAGAGAACCCCGAACAACCCAAACTGTTAATCTTCAATACCGCTTTGTACTTACGATCTTGTATCCACTGACTGTCTTGTTAGATTAACCCAATAAATTTCATTCACTCCGCATACTCAATCCTATAGACACCCTTTTAATCCTTCAATCACAGACGTAACTCGATTTCATAAAACAGTCAAGAGTATTCAAACCCACTTCATTAAAAATCCCGATTCACCATTACAATACTGACTTCAGCAACGATTGCCTCAGTCTTCCCAAAACTCTACGAAGAAAAACATCCAAATTCTATGTCTTTCCTTCTCCGACCCGAAGCATGAAGCCCCTCTCTCTAATCTCCCTCATCTTCAAAAAACCTCCAATGAAAACCGAACTAGTAACCTTGCAAAAGCTTTCTACCGCTCCCCCGATTTCCCTTCAACTTATTCTCTCCCTAACCTTATCCTCTTGAATTCCTTCAATCTTCCGTCTTGGATCCAAAATTGGCTCCCGTCGTCAGAGCTTAGATCTGAAATTGGCTCACGTCATCAAGGCCTTCCCCTCCGTTTTTACCTTTAAGAGATCCATTTACCGCAAACAATGTTCCTTGAAACGGCACAGAGAACAGGACAGCCTGAAACAAAATCGAAACCCCGTACTCGGGTCCACATTGAGTCGCCCGACCAATTCAGGTCCCATATTGGGAAAGATGCCCATAGTAACCTGGATGTTCACATAATTGGGTCAAATTGGTCTTCACGTCAGATTGGCTAAGACCCGTATTAAGACCTGGATTTCCCGTAATTAAATTGCATTGGGTTGACTGGCCAATTCAGGTCTCATATTGGATAAGAGTCTAGTAGTAACCTGGATGTTCCCGTAATTGGGTCTGCATTGGGTTGTCCGGCCAATTCAGGTCTCATATTGGGTAAGAGGACCCGGATTGGATTCTCGAAATTGGATCCAATTGGCTCTTCGAATCCGTCGTGTGAATTGGTCCTTCTCTTCCTACTGACTCCTGTTATTGAAATTGAACGGAGCATTTCAGTATGCCCCGGCTGACTGTAACAGAGCGACTGAACCTGACCACTCAGTATTTGCACTGGAGTTGGTCGATGCTCCCAATATTCGAGGTAACTGAATATTAATAAAATTCCCCTTTCTTTTTATTTTCACTGTATACTCGTGTTACAACACGACAACGCTAAACCGGTATGACAGAGGCAACATCGCCTTAATCCTAAATATTCCCTCATGGTAAAGGAGGAATTGGACAAGCTTCTTGCAGTTGGTTTTATTTATCCGGTACCAAATAGTGAGTGGGTTTCTCCAATCGTGATGATGCCAAAAAAGAATAGAAAAATCTGAATTTGTCAGGATTTCCGAAAACTTAATGCGGCCACCAAGAAAGATTACTTCTCATTACCTTTCGCGGACAGTATGGATAATATGTTGTCATTATCACCAAGTAGTAAAAGAATAGGAGTAGAGCACTTATTAAAGTCATTCTGTGGTGTTGTTTTGGGTTGGCTGGAGTGCCATTTTCTTGTATTTCTTGTGTTTTTGAGAGTAGTAGTTCCAGTTAAGACATAACAGTGAGAAAAATATTTTGAAAGAGTTTGGTTACAATTTGGACATTTTATGCAAAGTAAAAAGATTTTTGGAAGCCAAGTCTTTATATATATATATATATATATATATATATATATAAGATGGAAATATGGAGCTATGATAAAATTATAATATAAATATGAAATTTTAAAAGAGATTATGGATTTTTTTTGAAATTATTAAAAATCTAATTTATCAATAAATGATTAATTATGATTTAATAAAACAAAGAATGATAGGAAATTTTTAAATGTTCTAAAAATAAATGTTGTGATGTAACATGACTAATAGGTGAAAGAGGTGAAGAATCTATTATATTATAGAAGATCTTACTTCAAATATTCTATCAAATTATCTTAATAAATAGACAATAGTCCAAAAGAAAGTAGAACTAAAGGATTAAATGCTACTTTTTTGCAAAATAAGCTTCTACTTATTTTGTAAGGCTACAAATAAAATAAAAAAAAAAAAAAAAAAAAAAAAAAAAAAGATAGATTAGAAAAACAAAGAATATGAACATATGTAGAAAGAAGTTAGGAGTCGATTGGAACAAAAATTAACTTAAAAGGAAAAAATTTGATATCCTAAGAGGACTAGTTGTTAACCTAGATCAAAATCAGACCCCAAGACACAAAGTTGAGCACCTATGGCAATTCACAGGTTCTTTTGTAAATCAAAGAATGGAATTTGAGAGCAAACTTCATAAGATTTTTTTAGGCATTGATTTTGGGAGATTTGAGTGTAATAAATTTGCAAGAGCTTTGCAAAGTCATAGTTATTTTGGATGACTCTAGAATTTGTGAAATAAAAAGGGTATTATGTTTTAGAGAGTATCATGTATTCTGTAGTAGATCTACAATTAAAATTTTGAAGATTTATGAGAATAGTTTTGTAAAGTGTATGTTGTAAGTTTGAGCTTAATCAAACAGTTGAATTGAAGGTAATTGGTTTTCAAGTAGGTTGAGATCTCAAAAATTGGACTTTGAGAGGTAATTAGGATTTTTAAGATCTATAGCAATCTATTCGTTGGATTGAAATAAAAAAAAAAATTATATATATATTTTAGATTTAATTTACTACATATATGTAAAATTTGAAAACAATTAAATAGTTTGAAAAGGAGATATTGGCATTGGAAGTTCAATATTTAGATTGGAGTAAGAGGCCGGCCAACACTTGAGGAAATTTTAGAGTTTTTCTTCCATTTGGTAAATATAATTATCTTCAAATTTTTTGTGCTTATTTCCAACTTAATTGTCAAAAAGTGTGAATTTTTAAGCAAGATCAACAGTTTAATTGATAGATTTTGAGGTCCTAAATTATTTTGGATTAAATTGAATTGATTAAGATTTGTCTAGGATTTGATTTAGGATTTGATTTAGGATTTAGGGTTTGGATTTGTATTACATTTGGTTTAGAATTTAGGATTTTTCTAGGATTTGATTTAAGATTTAGGATTTAGAATTTATTTAGGATTTAATTGAAGTCCATTTGGGTTTCAAATATGATTAATTTAGAACTTGATTGAGATTTATTTAAGATATATTGTGATTATTCTAATATTTTTTTAAGGTTTATTATGAGTTTTCTTTGAATTCTTTTAAGATTTCTTATAATTTTTTTTGTATTTTTTTTAAGGTTTTTTATTTTGATTAAAGCTTATTTAGTATTTTTAAGGTTTAATTAGATTTTATTTAGTATTCTATTAGAGTTAGGATTTTGTCATTGTAATTTCCATTCTACCTTCTACAACTAAGTGCTCGGTGCATTCTCAAGTAAGACTTCACATAATACAACAGCGTTATGTATAAATCTTATTAAATATAAAAGTTTTTATTAATAGAATATCTTTTGATATTATTACATTTATTTGTCTTCTATAATAAAAATATATCATTTATTAGAGCTTAGCTAATAAATTAAAGCAAAATTTTCTATAAATAGATACCTAATATATTCTTATATCATAAATCATGACATACAACAATATTGCAAATAAGGTTTAGAATTTTGTAACATATATGGTAGTTGAATGTGATCCTTATTGTATAAATAGGATTTTGGTCTCTGCTATTCTTTTTTAATCACTTTCTCTAAATGTGGCCATAAAAACTTTTAAGAATGAATTCAAATCATAAAAGAATTATGAATCTTTTTTCATCAAAGGTACAAAGCAAAAGGATGTACTCCTAGATAGAAGTGTATTAGTCAATCCAACTTGAGTAAATTTGTTAGAATATTGAAAAAATACAACCTTAAAAAAAAAAAAAAAAAAAAAAAAAAAAATTGTTGTAGAAATCCTCAAAACTTTGATCTTATTTTATCAAAATTTTCTAATATACTTATCTTTGCCTCTCTTATACTTGTAGAAACAAAACTTCTTACATTCAGTTATGGACTTGTTCTACTTGCCTCTTTTAATTGTACAAATTTTTTGTATAGGGCATGAATTTCATTGTTGATTTCTTCCATATGTGTAGAAATAGTACTTCTATGGTTTACATCAAAAAATACATGAAATTTTGATCTTAAGAAAGTTGATAAACTCATAAAGATATGCAATAGTTACAAATCTATTTTTACTTCTATTATGAATAGCATTTATAATTTTTCTTTTAATAGTCAACTCAAATAAATTCACAAGTCAAATTAGAAGAAGATAATCCACAATCTCTAATATCAAATGAAAAATTCTTCAAAGAGAAGTAGTCTACTCTCTTTAAGGAAAACAATCAATGTTTAAAAAACTAAAAGTTAGTTTTAAGATGGATAGTCTGCAATCTTCAAAATACAACAATAGAAGTGAAATAATCCACTAATTTCTAACACAAAACAAGAATAACAAGTTAGTACTTTTGTCAAATTGTCAAGAACATGAATTTTAAAGAAGTAAAAGTTCAATAAATTTTTATATCACTCAAATAGATCAAAAAATCATTCAAAATGATATAATATTAAATTAGAATAGCTATTACCAAAGACAAGAAGACTAGAAAGTTTTGAAATGAAATTATGGACTGAAAAGGTATTATCAAGAGTGAAAAAAGCTTCACTCTTGTCTCTATATATACTATCTAACTAGGAGCTATATAGTGACGTTTTATAAGACCTCCAACACATATCTAATTTATAAGGCATATGTCTTAAATTACAAAGCAAGTTTCTTATATGCATGCCATATTGTAAAATTGTATCACAAGCTATCCACACATGCAATACATGGCTAACTTGTTGGCCAAGTTTCAAACCTATCAATCAACTATAAATACGTATAAAGTCAAATACATATTTACAAAGCTTCTAAAAAGCTTTGCCATAAGATAATATCAAATCTATATACATTTACCTTCTACTTAATACTTCTTATCTAAGTCAATATGTATGTTTGTAACAACATGTCATCATGGCATGTTTTATTGAAAATTGACCCAACCAAATAGACTCCAAGACCAATTGGAGTGCCTCAACTCCAAATTAATCAATGAACTCATCATATCCAACAACATTGACAAGGGGTTTTTTTTTGTGCACATCAAATCCAAAGCTGACCAAACAAATCCTTCTATTCACACAGTATGGAGATTCTGGTCTCTACTACATTTTCCAACATTTTCCAAGTTAGACTCCTCAATTCGATCTTAGGAACAACAAAGGTATGATGATTCCGACTTAGGTCTCATTCAGGAATTTACTTTAGCAATTCAACGCTGTTGCACTAGAAATTGCAGAAACTATGGGTAAAGTCAAAGGGGCGGACATAAAAATTTCCATGTTCTCTGAACCCCATTTTTGTGTGGCGATTGATACCAATCACAGCTGGGAAACAAAAATGGAAATAGTGGATAGACAATCAGGTAAAATTACACTTGCAATGTGGACTACGAACATCTTCCAATTTGCTGCCAACTCTATTTGGAGGTCGACCATAGGATCAAAGACTGCCCGCATAAAAGAATTATAAACGCTAGAAACAACATGCAACAACAAAACCAAAATAAACGTGCCGACCTACAAAACAGAGATTATTCCAGCCTAGGCAACAAAGACAAAATTATTCAGAGGCAAAATGTAAACGAGGTGGCGCAAGGCAACAAAGACTCCACAGGCAACATAGATGCTGAGGGGTTTATCGCAGTTAATAGAGGACAATGACATCAACGAGGCCCGCCCCAACTCCAGCTGGATACAGTTTACACACCAGAAATGGAGGAGCGAGAGAAGGCACAGGATGGCACAGCGGCACACCCCGCCCACGTGACATCAGAAGTACCTTCACCACAACACTCTCAACCACAATGTCTGATTACAACTACGACCACAAGTAATCTGCTTTCCCATATTCAAACTGATCTATACAGTAATATTAACTATACCCAGCCCACAGAGTCTCAGATATTAGTACAGGGCGCCTCAATCTAGCAAGACGAATCATCTCCACCAATTTTTGTACACCAAACTCCCTGGGATCACGTCCCATCTCTCCCAACAGAGACAACACACGACCAGCAACAACAACAGAATGGGCCCTTCATTTTAAGTGAGTCACCAAAAATGCCTTGATCGACCCCAGCAAGGACCCATGATCACGAGGGCATTTCGATTGCTTCTTCTCCACCCACAACGAAGAAGTCAACAAAGTACACCTCTAACAACATCAACTCACGGCGGTCGATACGGGATGGGACTCAGTCACCACCCAAAACTTGGCGTCCTCGGAACATGTTTCAAGGCAGCCCTTGGATTTGAATGTCAATCTAATTACACCTGAGGAGAACAGAGAATCGCCATCACTCAAAGGCGACACCTACTCTGAATGGCAAACACGTAGAAGTTTAAATATGGGCTCATCCACCTCCTCTAGCTCCCGCAGCAGGAACAGGAGCAGAGCCCAACAAGAGGCCGCGCCCTTACCCCTTCCAATTGCATACAATCACCAAGATCTTCAAAGAAGCAACACCAGATTTCTGGAAGCCCACAGGTATCGGGCACGCCCTCAACCTGAATATGAATTTAAGAATACTAGACTACAATGGTCGTGGGCTCAACGACGCCCACAAAGTAGATCTACTTAGAAACTATATACAGGAATTAGACGAGAGTGCGGACTTGATTCTCTTACAGGAACGTAAGTCCCACAGGAATAAAGCACAGAAATTATGCAAACTGTGGCCCACTCGCTGAAGTTGAACCATCGAAGCCGAGATAGGGTATAACGTGGATGGCACAGAAGGAGCCGGCAAAGGAGGATTTAAAGGACTTTAAGGACAAGGAGGTTCAAGAAGCTGTTCAACGCATATGGACAGAACGCAGGGCAGCCAACTCATCGTTCATGTCCAGGTTGTGCAAGTTCATTAAATTCTAAAAAACATTTTGCACTAGAATTGCGAACGAGAGGCGCCACTCCAAGACGATGGCACGGGCTGAATTAACGACTGTGCAGCAAGAATTACAAGACCGCCCCGAAGTTCTTGTGAGGCAGGAACAAGCAGAAAAATGTCGAGAGGCAATCTCAAGAATTGAACTGTGAAAATTTGAAGGAAGACGGATAAGATCCAGAGTCTGATGGAAGGCACGCGGGGACAGTATGTCACATGAGTTTTTTAAAGCCGTGAGTGATAAACCAGCACGACATCTCATTACAGAGCTATGCACAGATTCGAGACGAGTAACCACAGGCCATAGTGAAGTAGAAGAGGTATGTATGCGGTACTACTGCAACCTCTTCGATTCTGAGGGCAGTGTGCCACCGTGCAAGAAAGAGGAGGTGGATTGTCTTTCAGCCATAAACCACTCTGTTTCAGATTTCATGGCTCAACTTCTAGCACAGCCCATCATCAAATCAAAACTTTACAAGGCGCTGAAAATTATGGTTTTGGATAAAGCTCCTGGATCGGATGGAACAGCAACAAAAAAATTCATCATATATTGGGAGATTATTGGATCTGATTATACAGAGATGATACGGGCTGCGATTACATCAGGCTCATTTCCAAAAGGAGTATGCAGTGGTCTTATTACACTCATGTGATACCTCCAAGGAGGGTGACAGGAAGTATTTGGCTAATTGGCGACCTATAACTTAATTAAACACAACATATAAGATTTATGCGAAAGCCCTCCAGCTACGTTTGCAAGGTCCTTTGGCAGCAATCATCAACCCTAATCAGTGTGCATTCATGCCGGATCGATATATATTTGACAACATCCTTCTTACTCAAGATACGATTGATTGGGCTAAGAGATCTAAACAGAATGCCATCTTTTTGAAGTTAGACTTTGCTAAAGCTTATGATAGAGTCAATTGGAGATTCTTCTTAAATATAATGAGGAAATTGGAATTTCCTGCAGAATTTATCAACATGATCAAGTTAACATTGGAAGATTCGGTAGCTGCAATCAACATAAATGGACAACCTTCTACAACTATTCCAATTAGACGTGGGGTAAGACAAGCCTGCCCCGTTGTATCATATTTATTTTTGATTGTGGGAGAAGCTCTCAATGCAAGAATTAGACAAGAACAAGAACATAACCGCATCAAAGGTATTCAACTACCCAACGCTGATTCACAGCAACTCATGTTACAATACACAGACGATACTTCATTCACAATTAAAGAGGAAAGAGAGTATGTGCAGAATCTGGTTGAGACACTAGAAAAAATCTCCTTAGCATCAGGTCTTATCATCAATTGGCATAAGTCAGGAGCTTTTTGGATTAGTAAAAGAGGACATCCTCCACCTTGGATCCAAAACTTTGGTTGGGATGGGTTCAGGAAGGTCAACTCACTAAGCTCCAGGCACACTCTTTGGACTTTCTATTAGAACACCTGATGTGGACAATTTCCTACTGGAGAAGATCAAAAAGAAGCTCACATATTGGTGAAACTCGAAGCTATCCCTAGCAGGTCGAATATTAATTGTTAATCAAGTACTTATGTCCTCGCTTTGGTATTTTATAGGAGTTTTGGCTAGTTCAAGGAAAGTAATTAAACAAGTCAAAGCCCTCCTGCGGAATTACTTATGGGCAGGAAGAGAGTATCGAGCTAGAGCAAGGGTAGCATGGAAAACTTGTATTCTGAAATACAAAGTGGGAGGTTTAAGTCTCACAGACCCCGACGATGCTACCAACTGCCTGTTAAGCAAGTGGGTGCTTCGAGCATGCGAGCCTGGTAACTTTAACTTACTTAAGTTCCTCCGCTATTGTCTCCTCCAATATCAACCTACTAAAGCAGGAAACTGGGGGCCAGACCTAAACTGGTGTATGGCACAAAATCATAAAAGAGCTCCAGGGTCGAAGATATGGTTACAGATAGGCAAAGCATGGCAAAAAGTCGTGAAAGCTCTCCATTGGAAACGACCCCAAACATTTGAAGCAACGTGCAATGTTGGGTTATGGTACAGCCCAGAGCTAATGGAAGTTACAAGATCCATCGTCCCCCCGCTACGAACTGCTGAAATCTGCAAACGTGGCCTCAAAACAATCAATGACTGCTGGTCACAATCCCAATCTACATATCTTACATGGAAGGAAGCTAAACAAAAATACTCCCTCGACCAAACAGAAGAAGCAAGCTGGCAAAGTCTCATCGACATCATCTGGGATCAGTTTGGCACTACACTGCAGAAACGGTTTATAACAGTCAAGAGTGGGGGGCTGGGTGGGGTCTATGCACAAGGAGTACATGGTATCTTGTAATAATCAGGTGATCTGCACCCGTCATCGTAGATCTATTAGATGGCATGCGCAGAAGCTCAGGCCAGGGTAAAGCCGATCCCAGTAAAAGTGGGTTGTGTTATATTCTTCGTCAGTCCGTGTCATGTCTGGCTAGGATTTATTAATTCTGTCCAGGCCAACACTGTGTACTGACCCCTTACAATGAAAGTTATTTTCATTAGTGACAAAAAATAAAATAAAATAAAATAAAATAAATCATGCGTGATCCGAAAATCGAATCAATCCTTGGCTTCCTTGGATCCAGGAGCTCATTAGAAAATAATGTCCTTAATCAGGCATAACTTCTTAAGATAGGTACGCTGGTCTCCCACACTTTCATAAAAACACATTGTTATCCGGTATATGATAACAACCTTCCAATTCCATCCACTTCGACATGGATGCCTTAAGTTCTGAGTCTCTTCAAGATTCTCCACTCATTAATAACAGATGGTTACACCAAAATAGATGCTGGAGTTACTTCACAAACCTGTTTCACAAAGATCGTCTGCGCTGCATAGCAGTGATTCCGGCCACTGAACTCGTCTACAACTGTTCCTTCTTAGATTAAGTCCTCTTCGCAAGATGCAAGTCTTGTTTGATACCCACATTCCAGCTCCAGTAAGCCAAGTCTTTTTGAGAGGCCATCCTTGATGGGGAGCTCAAATCTAAAACCTGGAGTGATATACGCACGGAGAGAGCATTGTTAGAATCCATGGAAAGATACTTTATGCTTTTGGTTTTATTTTTTGTGTTTTATTTTTTTTATCTTTATTTGTTGAAGTTTCAAGACGACGAAGTCGGATGTATTGTCCTGTCACTTGCTCCTAGTGGCACTATGGTTGGGTATATGTAGTCAAATCGACCTCTTCTAAGTGTCGAGACTCCATCGGTGTAACCGACCTCTACCTGAATCTATATTCGAGCGTGTTAAGGTATAAAATAAGGCATTCACAAATGCAATAATGCCCCGTAGACGATAATCACTCAGTAATAATAAGACCGAGTGCAGTGTTACTTGGAGAATCCATAAAAACTTAGCAATTTGAAAAGAAACGTCGATGATGTCCGTGCTAAAAGAGTGACTGCTGTAGCTCGGTTATGTGGATAACTTCTGGAATCAGTCTACGGGTAATTGATGGCCATGTTGTTTCTATATATCCAGGCTTCCGCATACAGAAAAAAGCCAAGCAAAAATTTGAGGAGTCCAGTTTAACTCCAGTTTCACTCAGATACAACCTCCTGCAGTTTAATCCTAAGTTCCAACGATGCTTTGGCAGAGTTACATCTGGAGTCCTTGTGCTCTTCTGATTGCCACTGAATCTTCGTCGAAGCAAAGTTTGGAAATTTTTCAATTTGTGCACCAGGCCTTCTATCCACAGTGAGGGATGTCGGTCGCGTTCGAGATGGAAGGTGCTCAACGGGGAAAATGAGGTCGATCTGTGCAATAAGAGTACACCTCGAAGGCTTAGTACACCTCGAAGGCTTAGTACACTCCCCCTGAACTTTGTCCGCATTCGTTCACACTTCTGGATTTACGATGAGCTGCATTCACTTTCTTTTCTAGTCAGAATGCCTTAACAAGTACAGAGCTTGCATGGCAATTGTCGGGAGTTGGGGACAGTTGGGATATCTGAATCACGAAAATTTATCGCTGGTTGAGCCCTTCCGTATATATGCATGTGGCACGCCATTTAGATCTACAGTTGTCCATTGCTATCAGCTTGATGAAAACAACGCCCCCTCTTCTACAAATGTTGCCCTTCGATTACTGTTACTCCAGCTGCCAGTGTTTTTAGCCCACACTCGTTTAGACTACCTCGCCTTCCTAAAGAGTTGTTCAAGGAAGGTCCAGCGACACCGGGTCTTGGTGATCCATATTTGAAGTCTTCACTGTTGAGAAACTCCCCTATTTCTGCAGCACCCGCAGAACCTGTCCTCTGAAGCGAAAGGTTGATGCAGCTTAAGCTTCATGATCTTTGAGGACACTCTAAATGCACATCTGTAGAAGAAGCTGGATATCTAGCTGAAAGAGTGGCAAGTCTTTCCCGCATTTCGACTCCTCGAGCTGCTTGCCTGAAGGAATCCAAGTTCCGAAAGAGTGTCGTTCTGGCACTACTCTCATCGTCTCTTCCAATGATCTGCTCCACTCTACTACTGCTTCCTGATTGTTCAGAAAAATACATGATCTCGTTAACATATAGAACAACCTACGTTCATAAACGTCTTACCACAAGTTACGTAAGAAAATCGAGGAGGATAGTATTCCCACTCCTTCTCCTCACCGGCCTTCTCAATTTTAGCTTACGCTCTTCCTAATAACAACAACAGCAATAACTAAACTTCCACTAACAACAATAACATCGCAATTCAACGATTTGTATTTTTCATCTCTTTAAGCATCGCCGGAGTACGCAAGATTCCACAAAATTGCAATCAGCAAAATCATGTACTTATCTATCTGTGACCAGAAAGTCGTTACATTGGCAGCTAGTAATTTTATGTTGGCTGTTTTGAAAACAAGGACTCCTGCTGGAGTTCTTGTTCTCAGAATATGACGCAATCAATACAGATGGGATACACGAAGGAAGACCTACTAGTTAAGAACAATATTGACCTCCTACTTACAAAACATCCACTTACCGTAAGGAACTTCATTCTCAAAAATGGGACTGTCTACATCGAGCACATGTCTCGCAGAACCAAATATCTCATCCTGGGCATCGAGTATACGCCTTGAAACCTCGCCGATCTCGGGGACGCCAGCACCGATCCCATCAAAAGTAGGTTTAAGGCTCATACGACATAAAGGACAAGTTGAATGCGAGTGAAACCACAGATCAATGCATTCAGTATGGAATACATGACTGCATTGTGGCAACAACCGCAAAGCCTCATCTTCATTAAATTTCTCTAAGCAGACAGCGCACTCCAAGTCCTCTTTCCCGCTCTTCAAAGTTTTCACCACAGAGAAGCTCACCACGGGTAGCGCATCTACAAGTACTCTATCTAGTCCCTCCCCCGGTCGCTCATAAAAATGAATAAATTGATTTCCATTTCTTGCTGGTGTAACTCGATTGCTGGTTTCATCGCGGCCCCCTTGAGTGCACCTTCTAACATACATTGAAAAAATGGCTACCACAATCAATGCGCAAAGAAGAACAACAATGATGATAGCCATACTAGGATTAAATTTACTGCTGCTGACGAATGCATGGAGAGGGGGCGGTACTCCAGAAGGAACATTGCTCGAACTCAGTGTCGGCTGCGACATGATTTTTCAATTGGCTCCTTCGATGTGTAAACAACGCTCGCCAACACACCTTCAGAGCTCGTTAAGGCCACACGAGGCTACAATGGAAGTATAATTAACTCACGACAAATAATCCCGGTTGCAACACGAAAGATCGAAATAAAGGGATCTCTTCTCCTGCAGTTGGAGCGAATTCCCTCCCTCTGCCTTCCAACTTGAGCCGCATCGGCTCACAAAGCCAGTGCACTCACCGAAAAAACAAAAAGAACTCAAAGTAGCGTCATAAAGCATACCAAGACGCCCGTCTAGGAACGAAGCCTCAAATTATAAAAGCAACACTTCAAAAATGCCACTCTCCATCTCAGCACCCGGCGCTAACATCACACACACACACATCCCAACAACAACCACCCTTTGTCCTCCACAACGACTCATGCCGAGCTCCCAAGCAAAAGATGCTCAGAGCAAAGCCAGCATCTACCATGAACAAGTGGAATGGGATGAAATGCCAGGCCATGGAGTGCAATCAAATGCAATGCGAGAGGAGAGATTGATGAGAGAATAGCCCTGCAGCATACAGTCCTGATGAACATTAGAGAGCGAGCGAGCAGAAGCGAGGCACCAAGAGCAACGCCACGGGCAGCAAAAGCGTGTGAGGCCCGGCTCTTGCGTGGCCTGGTCCAGTCTGGGCCCAACGGGACCGGGTCGGGTCGAGCCTGGCGTGGGGGAGGGCGGGGCCACATCTGTGTGAGGAGGCGTAGCTTGGGGGCTTTGGAGCAGTCAAGGTGTAAATAAATAAATAAATAAATAAATGCGTGGCTTAAGGAGATGGGGTAGAAGGTTATCTTTGTTGAATGTGCACCACAGTATATAACATGTGATTTAGTACTGCATATGTGTGCTACACGCACACACACACACACTATGATTCTGTAAATCATCAATACTTTCTACTGTACATTGCACTCAATTTCACATGAACGTTGACTACTTAAAGCTGTGAAGAGTATTTCCATTTTCAATGTACAAACAATGTACCAATTATGTGCCCTTATCTTTTAATTTTCAAGAATCGAGTAGTTTCTGATTATGATTATTGGAACATTGCCCTGAATAAAGTGGATAAGACAACTTCTACTCCAAAAAAGGGTTGTGATAATTCTTAGACTTTAAACAACATTTGATAGTTTGATATAATGAAGTTTGAGATATATTACAACTTTGTTTTGCAAATTTGTGTACAAAAGATGTGTACACACACACAAATATATATATATATATATATATATATATCAGATGATAAATTTTTAAATTAAGTATGAAGTGAAAGTAAAACATTAAGAAAAAAGGAAAAAGTTCATAGAATTAAAAACTAAAGTTGTGGTAATTTGTATTCAAGATTACATTTTTTTTCATATATATCTATCTCTCTCTCTCTCTCTCTATATATATATATATATATATGAACACGTCAAAAGATGACTTATTTATTTTGTGAAGCATAAGTCAATTGATTATAAAACCAAATTGATTCTCTTATCAAAGAATCAAAGTTTCCTGTCAATAAAATGAATAGAAAATATACGAACTCAATTTACGTTACTTTTACAGTCTCAAAAACATCCAATTTCAAGTATATATATGGTCAAATTTTATACTATTTTCATTCGAATCTATGTAGTAGAGGTTTTTTAGTGAAATGGTGCTCATTCTGCTCATTTTTGCTGTTACAACTCTAAGTTGTCTGATTTTCTTCAACGCATGCACACTTTAATTGTATCAGCATACACACATTCACATACCAATTATAGCAACATATTTTCATGGTAAAACAAATCTACTTCTGTTGGTTTAAAGGGTCACAAATATCCTCAAATAAGAAATATAATTATTTCTTGTACAATGAAATCGCCAATATTTTAATTTTCTATAAAAAAAATTATTAAACCAATAAATTAATTAAAATTTCTTCATACTTATGAAGTAGAGTATTCTCAGGGTTTCTACAAACATATTCTACAAACTACAACAATACTTCTACTTCGGGGGTCCCCGTGTGAAAAGGGTTCGAGGCTTTACTAAGTCACTTAGGGTTTACATTACTAACTCCAGTCTGCTGCAAATCTTGGGCCCAGTTCAGCTCTGCTCAGTGCTGCCTTTTCCATGGCAGAACGATGGGCTGCTTTCCAAGGTTGATTGAAGACTTCGGAGAGCACCTTGGCTTGCTCGGATAGAAGTCTCGGAGTGGATACCTTACTATACTGCTCCCTCTCGTGAACACTCATGCTGTCAAGAGCCTCACAGTTTTCTTCCATGGAGCCATGGCTGCCTGACCTGCTGCTTCTTCTTCTTCCTTCTAGTGCTACTGGAGTTGGTAGTTGTTTTGGTGTAGTACATGGTAAAGTGTGTGCATGTTTGTCATTGGCCTCTCCGTAGGGCCTTTTCGAGAAAGGAGTTGTCAGGAAGTCGTTTTCTCGGCCATCTAAAGCAGAAAGCAAGCAGCTCTCGTACCTTCGAATCTGTCATAGTCAGGTAGAATTTAACAAGTTTCTTGAGGTTTGTGGAGCATGATTTTGAGACTATTCTTATCTCAGAGTAGAGTTGAGAACATTGTCAGCCAAATATTTTCAAATATTCACCATAACGTATCAGGAACACGCTTAAGAAACTGCAAACGATGCTTCATCGTTGTTAGCGAACTATTTACAATCCAATCAAACACATATTTCCAAGTGAGATTGCCATGACTTTGTTGTTTGAGTCACAGAAATTGGAGTTACATTTGAGAGGAAAATGCAGCATAGAACATACAGGAGCCAAGAAGGTAGATACCTCGTCTTGCATCTCTAATACTTGCTTCGTCAGATCCTCATTCATGGCTTTTAACCGATTGACCTACGAAATGATCCGGGTTCGTCAGGTTTCAATAATTTCATGGTTTGCTAACAATGGTGGAGCGATTAATGATTATCTCGACTCCTGAACCGTGCAAAACTTGGGAATGTGTAACCTTACAAGAGAACCACCTCAGCTCGATGTTCTAACAAGACGAGTATCAAACAGATTAAGGGCGATGAGTAATTTACGACAAGGTCAAGAATATTCACAGTTAGACGCAGCCGTAATTCTTTTCCGCGGTGCTCCTCTTGCTGTTTGGCTAAAGTCTCTCTCAGTTCCTCAACCTCCTTGCGTTGCATTGGGTTCGCACCGTTCAAGACAGCAGCCCTACGATCCAGTATTTTCTTTTCCTTCTTCAGTTTCTCGATCTGGGACAAGGGAACCTATCAAACTCTGTTGATTACGTTGTGCACCTCAGTGACATCAGAACGAAACAAAATAGAAAATGATCGCTATATGTCAAGGGCTGATGTCATGTAGAGAATTTCGGGCAGCACAATCTTGCATTCTGAATGAGGAGTATACACAAATCCCCCGTTCTACTTCATTGGTCGCATCTCAGAAACATTGGCAGACTTAAAAAGCTGATTATTGTTAAGCACCAAGAATTGACAACATGCAGCATGGAGGAGCGTGGATATGACCCCTACTTGCTCCTCTTGTTGCGTCTGAAACCCTTGAATCTGGCTCTTCTTCTGCTCCTCCCATTCGGTTTTCTCTCGTGCCAAACTCTTCAAACCTTCTTCATGCTCCTGTGTTGTACATATAACACATATCAACCTGCAGAATTAGGCCATGGGATAAAAACGAGATTGCTCTGATTTTGTTGAGTAGCTCAAGTAAAGAATTGTAAGGGTTTCGAATTGAAAAGCTATCTACAAGCAGCTGAAGGAGTTCTGGTCACGCGTCATAAGTTTGTATTAGTTTTACAAATCAGATAACTGATTGCGCAACAATCTACCAACGTGTAAAAATTCAACAACGATGTTACGTTGATGAGTTTATTGATTGACCATGAGTTCCACAAAACTTCAATAGGAGCTTGCGACAGATTTACTAACCTTCGCAAGGTTCTTAAGTCTCTTGCTTTCTACTTTGAAAATTGCCACTTCTTCATCCAAGGCTAGCACCTTCTTATTCACCATCTTTTCGTAATCTTCCACAGAATTCTCTTTGATTCTCTGAGACACTACTTGTTCTTTCCTTGACAGTTTCTGACTTTCATCGAGGATCGTTTTCTTTCGATTCTCAAATATGGATCTTACCAACGGCGATACAACTTCCGTTTTCGTTCCTTTCGCCACGAATTCGCGATGCAGCTCTTGGACCTTCGCTCCTGCACCATCCTGCAAAGATGCACGTTGAAGCTAGTTCCGATGAGAACAATCCGCCTTCGTTACCCTCATACAGGTCGCATTACGTGAGTGCTCACCCACCCTCCTTGCACTATAGTTTCTGTCAACTGTCTAAACCGTTAAATCACATCCCGAGAGTCTTAACTGAAACAGTAGAAGCAGAGTCGTTAGAAGACTGGTCATCAGACCAGTCGCTATCATCATCGAAGCTGGTCAACTTTAGCTTGTTGCTGTGACATCCCGGGGACCATTCTGTAGTGCCAGAAGGATGCTGACACAAGTGGATGTGGTCAAGGCTTTCTGCAAACAATTTTTTCCCAGGATCCATGAATATGATATGCTCAAGATGCTCCTTATTCCCCGGCACGATGTACTAAGCTGGGATCCAAGGAGTTTCATTTTTGTGTTAGTATCGAAGCCATTGCATTATCGTTCTCTATTTCGAACCCCTGACATCTGTTTCAGCAGTCTGCACATCAGATATGCATTTGCAGTCAATTAGGAACTCTACCTAAACCTTTGAGTGTTTTACAGCATGGAGAGGAATCTCCTTAATCAAATTCTGTTGAGCTTCAAACTGTGTTGAGTAGTGATGAAGCAGACTCTAATATTGTTGGTTTGTAGTTACACAGACTTGATACAACCTCTCGGAGAATACATTCCCAGTTTTCGATGGTTCTACACTCGAGATGTTTTGCAACAAAAGCTGTGCACTAACAGACCTGAGGAAGTTCTGGCTTGTAAGGAATGCTACTGCTGTGAAAGAATCTTGCACGTCCTAGGCATGACCAGGTTACATGTGTCACGATAATATACTGTTTGAAGAATTGCTGAGCGGCAGACTGTTTGGAGGTGCCAAGAAAGGGAGGAAATTGGCCGACTCACGTCAAGGATTGTGATTCTTGGCTGCGCCGCTGCCTAACAGGTCGGCTTTGTATAGACTTGAGTGTTGCGAAGAGGAAAAGTCCAATGCAACAGTAGAGGATAGGGGATTACGTATGAACAGTCAGCAAACTGCAGGAGACGTCCATAATTTTTCGTAAACACTGTCACCAACGTGTTGGCCTGTAAGGCTGATTGTGTGCGAAACTTCAGGAAACGGAAGCTCCGTCAAACTTAAGATTGAAACTAAAGAAATATCAATCTAAGTCTTGAAGTCGATTGAGAGAGGGTAGTTCTTTTTACGTTTCTGATAGCGGCTGTTTTTAAGATTGGTTAAAAGTGTCCACGGAAGCTGTAAAATAAATAGGCGTGTTCGTGATCCAGGTCCAACACTGCATTGACCCCTTCGAGGCTTCAATATGACCATTATTACCGTACTTACGCACTTTTGAGTGAGTTTACAGTATTTTCAGCTTCGAAACACAGACAGCACACTTTCAGCTTCCAGTTGAGAGAAAAATTCCAGAGTCCATTTAGTTATTTAGAAGCACGTAGCGGCAATTACTTGCCTACGTATTTTCAGAATCGTACAAATATAGGGAACTTGCAACTCCGCCACCTTGTTGACGGGTACATTATGTTATCTTCAAACAAAATGCTCAGGTCCTACAAGCATACTCGATTGTCACTTTTTGACGTTACGAGATGCTTTCAGATGGCACCAGATCGGAAGAAGGTCCTTACCGGTAGACTGTCAAAGAATCTACAAGATGTCTTTGCCGACAATGACAGGAGAGCCTCAAATAATTACATGCATGTGAAGCTTACTTCTCCAGTATGACCCGCTTGAGAGAAATCTGAGGATGCACCATACAAGCGCAGACTACATAACCACCTTCAACAATCATCAGCCAGTCCTCATTTGGGAGAAAAAGACCTATGAAGGAAGATGGCGACTTAGAATTCCTTCGAATGCAGCATACAGGTCCCTGTTCTCTGGGCCAAAGATATCCTCAGCATTCGCCAGAGTCTCCTGCAATGGGTACAACAAATAGACTCAGAAGCTGTATCATACAGCACACCACACAGGTAGGTCCTAGCAGCTCTCAACAGTTTCTCATACGAGCACCAAGATGATTTATCAACATATATGAGCCACATCAAATGCCGAATAGATTTAAGCAAGGGATCACTCAGAGTATAGACCGAAAGTTTTACCTCCCGTGTTTGACGATGTGCATTAAGCTCCTTAATGTTTGCTAAAAATGAGCTGAATTGCTCGTATGACAACCGAGCCCTACACCCATTTTCAACAAAGTACACTGGTCAGCGAGAGGCTCAAAGCAAAAGATTAGTGAAGTGTCCTCCGCATTTTACAGTGAAGTTAGTGTATTTTATACATATAATTGCAGACATGGGTTTGGTAGAAATGCCAAAAACTAGAGTGATAAGAGTGAAGCAAATAATTACGAAAGCAAAAGCCCTAAACCATGAGACCTCATAGTAACGCATGATCAAAAAGCGAGGATACCCAAAAGTCTATACGCACCTAGCTTGACGGAAGAACTCCTTGCCATCAAGTCGAGTAGTGCGTGCTGTCACAAAACGTTGCGACTAAAGTTGTAAGCATGAAAAGTCATGATTCTACAATCGTGCACCAGCAAATAGCAGTTGAACGGTACATAACAGTGTTTCAAGTTCCTAACATCAGACGGAAACAAAGTGGCGAAGCCTCACATTGACCAGAACCAGAGCTTGGGGGCGAGCTGGATCGACTAGTTGGTTGCGAAGTTGGAATCTGAATATGCTGAGAATCAAGGGTATAACTTGAGGGCAAAGGTGACCCTTTCTTAGGCTGGGGTTTGGGAGATCCAGTGGGGGTCAACCGTGGAGTCAATGACGGTGTTCCTCGTGCAGAAGATGTTCCACGAATAATTTGTTTCGGTGAGTTACGTGCACTCTGAGACGTTGGTGTAGCTGCATTCCTTGCACAGACCATGTAATGTTTTTAGAAATAAAACAAGGAAAGCAAAAAAGATACTTATCTTAGCTCATGAACTTTACACATAACAGTAACAAGGTCGTGCACCAAGAGGGTGATCCGTTCTTGGTATAATCGAAAGGACAGAGCACCTGATTTGCTATCGGCATCGTCATGATACTGAGGAGGGTTTGCGCTGAAAGACGCCCTTGCATACCGACCATCATCCTCGAATATTTGCGCTTTACTCAAAGTTTCTGCCTCTACACATGTTTCACCACTCTTTACAACCCAATGTAGAGCACTTTCCTTCCAAGTATTCAGATGCTCAGTTATCTTCGGCTAAGCAATCCCTATTGTCATACAAAAGTTCACATGATGCAAATGGTCTTCAATTGGTGCCAGAGACCTTATTTAAGATATATGGACAAGTTCGTAGAGAGTCTGAGAAATACAAAGTGTCCAATAAATTTGTTTAAAGAGTATTGCAGCTTACGAGTAGCCTTGTAAAGGGCCAAACTCTGAGGCTCTCCACGGTTATTCCCGCCTTCGCCCTGTCGACGAAAACAAACAATGTAGGTTCAGTATCCATGCCCTGCACAGTGATTGTGCAGCAGGTGAAATTCATTCAGATTTCAGATGAAGTTAAAGGATTTGGGCGTTTCGGCCAATCGGTTATCTAATCTCAGGTATCGAAAGGAGTAGTGGAGAGCAAGTTCCAGAGAATGTTTAAATTAACTGGTCCTCGATCCCACTTCGCGAGATTGGTCACTCGAGGCTGCAATATTACGGGTTCAATACACAAAAAGCTACCCATACTACGAGAAATGACTTCAATGCCTGAAGCGTGACTAAGTCTATGAAAAGATGCAAGAGCACGAAAGGACCTAATTCAAGGAGTGTAACCGAGTTTCACACATTCTACAACCCAAAGTTCCAACAGCCTCACCAACTCATTGCAACGTTACGCATTCTACTTTGCTTCATGGGCACGCGTTCAGAGGGTACGTTCAAAAGAAAGAGCAATTTTGAAAACATAACGCCGAGCATTGTAATAATTTGAAAGGTAAAAGTAGGATGAGAAAACATACGCCGTGCTTATCGTCTTCTTCCTGAAGGGATTGCATAAGTGTCCGTTTGAAAGTCTCCAACTGCAAAAATTGGCAAAACCGTTCAGGAAATTTTCGATCTGTTCAGAACTTAATAAAAAGGAGGACAGAGGAATATCATCAAAGACTTGAACATTCTGATATGTGCATTAAAAAAACAGGTTCAGAATGTCGACGCCATCTGCGGTTAAAGGGGAGAGACTTCCAGAGTCACCCCACCTTTGCAACATCCCGCATTAACTTTTTCACTTGAAGAGCCAGCGAATTCTTCTCAGTAGCAAGCTTCGCCTGCCAGAAAGACCAACCACCAATTTTTAAGGTTTGAAACTCCTAATCTCGTATCACAGAAAATAACATCACAAATTAGGTGCCAGACCTACGAAGCTCCACCACGGGAGATCGAGGGCTTAGAAGATCTAGAACGTGATGTCCTTGAATGAAGAAAACAGCGCTGATTAAAGTATGAAATCAAAGATCTCGAAGCAACTCCACTCTGCCCCTCTACGAAAAAAGCGAACTATCAAGTTTCTACTGGAACAAGATAGAACGATCAGTTCGAAATAAGCTGGTATGATATTTCTCCTAAAAGTAGCACGATATGATGCAACATGGCTAGTGAAAATGAACATACTGCGTCATATGGTTGGTTTCAGTTTTTTCAGTGGAAGAAAAGAACATCTACAGATAAGAATATTCAAAATCTTGATACTCTCATGACCAGTAAGTCCAGCATCACAAATAGCGACACTCTGATCCTGGTTTCTGAGACAATACAGGAGCGTATGGTACCCATGACCCCGTGCGACATACCAACCTGCTCGTCCATAGATTGTGTGATCTTCGAATTCGTCTCTTGTAAGGTTGATTGAGCTTCTGCAACGCGCTCCTGCAAACCGAGAATCACATGCTCCTTTTCTGCCAGCCTCTGCCGCAGCTTCCCAGTTTCCGATTCTAATTTTGACATGCGGGTGGATATGGCCATGGCTGTAATACGACGAGCGACATCAAGCTGCTCATATGGATCTGAGGGAAGAACCGCCAACACCTCTTGCGACAACTCAAATTCTCCCCCGTTGCCCATTTTCACGTAATGTTGTCGCTCTTGAAACCCACAACAATCCTTTACCCTACCACTCCTGCCAAATTGCAATTTGTCTTTGCTCCACACGTCATCCCTCGCACGCTTCAGCAATTCTACGTACCATTCTACACCGCACTTTACTCCTAAAAGATTGAGAATATGAGCAGTTTCAGTCACTGTAAGCTGCCGCGTTTGTCCATGATGAATACCAAGCGTTGTACCGTATGCAAGGAGACATGAGCCTTGGAAACCTCCAAGCTTGTTGTCTATCAAATGCCAATGAAGTTGAATAAGCACTAGATGACGAGGAAGAGGAAGGGGTCGGAGGCGAGAACGCCATTTCGGCACAGTAAAGATGAGCAGTTTCTACCGCGCAACTGGAATTGGGTTGCCGAACGCTCATGGGTGCATTCTCTATTAGATGTCAGACTTTCATCTTTCTCCGGTAGATTGGACATTCCTTTCGCACAGGACCCGATGCCATTGGTGGCAACCATCCGACTCCACCAACCGTGAACGGCAGCTTCGCTATCCACAGACACTGTACTCTATCTAAACGAATGGACGATTCACACATTTCCCCTACATTGCGCAATCTTTACGACCCAATCCATGTGGACTTATCCACACATTTTTGCGGAGGCACAACAACCTGCGTCACCTGACGGCTGCCTTTCCCCCATTCCGTGTCCAGATCTGCTATATTAATCCAGTTAGTGCGATTTCATGGCGGAGCACAAAACTCGCCGCTCGAAGATTGCGCAAAGATACGTGCAGAACGCCAATAGATTCTCATTCTCTTGTTTGTCAAAGTTTTCATTGGAGGCGATCTGTGCGCAAGGTGTGCGATTCTTGGGAGTCTCCACGTGTCAGCGTTCATCTTCGTTGGAGTGCTTACCACACGAAACTGTTTGAGTTATTAAGTGCGACAGCGGGGAAATGAAATCTCGGATCTGTGTTGTAAGAGCGCAGCTTGAAAATTCACATTGTCATCACATAGACGATGCAAACAACGGAAGCACACAACGATGTAAGACTCAGGTCAGAAGTGAATACAATTCATTGATTCGAAACCGGACATTCATTTCAATTCCAGGGCACAGTTCTGAAGAATCACCTACGTCCGAATCAAGAGAAAGAAAGTAAAAAAAAAAAAAAAAAAAAAAAAAAAAAAAGGGGGGGGGGGTTACCCACTTAAGAGTACAAACAATGCATGCTAACTCCATACTCCGAAGGTTCTTCAAACAACCAAGTAGCATGTCTGTCCCCCTCTAACCCACTAACTGTGATCCTTCCAAGTACGTAGTTCAGAATTCGAACCAAGAGTCGACAACTCGGAAAAAATTTGGTTAACAGGATTTTCTCATACTTGAGAGATTCTATATTGTCACTAAAAAAAATTCGAACCAGCATTCTCATCCTTCAGAGCCAAGCACAAGGTTGCCGATTAAAATGGCCCCAAAGTATTCAAGGACTCCTAATGTGAAGTATCGATGATCTAAACGGCTTTGAGTAACCATGCTTGTGGAAGTAAACAAAGAATCTCAAGTCACATCTGACCGACTCTTACTCGGCAGGTGCGGGTAAAAGATGACAAATCTGTTTCCTGAGAATGAGGGGTTAAATGGAATCTTTTCGTGCCACTAGAGAATTCGAGCGAATAATTGCATATTCGAAGCTGGTACAAGAATTATTGTAATTCTTACCCACCTTGCTGAATGTAGCGGGATAAGTGGCAATCGTATCAATATGCAGTTAAAATACGAAGGATGACGTGGTATGGGCAGACAGCTTCAGGATGAAAAACTGATTTACTTGGCTGCATACCAACTCTCAGCATAATCGCCATCAACGACCAACTCAACATCCAGAAAGTTTTCGCCGTTGAAAGGATACATCATGGATTTTATCACCAATTCTTTCGCTTCTTGTGCAGACTCCGAAGGTCCTTCAAGGATAACCTCGTCATGCACCTGCAGATTCAGGTAATTTTAGTAATTCTATCCCTCTCTCTAGGTTTCAAAATGTGACAGAAAAATCCTCGACACAAAATTCATTCCAACAGCAGACCAAGTACCTAGTTCTTTCAAGCAAACCGAGTGAAGTAACCATATCTTCATTATTCTGCAAGGCATGAGCCTGCTGAATTAACAACCAAATGCAACCTGCAGCATCGACAAAAGATGAATTGTCAAAATCCTGACCTGTAGGAGGAGTTTCCAACCAAGTTCCCGAAGCTTTGAATTTCGATTTATCTCGAGCATGGCACACATTGCGACGTCTGCCGCACTTCCCTGACCGAGTCAAAACAGAATCAGTGACATGCAGGTATCGAAACTACGCAAAATATTTCCCAAAACCTCAGATGTTCTTCTCCAAACTGACATGGAAAAAACCAAATACGAGTGATGCCAGTCATTGATCATTATTCTAAATGCATCAGGTATCCACCTACCTGGACAGGTGTATTGATGGCAGCGCGCTCCATATGGGACCGAAGCAGTGCGTTGGAAGAGTTGATATCAGGAAGATGGCGTGCTCTACCCAACAATGTATGCACACGTAGAGAAGTGTGAGCCTCTTGTTTACGCTCCTTTTGCCAAGCTAGTACTTCAGGTCTATCACTGTACCAAAGGTCCACTGTAGCCTTCGCCTCATCAACCTTCACCTTCCAATCCTTCGCAAGTCCCATGGCTGTTTTCCCGTATGCAATTGAGAAGTTTAGCATCTTGGCTTTTCTCCTCTCAGATCCAAAAATATCCTGTAATACACGCTTAAGATTTTTAGTGAGCAATTCAAAGTCAAAGATTGTGTCCAACATTTCTAGAAGATATCTAACTATTTTCGTTACAAATTATGAAATCAAAACATCAAAAGCTAAGATTGTTGCGCGCGTACTGGTTCATCCGATGGCACTTAAATCAGTTTTCTACCCCACGTATATTAGATCATTAGGATAATTCTTGATCATCCACAAGTCCGATCGAGGTTTACTACTTCCAACACTTCTTGTGATTAAATCAATTCAGCCAACTACAAGCCAGATAGAGAATGACGCACCTTTAATAGTGGAGCAGGTGGTTTTCCGTGACTTTCCCATTCCAACAATACCCTTTCCTTCTCAACAGCTTCGCGAACATGAGGGTACATGTTCATGGCCGTCCTTGAATGGAAGTCACCACCAGCTTTGAATGCAGCTTTCATGCTCTTGCAATCGGCTAAATGAGCAAGTAACCGAAGCTCTAACTGAGGCAGCAAAAAGCATGGTTTAGAATAACTACAAATTGAGTTAAGATCGACAACGGCATACCACGACCATCCACTGACATTCGACCTAGTTTTCTCAAATGCAAGCACCAAAGATGAGAAGTGTATAAGATAATCTTTACAAATCAGTTTCATACCTGTCCATAATCAGCCACAACTAGACTCTTTCCAGGAGCAGCAACAAATGCTTGACGGATCTTGTAGCGGTCTTTCTCAAGAGCAGGTTGATTCTGCATCAAGAACATAAGGATTCCTTCAGAAAGCATAAGAAAAATGGACTGAAAATACGATACAAAGAACTGAACAGCTATCCTATGACTAAGCTTTAATCACATTGAGGAAATATTTACTTTCAAAAGCTGTTAGAATGTCAGATACATGCGATCCAAGGTTGTGAAGAGCTTGACACACCATAAAACGACATTTTCATTAAAATAAATAAATCTAGATGGGTTAGTACCGGTACAAACACCGACCTGCAGACTTGGTCTTCTTGCAGACAAACGCCCAGTTTCAGTGTTGATATTCAAGGAACAGTGTACACGTCCATCGGAAGCACTCTTAATATCATTACCCTGCCAAAAAAACTTTCATGTCAAAATAGTAGATTGCAAAGGAGAGAAAAAACATTTAGAAGGAAAACACAAATTGTGACTAGCCAATGTAGTTTACGGGCTCTATTATTTAACGACAATACACTTTCGACTTTGGAAACAAACTAACGCTTCTGGTAATTCTTTAAATCCCGACACATATAAAACATTTCATATCCATGAAAAATGTAAAGACTAATGCTAAAAACTCATCCAAGCAAAAGACCTACTAAAGTAACAGTTCCGTTAAAAGTTGAAAGGAAAAACTTTGTATTTTCAGCTAAAGCAATATGTAAAAAATATACCTGCAAAGGCTCTATGAAGTTGGACAACAATGTGTTGATTGAAGCAACTTCACACAACGCAGCTAATGCCATACATGCCTCCTTGCCTTCTAGGCCGCCCCCAAAAGCTTGATATGCTTTTCCATATACAGACAAATCTTCTTCGTGTTCAGTTTCCACTCCAGCTGAGGTCAATAAGCTCTCGGATTCTTCGATGTCATCCATGTCTTCTACCTCAGAATCTTCTTCTAGGGCAGCATAGTCGATCGCAACTTTCCCTGCAAGAGCCTTGAAGACAGGGGAAACACCGCAGCTTTTTAAAAAGCAAACAAGATCGATAATACCATCACATCATATTGATCCGACGACAAAAGGAAATCCCATGGAATCTCACATGATTTAAGGGGCGACTGAAAACCTTCACAGAGCTTTTCATTAACGCGTATCCACACTTAAGAACATTGACGTTCTGAAAGAGAATATATAGGACATTCTCCAACCTTAATTGCTGCACCACCAACTGCTGGCCAGCCAGAAGATGTGTAAGTCTCCACAGGTATTCTGATATTGAAATTCGCGAGCCCTCTTATCACTATGGGTCGTGTCTGTTTAGCAACCTTTTTACCCTCTTCGATGAATCCATCGGTATTGGGAACACTGAAGACCCGCTCCATAGGTAATACTTGTTCTGCATTTTTCCTGTGTTTACACGATAGATCAGAAATCGGATCCCAACTTATTAGATTCGAGTTAGCTTCACACTGATCATTATGCAACTGTACCGTGATTGAATTGCATCCAGGAATATGATGCATTCTGTGAGGATATGTAACTTTACATTAATTCTCTCACCTTATACTAAATGTATTTTAATTTGGGCCAATCCACTACTTCCACCTGTTGCGCAGCAGCTACTAGAAACAAACACAGCAAGGCAACAGCGTCTACCTATTAGCGGTGCCTCCAAACAGAAATTGTCGAATCTGGGCATCACTTCCAACATTCATCATTGCGGCATCTGGACAGTATTTTGCAGCCCACTTTCGGAAGCGGCTAACCGAAATTTCTTGTTGAGCTCTTGCAACTTTCTCAACAGTAGCAAGGTGATCACAATCCACAAGCATTCCGTCAGCCTCCATTTGCACCAAAACTTCTCCGAACGGCCTCCAGTACTTCTCATAAAAGTCGTACATAGAACCCTTTTCCTTCAAGTCTACCACATTCCATGGAGTATTACTCAATTTATGCTGAAGACTAACAAAAAGACGCCATGTACATACTGTATCAAATGTAGAGTAGTGTATCCAAGCGTCCCGCAACTCCCCGTCTCTCTGCAGTTCATCTACCGGAGGTATCGTTTTAATTTTACCAGGACTGCCATCTTTTTTCAAATTAGCTTTTCCAAACAGCTCTTTCATTGACTTCTTCCCCACCAAAGTAATATCATCCTCTTCAGTTAAATGCCCCAAGTAACCATCCATCACTTTCTCGTCGGCACTCAATACTTCCAGCGAGTAGCCCCCTTTGGCACCTCTCCTTGCTGAATCATGCAGACGAGCCAGATGCATGGTGTCTGCATAGAAACCTTGCGGATGTATTCCATGTCTACTCAATATGTGTTTATCAAAACTATAGTTATGCCACACCTGCCCACACCGCCAATCATACGAGTCAACTTGAATTTTAGAATTATGCTTAGGCTTGGAATCTCTTAGACTTAAATTTTAGCGTAAGTATCAACCCAACAAAGAACACATTTGGTTATAACACTGATAGTAAGCCACAACTTCAGGAAAGACGTCGAATTCTGTTTCTCCTACAGCTGAAAAGTGTGAAATATGAATAGGATCTGATACGGTTCACAAAGTCGTTGAACCGTAAAACTAGCTCTCCAAACAATTTCAGAACTATTAAAATTAGAGTTCAAAAGCAACTTGGTAGAAACATAGGACACTTCGAGTATTATTACGGATTCGCAACTAAAAATACCTCGAACCTGCAAAGAGAAACTACTTAATATTTTAGTGTTAGGGTATGAATCCTAATATTCACGAGTAAGTCATTTTTCATACACACTATATTAGCGAAGTTCGAGCGCCAGTGAGGCCTACCTTCTTAATAGAGGGATCTTCAAAGTAGCGCCTAAAAACTTCTAAAATGCCGTCTCCGCCGTCCAGAACATCAACCCAGAGACGGTTCTTGCCATTTCCGAAATTCGCAGATGGCCCACAATAGATGCTAAAGCACGTCATTCGCCCGTGTCCAACTGGACTTTCTTTTTTCACATCTATCTCCGCAACCTGGGCATAATGAAAACCAAGTTCACGGATTCAAGTGGTGAATCAACATTTTCTAGATCAACAGTGTCTCACGAGAAACTCACACTAACAGTGCAAGACAACACATGATGTAGAATCAATTGAATATCAACGGCAGGTCGAAGTACAACAACCAAACAATGAATTAAATACAACATGGACTGGATTCCTATCAATTGCACAGAGGCAATCAATTGCGCAAGCATGTATGCATAAAACAAAACTACCTCGGCAGAGACAACGCATACAGAACACTATCTCAAACAAGGAGCAGTCCAATCGTATAAAGTAAAGACATACCTCAGTATCACAAGCATGCACAGCATCCTTGTACTCCCTCATCAGCTGCTTAACAACCATCTTAGCCTTATCAACGCTATCAATCACCATTACAAATTCATTGGAAAATGTTTGTCGCTTCTCAAGCTGATCTGTTTTGAAAGGCTCTTCTGAGTTCAATGCCAGGACAAGACGATCACTTGATACATTAACCTCTTCGGAATCCTGACCCTCAAGTTGCACATAGGCAGATTTTTTCCGTCCTCTGGGTTTGGGCTTACTTTCAACTGGTGAACCATCGGCACTAGCTTTCTTAACTGTAGACCTCCGTTTAGCAGGAGTCTTCTTAACTTTGACACCTTCAACTTGGTCAGCAAGTCTTTTTGATTTGTCGTTCTCAACTATTTGTTTACTTGAACTAGAAGGTTCCACCTGTCGCTCAGGTTCATGTTCAGCCGACTTCAAAGGATCCGACTGAAATTGACGCGCTGTTACAACTACTGGTTTGAACACTTCCGATTTACTCTGCCGAGATCCGACTCGGGTAAAAGAATTTGATGAATCACGTGTATCTACAGCTGCGGAGGAGGACGAATACGCCTTCACAGAATCGGTCTCAGTTACAGACAGTTCTCTCGAGAATGCAGCAGCACTCATGGGCTTCGGTGGCACCAGTATACCCAACTTATAAGCAGCCCTTTCCCATGCTTCCCCAAGCACAGGATCCGCACAAGTAACAGCTTGGCACCTAGCATTTTGAGAAGGCCAAGTGTACCGTAGCGAGCTTGTCAATTGAACCCTCTCATGAGCACTTGCAGAACCTACGCCGCCACAACCACTGGTAAGTCCAGGGAACGTCATCCCCACACGCAGGCAACTTCTATGAAGGAATAGAACAAATACCAACATTCAATCAAAAGATTGGTTTGAGAAAACAAGCGCCAATCGCACAATTATCTGTATCAGAAACTCTACAGAAAAACTCTTTCAATAAAAGGCATCGCAAACTTCATGAAAACAAACTGCTTCGTCTCAAAATCCCAAATATAAAGCCCCCCAACTAGGAAACAGAATCATAACGCATTCCTGGCAACCTAGTAATAAACATTCTCCTCACACTTTACTAGTAATAGCCAATGTCTCTCGCTCTCTCTCTTTCTCTCTCTCTCGCTCTCTCTCTCTCTCTCTCTCTCTCTCTCTCGCTCTGAAGAGATGAAAATGATACAAACCAAACACAACTGCCTCCAATAACTCACCTCGCATAGACAACAGCACTATTGACGAATTCCACGATAATCCCGAGCAACCCAGAGGCGACGCAGTAGTGGATGCCATATCTGTAGCGAATAAACCCAAACCCCTGCACTTAAATCCAAACCCTCTCCTCCTAATAATGTCGAGATTCGGAACTGAGTACTGAGTTTGACTGTCCCGGTGCCATGAAAGACTTCAGTAGTACAGCTGAATGCAGGTAGGTCAGAAGCAGAAATTGGGAAAGACACAAATGTGACGATGGTGTTGCTCCTTGAAAAGCCACTCCTTCGACGAGAAGCCGTAAAAAAGTGAACGGTGTAACGGGTACCTCCTGGTGTTAAAGTCTAAGTAAGAAGTGTTTTCCTGTACCCTATTTCTACTTAATTTTTCTTCGCAAGTCCTGTACGGGAATAGACACGTTTGAATTAGAATGAAGGTGTAAAATTAAGCCCCAGAGTTCTTTTTTTACATTCGGATTCTACACTGAATTGTGTTAATCGGCGAGGCAATGTACTTAGCACTGCAGCCCATGAGATACGCATGGGCCCATAGAAATTAGAGCTGTGAACAGCACTGATCAGCACAAGCCCCAACTACTACACTTGCCTCGTCTACCAGGATACTTACCAGACTCTTGCTTGTGACGCAGCTAGCGCACGAGCTGCTAAACTCCGTCTCGTCCAATGAATGAGGACTGTGCAGAGGCCGAAGACAAAAAAAGAGAGAGGAGCGCAACAGCTGTCGAGGAAAAACCATAATCGCCATGCCAGGGCAATCATTCACCACTTAAACCTTCGCTTCCGCATCTCCAAAACATGGTTAAACAAATATAAAAAATAAAAATTCCCTAGCGACTCATTCCACGCCATTCACACAACAGAATCTTCCATCACTTCCCTAAACCCCTGCAACACTTCAAAAACAAAACCCGAGAATCACAAAGCAATTCTCCAACACGAGAACCTCTATAGGCGCTCGAAACAAAAGGAAAGAAAAAAAAAAACAAAACAAAACAAAACAAAACAAAAGGCCAACGGAACCACACTACCAGCAGTCACGTACACAGGGGGTCCAAGGCGGCGAGATTAAAGCAGAGGCTGGGAGGGTATCTTCCAGATACAACGAGCAGGCTGGGCTCGGGAAGCACGCACAAATGGAGCAAGCAACACGAGACAACAGGCGTGTAAACAAGCAAGCAAAGCAAACAAACAAACAAACGGGGGGGGCTTGGGATTTTTCACGAGGGTTTTGGATAACGAAGCTCCCCAACTTCTAGCCACGGAGTTGGACCCCCCTCCCCACCTCCGTGCCATTGGATAGATGTATTTCCATTTTCAGATGATACTTTTGGTTCTCGTCGGATGGATTCGTTGTTCCCTCCCCCTTGTGCCGCCAGCAGATTTCACTTGCCACGGTGGCAGCCACACACAAGTATATTATCTTCTACCCCCACCTTGCCTTCCACTCCAAATCCCCTTTCATAGATTTGGCATGAATGTTTGAAATTTTTATTTTTTCTAGTAATGCATTCAAGTAGATCCCAAAAAGATTCAATGTGTCTCTTTGAATTGTATATTTAAGAATATGTATATATATATTTATATATATGTGAAAGTGTGTGTGTGTTTGTGAGAAGAGTGTGAAGAATGAGGTAGTGTTTCAAAACAAACTATTTGGGTTTGAAAAATTAATTCATAAAATTGATTGGAACTAATAATGTTAGTTGGAATTTGAAAAGGGATAAAACATTGCCTAGGCTTGTCTTGAAAACAATTTTTAATTGTTAATATTCATCTATGGATCAAGTCTACAAGCTCTTATATAAAAACCATTGTTGTTGATATTTCTAATTCTTTTGTAAGTTTAATTTTTTTTTTCAAATTTTAGACTTCAAAAAGTCATCTAAGACAATTTCAAGAAAGCTTTAAACAAAATTAGAGTATATATTAGTATTATATTCATATCAAATTGAAGGTACAAAATCAACTACTCCAAATTTTGAAAAACTCAACACAAATAAATATATACAAACATACATTCTTGTATATATATAATTTTTTATGAAAAATTAAAAAAAAAACAACAAATATAATAATAAAGGATAATAATTGTAAAAAAATGATAAAGCAATCCAAATTTTTACTAAATCAACCGACATGTTTAAACCATCATTGTACCCATTCAACCTCGTCATCATTCCCACCCATTCCCCTATTTCCAACTAGTATCCATGTTCTTGGCGTTCCTTACCCTCCACCTCTATCTTTAGTAATAGTTAGGAATAGAGAGTTAGGAATAGAGAATAGCTGAGAACAAGGATAGAGGGTGCAATGATGATTAAAATAAGAGCAAATTGCTTTAGTAAAAATTTGGGTTGCTTTATCATTCCCCTAATTATGCTTGAAATATTTTAGAAATATAAAAAATACTAAATTATCTATATTATATTAAAAAATGAAATTATTTATGATAATAATAAAACTAATATATCGTTTAAATTTGAACACACTAATTATACTTCTTAACTAAATAATTGAATTAAAAATATTAATTAATAATATATTTCATTATTTGTGTTATTTTTATTCTTTTGAAGTAAGTTTTTAGTAGTTTTTTTGATAAAATATCTTAATATTTATTTTTTATATATATTATATTTTACACATAATTTTTGATAGAATGTGTCTATTAAATATTGTTTCACATATTTATAAATCATAATATTTTTTACAATGTTGAAGTATTTTATAGTATTTTTTTACACACCATATAGCTTTGTCAATTGACTTCATTCAACCAACTTGTTAATATAAATCATTTTCATTAAGTATGCACTAAAGAAAATAGTGTTGTTGAACAAAATTCGATGCATGTTGACTTCATAAGCATGTAGAATACGGTCCATACTTCTACACAAGTTAAGAAATTTTTAGTTTTTTTTTGGTTATTATATGATTTTAATAGCTCAATAAGGATTTTAAAAGTATATACAATCGAATGATTGGGATTTAGATATAAAATTTTCTAAGAAGATATTTGCATATTTTCTTCTTAAGTACTACAAAAACCATACAAAAAATATCAATGATCAAGGTATGAGATTATATAAGTCAATTCCTGTTTTGATAAATAAATGGTAAAATAATAATAAAAAAACAGGCATAATACTTTTTTTTATCAAAATAGTGTAATGATGTTTTCTCAAAATTCTTTGACATAATTTGATAAAAATAAAATAGGAAATTTGAAATGTTTTATTTGATTAATTTTATTTATAAATCTGCATAGATAGCTTGGACTATTAACATGCATGCTTTATGTAAGTTGTTATAATTTGTTACATCAATTTTATGCAAATCAATTTTTTTTTTTACCATCATAAGTTATCACATTACATAAAGTAATTACAATAAAAAATGACACTTTAAAAATGGTAAACATATAATATTTTTAATTTTTTTTTAAAATTTGTTTATAGTTTTTTTTAGTTTAAATCTATATTATGTATTATAATTTGATCTGTTTGTGTGTGAGTGTGTGTATATATATATATATATATATATATATTCAATTATAATTAAAATTCAAACTAAATTGAAATAATATTGCATAAAAAATATCTCTTTTATTGGTTTTTTTGTGATTTGAATCTTATGTATATCTGTGTATATATTTATTTGCGTATATATATATATATATATATATATATATCTGTATATATGATTAAAAATATTTTTTATTAAATGTAATACAAATATTAGAGATTTTTTTTTTTTTTTTTTGCAATTGGAAATCAAGGAGAACTAATTTGATGTAAAAAACATTAGTTTAAGGAATATAATAGTGTTTAAAATTTTAAAAATTACGTTGATTATATATATATATATATATATATATATATATATATTAAATATAAATTAAGCATTTTTAAATTTGATCTCATTTTTGCTGTGTTCAAACCTTGAATTAGTTTCTAAGATATGCAAAGTAAGTTAATTAAACAATGTTTATGAATGTGATATCTTTTTTTTATTTTACATTGTTGTTTTTACAAGATTATAATCTTTTTTTTTTTTTTTTTCTTTTTTTTTTTTCGTACTTCATCTTTATACCTTGTTGTAGCAAATCCATTAAGGATTTTTTTATTTTTTTATTTATTTTTTTGTTTTTTCTTGTTTTCTTTTTCTTTTTCTTTTTTTCATTTTACATAGTGTATATAATATGATTTGTTCGATTTGATTCTGTATACAATAATGCAAAATTTAGATCTGATTTAGATTGCCAATAATATCAAATAAAAAGACATGTTTGTAGATAAAGTAAATAAAAGATTATATATATATGTGTATGTGTGTGTATTAAAATAAATAAAAGTGCAGAAAATAATTCTTAAAATTCTTTTTTTATGACTTTTAAAAGTAAGAAATGATGTGGAGAAATTCCAAGAAATACATGTAGCACACTATGTTCAATCCACAATGAAGAAACTTCTTTGATGTATTTTTAATAAAATGCATTCTTCCTCTAAATTTCTTTGTAATTCTAGTTACTTTTACAGCATCTGAATATCTTCTCTCATTATGAATAAAATACTATAATTTACAACCGAAACAAACTTTAACACTCATTTCTAATACATTGATATCACATATTATGAACTACATAATGTACGTCTTAATTGTTACTAGTAATTATTATTATTAATCTTTTACCATTGGAATATTTTTATTGTGCTGTGTTATATGTCTCTTGTCTAATATGTGCTTTATACAAGTTGGGTATATGAATTAAATGTTGTCAAAGATTGTTTATACATGTAGTATAGAAAAATCATTTCAGATTTTAATATAAAGATTGTCACTTAGTCCATCTATTTGTGTAAAATTATGAAGTGCCAACAGAAAATATCCATCGGTTTGTTGGGCACCAGCAAAGGACCTCTTCGAAAAAAAACATGGAAAGTGTTTTGTAAAAATATTTGATGATTAGAAGTTATTGAGTAAATTCTTTGGAGGTGGCTATTTTTTGGAGAGAGGGGGGAAGATTAAAAGATACATTGAAATTTTTAGCATGAAATGTATTTACAATTTTAGGATGAAATATGTAATATTTGAAGTTCTTTTAATATTTTAATAAATATATTTTACAATTTTTATAAAGGCTACAATACATTTAAGGTTGGTTCGTTTAATTACACAGTTAAATTGATGACACCTCTCATTAATATTTATGAATTTTGAATGAAATAAAAAATTATACTAGTTTTATATTTAAAAAAATTGACATGCATGATTTATTGTTTTCCTTTGGAACTGCAAGTATATCCATCTCAACAAATCGTTTAAAATTTGTCTGTGTGCAGCTTGTTGCCCACAGGTTTTTGAATACCGACAGGTCAGCCCTTCATCTTCAACGGCGGGCAACTAAAAGCTTTTATATCTCCACAGTAAAGTCGCGGGCAGTCATCAATTCAAACAATTTGGCTGCCCAACTCCACAATGGAGGCAGTTGGGAAGAGTCGCCGAACTTACTAAAACATATACAGTTGACTGACTTCTGGCATCCAATACCCGGATGATCGCATGCCGTTATCAGAACCGCATATACCCTGTTCTTGAACACCGCAACCGTCCGGTAGGTTCTCAACTCCCGCAGTTGTAAGTTGAAGGACTTCGGTCTTGATGCAAGCGGCATGCCGTGCCGTGGCTCCCAAGTCCTCCTTCCATGTTGCTCCTACTATATATGCTCCCTTCAGCCTAGCGGGAGGGGTTATTGCTCCTTCTTCCTCCGGCTCTCCCCCTCTCCCGAATCTCTCCCTTGATTTCTAAGTTAGACTATTGTCTCGCAGACTCACCGCCATACTGATTGGCTCCTGCCCTGAGAACCTTAACTGCAGCGTCGTAGTCATGTATTTCTGAGTCCTGGCGGTGCTCCTGCGCCACCACAATATATTCTTGGAAAACAAATCTGAGAGTGATGAGGTAGGGTGGGCGCGGGGAGCTTGTGTCTCGTTGTGCATACGAGAGCAGGCTTGTGCCCAAGACTAAGTATTAGCAGGAGCGCAACATCTGAGAGCCAAGAGGGTCTGCTGTCATGGACCAACGCTTTGCGTTTTCTCCTGCCGACTTGGCCCGGGTTAAAACCGTGCAGTTCGGCATCCTCAGCCCCGATGAAATCGTGAGTTCTGAGGCTTTGGATTGTAGAAACCCCGTAGCGAAGTAGTGAGCTGCTGTTGTGAATATGGATTGCCAGTAGTCAAGCGTCGGGTGTTGCTCGACATAGTTTGTGAACGGCGGCTCGAATTTTATTGCGTGTTGTGCTTGGTGTGTGAATGGCGTGCATGCCTTGTTATTCTCGGAAGATCTCGAGTCGATGTTGTTCTTGTTGAATAACATAGAAAATTTCAAGCGAAGGATACGCTCAAAAAATTAAGTCCTGCTTCTGAAATTTAGACGCGTGAAGACATTATTCCTAGTCAATACATGAGCTGCTAGATAATGCAGCCAGTATGCTAGGGTTTGGTTTTCTATCTTCATCCTATATTCCATCGCAGCGAAGGAAGCCGACGGTATGGTTAAGGTTGTACGGTATTGTTATTAGCGACACTGGAATGAGCTTAGGTTTATGCATACAAGCTGAAAAGACTTAGAATTGAAGTGTTTCATTGTCCTCACCACCCTCTTTTTGTTATTTGCAACAGCGTCAAATGGCAGTATGCAAAATAGAGAGCAGTGAGACATATGACAGGGGCAAGCCCAAGATTGGGGGTCTTAGTGATCCGCGGCTGGGTACGATCGATCGGCATACCAAGTGTGAAACGTGTGCCGGGAGCATGACGGAATGTCCTGGTCATTTTGGGTATCTGGAGCTCGCGAAACCTATGTTTCACATTGGTTTTTTAAAAACCGTCCTTTCCATCTTGCGCTGTGTTTGCTACAACTGTTCCCGATGTCTTGCGGACGAGGTCAGTGTTCTAAGCATCTTTTTCTTCGCGGTTTAGCTGTTGATATTGATGTGTTTGATGTGAATGCTCATGGATTAGGAACCACTTTGAAGGCTTACATCATGCTAGTGCTGGCTGACAGACTGGCTAATCCAGGGTGTGTTTAAAGCTAGGTGTCTCACTGGTGTGTATAACCGTACCTTCGGATGTTGCAGGAAGATCATCGTTTCAAGCAAGCAAAGAAAGTGCGTAATCCGAAGCACAGGTTGAAGAAAGTGTTGGATTGTTGTAAAAGCAAAACAAAGTGTGACACAGGCGATGACATTGATGAGAATGATGTTATGAATGGAGAGGAAAACGAGAAGAAGAAATCCCATGGAGGTTGTGGTGCACAGCAGCCCAAGATATCTATAGATGGCATGAAAATTGTGGCTGAATTTAAGCCTAGCCGGAAAAAGGGTGAAGAACCGGAGCAGCATATGCCCGAGCCTGTGGAGCGCAAACAGCAGCTTAGTGCAGAAAAGGTTTTAAGTATTCTTAAGAGGATAAGCGACGAAGAATGTACTTTATTGGGTCTTAATCCAAAGTATGCCCGACCGGATTGGATGATTTTACAGGTACTCCCCATTCCACCTCCTCCAGTCCGTCCCTCTGTCATGATGGACAGTTCGGCTCGCAGTGAGGACGACTTAACGCATCAGTTGGCAATGATCATTCGCCACAACAACAATTTAAAGAGGCAGGAGCAAAATGGTGCCCCTACTCATATCATCAACGAGTTTGCGCAGCTTCTGCAATTTCACATAGCAACATACTTCGACAATGACCTTCCAGGACAGCCAAGGGTACAGTTCTCTGCATGATTCTGTCTGTAGTCTTTTTCGAACTGTTGCTAGTCTTGCTCGTGCTTAGTCTCGTTTTCAATCGACTGTCGCGTGAGGGTTTGCCTTTCTTGCTTAGTCAAGGACCAAGTAAGGAAGTTTGTTGTGTGGGCTTTTGCTAGATGTGGCTGTGTGAGTTTATTTGATAGCATGATATTTACTTTGTGGCAGGCTACTCAAAGGTCTGGGCGACCTATCAAATCAATTTGCCAACGCTTGAAGGCCAAAGAGGGTCGAATCCGAGGAAATTTGATGGGAAAACGTGTGGATTTTTCTGCACGTACTGTGATCACGCCAGATCCGAATATTAATATTGATGAATTAGGAGTGCCTTGGAGTATTGCCCTCAATTTAACTTATCCGGAAACTGTGACTCCCTACAACATGGAGAGGTTAGTTTCATTTACTGATTTATGCTCTCGTATTAATTGGATTGTTACTCTAAAACCCTTACTTGTTGTCGTCTTGTGACAAAGGTTTCGTGATTGATATTGAATAGGCTGAAGGAGCTTGTAGAGTACGGGCCTCATCCACCCCCTGGCAAGACTGGTGCGAAATACATCATTAGAGAAGATGGTCAACGACTGGATCTGCGGTTCTTGAAGAAAAGCAGCGATCGACACTTGGAGCTTGGGTATAAGGTATGTATCTCTCTCTGAAATATTACATGGCTGCTTACGTGTCTCGTATTACCATGTTTTTGTTCCATATGAAATTATATGAAAACTTTTCGAATTGGGTGTGAAAAATATGTTAAACTTCCTTAGACTAGTTCTTGAAGGTGTCGTGAAAGTGTACGACCGTATAATCATTGTTTCACTAATGTTCTGAAAGCGTTTCGTATGCCACAGGTGGAAAGGCATATGAATGATGGCGATTTTGTGTTGTTCAACCGACAACCCAGTCTGCACAAGATGTCCATTATGGGACACCGGATTCGCATAATGCCATATTCCACTTTCCGGTTAAACTTGTCTGTAACATCGCCATACAATGCTGATTTTGATGGAGATGAAATGAATATGCATGTGCCTCAGTCCTTTGAGACTCGAGCGGAGGTTCTGGAACTTATGATGGTTCCAAAGTGTATTGTATCTCCTCAGTCAAATCGTCCAGTCATTGGCATTGTGCAAGACACACTTTTGGGATGTCGAAAAGTGACGAAGAGGGACACTTTTATAGAGAAGGTATGTTACTTGTCGTGATTGTAGTTATTTTCTGGTTGAAAAGAAATGCGTATGATTTCGTTTACTTCTGTTCGTATGTTTTTGTATAAGCATAAAAACGGTATGTTTGTTTGGAAGTTCTATTTTGAGATTTGATCTATTTTCATTTGAAGTCGTACGAGTCTGAAAATTAAGCAAATGCTTCTTCATGCAGGATGTGTTCTATAACATACTTATGTGGTGGGAGGAATTTGATGGGAAAATACCCATTCCGACCATTTTAAAGCCGCGCCCTCTCTGGACAGGGAAACAAATTTTTAGCTTGATTATTCCAAAACAAATCAACCTGATGCGTCAGGCATTTTGGCATCCTGATGGGGAATATGGTGATCTTTCACCCGGTGACACACAGGTGCGTATTGAAAAGGGTGAGGTGGTGGCTGGCACGCTCTGTAAGAAGACTTTGGGTACGGGTCAAGGCAGTCTTATTCATGTCATTTGGTATGTGTTCACCGTAACACACATGATGACTTTTTTTTTTTTTTTTTTATCTACAGTTCAGATCTTGCTGTCGATGACCTTTGTGGTCTGCTTAATCAGCAACTTCCTTCGTGCCTGGTTCTTTTCTGTCCTGATGAATCAGGACGTTGAAACAATTCATTCGGTCCGAAAAGAGCATGAGTAGTTTTAATATCTACATACTATTTGTGCAGGGAGGAGGTTGGGCCTGATGCAGCTCGGAAATTTCTGGGGCATACTCAGTGGCTAGTAAATTACTGGCTATTGCAGCAAGGTTTCAGTATTGGTATTGGGGACACAATTGCTGATGCAGCAACTATGGAGAAAATTAATGAAACCATCACCAAAGCAAAACATGACGTCAAGGATCTTATCAAGAAGGCTCAAGACAAGCAGCTTGAAGCGCAGCCAGGTCGGACTATGAAAGAATCTTTTGAGAACAGGGTCAACGGAATATTGAATAAGGCCCGTGATGACGCTGGAGCTAGTGCACAAAAGAGTCTTGCTGAGAGCAACAATCTCAAGGCCATGGTTACAGCTGGGTCGAAGGGTACATTTATCAATATTTCCCAAATGACTGCCTGTGTGGGGCAGCAAAATGTTGAGGGGAAGCGTATTCCGTACGGTTTTGTGGACCGTACGCTACCACATTTTACAAAGGACGACTATGGGCCTGAGAGTCGTGGATTTGTAGAAAATTCATATTTGCGAGGCCTGACTCCACAGGAATTCTTTTTCCATGCTATGGGAGGAAGAGAAGGTCTCATTGATACAGCTGTAAAAACTTCGGAGACCGGTTACATCCAAAGGCGACTGGTGAAAGCTATGGAGGATGTCATGGTGAAGTATGATGGGACAGTCCGTAATTCTCTTGGAGATGTGATTCAATTTCTCTATGGAGAGGATGGAATGGACTCAGTATGGATTGAGTCCCAGAAATTGGATTCATTAAAAATGAAGAAGGCAGAGTTCAATAGGGTGTACAGGTTTGAGATTGATAGAGACGATTGGGCACCTGATTACATGTCTGCTGAAGCTGCTGAGGATATAAAGACTATCCAAGAAATCAGAAATGTCTTTGACGCAGAAGTATCCAAGCTTGAAGCTGATCGCAGGCAAATGGGGTTGGAGATTGCTCCAACCGGGGAGTCAAATTGGCCTCTTCCTGTCAATCTGAAGCGACTAATTTGGAATGCGCAGAAAATCTTCAAAGTGGATCTTCGTAAGTCTTCAGATATGCATCCTATGGAGATTGTGGAGGCAGTGGAAAATCTTCAAGAAAGACTAAGAGTTGTACCAGGGAATGACCAAATATCAATGGAAGCGCAAAGAAATGCAACTCTGTTTTTTGGCTGTCTTCTGCGCAGCACTTTAGCTAGCAAGAGGGTTCTCAAGGATTACCGTCTGACAAGAGAGGCGTTCGAGTGGGTTATAGGCGAGGTTGAGACTCGCTTCCTCATGTCTCTTGTGGCTCCCGGAGAAATGATCGGTTGTGTTGCTGCTCAGTCGATTGGCGAGCCAGCTACACAGATGACACTAAACACGTTCCATTTTGCTGGTGTGAGTGCGAAGAATGTGACTCTGGGTGTCCCACGTTTGCGTGAGATTATCAATGTCGCAAAGAAGATTAAGACCCCGTCCTTAACAGTGTATCTGAAACCTGGGGTGAACAAAGAAAAAGAAAGGGCCAAGAATGTTCAGTGTGCCCTGGAGTATACTACTCTTCGTTCTGTTACCCAGGCAACCGAGATTTGGTACGATCCAGAGCCAATGAGCACATTGATCGAGGAGGACATGGAGTTTGTGAAATCGTACTACGAAATGCCGGATGAAGATGTGGCTCCTGAAAAGATTTCACCGTGGCTGCTACGTATCGAGCTCAATCGCGAGATGATGGTTGACAAGAAGCTTAGCATGGCCGATATTGCAGAGAAAATCAACCTTGAATTTGATGATGATTTGACCTGTATTTTTAATGATGATAATGCTGAGAAACTCATTCTTCGCATTCGAATCATGAATGATGAGGCTCCCAAAGGAGAAATGACTGAACAATCAGAGGATGATGTCTTCCTGAAAAAGATTGAAAGCAACATGCTCACAGAGATGGCACTGCGAGGAATACCTGATATCCGGAAGGTATTTATCAAGGAAGACAAGAAGAATCGGTTTGATGAGAACTTGGCCTTTGTGGTGGAGCAGGAATGGGTACTTGACACGGAGGGTGTTAACATGCTTGCGGTGATGTGTCACGAAGATGTAGATGCTTCTCGAACTACCAGTAACCACTTGATTGAAGTTATTGAGGTGCTGGGCATTGAAGCAGTTCGAAATTCTCTTCTGAAGGAGTTGCGTGATGTCATCTCTTTCGATGGCTCATACGTGAACTACAGGCATCTTGCGATCCTCTGTGATGTCATGACGTACCGTGGTCACTTGATGGCAATCACGCGTCATGGTATCAACAGGAACGATACAGGGCCCATGATGCGGTGTTCCTTTGAAGAAACCGTGGATATCTTATTAGACGCTGCGGTGTATGCGGAGGCTGATCATCTGAAAGGAGTCACTGAAAATATAATGCTTGGTCAACTGGCGCCTATAGGGACTGGTGACTTTGGTCTACACCTGAATGAGGACATGCTTCAACACGCCATTGAGTTGCAGTTGCCTAGTTTCGAAGCAACTGACTATGGCATGACTCCATCACGAACCCCTATGATCGGAACGCCACACAATGATGGCATGATGTCACCCAGTTATCTGCTTAGTCCAAGTCTGCGTGCTTCTCCACTATCAGATGCGCAGTTTTCGCCGTACGTCGGGAACATGCCCTTCTCCCCGTCATCTCCAGGATACAGCCCTTCCTCTCCTGGATACAGTCCCTTGTCACCAGGTTACAGCCCCACATCACCTGGGTATAGTCCTACATCACCTGGTTACAGTCCTACTTCCCCAGGTTATAGTCCTACCTCTCCTGGTTACAGTCCCACATCACCTTCTTACAGCCCTACTTCTCCTGGATATAGCCCAACATCACCATCTTATTCTCCAACTTCTCCAAGTTATGCCCCCACCTCGCCTAGCTACAGCCCAACCTCACCAAGTTACAGTCCGACATCACCAAGTTACAGTCCGACATCACCAAGTTACAGTCCGACGTCACCAAGTTACAGCCCAACCTCTCCTAGCTATAGCCCGACATCTCCAGCATACAGTCCTACTTCACCTTCCTATGCTCCCACATCTCCTGCGTACAGTCCAACTTCTCCAAGTTATAGTCCCACATCTCCTGGTTACTCACCTACATCTCCAAGTTACAGCCCATCGTCTCCGAGCTACAGTCCTACCTCGCCTAGTTACAGCCCCACATCCCCTGCTTACTCTCCTACCAGTCCTCGTTATTCTCCTTCCAGTCCCTCATATAGCCCAACTTCCCCCAGTTACAGGTACTTTTAGTTTTTCTTATCTCCTCATTATTATGGTTCAATCTTCATGATGGTTTTCAGTTTGCTTTGTTTCTGGTTTATTTCCTCATGGTTGTAATTCCATATCTAGATAATTTTAGAAATGGATTGATATGTCTTTATTAAAATGGTATTTAGTCAGTAAATTTGATTAGACGTAATTTTGAGACCGTTCTTAAGACTGAAATTTTGGATGCAGTCCTACGTCACCATCGTATTCTCCATCGTCACCCTCGTACATGCCTACGAGTCCTGCGTATACCCCAGGGTCACCTTCATATTCTCCAACAAGGTGCGTCACTTTCTTTGATGTAGTCATTTGATTTTATGTTGCAAGGTGTGACATTGTATTATTATTTTAGAATCGGCAATGAAAGTGTTTGTACTGAGCTCTCTTTCATGTTTGCAGTCCTGCTTATACTCCTGGAAGTCCTTCATACAGTCCTACTTCTCCAAATTACAGGTGTGCAAATTTTGTGCTGTCGCTGTAGTTTGAAACTTGGTAGTGGATCATAGCTTTTTCAATGAGTAGTATTGTATAGTTGCTGCTCAAATGGTCAGGATGAATTCGAAACTTTAATTGGCGAAATTGTTGTGTAGCTTTAATGTTTTTATTTATTTTTATTTTTTATTTTGAGAGATTAGACCTTTACGTGGAAATGCTAATATGGCTTGCTTAATATTCCGCGTTTATTGTGAAACTTACAAAAAATTGCCTACTTTTATTTTGTGCAGTCCCAGCGGAGGCTATTCTCCATCAGCTCCAGGATATTCCCCATCAAAGAATGAATATATTCCAACTTATAGCAAAGATGACAGCAATAGTGCATGAGAGAAGCTGGTCAATTGAGCCAAGCTTTCACAGCTATTGTATTCTGTCACTTTGAACATTCTGCCATTTCGAAGGTTGTCACTGCAGCAAATTTGTTTGTTGACAAATCCTACTGAGAAGTTATAGAAGTTGAGGTTTATCATCGACGACTAAACCTCAGGTGGGTTCTTAACTTGCAGCAACTTATGACTATGTACTCATGCTCTTGTAACAATCTCTAGTATAAGACCTTTAAGGGAGCTCATTCCTCCCATACTCACAAAGAGGCAATGCAGACATGCTGGCATGCAAAATGCCTTAGGAGGGACTCGCATGTCACATGGATGCATTTGTAAATCAGTTTGACCCCAGTCCGCTGCTTGGTGCAAACGTCTGGCTACTGCGGCCCATGTCATTAGGAAGAATTTTAGGACTAGGTGTACCTTGGCGAATCTTGTGTGAAACAACAGTATGGAGTTCAAGGCACCCAAAGGGTCTTGTAAAAAATGAGAACAGGTGTCAAGGAATATTTGTGGTTTAGGAACACTGCCTCCAGTTATTTGAGGACTTTTGAATAAATTCACTTGTTATTGTAGTTGTTAGTGTCTCGCAATCTTTGTTGAGATTCATTGAGTCAAGCCTGATTTTGTCACGTTGTTGTTGGATTTGAGTCTTTCAAGTGCTTAGCATTTGGCTTTGTGAGTTCTTAATGTCTTCAAGTGGCACTACTAAAATAGCTTCTAGATTTCACATTGCAAACTTGTGTACAGACTCCTCATTTGTCTTGGTATGTCTTAATTATGGAGTCATATGTTTACATCCATCCAATAATCTCCAGATTCCACAATATGTTTCAAATAACAATGAAATATTAATACATGTCCAATTTAGATTGAATTTGTACAACTAAATTGATTGATCATATATAATATATAAAACATAATATTGTTTAAGACCCAATTGGATACTTTATAGATAATCATCAAGTATGTAAGGTAAAATTCGATCTTATTAAATTTTTCACAAAGATTAAGTATTTGTGAAGAGATGGATAACTTTCAATAAAATTATAATTTTTTTTATTAATTCTTCTTACAGATACTTACCTAATTACAAATTAACTTTATGCCTTAAGAGGTTATTATATGACAATCATATTTAGTATGTCTTTTTGGATAGTAAACCATTATTATTTCTAATGTGCATTCAATACAACTTTTTTAGTGCATGTATATTCTAATATTGTATGCATTTGATGTTTAGTATACTAATCATTAATAGAATTTTAATTTATTCTTTAATTTATTATTTATTCAATTTCTTTTAACTTAAGTTTTATTAGTTTAATTGTTATAGTCTAAATCTTGGTCTTTAATAGGCTATAAATCAAAATTTTAACTTTTAATAAACTCTAACTTGAATTTTTACAAATTCTAAAAATTCTAAATATAATAATTCTTAATCCTAAACCAAACTCTACAAAATTATAATAAATCTTTTGTATAACAAGCCTTAATTCTAAATTTTAAAATCTAAACAAATTTTAATAAATTCTAATTATAAGAATTTTAATGATCTCAAGTTTAATTAATCTTAATTCTAAAAAATACTCATAAATCCTAATTTTGAATGTAAAGAAATCCAAATTCCTAAATTTTAACAATTTCAACTTATAAATAAAATGAAGATAATCATCAATGAAATTAATTCAAGAAGAACATTATATAAAGAAGTGAAGAAGTATTTTTAAAATTTCTAATTAAATAATTAAAAAAAATTAGTTTAACTTATTTTTATTATTTGTGTGGTAAATTCTTATATCTTATATTAAAATATTATTTAGAATAAATAAACATAAAAGTAATACAAAATTATTAATTATGAAGTCGTTTTAATATATATTTTTATTTATTTTAATTTGAGATATTTTTGCTTAAATTTTTAAAAATATTATATTGATGGATTTTTTTTTTTTTATTTCATTTATTTTATTTTAAGATTTGCAATCCTAGAAAACTCTATCTGATGGTTGTATAAGTGTTTTTTGAATTTTATTGTGCTATTAAATAAGAATTATGATCAATGGATCTTGAGCGTATCTTGTCTTGTCAAAATTTGTATTTAGAGCTATTTGGCTTTTTGAAGTTGATGGATAATCTACAAATTCATATTGATGTAGATCAAAACCTTAAATTGAACCTTTTCTCTTGTGATGTATACATTATAAAGGACTTTGTTTCATTTGAACAATTCTTTGACAATTTAAGTGGTTTATCTTTTATGCATTATGATATGAGTCATCAAATCAATTCCCTAATTTTTTTAGGACAAAAAGATGTATTTAGAGTGCTTAAAATTCCAATATATGGTGAATAGTATAAAAATATTTGGATACATAGGAAATTAGAATGTTAACCATAGAAATAGAGTCTTAGTAAGTCTTAGAGGCAATTATCTTAGTTGATTCAGTATTTGTACTTATTATTGAGTATTAAGGGTTATTTATTAAGATCAATTTTTACATTGGCCTTCTATTCATATGTATGACTTATAAAATACTATAAATATTAGTTAATAGTTAAAAGAAGTATAAAAAGAACCTCATGTCTTTTTAGTTATTTATATAGAAAGTGGGACATCTAGTGGATTTAAATTAATTTTATTATTATAAAAAATGATTAAGATAAAAAATTATAGCCTTAAATTAATATTAGAATTATAAAATAATTATAAGATTTTTTAGAATTTATTTAGAATTTACTTAGATTTTATTTAAAAGTTTTAGAACAATTTTTAAGACTTTAATAAAAATAAATTTTATTACTTTGGGAGCCATTATGAAGAAATGGAACAAGATTTGAAGGCTACAAAAGATTCCTAGGCTAATTTGATGTTTTTGAATACCATGGTGAAATAAAAAATACAAAAATGTTCGATCTATTAGTAGTAAATAGGAGGCCTAGTAGCTAGTATAGTCCTTGTAAGAAAGGAGGTGCACAAATCCCATATGGGTTATAGCACCTTGAAGTTAATTAGGACGATAAGATTAAGGCCTCGTGGTCTCTCATAGACATCTATATACACTTCATGTAAGCCTTGGTGAGGCTCGAACCCTTGATCTATAAGCAAGTTATCTTTGAAATAAAGTATTTTTATTTGACTTTTTATTTATTTACTTGTTATTTAAAAATCTTCATAATTTATTCATAATAATTCGGATTTACATGTTTCTTATACCATTAGAAAGATAAAAAAATTACCTATTTAAAGATAGATTTTTAATTTTAACTTTTTATTTTTTACTAGATGAAAATTTAGTAAAACAATTGTGACCAATTTTTAGATTGTATAATTGTTTGATTTTGTTTATTTCATTTGTTTTATATTTGGTCTTCTTTTTTTATTCCTATTTTCTTCCTTCACTTCATATTACTAATTACAACCAACTCTTAATTGAAGCCATCTTGTAATTTGGATTGAAGAATAAAATTTACCTTCACATATAATATCAATATAATAACTAATAAATATGAAACCTTTTTTTAGTAAAGAAGAAAAAATAATTATCTTATATAATATTATAATTTTATATATTTTTAATTTAAATATAATTTTAATGATATTATTTAGTCATGAGAGCAATTCTTAAGATGCATCTTCAATCCCATTATATCTATTTATATGCATTGTCAACACATTAATTATTAATTCTCTAGATTTCATTCAATCTCATCAAACTTGATTAAAAACAATAGATGATGATGCATTTATTCAACATTTCATAGACCAACATAACTTTTGATTGAAGTTATAGCAATTGAATCTATATTACAATTATTATAAATACTAGCTAAAATAAGTTGTTTTATAAAGCATAGATTCTAATTTTTTCTTATTTTTCACCTTTGTTTATTAAAAGGCAATATTAGATGTATTGTGCCTACTACATCTCATACCAATGGCAAGTTCTTTTTGATAGGCTATCCATAAGATATATTTTTTTTAAGTCTTATAATTTTTTTATTAAAAGGAATATTGCACTTAAAATAATATATATTTTTTTAAAAAGAAATTACAAATCTTTACTAAAAAAATAAATAAAATTTAATTTTTTCTATTTTGACTTATCAAACTTAATTTCATTGATTTCTTAAAACATTATTTATGTCTTTTACTAGCGGATTTTTTTTTTCTTGAATCACTTAATATAAGACAAAAAAGTCAATGCTATGTATTAGAACAACCTATTGATCAACTACCTAAGCTAATAAAATAATTTAGAAGTAAATAATAGTAAATATAATAATAATCTTATAATTCTCTATTATCTCCAATGACAAAGTTGTATTTTTTATTATTTGTTATTTTATAAAATGGTATAGTAGCATAATGACTAACAAAAGAACTTCTTAAGAAGTGGTTGATACAACTTAAGTTTGAGTTAGTTTATTTATATGTCCTTAATGAAGTCATTGTATTTAATTAAATGATGTACTTCATTGCTAACAAAAACTTCAAATGTACTTGTACTAAATCATAGATGTAATATATCATCATCAAAAAGATTGTCATAGTTGTCTTTTATGTTAGAATCCTTTTCATTATGAAAGTTGGTTTATAAATGATGTATGCATTTTTGCACCAGAATCACTTTTCTTGTGGGCATCATCTAAGTTTACAAAGGTCTTCTTGTCTTTGATTTTTTTTTTTTCATATTATTTACATATTTTTTTAGTTTACTTATTTTATTTTATTTTATTTTATGGTTTTTTAATTTATTATACTTTTAAATAATTACTAACAAAAAATCCTCAAAATAAATCTTTAAAGAAATCATTCATAGATGAAATTAAGAAGTTGGTTGCAAGTAGTGCCAATTTGTTGTTAGATTTTGCACAACTAAGGTTTTAAAGTTGATAATTTAATACATCCATTGTAGCTGTGCCATGTATTAGTTATAAAAAAAGAAATTTGAATTATGTACATAATTTTGGCTTAATAGGAATGTTATTTTTATTTATTTATTTATTTATTTTCTTTCATGTGATAGATTTTGTTGAGTCTAGCCAATTTGCCTTGTAAGTCATGGCTTTATATGAAAACTTTGTCAAAAGGAAAAAATAGCAACCACCAACTAATGGCCATGAATAGTAGTAGAAGATATTTACAATAAACTTTTGATAGACCTTGACAAGAAAAAGTAGATGATTGATTCATATAACTTTTACAATTAAGTTGGAAACTCTTATTTAACTTGGCATATTTCAAGTAAGTTTCTTTTGATAAAAGTTCCTAAAAATTATGTTGACTTACTTCTCAATGTAAAACTATTAGAGATAAGTATTAATAAAGACTTGGTAAAGAGTGAAATAAATAATCTATGACAAATGATTATTATAATGTACTTTATTAGAAAAAAATTTAAAGCCAATGGCCTTGCTTTATTAAAAAACAATGTAAATGAAGTTGCTAGAGGCCTTACAATCCTTGGTAAGAATCTTTATTATAGTTATCTATATTTAAAAGAATTATTAATTCTATTTTTTAATTATTTTTTAATCAATTTTTATATATTTTAAGCTTATAATTCATATTTTGATCTAAGATTCATTTAAAACCTTGAAAAAAAAATATTTAGGATCATTCAAAATTTCCATATTAATAATGATAAAAATATTATTAGAAGAATTTTACTTAGTGGTGTTAAAGATTGTAGCCAAACTAGGTTACGTTCTTGGTGTTAAACCAAATAATGAAAGATTTACAAAGCTAAGACTTTGTATGGTGCTAAAATCCAATTCTACATTAAAACTAGATTTACAAATTAAAAATCTAATTACTAATTGAATGAAGTTGATTTTTATAGATTATAAAGCATTGCCAATAAGATGCCAATTTTGCTTAAAGATAGACCTTTAAATCAAAGAATGCAAGAATTAGGCCCATATCAAAACAAAAAACTATTCTATTATATCAAATTTGGCAATAATTTTATTTTAAAAGGTAATATATTCAATCTTATGAGGCAAGTTGTAATAAAATCTCTTAAAAGTATTATTGTACTATTAACCATGAGTATTTAAACTTGACCATTTAAATCCATTGTAGTATAACAATCAATTAGTTTATTCTTTAATCAATTAGGTATATTCTTATCATATCATTTGAATTAAACTACTAGCTTTGTAGTTAAAATTACATCGCATTATGATAGTAAAAGATAAAAAAAAATTAAGATGACTAAAAAAAAATCAAATTACAATATAAAAGCAAATCAAAGATTAGAAGTATTAAAGGATGAAGAAACAATGCATTAGTTATGATTTTAAAGAATCCAAAAATAATGTGCATTATCCAAACAAAATTTAAAATTTTATTTATGACCAAATATCACTAGATTGACTTATTAATTTTATATTGCATAAGAATAATAGATTTTATAGCATAATTTATTATATTTAAGATTTGGATGTAATTAAAATCATACTAAATTCTAATTTGGATACAGAATTTCAAATAATGTATAGACATTTTTTTCAAAAGCAATAGGCTAGGGCTAAAACTATGCTACTATTGTCCTATCTTTTAAAATTGATGAAGCTAAGTACTAGTAATTTAATGCCATAATGATGCGATAAATTAATAAAGTTAATCTTGAATGTTTGTCATCAAAACAAAGACAATTTGATTGAGAGGAATTTAAAGAGATAATATTATTTGATATGCAATTGAAAAATAATCTTAATCTTATGGTCTCTTGTACAAGTACAATATATGTCAATATACCAAAATTGAGTACATGTCACCTAATATTATATAATTTAATTCAAAACAATATATATTTCTCTCAATGTAGAATGACAGTTATAAATTCAAATTTGATTAATATCCTAACCTTCAAATTATTCTATCAATAAGAAAAATAAGCAAAATAATCTAAAAAATTCACTAAAAAAGTCTTGTCTAAGATGTGCAAAGCATCTTGCTAATCTTATTGATGGTGTGAGTCATCAAATTTATTCACTAATTATTTTAGAACAAAAGAATGCATGAAGAGTGCCAAAATTAAAATTTTTAGGTAAAGATGTGCTTAGAGGATGTTAAATGAAGGAGAATAGTATTAGTGGAGAAAAAATGGAATTGTAATAAGTCTTGGAGGCAATTATTTTAGTTGGTTTAGGATTTTTACTTATTATTGAGTAGTGATGATTAGTTACTAAGGTCAATATTTTTATTGGCCTTCTATCTATACATATTACTTATAAGAAAAATCTATAAATGTTAGTTAGTGGTTAGAAGAAGCATGAGAAAAAACCTCATATCTTTTTAGTTAGTTATATAGAAAGTATGATTTATAGTAGATTTAAATTGATTTTATTACTATAAAAATAATCAAGATAGAAAATTATAGCTTTCAACTTATATAAGTATTATAGAACCATTATAGGAATTTTTATAATTTATTTAAAAAAAATTTAAATTTTTTTTAAAAAAATTTAGAGCAATTTCTAAGACCTTGGTAAAAATGAGTTTTATCACTTCGGGATCCATTATGAAAAAGTGAAGCAATATTTGAAGGCCATATAAGATTTTTAGGCTAATAGGTTGTTTTTACACACTATGGTGAAGTCAAAAATGCAAAAAAATAAATTTTACTAGTAGAAAATAGGAGGACCAGCAGCTAGTCTAGTCCTTATAAGAAGGGAGGTGTACAAATCCCATATGGATTGTAGCACCTTGGATATAGGTAGGAAGATAAAACTAAGGCCTCAAGGCCTCTTTAAACAACCAATATAAACTACTTGTGAGCCTTGGTGAGGCTCGAATTCCTGATCTCTTAAGCAAGTTACCCTTGAGGTAAAATTAATTACTTAATTTTTCATTCATTTATTTGTTATTTTTCAAACCTTCATAACTTATTCATAGTAATTCAGATTTATATTTTTTTTATACCATTGGAAAGCTAAAAAAATTAAATTTCTAAAAATATTTTTTATTTTTTATTTTTTACTTTTTATTAGATAAAAATTTAGTGAATAGTCTATAATTAGTTTTGTAGTGTACAATTGCTTGATTGCATTTGTTCCACTTGTTTTGTGTTTTGATTCTTTTGTTCTTGTTCTTGCTACTTTCACTTCATACCACCCATTACAAGCAACTCTTAATTGAGGCCATCTTGTAATTGAGTTAAAGAGCAAATTTTACACTCACATTTTGGTGCATTTCTAAGAGATGATGCTTCTAATGGTGTGTGTGAATGTGAAGTTGCTTGTTGTAATTGATCTTACTTGATTTTATCAAGTAAGTAATTCAAATAGGTTTACATCATTGATAAGTATTCTACATCTCTCCTTTATGTGTCAAAACAAAGTATTTCAATTATTCACTTTATAAGATAGTAAAGGATTTCAATGTTGAATTGAATATGGATTGCTCTGGGATTTTTATCAATCAGCTTTTATGAGTTGTATCTTTTGATTTCAAACTTCTTGAAGTGTGTATCTTGATGTTAAATTTCCAAAAAGCTATCACACATTCAAATTGGAGTTGAATTGAATTTGTAGTGAATTTCAGATTAGGAAGAGATTCACTGCCTAGGCAGTTTCATATATGCCTTGTTTGGAAAGACATTTCTTAGTGCTTGGTGACTATTTTACTGTGGAAACTTTTAAACACAAGCATCTTGAAGTTAAGTTTGTAGTGGCAAAAAATTCAATGTAATGAATCAAAATCGAATTTGTGGAGATTTTTGGAGTGGAGAGAGGTTGCTGCCATAATCAGAACATGATTGAGGTTAGTGATTTCTATTTCTTTTATCATTTAAATTTTGGATTTTATGTTATATTTTAAAAATTTATGTGAAAAATCATCTTCTTAACTATATCAAATTATAATAAGATATTATAATTTGATATTATAATGAGATATTATAATTTGATATTATAATAAGATATTATAATTTGATATTATAATAAGATATTATAATTTGATATTATAATAAGATAAAATGATTATATATTTATATATATATATATATATATCAAGAAAGAAATAAAAATAAATAAAAAATAAATATTAATTTAATAATAATAATAAATTAAAAGTAAAATAGAAAAAAATAGAAAATATTTAATTGATTAAAAAAATAAACCTAATTAATAGTTTTAATTTACTTTTACTTTTATTTTTACTTTTATTTTCTTATTTTCTTATTTTTTTTTATCTTTGCTTATTTTAATTTTTTTTTCTTATTTTTATTTATTAATTTTATTTTTTATTTTATATGCATGATAAGTTTTATATACTGAGATAAATTCAATATATTTCTTTATTTTCTCACTAATTAATTTATTATGCATTATTATTATTTCTAATTATAAATAATATATGATTAGTTTTTTTGTTAGTGTTAGCATTACTTGGTGGTTTTCTTAAGTTGATTGTCAATTCCAAAAGCATAAGAGGTGAAATTCATCTTTAAGGTTTCATTACTTCCTCCCTTGTGATTTTTCCTATTGAAGGTATTACTCAGGTGGTAGGAGGATTTAATCACTTCCTCCATCTCTCATACCATTGCTTTTTATCTTTGTAAATTTCGAGTTGAGGACTTTTTTCTAATAGTAGGGATTTTTAATCACTCCTTCTACTCCTTGTATCCCTTCTATTTATAAAAGTAGTGTAGAAGGAGCTTAAGAAGGATTTAAAAGAAATTTTTATTAGCAAAAGAAAAAAAAATTTAAGAAAAAAGAATTAGATAGGAAAGATAGATAGAAGAATATTAGAAAAAAAAAGAACATAAAATATAGGAAAGGAGAAATGGATAGATCTACAATTGAAGTCATAATTCAAGGTGAATATCTTTTCAACAAAATTTCTTTAATTTTAAATTTATTTTGCTAATATAGATTGTGATTTGAAGAGAAAGAACATGAGAAGAAAGAAGAAAAGCATCAATACCTTGCAAACAAATAAGTCCTGAAATCTTGTCAATTATTTCTTTTTTTGAAATTTTAGAAAATTGCTTAAATACAAGAAACAGGAGCTAGGAGTTGGAGGGTAGAATCTAAAAGGAAGATGCGAGAAGGGATAACCTTCTAAACCTCCTTATAGATTTTATTTTTTTTTAGGATTAATAGAGCCTTAAAATCTTTTCTTATTCTAATTCAAAAATAGTTTTTAAGAAACCTATGAGTTTAAATTGGATATGAAGAAGTCCATGTTTAAATTCTTTAATATGTACCAAATTGGCTAAAAATACAAGTAAGTGAGTCTTTCTTCAATGTAATAAGATTATCTTGTAAAGAATGATTTTTATCTATTAAATAAGTGTAATTAATTATTGTAGTAGGTAATTCATTAATTATCTTTTTATGAAAAGGTAAAAAAAAAAGAGAGCTTGGGCTTTCTGCCGTCTTGGTATAGAATTCTTTTTCACAATTAAGATTGCTTAGGATTTCTCCTACACACAGTAGTTCTATATAACAATTAAAGTTAAGAATGGTCTTACTTGGAGTAATATTCAAGGAAGCATTTCTACTTTAGTTGTTCCTATTTTTTTTCTTTTCTTTATTAGAAGGTACTTAAGTAGGTTGTAGGTAGAGGCAAACATTTAAATTGTTGGAAAATTTGGTAGATTAAAAAGTATGTTAAGTTGAATGGTATGTCTATAGTCATGCAGATGCATTGTTCTACTAGATCTAAGCATTCCAATCTATCTTTATCTATAGAAAATCTAGAACTTGTTGGTAAGAAAAACAAACCAAAGCTCAAATAAGTAGCGATTGAAGGATTGGACAAAGAATCTTTTCCTCCAATATTAAAAGATATTTTTGTTCTAAATCCATTTGGATTAAATTTAGACTAGAGAGTAGGAAAAAAATAATTAAATCTTAACTCTCTTAACTCAATTCTAAATATAAATCAAGAGAGTAGGATCAATACCTCCTTCTCTTCTAATAGAATATGACAAAAAATCTATACCCACTCTTATATCCATTAATCTTAGGTTCAACTAAGAGATTTTCCAATTATAATTCCAAAGGATTTACAAGTAGTTCCTATGCTCCAAAATCTCCATATATGAAAAGAAACTAGAGGTGATGATCTATCGATACATGTAGAGAGGTTTATGAAACTTCTCACGATATGTTTAATAACCAATCTGGGTTATTATCTTGTATGATTTTCAAGCATCCTAAAAGATGGAGCTTATGAATGGTATAGAAACCTCCTCCTTCTCCCTCCCAAATCTTTAAGAATTAAAATATGATCATGAGGGTGTTCTTAGAAAAATTTAGATTAGAAGCGGAGCAAAGTAATACCCTCATGGCTCTTTCTTCTTTGAGACAAGGAAAAGGGGAAGAAATCACTAAACATATTTGAAAATTCGAGCTTGTAATCATCCCATTTGTGAGAACTTTTTTTATAGATAACATCTTCATTTACTTTTTTATTCAAGGATTTAATAGTAAAGAGAAAATTTAAAAAATCTTTAAAAATAAGGCTAAATAATTTAGAAGTGGCCAAAAAGATGGCTCATTTTATTAAAGACATTAAAAAGCAAGAAGAACGGATGTGAAAAAAAAAGGACTATAGAATTCTTAGTTTTATTTCTATCTATGTATCAAGGACAAGAACTCGATGAAAAAATAATTCAAACAAGTGAGCCTTCACTCAAAGAAAGGTAAAAAAATATAAATAAATAAGTATGTATATTGAAAGAGAAATTGGAATGGCTATTGCCAAAAGACAAGAAAACTAGAGACCCTTGAAACTAGACTGGAAGCAAGAAAGGAGTTGACAAGAGTGAAGAAGCCTTCACTCTTGTCTATATATATACTATCTAACTAGGGGCTACGTGGCGATGTTCTATAGGACCTCCAATATATGTTGACTTTGTAGAACACATGCCTTGACTTACAAGACAAGTTTTTCTACGTGTGGGCCACATAGTTAGCTTGATCTTCAAGCTAACAACATGTGTGGTACATGGCCAACTTGTTGACCACGTTTTTAATCCAAAAAGTCAATTAAAGACACCTATGAAGTCAAAGCAGAGTCTATGAAGCTTCTAGGAAGCTTCCATATTAAATACTATAGAATTAACTTATTTTTATCTATTTTTACTTACTTCTACTTATTTGTATATGTAATTACTAGCTTACATGATTATGTCCGTGACATTACCCTCCCTTCTAGGGACGAGTTCTACGAGGAGTGGTCATCATATGTTGAGGAAATCTATGATGCGACAAATTATATTCACCACATACTCTGATCTTTGTTCTCTTCGAAGATGATTGATAGGGCCTCTCAACTATCGGTAGTGTCCCGTACCAAGGAGTGAAGACCACCCAGTTATTTGATCATTGTTGAGGCCTTCGTAACTTCTTTCGAATAAAAAATTTGGAACACAATCAAGTGTTGTTCCTATCTCTAGCACAATCATCAAACATCGGGAGTCCTTTTCCAAATCTTGATACCAAACGCGTTGTATCTCGCCATCTATTCGAGGAAGAACATGTCGTTCTTGAAGGTCTTCATCTCGATTGGGTCGTCTTGAATGTTGTGACAATCGTAATGTCCCATCCGGCAGGTCAACAAATAAAGGCTCTTGAGTCGAATCCGCTGCTTGTTGGTTCTCCATCTCATGAGCGTCACTACTACAAAGAAGCTACGAACAAGAATTGAAAGTAGAATGTTATCTTGCCTAGATGTTGTTTCTTTCATAAAGAAGGTTTTCATCTTGATTTTGATAGATGTCGTCGATGAAAAGCCTCCACCGCCTTTACTGTATTTACAAGATTCTTTATTAGCTCCTATGTGCGTTCACTAATATCATATCCGTGCCAATGGACAAGATATTCTAATTTATTTCGGCGCCGCCTTGAATCTAAGACTTCTTCTACTTCAAACTCTTCATTATTGTCCATTTCTATAGGAGGAGGTGGAGCTAGTCATATTCTTGGTATGTCCACTGTCTTGTATGGTTCAAGAAGAGACACGTGGAATACAAGATGGATTTTTATTGACTCTGGTAGATGTAAACAATATGCAACTGGATTGATTTGTGCAGAAATAGAAAATGGTCTTAGCCTTCGAAAGTCCAACTTGTCATAAGGACGAGTGGTCTTGATATTGCGACGAAGTAGCCATATCTTATCACCCAAGATCAATGATAGTTGTTCCTTTCGATAGACATCCGCATTGACCTTTTGTTGTTCTTGAGCCTTTTTTAACTGCGCCTTCATTGTTGCATATAGCTCTGATAAATGAATTGCTAAATCTTTAGCAACAGGATTATTAACTTTTGAAAAGTCAAAAATATCAAGTCGTGGATGATAACCATAATTAGCAAAGAAAGGTGTTTGTTTTGTAGAAGAATGTACTGTGTTATTGTAAGCAAACTCTACCAATGGCAAAAGAATTGTTCAATCATCTTGTTGGTAATTAATGGTACATCTTAAATATTGCTCCAAAACTTGATTAACACACTGCGTTTGTCCATCAGTTTGAGGATGGTATGTCGAAGATAGTTTTATATCCACTTTAAGAATCTTGAAAAGAATCCGCTAAAATCTTGATACAAATTGACTTCCCCTATCTGATATAATATCCTTGGGTAATCTATGATAGCGATAGATATTGTTAAGAAAGAGTTTAGCTATTTCTTCACCTGTGATAGGTTTTGTACATAGTACAAAATATGCCATCTTGGTAAAACGATCTACTATCACGAATATAGAGTCATAAGAACCTGAGATTGGAAGATCCATGATGAAATCCATAGAAACAGAAGACCATGGTTGTTCTGGAATGGGTAATGGCTGAAGAAGTCCAAAAGGTCGATGATAAGGAGTTTTTGATCTTGAGCAAACATCACATGATTGTACAAAGTCTTTAACTGCCTTCCATATTTGAGGCCACTAAAAATTCCTAGATATTAGTTCCAAAATCTTATTATATCCAAAATGTCATGCTGTTGGAAAGTCGTGACGAGCTTGAAGAACACGTAAACATACTTCTCCTTCTGGAACATATAAGCATCCTTTGAATTAGAGTAGGTTGTTCTGAAATTCAAATTTAGAGGAATCATGAGATTTAGAAGAATTATTCTTGATATCATGAACAAGAGGGTCTAAAGACATACTTAACTGGACTTGGTTAAGAAAAGTTAAATCAACAGTCAATGTTGATTTTATTGCTCGAAGATGAAATTGCTCCGGCTTCAAGAGAACCATTCTTTGTTGCTCAAAAGTTGCATCTCCTTCTTTTGGTGCAAGATAAGAACGTCTAGATAAGGCATCAGACAAATCTTGTTGTTTTCCTAGCCAATAAGAGATGATGAACTCAAATCTTGATAAAGACATGCTCCAACGAGCTTGGCGATGATTTAATACACATGCTGACATAAAATATTCGAGGTTCTTGTGATCCGTATACACGGTGACTGGACTGGAAGCGCCTTCTAGATAATGATGCCATTCTTGAAAAGAATCCACAATTGTAAGAAGTTCTTTATCATGGATTTCATAATTGATTTCTGCTGCTGAGAATTTTCTTGAATGAAAGGCTACTGGATGAAGTTTGTCATCTGTTCCCATTTGTGATAGAATCACACCCAGAGCAAAGTCCGATGCATCTATTTCCATAAAGAATGCTTTGAAAAAATCAACACGATACAAGATTGGTGCAGAAACAAACGCTTTCTTCAAAGATTCAAAAGCAACTTCTGCTTCTTGATTCCATTAGAATTTGTCTTTACAAGTCAAACGTGTAAGTGGAGCTGCAACTCGAGAGAAGTCCTTGATGAAGATCCGATAGTAGTTGGCAAATCCCAAAAAACATTGGACATCTCTTACCGTTTTTGGGATCTTCCAGTCTATAATAGTTTGAACTTTCTTAGGATCCATCATAAGTCCATCATTTGAAATGATGTAACCTAAGAAATCGACTTGAGTAGTATGGAATACACACTTTTCTATCTTGGCATAGAGTCCTGTATCTCTTAATTTTTGTAGCACATGACGAACATGAAGTTCATGTTCTTCTGGATTCTTAGAATAGATCAAGATGTCGTCTAGATAACAGACCACAAAATCGTCCAAAAACTCTCCAAAAACATCATTCAATAGATGTTGAAAAGCTGCTAGTGCATTTGTAAGTCCAAAAGGCATGACGTTGTATTCAAAATGTCCATTCCTAGTTCGTAACACAGTCTTCCATTCGTCTCCTTCTTTGATGCATACTAGATTGTATGCTCCTCGAAGATCTATTTTTGTATAGATCTTAGCTTGATTCAGCTGATCAAGAAGTCCAAATATTAAAGATAGTAGATACCTGTTCTTGATAGTAATCTTGTTGAGTCCTCGATAATCAACACACATCCGCAATGATCCATCTTTTTTCTTCACAAATAGAATTGGAGCTCCTGCCGGAGATTTAGAATGGCGTATGAAATTCTTGGCTAGATTTTCTTCAATATACTCCTTGAGTTCAGCCAACTCATTTTTTGATAAACTGTAGATTGGTCCGAATGGTGGTTGTGTTCCTTCTTGAAGGTCAATTGAGCAATCATAGGGACAATGTTTCGGGAGTGTATCCGCATTTTTTTTTTCAAATACATCTTGAAATTCTTGATATTGGCTTGGAATGCCACTTGAAGTCTTTTCACCAGTAGAAACGGGTGTGGCATAAATAATATATGGTGATTCTTTCATAGCAGCATGCAAGAAAGCTTTTGTACCTATAAATACGGGTTTAATTGAACTAGACTTATTACTCTCTACTTGATTAACTACACTGTTAGTTATACTTTTAGAGAAAGTAAGAGTTCGGGAAATCCAATCTATTTGAGGGTTGTATTTTTCTAACCACGATAAACCTAAAATGATTGGATTAGAGGAAGATCTAATGATATTAAATACTACAAAACTATTATGACCATTGATTATTACTTCTATAGGAAGGGTTTCGTGAGTAATATCTCCAGAAGACAATGGACGACCATCTATGACTTCTACATGAACAGGTTTAGTTTTCTTTACTAAAGATATGCTATGTCTTTTAGTAAATTCTTCATCTAAAAAACACACTGAGGTTCCTGAATCTAACAAGGTAGAGACTTTGTAATGTTTAGGTCCTAAAATAACATTTAATGTAAAACAAGGAGAGGGCTGTGAGGAGAGAATAGGACCTTTATTAGATGTTGTGTAAGGTTCCAGCCGCACGGTCCCTATTGTAGCTGGACAAACTCGTTTTCCGACATATTGTCTTCTTTCACAGCCATACTCCTCATTTTGTGATTGCGTCATTTCTTTGGACAATGTTGAGGAGTGTGCTTAGGTTTTCTACAATATAAATATAATCCTTCTTGACGACGACGAGTCTTTTCTTGCTCAATAAGAAGTTTGAAACGTAGTGCATCAATTTGCATATCCTCTACTTCCGAATGTATGTATTGAAGAGGTGTTGGTGTTGCCATTGAATTATAGTAATGTTGAGGTGCACTTGTACGGTTCTCAGATCGGAATTCAAAAAGGCGATTATCGCACTTCACAGTAAAGTCAATTTCTTGACTCAATGTTTAAAGATCAAGTAAGTTGAGCATTAATTTTTTTACTTCATATTGCAATCCATAGAGAAATTGACTAATAAGTGCAGCATCATCTCACTTGATATCAGTTGCAAGTTGTTGAAATTGTGAAGTGTATAATGTTACTGATCGATTGTCTTGTCGTAAAATATGGATCTTATTGGTTGCAACATGAATTGCATCATGTTCTCCATACATGGATCAAAACTCCACCAAAAAAGGCTTTAGATTATCCAATATTGAATCTCGTTGTTTAAGAAAAGATGAAAACCACGATAGTGCTGAACCTGAAAGAAGCGTACCAATGAATCTAACTTGTGATCTTGGAGTTGGATAGCTTTGGGGTTGAAGTTCAATCATAAGTTACACTTGATTGATAAATCCTCGAAACTTGGATCTGGTGCCATCAAACTCCTGGGTAGGACAATTCTTGGTTCTCTAATATTTGAAGGGCGTTCCACCATAGGAGAAAGGACATGGTTTAGTATAGATGTTGAAGCAACTCCAACCATTTCTATATCTTCACTTCCTGCCAATCTTGTTGCTCCTTGTGGTGGTAAATTGAGTTGATGCATTGCAAGCACTAACTCCCTCAATTGCTCTTGCATTTGTTCCATTGCACTCTTCATTTCAACAAGTTCTGCCATGATAACACTTAGAAGAGAGAAGATGTCTAATATCGCTCAAGACAAATAGAAGAGAGGACTTGAGAACAAAGAAAATACTAAGGACAATATCAGTTTAGAAGAGGGTAATCCGCAACTTCTAATATGCTTATATCTTATCAAGAAAAAGGGGTAATCCATTCTTAATCAAGATTAGACAAAGCTCTGATATTATAGGTGTACTCTTGTCAATCTGTCAAGGACAAGAACTCGATGAAAAAATAATTCAGACAAGTGAGCCTTCACTCAAAGAAAGGTAACAAAATATAAATAAACAAGTATGTATATTGAAAGAGAAATTGGAATGGCTATTGCCAGAAGACAAGAAAACTAGAGACCCTTGAAACTAGATTGGAAGCAAGAAAAGAGTTGACAAGAGTGAAGAAGCCTTCACTCTTGTCTCTATATATACTATCTAACTAAGGGCTACGTGGCGATGTTCTATAGGACCTCCAATATGTGTTGACTTTGTAGAACACATGCCTTGACTTACAAGGCAAGTTTTTTTACATGTGGGCCACATAGTTAGCTTGATCTTCAAGCTAACAACATGTGTGGCACATGGCCAACTTGTTGACCATGTTTCTAATCCAAAAAGTCAATTAAAGACACCTATGAAGTCAAAGCAGAGTCTATGAAGCTTCTAGGAAGCTTCTTTATTAAATACTATAGAATTAACTTACTTTTATCTACTTCTATCTATTTGTATATGTAATTACTAGCTTACATGATTATATTTGTGACACTATGCCCAAAATATAGGAAACTCTGAGGGATATTTGTATGGACTTGTGGAAAATCAAATTTAACCTATAAATCACTATCTTGTACTTTTAGAGGTTAGACTCTCGTCCAATCTCCATGAATTGACATATTCATAAGACAAAAATAAATAGAAAGATGACTTTAAGAATTAAGTCCTTCAAAGCCAATGAAGATTTTAAAATGAACTTGCTCAACATATAAAGGCTATGCAAGAGCACACAACTCTTTTAATTAAGAGACATAATCTAAATCAAGCTCCACCTCCTACAGAATCTGGTAGGCACTCTTTAAGGCTTTGGTGCACTAAATGTGGCCAATCCATATGTATAAGTCAGTTTGCTTAAACTAGCAAAATTACCAACAAAACCAAGGTAGATAACAATCATATATTCTACTTCATAGGAACTAAGGTATAGAAGATTCTAATTCTCAATTCCAACTTTGAAAAAAATTCTACCCAAGGCTTTAAGACCCTACAAGACAAGAATATGATGTGTACCACCTTTGCAAAAAAAAAAAAAAACATGCATTAGGTAGTTGTTGGATAGAAAATAAAATATTATGTCGAAACTATAGGAGAAATCATCCTACAAATGTGTGTAAGCAATCTGACAAGATAACTTTCTTAAAAATTTTACAAGGAAATTACTCACAACAAGCCCAATACTATTTGAAAGAAACAAAAACTCCAAACTTGAATAATAGTCTAAGACTTCTTAATTTGTTTTATGATTATAATAATAATTTTCAAATCCAATAGCTTCACTTAGGTTTAAATACACAAAGAGGATTTATTCCATTAAATGATGGCCAACCTCAATATGGCCAACAAAATGAAGGAAGAAATTTTGAAGATATAAGGTATTTAGAAATATCAATCAAAAACAAGGTATTCAACTCATTAAAGATCAACCTTCTTCTTCATAGACACATTACATCTTTAATGAGGAAGTTCTTAATAAGGTTAAAGCACTTTTTAATATGCCAACATTGGCAGTTATGATTAGGTCTAGATATACTAGTCTTCCTCCTCCTACCTCAATACATAGTAAGAATAGTTTAGAGGACTCTCTTTACTTTTGTGATTTAAATGAAGCAACAAGAGAGGCAATAGATAACATAAAGAAATTAGAAAAAATGCTCCATAATTTAGAATCCACCACCACTCAAAAAATTAAGATAAAAAAATCCTTGTAGAAGAATTTCTTTCTATAGAAGAGTAAAAAGATGCTAAGGTTTCAAATTTAGAATATGATATTTTAATGTCTTTAAAAAAAGATGATCAAAATATGTCTTATAATTTGTGGAAAGACTTAAAAAAAATCAAAGAAAATATAACCATTGCTCAATTATTAGAAGTATTTCCAAAAATGATAAGGGTTTTTAAAATAAACATACCTATTAAAAGATGTAATGTCAAAGATCTAAAAAAATCCAAGTCTATTTAAAAATAATTCAAGGAGCATAAAAAATCAAGGCAATTGAACTAGAGGTCTCAATAATTGACAAGATCATTTTTCACAAATCGTAGGCGGAGGTGTGGGTTAAATATAATGCCCATATAAATAATGGAAAAGTTGGACCTTAGTATAACTGATCTTTCTTCTTATATAATTAACATTGCTAATCAAAGCTAAGACACCTCTCTAAGCCAAACTAATGGTTGTAGGATGATAACAGGTAGTGAGGAGTATTCTCTCATTTTTCATGTGATTCACATATATCCTAGCAAAAATTTATATCTATTACTTCTAGGTAGACCATGATTAAGGGAAATAAGTGCCAAAATTAATTGGGGTGGTAAAAATCCCCATATCATTTATAGTTCACTAAAAAACCTTACAAAAATCTTCATTCAATTTCAAAGATTATTGTTAGAAAAAACCTCATATAATTCTTCAAAAGAAAAAGATCAAACTCTACAACCTAAGAAGAAGTTTAAAAAAAAAGGAAGGTTTGTAAATTTAGAAAGAAAGGAATTGGTTTACTTTAGTATAATCCAAACTACTCTATTAAGTTGCATGGATGAAGTAGTATATGATTGAGAAGACGATGGAGAATTCATCAAATAGTTGGCAAGTCATTGTACATCTAACACAGATGAAATAATGAATGTCAACTTTATAGATGGTTTTGCTACTTGGCAAAAAAATGAAATAGAAATCAATTTAGCAACCTTAGTGGATGACATAAAAATTGAAGACATCTTTGAGGTGAACTTTGATGATACTGAAGGCCAAAAATTAAAAGACATAATTTAAGAATTTAACCTTAATGCCTCTCTACAATTTAAACAAACTTTTTGTGGTCTTATGGTTAGAAATGATGTGGCTATCTATCCACCAATATCAAATGATTGATATAGAGATTCTATAAAACAATCTCATGTATACAACCTTGTGTCAAGGACAAGAATTCGATGAAATAATAATTCAGATAAGTGAGCCTTCACTCAAAGAAAGGTAACAAAATATAAATAAACAAGTATGTATATTGAAAGAGAAACTGGAATGGCTATTGCCAAAAGACAAGAAAACTAAAGACCCTTGAAACTAGACTGGAAGCAAGAAAGGAGTTGACAAGAGTGAAGAAGCCTTCACTCTTGTCTCTATATATACTATCTAACTAAGGGCTACGTGGCGATGTTCTATAGGACCTCCAATATGTGTTGACTTTGTAGAACACATGCCTTGACTTACAAGGCAAGTTTTTCTACGTGTGGGCCACATAGTTAGCTTGATCTTCAAGCTAACAACATGTGTGGCACATGGCCAACTTGTTGACCACGTTTCTAATCCAAAAAGTCAATTAAAGACACCTATGAAGTCAAAGCAGCGTCTATGAAGCTTCTAGGAAGCTTCCATATTAAATACTATAGAATTAATTTACTTTTATCTATTTTTACTTACTTCTACCTATTTGTATATGTAATTACTAGCTTACATGATTATGTTTGTAACACCTTGATTATAGATTAATAGATGTATCTTTGGAGAATGAAGATCTAAAACTCATCAAAGTAGAAATTCAATTGAAAGTGGATAAATTGACAAGTTACAAATCATTAATCATGGAGTATAGAGATGTATTTGCTTGGTCCTTCAAAGATCTTAAGGGCATACCTCCTAAGGTAGTCCAACATCATATTCCACTTCTTCTAATTCAATTTCCATAAGACAAAAAGAAAGAAGAATGAATCTCAATTTACAACTAATTTTCAAAGCCAAATTATAAAAATTCCTCTAAGTTGGATTTATTCAACTGATAGAAATTATAGATTGGATCTCACCAATGGTATTAGTTAAAAAAAAGAATGGAAAACTATGAGTATGTGTAGATTATAGAAAGCTAAAAAAATATACTTTTACAAGTAGGTAATTAAATCTTGCAAAAAGAAATTATACTACCATAGAATAGAAATGCGTGGCCATGGTTTTTTTTGTCAAGAAGTTTAGATACTACCTTCTTGTAAATCCGGTAGTATTTTTTTTAGACCACATGGTGAGCAAGTACCTAGTTAACAAGGTAGATTTGAGTCGTAGACTTGCAAGATGGATACTTCTACTAAAAGAATTTGATTATATAATAGAATACAAGCCTCGAAAGATGCACAAGCAAGTAGGCCATTTATCTAGGTTGACAGAACAAATTGGTGAAGCTCCAATTGATGACACCTTAATAGATGAAACTTTGTTTATCATTTCAACTACTCCCACTTAGTATGAATTAATTTCCAAGTTTTTGACAATCCAAGCCTTGCCTTCTCATCTTTCTAAAATAGAACATAGGTAGGTAAATATCAATAGTAGATACTTTATCATAATTAGAGGTAAATTATATAAATATAGAATTAATAGGATATTAAGGAAGTATGTGATGGATGAAGAAATTCCTACCATTCTATCAGTATGTCATGATAATGCATATGGAGGGCATTTTTTAAGAACCTTAACTAGCTAAAAAATCCTTAGAATAGTCTGTTATTGGCCCATATTATTTCAAGACGTCTATGGATATACTAAAACTTGTGATGCATGTCAACACTATACTAGGAATGACTTAAAGATGAATCTTTCTATCTTTAGCTTCTTTTGAGAAATAGAGAATTGATTATATTGGAGAAGTTTATGCCAATTCTACTAGTGGTATGAAACACATAGTGGTAGCAACCAAATACTTGACTAAATGAGTTGAAGCAAAGGTAGTTAAAGCCAACAATGCTAAGTAAGCTACAAAATTCTTCTATGAGTAGATAAATTATTCTATAAATAGAACACTAAGAATGCTAAATTAGCTTTAATCAAATTTAAAAAAACCTCAAAGGAATTACAAAGAAATAATAAGAAATCTTAAAAAAAATATTAGAATGATTACAAATATATCTCAAATACATCTCAATTCAATCTTAATTTAATCCTAGTTGAAATCCTATTGGATTTCATTCAAACTTTAGGCGAAAAACTAACTAAATCTTAAACAAACTCAAATAAAATTATAAATCCTAAATCAAATCTTGACCATATCCTAAATTATAAATCAATTCCTAATCAAATCCTAATCCTATATCAAATCCTAACCAAACCTTAAATTCTAAATCAAATTCTAAACCCTAAACCAAATCTTAATCAAATCCTAATCCTAAATCAAATCTTAACCCAATCCTAAATCTTAAATCCTAAATCAAACTCTAATCCTAAATCAAATCCTAATCAAATCCTAAATCCTAAATCAAATCCTAATCTTAAATCAAACCCTAATCAAATCCTAACTCTAAATCAAATCCTAACCAAATCCTAAATCCTAAATCAAATCTTAACCAAATCCTAAATCTTAAATCAAATCCTAACCAAATCCTAAATCCTAAACCAAATCCTAAATTCTAAATCAAATCTTAAGAAAATCCGAAACCCTAAATCAAATCCTAACCAAATCCTAAATCCTAAATCAAACCCTAATCCTAAATCAAATCCTAACAAAATCCTAATCCTAAATCAAATCCTAACCAAATTCTAACCTTAAATCAAATCCTAACTAAATCCTAAATCCTAAATCAAATCCTAAATCTTAAATCAAATCCTAACCAAATCCTAACCCTAAATCAAATCCTAACCAAATCCTAAACCCTAAATCAAACCTTAGTAATTTCTACAATAGATATAAACTTCAATAACTAATGATTGAATTATTGATTATAACTCAAAATTTATACACTTCTTAAAAATTAAGTTGAAAATAAGTAAAAAAAATTTAAAAAGTATTAAAATTACCAAATAGACGATAACCTCAAAAACGTGCTTGGATATTAGCCAATCTCCTTCTCTAGCCTGGATGTCAATCTCCCAAAGCCAATATCTCTCTTTTCTACCATTCGATTGATTTCAAAATTCTCATACACATATAAAAATAAGTCTAATATCCTCACACATAAATTTCACTCTATTCCAATTAATAGATTGCAAGAAATCTTAAAAACCTTCACTAAACATAAAATTCTAATTTTTGAGACCTTCACCTACTTAAACCTCAATAACCCTCAATTCAACTATTAGATCGAGCTAAGATTCACAACACATATTAAGCACAACTATGACCATTAACTTACAAAATTTTACCTATAGATCTATTATAAAACTCTTGAAATTATTAGAAATATCAATCCTATTTTATTTTACAAAATCCAAGTCATCCAAAAACAAACTTGACTTTGTAAAGCTCTTACAAAGTCATAAAAAATACAAATTTTCTAAAATTAATGCTCATAGAAATCTTATCTAGTTTGCTATCAAAGCCCATTCTTTGATCTGCAAAAGAACTTTTGAGTTGCCGTAGGTGCTCAGTTTTGTGCCTCAAGGTCTGATTTCGACCTAGGTTGATAACCGGCCCTCTTTGGATATCAATATCTAGTTTTTTTAAGTAATTTTTATTAGAATTTATTTTCAACTTCCTCTTAAAGATATTTATCTCATTTATTTTTCCAATCTATCTTATTTTATCTTATTTATGGTCCTATAAAGTAAATAGAAGTTACTTTTGTAAAAATACAATACTACTACTAAAAGTTTTACTACCTTCCTATCTTTTATTCATATTTTTGTACTTTATCTTTTAACTTGGCTCTTCTATAATAAGATCCATATTATCATCTTTCACCATATAGTCATATTATAACATGACAACGTCCAAAAGTGATTGAAATACAAAGCTTTCTACAGCCTTATGGGCTTATAAAATGATATTTAAAGTGATAATGCAAGCAATCCCATTTTCTTTGGTTTATGGCATAGAAGCAATTTTATTAATTGAGTTTGGAATGCCTTCCCTTTGTATTGCCTTGACAAAAAATTGCCTTGAAAGAGATTAGACTTCCCAAGAAAATTTGATGCCATATTTAGTAAAAAAAGTCTTTCTAAACAATTTAATTTGACTACAAATACTCGATGGAGAAGATTCTCCTACCAAGACATCTGAAAATAGATGTAAAGAATATAGAGTGTGATTTTCATCACACATAGTCAAATGGCTCATCTTTAAATTCATCCTTATTCAACTCTATAAGTAAAAAATCATGAAGACTAAGTAGAATTTAGAAAGCTAAAATATTAGAATTAAAGACAAGATATAGTTTTACTCATTCATCTTGTCTTTCTTTCAATTTAGTTTTTTCATCAAAAAAAATAAAAATAAAAAATACACAAATATTTTAAGTATGAAAAAAGAATACTTGATTAGACTTTCATAATTTTTGAGTGTCAAAATATATATATATATATATATTAGGATTTTTGATTATGTATCTTAGTAAACATCCAAAAGTTGTAGAAGTATTGGTCATATGAGAGGTTATCAAGTAAGGGTCTCAGGTTTGAATCCGGTTAGAAAAATGGGCTATTTCAATGACTTAATATTAATGTATAAAAGTCCAACATTACACACCCTATGGATATGTAGGCCTTAAAGGGTTGATACTAAAATCCTCTTATAGTTAGAAGGAGTCCTAAGATGCCATCTTTTTAATTGTTAGCCTTGGTTTTTTTTCTTCTAAAATCTTTAGTTTTTTAAAGTTTAGATTTAAATTTCTTCTTTATTTAAATTTATAAAACAAAAATTACTTTAATTCACTTAGATTAGTAGCAACTCACCCATTCTTGTATTAAATAGTGTTAAAATCTTTTGTAGAAAAAGCTTTTTTTTTATTCAATAACATTTTTAAAGGTCGATTTTAGGTTCTCCTCTTTTGCAAGTCATCCCAAATGGTTGCTATGTATGTGTTACAAACATACAATTGAAGAAGGTTCGAGAAGGTTCTAAGAGGTTCTAAAAAGATTTTAAGAAGGTTCTTATAGATCCTAAAAGATTCCAAAAGATTTTAGAAGGTACTTATAGATTCTAAGAAGGTTCCAAAAGATTCTAGAAGGTACTTGTAGATTCTAATAAGATTCCAAAAGATTCTAATAGATTGTAAGAAAGTTTTAGAAAGTCATATGAGATCTTAGAAGGTTCTAAGAGGCTTTAGATGATTTAAGAAGTTGCCAAAGAAGGATCTTAGACTTGCTTTGTTCCCAAACCTTATAAAAACTTTTCAAGATGTTTCTTAAAACCTAATATATATAGAAGTCAAGGTTGAGGGGATCCTCAGTCTCGACAACTCACTTCTTGTAGTCTAGTTAAGATCTTGCTTTGTATTCAATTATTATTCTAATGTTGAGTTAATTCTATTTCTTGGTCTTGAATCCTTGTCATGTCTATGATTCTTAACAGTTTTTTGAGACTATAATAAGACAATATTAGAAGCTTGATCTTTCTTAATAGAAAGTGGATTATCTTTCTTTTTGGAAGTACTATAGCATTCTAAAAGTTGTGGATTACCCTCCTTTAGACTAATATTATTCTTTTCTTAATATTCTTTTGATTTTTTCTTTATATCATAGACTTTTTTTTTTTTTTTTTTTTATTTCTATGACAAAAGGTAGAAAAATTAGTATAACAGATTTTAAAGAGATTAAATTAGATTCTATTATTAATGCTCATGAAGCATTGAAGATCATGATAGAGACTTTTTCAAAGCAAAATGAAGAACTATATATGACCATACATAATAGTCAAGGAGCCGAAGTGCGTCAACCACCACATCAAATGGCAATAGGAGTTCCAAATTTTCAAACGACTATGTTTGCTCCAACAAACATGGAAGGTGCATCCACTCAATGCAATGATTTGACAATAATAAAAAAAAAGAATGAAGGATTAGTCTTCCAAAAAAGTTAGATGGCACTCGCTCAAAATTTTGTGGCTTTGTAAACTAAGTATGACAAATCACCTTGCTTCAACTTCAACAATATTCCAATGAAGCATCTTCTGTTTATTTTTTTAGAACCTTATTCTTAGATCAAAGTTTATTTTGGTTTGTTCTATTATTTTAAAAAAATTCTCCTATATTACATAATTTTGAAATATTTTTGATAGCTTTACAGAAGCATTTGGTGAATATGATAAGATTCATTTTTCAACAACTAAAATTCAAAGCCTTTGACAAAAAATGCATTCTACATCAATATATACCTCAGATTTTTGACAATTAGAATGTTATACAAATTGGAGAGAAGATACATTGATGAGCCAATTTTATTGGGAATTAAAAGACAATGTCAAAGACTTATTGTTATCTATATTAGATCCTCAAACATTCAATAAAACCATTAGTCAAGATGTGAAGTATAATAATTATTTATTTCAATGATGATAAGATAAACGTTCTTCAATTACACTACATATATACACCAATTATTCTACAGCTTATTCACCATCCAATTCTAATGAGCATTTGGAAGCAGAAGATATGCAAATTACTGCAGCTTGCTTCAAACTTCTTTTTGAGCAAGAAAAAAACGTCAAAGAGAACTTGGTCTATATTTATATTATAAAAAAATTAGCCACAAGGTTAATAATTTTTCAAAGAAATGCCGGCATACATATTAAATGAAGAATGTGGCTTTATCATCAAAAGCTTTGAAGAAAAACAAAGGCATTCAGCTATAGTAGAGATTGTGCAGTTGGATTCTTCACTATCACAAGCCAAAAAAAGTCTTGTATTCTCTGCCAACTCTTTCCGTTGTTTTATTATACCTTTGCAATTAGAAGTGATAAAACTAGAGTGTCATATATTACTTGACTTGAGAGCCTTTGCATATTTTATTAACAAAAAAATTTCTAGATCACATAAAATCTGTACTGTCAAAAAATCCAAAGCCATACATATAGAAGTAATAGATGGTCGACCTTTATCCTTTGGAGATGTCACTTATCAAACAATTTCATTAGAAATAACCTTTGACAACCACAGCAACGAATTAGTATTCAACATCATTAGATCACCATCAAATCCAATCATTTTAGGACTCTCGTGGCTTGAAAAATACATACCACAGATAGATTGAATATCCCAAAAGTTAAAATTTTCTCTAATAGATCATAGAACCCTTATATCTATGAAAAAAATTCTAACACCTGACAAGCCAAAATTTAAATAACATTTATTTATTGAAGCTAGAACATTTATAACGGTGGCCAAACAAGGCACTATGTTTGCTGTCTACACAAATCCATAATCAAAACCTATGGTTGCTACAACAACAATTTCAGAGTCGTATAAAGATTTTGTAGATGTATTTGAAAAAAAAACATAAGCATCGTATTGAAGCACTGCCCTTACAATTATGCAATTGACCTTTAAGAAGGTGCTCAACTACCATTTGGATCTATCTACAATTTATTCCAAAATGAGCTTGGTACTTTAAAGGAGTACATTGAAGAAAATAAGGCTAAGAATTTTATTTGATATTCAAAGTTGTCAATTGGTGCTCCGATATTATTTGTGAAGAAGAAAGATGGATCTTTACATATGTGTGTCAATTATCGGGGTCTTAATAAAATCATGATAAAGAATTGATATCCATTGTTGTTGATATTTGGACTTCTTGATCAACTTATCCAACCAAAGATCTTTACAAAAATTTATCTATGAGGCACGTATAACTTGGTACGCATTAAAGAGGGAGATGAATAGAAGATAGCATTTTATAATAAGTATGGAAATTTTGAATATAATGTCATGCCTTTTGGACTTATGAATATACCATGATGGATTCGTAAACTTCTATAGGATTTTTGTCAGGAATCATTCCAAGATTGTTGCTCCACTTATGCGGTTGCCATGCAAGCACAAGCTGAACTGAGGCCTCAAAGCTTAAAAGATGCTTCTACAACGGCTCCAATTTTGATACATCTAGTTTTCAACAAGCCCTATTAAATGGAGATCAATGCTTTAGACTTTGCATTAGAAGTAGTCTTGTCGTAATATGGAAAAGATGGAAAACTTCATCCAATTGTACTCTATTCTAGAAAATTTTCAACGACGATAATCAACTACAAAATCCATGATAAAGAGTTGCTTGCCATTATAGATTCTTTCTAAGAATGATATCACTTTCTTGAAGGCACCTTTCATCATGTGGCTCTATATATAGACCATAAGAATCTTGAATATTTCATATCAATCTGAGTCTTGAACCATCGCTAAGGATGTTAGAGTATATCTTTATCATGATTTGACTTTTGCATCATGTATCAATCCGAGAGCCAACAAGGATTATTAAATGTATTATCAAGATGTTCTTACCTTGAACCAAAAGAAGGCAAGGTAGTATATGATCAATAAAGAGGAACCATATTAAAGCCTAAGTAATTTCATCTACCAACAACCAATGTATCAATACTTCTAGATTTATCATTTCTTGATCAGATTTATAAAGCCTCAAATACAGACCTTCTTATTCTTAATATCAAGCGTCTTATCAACAATCTTCCTGAAGAGTCTTCTAAATTTAAGTATGAAGACAATCTCTTGTTCTTTGAAGAATGTTTGTTCATTCTTAAAGAGCTAACTTGCTTGCGGGTTCTTCAAACACACCATGATTTTCTTACAGTTGGATATTTTCGATTCAACAAGATCTTGGAACTTCTGTGTAGAGACTTTTGGTGGCCTAAAATGTGGAAAGACATTAAGAAATTTGTACTATCATGTGATACTTGTTCAAGGTCAAAGAACCCTTGACATGAACTATATGGACTTCTTCAACTCTTTCTTATTCTAAGACAAGCATGGTCATCTACTTCCATAGATTTCATTACAAATCTTCTACCATAAAGTTCATTTGATACTATCTTCATAGTTGTTGATTGATTGACCAAGTTAGTTTATTTTATACATTACAAGTAGTCAATTATTAGTAAAAAGATGGCAAAAAATTTTATTGACAATATCTATTATTATCACAGGTTTTCAAACAATATTGCGCCATATCATGGACCATAATTTGTATCAAGGTTTTAGAAGGCACTCTTTAAGATTCTTAAGGTTGACATCAACCTTTTTTTTGACTTCAACCTTCAAATTGATTGCCAAATGGAGCAGATCAACCAAATTTTTGAGCAATATTTGAGGTGCACTATCAATTATCAACAAGAAAATTGGACCTCAAATTTATTGTTGGTGGAGTTTGCATATAACAACACAATCTATGCATCGATGCAACAAACGCCCTTCAACTCAAACTATGATCATCATCCAAAGTTAGATATGATAGAACCTTCAAAGAGGGTAATCCTAAAATATAGGAATTCACAATGAAGATGGTCAAACTTCAAGCAACCATGAAGATTCACCTAAAAAGAGTTCAACGTCATAAGCTAATAGCAAATGAATTGGAGAAGGAACATCTTTCATTTGAAGTTGGTGATAAAATGTGGCTTCTTCAAAGTAATATAAAAATCAAGAAGCCATGTGATAAGTTGGACTACCGAAATTTGGAACCATTTGTGATTCAAAAATAAATCAATAACATAACTTATCACTTGGAGTTACCTTCATCCATGAAGGTTCATCTAGTCTTTCATGTTTCACTTTTGAAAAGGTATAAAGAATCAAACGTACCAAGTCAAAGACAACCACCACTTCTTATGGTTAAAATCAATGATCATGTTGAATTTGATGTAGAAGAAATATTAGATTCAAGGATAAGATATAGAAGGCTTCAATATTTGGTCCATTGGGACAGATATGATATCAACAATTACACATAGGAATCAGCTGGCAACCTTCTAAATGCACAAATAAAAGTTTAAAAGTTCCATCAATAACATCCATCTAGACCAAAAGTAACAAATAAAGAAAAGTAGCTTGAAGGAGTGTTTGTAGATCAATTCAATAACAAAGATATCAAAGTTCATCCTTGATCACAAATAGAAGGCTTGAGAGACTATTGACGGCTACAAGGGCCTATGAACTATTTGCCTTGTGAAAAAAAATTGGAATATATAACAGACACTATGCCATAGATCTTCAACTTCTTGTGTATATACTGGCTTGCAGCAACATTACTTTTTGGAAACCTCAAATCTAAAAGAAGAGGTGATGTCACGGACATACAACTGAAGAAGATTTGAGGAGGTTCTAAAAAGGTTCTAAAAGGTTCTAAAAGGTTCTAAGAAGGTTTTAGAAGGTTCCAATAGATTCTAAAAAAATTCTAGAAGGTCATAGGAGATCCTAGAAGGTTTTAGGAGGCTTGAGATGATTTAGGAAGTTATCAAAGAAGGACCTTAGACTTGCTTTGTTCCCAAACCTCATAGAAACTTCTCAAGAAAATTTCTTAGGACCTAATATACATAGGAGTTGAGGCTAAGTAGATTCTTAGTCTCAACAATGTACTTCTTGGGATCTAGTCATGACCTTCTTG